>NC_067400.1:385097658-385780783 GCF_016432865.1 Antechinus flavipes | reverse complement strand
GTTTTCCATATCAGTCATGTTATAAAAGAAAACAGACAAAAAAAATCTAAGAAGAATACATTTTAAAAAGTATGCTTCAATCTGTATTCAGACTCTATCAGTTCTTTCTCAGGAGATGTATAGTATTTTTCATCATTAGTCCTTCAGAGTTGTCTTGGATCATTGTATATTGAGAATAAGTTATTCACAGTTGAGCATCTTGCATTATTGCTATTGCTATGTACAATGTTTTCCTGATTCTACTCATTTCACTTTGCATCAGTTCATGTAAGTCTTTCCAGGTTTTTCTGAGAGCATTCTGCTCATCATTTCTTATAGCACAATAGTATTCCATCATAATAATATACCACAACTTGTTCAGCTCAATTGATAGCCACTCCCTCATGTTACTTTTAAAAAATATTTTATTAAAGCTCTTAAAAACAACTTTGCTGTTACTTCCCAGTAATTCCTACCTCCCTCTCACTAATAAAACTCTTCTTTATAATAAATAAATACAGTAAGCAAAACAAATAAACACATTGACCATATTTGATTGTTTTGTCCCTATAGGTCACCACTTTTCTGCCCAAGAGCTACGAAGAACAATTCATTGTCAAGGCTCTTTACATGTCAAAATATATAAAGACATGATAGATCACTGTAATAACTAGAATTCTGATATTTTTAAATGCTATTTTCCCTTACATTATTGTGCTAATTGTATAAATTGTTCTCTGGTTTGGCTAATTTTTCTTTTTTTTAAAATAATAGCTTTTTATTTTCAAAATATATTCAAAGACAGTTTTCAGTATTCACCCTTGCAAAACCTCCAAATTTTTTCTCCCTTCCTCCCTCCCACCCCCTTCCCTAGACATCAAGCAATCCAATATATGTTAAACATATTTTCCTTACTTTTCTAAGAATCAGTTCATACAAGTCTTCACACTTTTCTGAATCTTTGTAACCATAGTTTCTTAGGGCATAATCATATTCCATTATATTCTTATGCCACATTTTTTCAACCATCTCCAACTGATATGATCATGTATCATAAAAATCAATAAAAAGAATTGAGAATATTCAGAATGAAGAAAAGAAAACTTAGATGATAAATAATAGATATCCTTAAATGTTTGAAAATCTATCTTCATGTAGAAGGTTAGATTCTCTTTGATTGGCTCCAGATGGTAGAATTGCTGTAAAAGCAAAGAATGAATATGACATGTATACTTATTGTGCATTTATTTTATACTTTAATATATTTAACATCTACTGGTCATCCTGCCATCTAGGGAAGGGGGTTGGGGGAAGGAGGGGAAAAATTGGAACAAAAGGTTTGGCAATTGTCAATGCTGTAAAATTACCCATGCATATAACTTGTAAATAAAAAAGCTATTAAAAAAAAAAGAATGAATATGACAAAGATTTAGACTTGACTCAAGGAAAACTTCCCAACATTGGAGCCATCAAAAAGTGTAAAGGAATGTAGTATGTTTTCTTTCAGTGGTGGTCTTTTACCACATAACTTTCTCAATTCCAATAACTACTTAATGGAAAAGCTTAAGTAAAACTCTGGTCTCTAAATCCAAGTCTAGTATTGTTTATATTGTGTATGTGAAGTGACTTGTAAACTTTGAAGTGTTATACAAATGTCAGTATTGGTAACAGCTACTATTACTAATGTTAGTAACAAATTTTGCCTTCTGGTTATAGCAAATATGCATTGCTTTTGTGATAGACTGAATGTCAACTAAGACATTACATAATGTATATGCATATTTATATACTTAAATCATGAAAGAACATGCTGTGATTCTATGTTTTTTTGAGAAATTATAGGGTCTTGAGCCTTATCTGGTATTGGTTAATTTTCATTTGTCTTGCAATGGTTATTTATGGAAGTCTGGATTTGTTTAGTTGATCTTGAGGCTATATTCCCCTCTGTTAATATCGTGTGTGTGTGTGTGTGTGTGTGTGTGTGTGTGTGTGTGTGTGAGAGAGAGAGAGAGACAGAGAGAGAGAGAGAGAGAGAGAGAAAGAGAGAGAGAAAAGTGAGAGAGAGAGAGAGAGAGAGAGAGAGAGAGAGAGAGAGAGAGAGAGTGAGAGAAAGAGCGAGGGAGCTCTATTTATACTCAAGGTCTTTAACTGAATTTTCTTCTTCTTAAGCTCTTTGGTTCTTTCCTGCTTTTCCTCCCTTCTATTTTCATATTTATCACTTTCTGACTCTTTCCCCCTTGATTGTATTTTCCCTAAAGGCTGAATATCAAAGTTGAGTTATGTTGCAAGCCTATGGGTTGTCTTTTGTAGTTGGCTGGTTGGGAAGTAGATGCTGAGTGAATATGTTAGGCATTAGGAATTACCCTTCTCTATTGCTATTTCATTGAATTGTTACCTTATTAGAATTCTTGGTGTCCTAGACTATAGACTCAACTGAAATTGCTTTATATCTTGTACATAATTCCTATTTTGAAGAGGTTTGAAAAGTCACGAGGTTTAGAGAAAATGTTTCATTCAATTTGTTGCATGATTCAGAACTTAGCAATATAATTTCATAATTGACATAAAGTAGGTCTTTGGTGATTTATGCCTGGAAGGTTAAGAATTTGTGTGCCTTTTAATCTAAATAAATAGAATCACTTAAAAGAAAATTCTCAGATTCCTACTTGAGAGGATTATTATGGTTATCAGAATCTGATACTATCAAAGACAATTTGTTGCTGTGGCAAATACTCTGCAAATTTTAAACATGTGCAATAAATTTAAATTTAAATAAAAAATTTCAATGTGTACCATATAAATGACACTCTATACCAATTCAATTGTTAAGTTAAATTTTATCTCTATGATGCTTTTTAAATATTGCAAATCTGTTTCTATAATTTTTTACACTTTTTCAATACAGTTATGTCAGTATCTGAATCTTTTCATCAGGGCAACTTTTATACAACACAGAATGGTGTAAATATCCAGTGTGGGTCAACAGCTGTTGCTTCTTCCCAGTGGATCAAAGACAGAAAGAGTTGTATCCATGGTGACCTTTTTGACTCAATAACTGTGAGAACTGTGGGATTCTCTTTGGGATTAATGACTGAGCAAGCACTGTCAATCTAGTTTTAAAATTGGCCAAGAATAGGATTGATTTTTAATATTATGGTATTGAATGAAGTACATGTATTTTTATAGTTCTCCCATTAAAAAATGTTAGTACATCATGGCATTCATTTCTGCTTTCTCATCCTCATAAAAAAATTATGAAAATGAGAAGTATGTGCATCAAGGGCATTCTCTCCAAAATTGAGGGAAAAGAATAAATTAGATTTCTTTGGGCAGTTTTCTATAATGACTATATCTTTATTGTTATACAGCTGACAGAAATGGAAAGATGGTGATGTCTGGCTGTATTTGATATTAGATAATTTTAAATAAATCATACTTTGAAAAATTGTCCTTAAATAAAATATTTTTCTTAAGCACACTAACATCAATATTCCATGACATATTCTACTACAAAGATAATTTTATTCAAGGATTCACTAATGACATGAATTAAAGTCTTGCACACTGTAAAAATAGTTCACCAAAGGTGTTCACTATTGTCAGGGAAGACATCTTATGCAATGTTCAAAAAGACGAATTTCTCATTGATAATGAGGTTCTTCAGATGGTCTTGTTCACAAATGGCATTATATTAATCACATTGAACCTAAGAAACTTCTACAATGATTCCTTTGTGAAATTCAGAGTAATTTAAAATAAAATAGTCTAACCATTCACAATGAAAAACAAAATAGATGAAAAATGTATAATGTTAATATTATGATATATAAATGGATTAGCAACATGTCAAATCATAACATGAAAGTGTATATTCTATTAGACAAATCCGACATATGGGTAATAATCTGAGTCTTAAGTGAGTAGAAGAAGGGGACTGGCCTGGGCTGAATTTGGGAAATTATACAGTGCTTACATTGATCCCAAATTATCTATAATGGCCTACTTTTTTTACATAATCACTTAACAAACATTTATTAAATAACATGCACACAGTGCTAGATAGTAGATTCCTTAACACAAAGTATATCCTATCCCTTTTTATATCTATCTGTAGTTATTTCTTATTTCCCTTTGTGTTTTGTGTTTCTATTTATTCTAGTTTGGAATTTATATTATAAATAATTTGAATCTTACTAATTCAGAATTCTGTTGACCTCTACTCAAATAATTTTAGGAATAGGAAAGATGCATGATTTTGTCAGTATAAATACTTGCTATACTGCAACCCCTCCATTTCTTAATTTCTGAGTGCTGCTGTTCAACCTATGGTAGCTAACTAGGTAACTAGCCTGTTTGAATTTAGCTAGACTGGTCCACAGACAATAATACATTTTCAGTCTATTATGAACTGTGTGCTAAAATTTTTTCCAATTTGAGAGAATATTCCAGCACTGCTGGCACAGACTTCAATAACTCAAGGTCATTCCTGCCCTAAAGAGGAATAGGATTTTACTGGGAAGATTTTCCATATTATCAAGCCCAAAAATGTATATTTATTTTATGTATGATAAAATCCCAAATAAACTAAAAGCAATTACATTAAAACTCTGAGATTTGAACATTCTGTATTTGTTTTACAAATACCTGATTTCTTTCTGTTTGTATTGAAATTATCAAATTATCAGGAGAAATGGTCCTAGGTGCTATGAATTCTTTGCTATTCACATATGAATGATATTAGGTCAATTCTCTTCTAATTCAGAAAGATAAACATATTGATCATCTATCTCAAATTACACAAGGTTCAAATTCAAACTTTAAAAATTGTGGTGACACTGATGGTGGGTTGAGATCTTTGTGACCGTGGTTATTAGTCTTTAATTTTCCTAAAGTTTCCTAAAATGTAAGAACAGGGTCAATTAACTGTCATTAGGGGGTATGGTAAAGGTAGATCATGGATGATTCTTAATATTTCTAAAATCTAGTTATTGTTCCCTTTAAAGATGGCTCTGGAACACTTTCTCATGTAGAGTCCATTTTCATTGCTCTGTCTATGGGGACCAGTATGTGTGCCTCATTATTTGTTCATTTGGTTGTCTGGGCTCTACCCTGATATTGCAAGTATCTTTAATTCAATTAAGAAAATTATTATTGAATGCCATTTAAATAAGAGATGGTATATGTTGGGAGAAATATAAATATGGATCAATCAGTCATGGAATCATAGAATTTTAGTTAGAAGTAATTTTAGTTAGTTCAACCTATAGTTGGATAGCCATTGTGAGCTTGATCCCACCTTCTAAATTCTCTAGAAGATGGAACAAGTAAACATCTCTTTTCTCTCTCAAATCTTCAAACTCTGCCTCTTTATTAGTTTTTTCTCTACTGCCTTCAATCACCTCCAGGTCTCCCCTCTCCTCAAAAAACCTTCACTAAACTTTACTATCCCCTCAAGTTATTATCCTTTATCTTTCATGTCTTTGTCAGCCAAATTTCTTTTCTTTTTTATGCCTTAAATATTTTTATTTCCTCCAGTTACATGTAAAACAATTTTTACATTTGTTTTTTTAAATTTTGAATTCCAGATTCCCTCTGTTCCTCCCTACTCCACTCCCATTGAGAAGGCCCATGTGAAGTTGTGCAAAATATTTCCATAAAAGTTATGTTGCAAAAGAAAACATAGATCTCTCCCTCCCTTCAAAAAGACTCTCAAGAAAAAAAGAAAGTTAGAAAAAAGTATGCTTCAATCTGTATTCAGACACAATCAGTTCTTTCTCTGGGTATGAATGGCATTTTTCATTATAAATCTTTCAAAGTTGTCTTGGATCATTGTATTGATGAGAATAGCAAAGTCATTCATAGCTGATCATCCCACAACTTCATTATTACGTACAGAGTACATTTCACTTTGCTTGAGCTCATAGAGGACTTTCCAGGTTTTTCTGATAGCACCCTGCTCATCTTTTCTTATAGAACAATCATATTCCTTCATAATCCCATATTATAATTTATTCAACTCTTCCCCAATTGATGGTGATCCTCCCTCAATTTCAATTCTTTGCTCTGAGAAAAGAGCTGCTATACATATTTTTATGCATATAGGTTCTTTTAAAAATCTTTTTTGGGAGTCATGCCTACTAGTAATATTATTAGGTCAAAGGATTTGTATGATTTTAGAACCCTTTGGACATAGGCTCTGCCTATTTTTTTTCCTCTCCCTAACTCCTTAACTCTTTGTAATCTGGCTTTGGATGTCATCACCTAACTGAAAATGCTCTCACCAAAATTGATCTCTTAATATCCAGAACTGATAGTTCTTTCTCAGTTCTCATCTTATTCAAAATATCTTGACATTGTAGACCAAGGATACTCTGGATTTTTCTGGCAGAACTATCTCCAGGTTCTTCCGAGGCTCTACTTGTTCGTAGCCTCTGCAGTAACTTTCCCTGTTTATCATCTACAACATTTCTCCTTAAGTATGGGGGTTCTTAAAGATTCTGTCCTAGGACTTTTCCTCTTTTCTCTTAATATACTCAATCAATTCCCAATTCTTTTCCACCGTGAAAAGACCTAATATCAATATTTTTGTACATATAGGACTTTTTCCCTCTTTCTATGATCTTTTTGGGCTATAGACTTAGTATGGATAGGAGTGAGTCAAAGGTCATGAACAATTTAACAGTGGTTTTTTTTTTTTTTTTGATTTTGTAATTGCTTTTGTAATCTTCAGTTCTGCATTACCAGTTATCTATAAGATGGTTCAAACTGGATGTCTCAGGGACAACTCAAATTCAACATGTCCAAAATAACATTAAAATCTTTCTAAATCTTTCCTTCTTCCAAACTTCTGTTTGTATTTTTGTTTCTGTTAAAGAGGACCATCATGCTTGCAGTCTCCCAAGCTCTTAACCTTACCATTATCCTGGCCTACTCATTGTATATCTCACTTCATGATTCCAATCAGTTGTCAAATGTTGCTGTTTCTATTTTCACAACTTATCTTGTAACTGATTCCTTCTCACCATTCAGTTACCTCCTTAGTTTAGGCCCTGATCACTTCTTTGAAAATTTTGTATTTTTTCCAATTACATGTAAAAGCTATTTTTAGTATTCTTTAAAACAATTTTTTTGAGTTCCAAATTCTCCTCCTTCCTTTTACTCCCCCTCCACCCACTGAGAAGGCAGGCAATTTGATATAGGTGATACATAGTGATATATAGATATACATATTTATTTATTTATGCACACACATATAATCATGCAAAATATTTTCATATAATGTGAAAGAAAACAGATGAAAAACAACCAACTTCATCTCATACCACTGTGGTAACAGGCTTTCCTCCTTCATTTCTCCACTGGGATCAAGGCCCGTCTGAGCCAGAGACAGACTCAGAAAAGGGACTCAGAGACAGATTCCTTCCTTCCTTCACTTTTGTAGTGGCTGGAGGCTGAAGCCACGCCCTGGGACTCAAAGCCAGATTCATTCACTTCATTTCACACCATCGTGGTGGCTGGCCTCCTGCACTTCCCCCACTGAGATCAAGGCCTGTCTGAAAGGCTCTCTAGAAAGCTAGTCCAGATCTCAGGGAAGGAAACTAGATTATGAAGGAGATAATAAAGGATTTGGACTTTAACACCTGGCTATTCTCATGGAGATTACTGAACTGAAATGAAGGCTGCTCCCAAGACTTCCAGAAAATCAAACAAGAACACTACATGTTTGTGTAATAAGTTTTTCTTCCTTGAGCTTTCCATTCTTCTTGGGACCAGTTTGCTGTAAAATTTCAGACCATGAAATTCTGCCTATTCTTTTTCATGTTTGTTTTCCTGAAATTTGTATGTGCATTAATTATATTCAGTATTCCTCTTATTTTCTTTTCCAAACTCTAAGTTGGAGTGGATGCTTCCAAGAACTTCCAAGTAGTGGAATTTTAGAATTTTAGAGCTTAGAAGCTTAGAGATCATTTAGCCTAGCTGGGTTCCAAAAAGTGCCCACATAGCTAAGTAGTAGCAGAGCTGGGATTAGAAGAAGACAGCCTTCCTAATTTATAATCTTGTGTATTTCCCCTTATACCAAAATTCATAGATTCATAGGCCTTTAGCTAGAAGTGATATCAAAGGCCATCTAATATATTCATTTCATTTTACAGGTGATGAAACTGAAGCCCAGAGTCCTTACTCATCTTCTATTGTATACAGACCTTCTGGGTCTCTTGCCTCATTTTAGGGGTAAGCAGGAATAGGGATCCCTTCTCAAGAAAAATAGCCAAAAAATAGTGTGATTTTTTGGGGAGGGTTATCTCTAAGTAGAATTAGAGGCATCACATCTTTGAAGATTCTTTCTGGACCTTTTTAAGACTTATGTGGTGAATCAGTAATACTTACTACCAATTATTGGATCAGGATTGGGCTATTTGTCTAAAACAGGCTGAACTAAGCAATGTTTTTAAGCATATAGTTCAGAAAAGGAGTTCAGTGTTGTAAAGATGTTCATGGTTTGTGTGTGTTTTGGGATATTGGAATGAAATGAGAAAGGCTAGAAAAAAGAAAAAATGTTCAGCTAAGTGATATTAGTTCCAAAATTGTAGTCCTATTATTGTTGGGCTGTTGAATAAAGTTGTTTATTGGGAATTCTAACATTTCTATATTCTATATTCTAACAATTCTAACATGAGCATCAAGGGCCATCGATGTAGTAGTAGTAATGTTAGTGCACTCACATACATCAAAAGATGAAGGTTTTATTCCTAGGAAATTTATGGGAGAAAATAAGTACCAAAGGGATTGAGGGAGCAATAAACACTAACTAAGCCAGGAATAGTGGGGAGCTTTGTAGAAATTGGGGAACTTCAGGAATACATGGAGGATAGTTTCCTTAATTAGTGGGGCCTGAAGTGAGTTTAAAGGTCATGAAGATGGAGAAAACTTTTTTAATTGAAATGCTAAAGAGCATACTGACTGAAAAGATGACAATCTCATGTACCAACAGAGGGAGCTATCTTCTGTTTGTTCTGTTTTTGTTCTGTTCTGTGTTTTTTCATCTCCTTCCTTTTCCTTTACTTCATCCTCTCTATTAGCTTCAAAAAATGCAGACTTATTTTCACTAAAACAGAGTTTAAAATAAAGCTATAAAATTTCAACTCAAAGTAACTTTCGTTCCAGGGTGCCTCCCTACCTCTCTCCCTCTCTCCTCTTTATAGATAAGCAAATAGCATATTGTAAGAAATCTACTTCATGCATTTCTTTCAATACTAGCTAGAGGGGGGTGTTGTCTCTAAAACCAGAGATGCTTATATGATCTCGTACTTATTCATGTGCATTTATATTTTTAAGAAAACAAAAAGTTAAGTTTTCTGTTCCTCCTGCCAAAGTTGGAAAATCCTGCAATTAAAACCATCCAAAACTCCAGTTCATATCCCACTGTGGTATGCAGTCAAGATCAGTTTCTGGGACCTATAAGAATTTCAGGAATTAACATCTTAAAAAAAGGAAGAAAGAAAGAAAGAATAAAGAAAAGAAAAGAAAGAAAAAAGGGAAAAAAAAAGAAAAACTGTTTCTTAAATTGAATTTTGTCTTAATTTTAATCTAAATAGCGATGTGAAAATTGTCTAAATTATGACCTAAATCAGAATTTAGGTTACACTGTTTTTTAGACTTCTAAAAGGATGCTTAGGGCCTAGATATCTCAACTCTTTCTTACTTCTGACCTGTTCATGAACAAATTTTGCCTTAGATGTTCACTCTCAAGGCAGTTTTGAAAAGATCTAGTCTTCCTTAGATCTTTTTGTAACCCCTACAGGACAAATTCACACTCTAGGATTCAAAATTTAAAAAAAGTATTTGTAAATTCCAGGCATTTCTGCTTTCTATACCCTTTGGTAAATGTATGTATTTTTTTAATGTATAGATAACTATAGGCAAATGGGTAATTGAGATCATTTTGGTGAGATTTTCTGAGCATAGGGAGCTCTACGTGTTGGAACTCCTTTCATAAGCAGATTAATTGCATGAGGCATCTAGAGGTTAAAAGACACATGAAGGTCATACTGCAACTCAGTACTCTATCCAGTACATCATGCTTTCTTATCCGTCCATCTATCTCTCAATATAAATCTGCTCAGTAGATTCCTGACAATGACAGTAATCTTTCTGTCCACCTATCTATCCATCCTTCTCTCTCCTCTCTCTCTCTCTGTCTCTTTTTAATCTATGATTATTTTCTTCATCATCACCATCATCATCTATCCATTTAGTTAAAAAGAGATCTTTTCTTTTTCTTAGATACAGACTTTTATTAGATATATTAAAAGGCAACAATTTTAAAGGCTCTTTAGACGTCTTAGTCCCTTTAGAGCAGTACCTAATTGTGCTTGTTGAATAGTAAGGAGATCTTTAGTTGAAGTGACTTGGAATGAAGATTGGGCTCCACCAGCTTTCCCTAAAAATGTACTTGATTCAGATCTTTACACTTAATTTGCATAATTAACATTTTTCTATTGCTTTCTTAAGTCTAGTCAACAAACAAAACAGCAAATCAAGCCTTGATTTGTAGCATTTGTTGATTTCCTAGGTGTAAATGCTCATACTGAAAATTTGATAATGAGAACTGGACCTTAGCACAGCCCTGATTGGAATCAACTCCTATAAGTATAAAGGTATGGGTACCTTTCATCCTGTCACCCTAGGAGATTGTGTGGTTTGGCGGTTTCCAATAGGAGGTCTAATATCAGGACATATGTATGAGAAACGATTTTTCTCTATAGGCAGTTTACCTAAACAATGTATAATAGGAGCAAATCTCTCATTCAGCTTTTGAAGTAAATAGCATTCTATTATTTGTGCCTTTACAGAGGGCATAATTCTTACTGAATCCTTTAATTTGTGTTGTTCTTTAGCCTTCGAATTCCTCTTTATTCATCACATTTATTCATACTTACTATTACTATCTATTACTATTTTTCTTTTCTATTTTATATCCTTACAAGAAAATTATTTTCTGTCTCCCGACCTGCTATGAAAAAACCTCAGTAACACCAATCTTATCTCTGTCTGAAGCATGTGTGAAGCTGATACTAACCTCTCTCTAGGACAAGAATACTTCCCCACCCCCAAACATCCCATAAATTACTTTTATAGGCAATGGATGCTTTTAAGCATTTGGATCCAGCACCCCTGGGAGTTTATTTGCTTTGCAGATGGACAAGGATCCCCCTCTCCGTCACCCGCCCCCCCCCCCCGCCCTGTTTTATTTTTCACCTCGATTCAAATTTCAAAACTTCCCAAAAATACGTGTGAAGCATCCTCTTGCATGCGCGCACACACATAGACACACACTCACAGATCCGTAACACACAGTGTTATGTATGAGACCATCTGGATCTATTCCCAATACAGAACACATTCCATTCTTTTCTCTTGGTCACACCCCTCTCCATTGGGGATTGGTCACGCCGACCCCCTCCTTGGCATTGCTCGGCCCCTAAGAGGCCCAGCTGCCTGCCAATCCCCACGGGCTGTCAAAACAAGTCTCCCTCCCTGTCACAACAGAGAGGAGTGGTGGAGGCAGCCGCCGAGCCACTTCCTGCTTGCTCTCCCAGCTCGCTCGTTTGCTCGCCGCCTCGCTCTCTGGAAGGCAGGTGGGCGGGGTGCTCCCGTGCAGCGCTCGCTCGCTTCAGCTCCTTCTGCGCTCTGGCACATACTTATCTCAAGGAGGCCACTTTGAAAAGGCGCCTTGGAGTCTTTTGTTTGGTGGCGAGCGAAGCGTTTGCATAGCATTTTTTGGCAGCCGGACACCTCCCTTCTTCCTCGTCCTTCTCCCTCTCTCTCTTTCTGTTCCCCGATCTTCCTCTATCTTTCCAAATCAAGTTTATATCCTCTCTCCTCTTCCCAGGCTCCCTTCTCGCTCCCCTTTCTATAATCTGACTCGTTGGGGGAAGGAGTTCCAAGGACTGCTCATCCAGAGTAATGTCTCTTCTCGAGAAAGTTGCAGTGGCTGCCTCGGGGCAGTGAAAACAAAGTCTGGAGGGTCGACTTTGGGGTGCATGTTTGCTTGTGGGTGGAGGGGTGGATTCCGATATCCCTAAGTCCCCTCTACCCCGGGAGAAGCCCGAAGCTGGTACCACGATGGCCGAAGGTACGACCTGCAGAGAAGGTCCCTCCTCATCCGAGATGAACCATGGGGAGGAGGATACTCAGGTGTGCACAGATCCTGCATCCTTGGAAGGACTACCGGCGGGGGCTGCTGGACGCCGAAGAGACCGCAGAAGTGGACTTTCGTTGCCAGCCTCAGCGGGCACCTCTGCATCTGATTGCGAAGCTAGTCTCCTGGAAGCTGCCCGGGTGACACCTCGGCGAAGTAGCATTATCAAGGTGAGTCCATGTTGGCCGGGGAGTGGGGTTGTCCTCTGCGTCCCTGGTGATGCCCGGGCTTCCCTTCCCGAGCATCTGGAGTGCAGTGCAGCCTTGGGAAAGAGCAGGCAGGAGCTGGGGGCCAGGATGCAGGATCCCTAGAGACATCTTGAGGTTTTGTGTTGTTTTCCCCACCTCCCTTTCCCCCCCGCCCCTTCATTACCAAATCTTCCTTCCTCCCCAGGATGTTCACGAGAACTACTGTTGACTACAAGCTACAGATTTCTGTCAATTAGGCAAAGGACAAATTTAACTCCCCTGCTATTAATTCTGTGGATATACTTCACATCTACAATCCTCATCCCCAATCCTCTCCGCAAGCCTCTTGAAAGTTTCCATAAACTAGCCATAGGGATTGGGCCGGGATGGAGAGTAGGGGAGGATGAAGAGTGAGAAATTGTTTACAATCGAACTGTTTGTTGCGTATTAATTATATAAAACATTTGTCTCAAACGCGTACTCAGACTTCATTTTATGTTCTCTCTATATATCAGAGAGAAGGTTAGATTTTTGAACAGCAGCTTGTGAAGTGTACGGTTTTCCAGGAGTCAAAGAATTGCTTTCATTAGTAACTGGCTTTGAAATTCCGGAATTTAACTTTCTCAGCAGTGAAGTTCAAGCACCCCAAAATCAGTAGAACCTTTTCTCTGAAGCAAAAAGTAGTGCGGGGTTGAGGTATTGGGGGCGGAGGGGAGGGAAATAGGTCGTAGTCATAAGACAAAATCCAGTCAGGCTCCTGATTAAGCGAGAGTGCAGGGAAAATTAAGGGTTTTTTTTTCCCCCCTTCCATCCAATGGAGATTGCCTCAGGTAGCGAAGTTACGGTGGTAAAGAATCTCTATGAATGCGGGAGTCTCTCTGCTAAAATAGAATCTGGAATCTCTATAACTTCCAATCTTTTTTTTGAATTTAATGTTTCACATCTACCTTGAGGTTAGTGGGAACTCTAGGATTCCTGGGGTGGAGTTAGGGGAGGAAGAAAAGGAAGGAGCTAGGACAGCTAGAAACACACACAGACACACAGACACAGACACACAGACACATAGACACACACACAAACACACACACACACACACACACACACACACACACACACACATTGATTCTTTGACCTTCCTCTCTCCCCTTCCTGCCTCCAGTCTTTTCCTTTTGATTGTACTCGGTTTGGCATTTCATCTTGTGGGTGCATCATTCCACGATAGTTTTTTTTTCCCCCTGGCCCTCAATAGGCTTAGCACCAAACATAATTGGAAGATGTCTATTAAAACAAATGCCTGTGAGCAAGCAGACCTATATTTGATTAAGATCGATCTTGGCTGACATCGTGCTCTGAGTCAGCATGAAACTGCTTAAAAAAAAAAAAGTGTCAATGATGATAACATATGGCTGACTTTGAACTCTTCACTTCTGCATCTTGTTGGTGCTCAAATAAATGCCTGTTTTCAAGATCCATGTTCAGATCTCAGGCAGTGTACCCAGGACCTAACTAGTGGCATTTTTCCAAGATCTAAATTGGAATTCTCAGCACAAGTGTGGGTAGATTACTCCTATAATACATCTATCTCAGCCATAAGTACAGTTTCTGCTTTTTCCCCATACTCTGACACATGCAAGGTTAAGACCATCAAGAAGGGTGCTGTATTAAAAGAACAGTGGGTGGTGTAGACCAGATATAAATAGTTTATAGCAGTTTCAGTGATTTTGTGGTTCAGTGATTATATGGGGGTTAGTGTCCTATTCAGGTTATGAACTGGCATAAAGGGTAAGAAGGTCAAGCTTTAAATAAACAACCCTCCCCTCCCCAGCAATATATACTTTTGAAACTAATAAATTTGGAGTCATAATTAGTGAAGGAAGTACCCAAATTTCAGATGGTTAAACATCTATAATAGATTATACTATATGTAGTTATATACTGAGGAAGCATTTACATTCAAGAGATTTAAAAATATGTGTTTTCTTGGGGGGAAGGGAAAGTTTACTGATTCATGATCTTTTAGAGAGTCAACTCTTTGTAATGCATATCCCAGTCCTGTTCTGCAGTTTAAAATTTGTGAATTACCTAACACACTAGAGTACAAATTCCCAGAAATACTTATAAAGTATGATTATAAGGGAAACCTAAGGATTTCCTGACTCAGAGAATGGCTTGCTATCCACTATGAAGTATTGCTTTGTGATTTAGAAAAGCAAAATGAAAATAATAGTCCCTAAAAACCAGGTTGCTAAAGAAATACCGATTCCTGCAAATATGTTTGTTGTTCTTTAGCTGCACGTTAGATACTCTGCTTAGTATGTTTTCGGTGGATGGCTTAAATTCACACAAGGGCATGTTGGAATTATAATAAAGTTGTGGGGCAATGATTCTTTTACCTTTATTACCTAAAAAAGAAGGTAACAATAACAGGCCTAATCTCTTTTTGTGTTCTTAGTTCAAAATCCTGTGATGCTAATCCAAACTGAATTAAGGTTTGAAGGGCAATAGAGGACAAAGAAAATTGTGGCCTCTCCTAAATTAATATTGTAAAGTTCGGGAGCAGGCTTTTATTTTATAGTCATGGTATTTCAACAGCCATCAAATCGATTTGGAAATTTCTTAATTATATAAGTACTGTTTCTAGATGAGCCTCTTAAAGAAGTTACATCTTTTAAAAATTTACCTATTGCATTTTTGAGATTGGGATTAATACAAAATAAAAGGTTATTCTGACATTTTAACTTTGACTATGTTAGATGACATCTTAAATATTTGTAGCTGATGCACAAACTAACTTTTATTAAAAATTGTGAATTATCAAAGAGTTTTCATGCATTTGTTTGTTGCTTCTTTGAAAGTCTGTGATCTAAACAAGTAGGTTTATTAATGACACTATTTCAAAATCAAATAACTCTTTCCCTTTCCATACCAAATTACAGTGGACAGGGGAAAAAAAAAGAACTGTTTTCTGTTACTTTGATTTATACTTTGTACAAATGCAATTCTGGTTTAGATAACATTTCCTTCTGATTTGGGAAAAAAATCACATAGAATTGCTTTATGTTTACACATTTTCCCATTATTTACTGGGAGTTTCAGTGTTAATCTTTCATAACTCTCCTCACATTTTTTCTTAGTTCATCTCTGTAGAGTCTTGGATTTTCTCAGATTTAACATCTAAGTGAAACTAGATTTTCTTTTTGTTTCCCTACTTATTGTTCACTCTTTCTGAGCTTATTTCTGAGAGCTGAGAGGTGTTAGTCACCAAGAAGCTTTTATTTTATTATTATTATTATTATTTTAGTATTCACATGGAGTGTAAGCAAAGGTAGTACACAAAAGTTGATATCAGTTGTCAACTGATGGTTTGTGGTTTGAAGTGCCATATATTAGATAGGAACCAACATGTAAGATTCTCCAATAGTAATATTGTAAATTTAAAGTAATTTGCTATTCTTTTGCTGAATGTATTTCAACAGTTCTCACAGAAGTGTTTACTTTCTCTGGAACTGCCATAGAAACATGGTGCCATCCTATTGTGGAAGTAGCTGTATTTCATGGTGCATATCTGAAGTGATTCTCTCAATCACTTTTCAATGGTGTTGGAAAATTAAATTTAGTTAGGAGTTTATAAAGAACTTTATGATCTTTTGCTAATAATGATTTAGAAGTATCTGCTAAGGTGTCCATTGTTAGTATTATGATTGTATTTTTTTTCTCTTGGAAAAATCTGCTGATTATGAAAATACGAGCAATGACAGGCACAGAGGAGTTAAATGTATACTGAAATTAAGATTGTGCTCTTCCCACTTTTCACAATGGAGAAAATAGGTTATTAGGTTTTGCATAATGAAATGTCAATTGGACATTTCTTTTTAAGTCACAACCCAGGCTATTGGTATAGGAAGAGATCAAAAGCAACACGTATTTGACTTTTTGGGTTACTGTGCAATTTCCTCCTCGTATAACAGGTTAGCTATAGTCTCATGGAGTAATACAACATGAAAGCATGAGGGACTATTCCTACTTCTCTATTTCTTTTAATGGAAAGAAGAAATATTAAGCACTTTACTTTTGATCCTCACAATGACTCTGGGAAGTAGGTACTATTATTATCTCCATTTTTCAAATGAGGAAACTGAGGCCAAATTATCTGCCTAGAGTCAAATAGCTAATAAGAGTTTGAAGATATTTCTAATTACAGTTGCAGTACTCTATTGATGGCACCATCTACCAGAGGTCCTCGAACTTTTTAAATAGGGGGCCAGTTCACTGTCCCTCAGACTGTTGGAGGGCCAGACTAGAGTAAAAATAAAAACTTTGTTTTGTGGGCCTTTAAATAAATAAACTTCATAGCCCTGGGTGAGAGGGATAAACGTCCTCATCTGCCGAATCTGGCTCAAGGGCTGTAGTTTGAGGACCCTTGAATTAGCCTCTAGTAGTTATAAACATTAAATTAATTCTTTTTTTTTTTCAGGTACACAAATAATACCCAAAGCTGGACATAAGTAAGAATGTAAGCATTTTGACTGACAAACTCAATATATGTATACTTATATCCATTGGGGACTAAAAGAAGGAAAGTTATTACTTTAGTGTCTCCTTGTGTATTCTGGACTCTTACAAGTTGTTTGAGTTTGAGAGCATGCATATTTTTTATTACTGTAATGAAACCCTTTTAAGATAAAAAAATCACCTTTTGGGCTTACTATAGAAAAAGATCTATTTGCAAATTTCATAGAAAAAAGATTTTGGATTTCAAGTGGTTCCATATTTTCCTCCTAGGTTTCATATTTATTAATTATACTGTGCTGATTACAACAAATTAATAACACATTATAGGTTAGCTGTAATCATAGTAAGTACTGATATACCTCAAAATTTTTGTGTATTAAAGGTTTTCCTAAGCCTGAGCCAATGTTGTGCCCAATTTCAAACAATAAATAACTTTATAAGTAACTAAGATCCTAGTCACCTGAGAAGATTTAACAATTTGTTCAGGGCAAGTAAAAAAGAATTACAATTTTAATTTCCTTTATTCTTTCTAGGAAGAAAGCAGGTTGATTTACAAACAAATTTTAAAACACAAAGTTAGGATGATGAACTTTTTTGGTTTATAAAGCTCTCCTAATTATTATAAAACCACAAGAGAATTAACTTTTCCCTGCTATATGCACTCTGAGACAGACTTTAGAAACTATTTTTTTTTTCTTTTTAAATACCAGATGAGAATTTAATGATATCTTATATGAAGTCTTTGTAACACAGGAATTAAAATTTTTTTTGTAGGTTGACTTTGGTAGGTTGGTGAACTCCAAAGACCTCTTCTCAGAATAATATTTTTAAATGCATAAAATAAAATATCCAGAATTACAAAGAAAACTATAGTGAAATGCAGTCATCAGAATGTTAGAAAGTTCATGGACCTTCACTTTTCTCTTTCCCTTCCTCTTTCTCCCCTTTTCTTCTTCCACCCCTTCTAATTCCCCCACAGTTTAATAACATTACTTTTAGGGACATTAGTCTTTTAGGTAATCTCAAGTATAATTAAATTTAGAATTATACTAATACTTCAAGGATTTATGATTTCTTCCTGTGAGTCCTTCCTTCACTGACATTAATGGTATGGCCCTACTAGGTAAATATCCCAAAAGAGACTTAAAAAAGGGAAAAGGACCTATATGTACAAAAATGTTTATAGCAGCTCTTTTCTCAGGGCAAAGAATTGGAAACTGAGGTCATTGGCTGAATAAATTGTGTCATGTGATTATGATGGAATACTATTGTACTATAAGAAATGATGTGCAGGATGCTTTCAGAAAAAACCTGGAAAGTCCTCCATGAGCTTATTCAAAGTGAAATGTACTGTGTACAAAGTAATAGCAATGTTGTGGCTAATTAGCTGTAAATAACTTTGCTATTATCAGCAATATAATGATATAAGATTACTCTGAAGGATTTATGATGAAAAAATACTATCCATACTCAGAGGAAGAACTGATTGTGTCTGAATGCGGATTGAAGCATATTTAAAAATTTTTTCTTGAGGGTTTTCTTTTTTTTTGGTGGGGGGAGATCTATATTTTCTTTTACAACATGACTTTTATGTAAATGTTTTGCATAACTTCACACATGCCTTCTCAGTGGGGGGAGGTGGGAAAGGAGGGAGAGAGAGAAACTGGAACTCAAAAAATTTAAAAACAAAGGTTAAAAAACTGTTTTACATGGAGATGGAAAAATTAAATATTAAATAAATAGAAAAAAAGACTTATTGTGAACAAAAACTTAGTTATCTCAAAACTAACCTGATGATGAGGCTTTTTGAGGCCAATCTTTAGAAAACAGTCCTACAATTCTTCACTGGACTCAAACTTTGAAGCCTTTCCAGAATCATGCATGCTATTTTAAGCCTTCTTTCTTTCCTTTTGAGTCTTCTTGTACAAAATTACTAATATGGAAATGTTTTACATATTTGTACATGTATAACCTATATGTGATTGCTTACAGTCTCAGAGAGGGAGGAGGAGAGGGACAGAAGGTTAGAATCTGGAATTCAAAACTTTAAATAAAGATGTTAAAAAAAATTAGAGGGAAAAGATCTAGGATTATGATGATGAAATATTAGACTAGAACTTGGATAGAGTTTAAAATTAGTTTTTGAAAATAAGAATAATGCCCCCTAACTTTAAAAACTTAAATAAAGATGTAAGAAATAAATATTGTGGTTTAATTATTATATATATTTCAATAGCTAGAACAGCCTCCCAAATGTTGCGTGGAATTCCTGTGTTAAACTTAGAGGACATACAATAAAAAGCTCTAATTAAAAAAAAGAGAGAGAGAGACTAAATTATGGGGAAATTGTAAATGCCTAATGGTCTGTGGATAAAGTGATTTTCTGTGACAGTAATTTGTCCACCTTGTTTTCTGAAATTACCTTAGCTAAATTGACAACACAAGGAGCTAATATATGAAATTTTAAAAAATTCTGAACCTGAAAAATATGACCAAACACCAATATTTCTACAAAGAAAGAATAAAAAAGGAGTGCTTACGAAAAAAGAAAACTTAGAGGAAATAGAACAGAGATTTTGGTTGATTTCCAAAGCCAGAATACTTTTTTTGTTAGTTCTTTAATATTGACTCTTGAAAGATGGGAAGACCAAGTTAGCACCCTGGATACCTTAGAATCAGCTGGAGTCGGGATAAGCAAAAGCCCTTAATCTTTATTCTTGGTCTTTTGGGGTAGCAGTCAGGGGAATGGACACAGGAATCTCCACACCTTCTCTCTCTCTCCACAGCCAAAAACTAACTCTTGCTTCTCTTACTCCACCCTCTAATCCACTTACAATTCTCTGTCTACACCAACAGATCGAGCCAGCACAGAATAGTGGGGCGGGTCATTTTCCAAGCATATGCTAATAGAGTATTATCCAATAAGTAATAGCTTTAAGTGCTCTGTTGTCTGAACCTCAGTGCATGAATTCAAAGAATCTAAAAACTTCCTTGAACAAAGCTTAAGAATTGTCACTGTTTTACATTGGGAGGCTTATTGTATAAAATATGCTTTTATGTCCTATGTTTCTGTGACAATTTGTGAAGATCTCATTATTTTAAATTCAGACCAAATGGCAAATAATTTTAAGTAGTTAACACTTTTCATCAACTTGTTCATTGAAGAAGAAAGCAGCTATAGGGCTTCATCTATATCAAGTTGTTGAAACAGCAGCCTTCCAAGTTATTTTAAACTTTGGCTGCTTACAATTTTTAATGTGAAAATCACATAATTAAATTGCATACATTTTCAGAGGTGGGGAGTATCTATTATTTTTATTTTCCAAAACTAATTTTAAACTTCACTAAAGGATGTAGATTTTTCTCAGGGAGATTTTACAAAACTGACATTTTCCCTATCTCCATTTGTAAAAGGGGATGTATGTTAATATTTGTTGTTCTTTATATTCTGATATATCTGATATATATTTGTCAAGATAAAAGAACACTTGGCTAGAAGGCTATCTAATATTGCAGTCATCAACCACCTATGAAAACTGAAAAGTTCTCTATTTAGTGGAAAATCCCCAAAATTGATTCCTTCACAGACTTCAAGAAGGCAAAGATTTCATTAACACAGATGTTGCCTTTGTCTTGCTAGACTCACTCTATGGTGAAGGAAGAAACATAAATTTTGGGGAAATCCATAACCTTGGGGAAGACTTAAGAGGAATAATAATAATGTAACTTCTGTTAATAGATAAAGCTTCCTAGTGTGGTTAGTAGAGAAATGCTTTAGTGACTTTTAAAAAAATTTAGTAACATACAAAAGTAGATGTGTTGGTAGGTTTTTTTCAGTTGATGGGGAAAGCTTTGTTTTGTCGTACTAAAGTGGCCTAAGGCTGAAAAAATTTAAGAACCATTATTTGAATGCAATGATAGTTATAACCCTAGGATTTTAAAAAATAACCTTCTAATTTGACTTAACTTCTTGTTGCTGCTGTTCAGTCATTCACTTGTGTCCAACTTTTTAATATCCCATTTGAGTTTTTTCTTGGCAAAACTACTAGAGAGATTTGCCATATCTTTTTCCAGCTCATTTTATAGATAAAAAAATTGAGGGAAACAGGGTTAAATGACTTGCCTAGGATCACACAGCTAATAAGTGTCTAAAATCAATTTTGGACTCAGGAAAATCAGTCTTCCTGACTCCAGGTCTGGCACTCTATCCACTGTACCCTCTAGTTACCCTTGATTTAACAAGGACAAAAGAAATTTAATTTGAAAGTGGCATCTTCAGTCTGCATTTAATGAACTTCAGTGAAAAATAATGAGAATCTACACTGTTCTTTAATTTTCATTTTATAATACAATTAATTAAATTCCATGATATGATTAAATTTTTACTTTTGATTTGTGTAGATTTCTCTTTAATGTTTAATTTAATAGACATATTATATTTAATTTAGTAGACATATTTATCTTATTCCTGAGAAATATTTATCTTATCTATCTAGAAATATGGCATCTTGGAAATAATTTAAAATACTTCGATTTTCCTAATTTTGAAATCTTCTTCCACTCATAAATGGTGTAAGAAAAAGTCATTTGAAAAAAAATTCAGTTTATTAATATAAATTGGCAAGTGTAAAAAGGTCAAAGTGAAAGATATTTAAAATGAAGCAGTTATAATTATACATGTTTCTGTGTTGATCCTTGCTTAACTCATTATATGAGCTTGGGTTTTAAAATAATTTTTATGAGGAAGAAGTCATTTTGGAATCAACAACACAGGTTTGATACCAGACATGTGGCCATAAGTCAGTCACTTTGTCTTTTATGCCTCAGTCTCCTCATCTATAAAATAGGAATTCTTTACTATTTGTAATAACCAAACTTGTTTTGGTTTGTTTGTTTGTTTGATTTTTTGAGGAAATAGCTGTATAAAATTTAAAGCACTATAGAACTATGAGTTTTGTGTCTGTACCTGGAAGAGAGACACCGAAAGAGAAGGAAGGAGAGAAAGACAGAGACAGAGAGAGAAAAAGAGAGAGAGAAAGGAAGAGAGAAGAGGAGAGAAAGAGGGAGAGACAGAGGGAAGGAGAAGGAAGGAGGAAGAAAGAGAAAGAGGGAGAGAAAGGGAGGAAGAGAAGGAGAAAGAAACAGACACAGAAAGAAGCTGAGTTTTCTCTGAGATTATTGGGTTTTTATTTTTAATGAGCAAAAGAATTATGTGATAACTTTTTCAGGGATTTCTGGTTTAAAAGTTCTTTCCCAGCTCATTCCTTCCTAGACATGATAATCCCAAAGGGAAGAACTGGGTTTGAAATTTACTTATTAATTACTGATAATCTTTTTATTTGTTAACAAAACTATTGGGACTAATGCAAATACAGTTTTAATTCACAAATTGTGCTTGTTTATTTTTTAATCCCTTTCCTATGTTCTATTCCAGTTCCTTCATGGAGGCTACATGGAAAAACATGGCAAGAATTGTATAGGTTGAAAAGGCATGGAGGACTTTCAATCTGCCTAGGCAGAGATCATTGACATTAATGAAATCGTAGTCTGGCAAAACAAGCACACTTTGTGATTGCCAACTACTTCCTATTCCCCCACTTAAATAATGGTACTGAATTTTCCCTAAGATTTGAAGAGAAAGTACTCTTTTAAGCCCATCAATGTCATTTAACTTTTCTTGGTCTTAACTCCTCCTCTATAATATGAAAGATTGAACAGTAGAGCTTGCAAGGTCTCTTCTTGTTCTAAAACTATGATTTTTAGTCATGATAATGATAATGATAACAATGGCAAACTTGCTATACTTGCTATAAGACAGGCACTGTGCTAATCACTTTTCAATGATCTTATCTGATCCTTGCTATAACCCTGGGAAGTAGGTTGTTATAATCTCTATTTTACAGTTGAAGGAATTGAGGGAAACTTAAGGGATTTGCTGGAGGAAATATAGCTATTAAGTATCTGAGGCTGAATTAAAACTTTTTTCTTCTTGACTCCAGGCCCAGAGCTTCATCCACTGTGCCATTTTTAAAGATTATATGATCAGCAATCCCCTCTCCAAGGTAGTGAAGTTTATTATATTATTATTATTGTTATTTTTAGAAAGAGCAAGTCAGCATTGTTGGACTTAAAGTCAGAGGCTCTAGATTCAAATTCTTCATATTCAGTTGATAATGTGTAAATAGAAAAATAATTTGAATTATTTTCAATCTCAAGAGCAAAGGATATTTTTGTCTTCACATTTTTTTGCCATGCTAATTTAGCTTTTGTTAACATTAAGGTAATTTTTTGATTGTTGGTGTCCGTTAGAATAGTGCTTGCACCTAGTTGGATAATTCCTTTTATAGAAACACACTTTGTGTTCAGAAGTTTGTCTGTACTATAAGATTATACAGAAGGATCTGCTGGTACTAAGACATTAAGTGACTTATCCATGGTCATGTTGCCATTTTTGGAGGTAGTATTCTCATTTGGGTTTTCCTATCACCTATGCAATTCTGTCTTGCTGTTTGGGGGAAATAAAATATACTACTTATCCATGGTCATGTTGCCATTTTTGGAGGTAGTATTCTCATTTGAGTTTTCCTATCACCTATGCAATTCTGTCTTGCTGTTTGGGGGAAATAAAATATATTATCTTAAGACTTCTATTAGTGGAATGCCATTTATAGCAATACTGACCTTAGGAGAGGAGATTTTTTGAGGAGAAAAGTATGGTTATTTGTGATTTCTGTTTAACTGAGAACTATCTTTGTTTCAGCCTTTTTATAATGATTTTGGAAATTGTATTTATATATTTTTCTCATTTAATGAGTATTATTAAACTTTCTTTGGTGATTTAACATCTTGCAGTTTCTGATTACCAGAGGTAATCATTCTGAACATTAATTCTCATTATAAAACAATTGAGATGTAAGATTAACTCAATTTTCACTATTTCCAGAATACAGCCTATTTTTCAAGAAAATTAAATCCTTTTTATTAATTTATTTTATTATCATTTGTGGCTTCTTCCTAAGAAGTCTAATCCTCCCTATTTCAGTTATTTTAGGGCTTTAATGGTTCGAGTCTGCTTAATCAAAATTTAGTTTTATTGTTTGTTTTTTCTGTTTAAGAGGGCTGTATTTATTTTGTTCATAGTGATTTGAACCTAAGCAATAATTGATAAAACAACAGATTTCTCTTGTTGCTACCTTGAAGAGCAAACAACATATCAGGAAAAAAATAGTTCTAAGAATAGCTCTTTGAAATTTTTCCAAAGAGCATTTAATAAAGAATATCTCCTCCACCCCCTTCTCTAAGGTTCTGTTCTCACATTCCTATATACAGTTTTCCTTGACCATCTCTTGGCATCTGTATTCAGATAATCTCAAATCAGTAACTCCAGTTTTCTATTTTTCCTGAGTGCCACTTTACTCCTGAGCTCCAGCTGCCTAAAGGGCATCACTATCAGGATGTCACATTTGCCCAAAATTAAATATGTTCAAAAGCAAACAAAACATCAATTTTTTCTCACGTTTTCTTTTATGAGCATTCTCATTTTCTCAGTCACTCAGGTTCAAAACTTTTGGAATCATTTTCATTACTTTTATGCTTATGGTCAGTAGCTCGACACTATAAATTCTATCCCTTCCATGTCACCAGTCCACTCATTCCCTTCCCCCTTTCTTTTTTTCCTATTTCCACAATTTCTAGTTATGGTTCTAGTTTTCTCTTGCTTGAAGATCTCTCTGCCTCCTCCCTCCTCCCATTTTTACATAGATTATGGATAGGGATTGGGCCTGGGATTTCATCTGTATAGAGAATTCTCTACCAATTCTTACTGGCATTATCTCTGCCACTTGAAATTGTAGAGAGTTAGAGCACTAAGAGTTCAAGCAGCATGTGCTAGGGGTAGGACCTGATCCTGGTCTTGAGGCTAGCTCTCTATCTACTCCATCAAACTGCTTCTCTATAATCTTACATACAACAGCCAAATTCATCATGCTAATGCACAGCTCTGGTCATACCTCCCTTAATATCTTCAATTATTCCCCATTGTATACCTAATGAAATTCAGATACCTCCAGAAAATTACCTCAGCCTGCTATTTCAAATTCATCTGTCATTTCCCCCCTACATATGCCCCTCGGTATATATTTTCCCCATTTTGTGTTGAATACATTTCTTCCCATCTCTGTCATTTGATTCAGTTCAATCAACATTTATTACTTACTATGCTAGATGCTGGAGATACAAAGACAAAAATGAAATAGTCTCCATCCTCATGGAGCTTATATTCCACTTGAGGGAAATAACATTTATGAAAGTTAATAAATACAAAGCACATATCAAGTAAGAGTATTTTTAAATGGAAAGATCTGGCAAAGCTTCATATTGGAGCTAGTACATAAGCAGCTAGGTGACATACTACATTGAAAACTACACCTCAAATCTGGAAGACCTGAATTCAAATCATGCCTTCAGGTGATCCTTGAAAAAGTCACTTAATCTCTCTTGCCCCAGTTTCTTCTTCAACAAAATGGCAATAAGTATATCACTTACATCACAGGGTTATTATGAAGATAAAATGAAATAGTAGTTGTAAAGTACTTTACAAATTGTAAGTGCTATATCAATGTTATTAAATTATCATTATCTCATTGTTTTTAAAGTTAATGAAGGATGTGTGACATAGTGGTAAGAAGAGAATACCGTCTTAAACAGAGAAAACCACCTTTGCAAAGGCAGGGAATGGAATATTGCATATAGATTCTAAATACCAGGCCATATGTTTTAGAATGAAGAATGCTTGATGAATGACAAGAAATTTAGACTGCAAAACAGGTAGGAAAAGACTGTGGAAGACTTGAACACCTTACACATCTTTAAAGAACTATGAGAAATATCTTATACTTCATGGAAGTGTACCTTATTTGTGCAACTGGATACATATCTTTAAAGAACTATGAGAAATATCTTATGCTTCGTGAAAGTGTACCTTATTTGTTCAACTAGATACATATCTTTAAAGAACTATGAGAAACATCTTATGCTTCATGAAAATGTACCTTATTTGTGCAACTGGATACAATATCTCCTTTCTTTACTTTCCCTTAATATTTTGATCATGCCTTTTTGTTTGGTACATAGCATATTTTACCTTTTATATACTTTTATTTTTGTTCATTCCCTCTTTTTTAGATCAACATTAAGAATTGTGTCATTCATTTTTCACTCCTCTCATGTACTTAGCATAGTACTTTCTACATTGTAGGAGCATAATAAGTATTTGATTTTTATTCCTTTGCTTTGGAATGTCTCCTGGGAAGTCTATTTCACAAAATGTAAATTTTTCAAAATAAGTATGCTTAATGTTTTGCATTTGTTATGTTTTAATTCCCATAGCTAGTGTTGATCATTAATTTCATAAAAATTGTATAATGTTTACTATATGCAAGTATGGTTTGTATAATCTTTTTTTTCCACGAAAGAGTTCAAGGCATATGATATGAACCATATAAGAATAAAAGTAGTGTATTATTGAAACCTGCTGACATTTCTTTCATTTTTGAATTCCCCTCCCCACCAAGCCCTAGCCAAATACATACACATATTCTTAGCACTATACTAGATACTTTGGGAGTTAGAAATTTGATATTGTTCATGCCCTCCAGAAGTGTGAAATATTGGTGAGAACTAGTTAACATTGTATGTTAGGTACATTCCTGCTTTATATGTTTTTTCAATTTCTATTTTCTTGCTATTTGGAAATCCAGAGTCAATATATGGGAAATTCAAGTGGATAATTTCAATTAGGGCTGCTTTGCTTTAGTAATATTAACTGTCTTATTTGTCTAGCAGGGAAACTTCAGGTATGAAATTTGTTGAGTTGTAGTATTGTTAGTTTAACTGTAAGCCAGGATCTCTTACAGATTGGTCTGATGCTATTGGAATTGTGAGGGACATTTACATGGCAGGTTTAATGATCCTTCTACAGTTGTTGTTGTTGTTTTTTACTTTATTACAAAAGAAGATAGACTTTGGTTTCTTTACCTCCTGCTCTGCCACAATAAAGTATAACATTTGCAAATCCAGCCCCATCTCAGAACACCAAGTAGATTCTTTAGCAAATCCTTTACCTAGATATTTTGATCTACTAGCAAGGTGATTTCATGTCATTGTTTTCCATTTTAGTGTTCACTCTGGGTCCACCCTTGATGTGTAATGTGAGAAACAATGTGGCATGGTGGACAGAGTACAGGGCTGTAGTGGAGAAGACCTGGGTTTAAATTTCACTTCTAACATTTACTATGATCATGACTAAGTCATCTAACTTATTTGAACCTCAGTACTATGTTACTCAATCATCTTAGAAATCAGAGGAATCAGTGTTATAAAGTCACATAATGGCAAAAATGGAACAGATTAAAGATCATATAGTTCAACCTCCTCCCGACCCTCCAAGTTCCACCTTAGTTTACATATTAGGAAACTCAAGTTCATAAAGGTTAGGAAATTTGTAGACCAGAATAGTGTAGCAAAAGAGTCCTTATATATTGATCAACTAGGTAATATGGATCAACTTCCATCTAATTTCTGAGCATTTTGTCATTTGAGGGGAATGGGGGATCCCAAGCTCTTTATACAAGGTTTGATTCTTTTACTATGAGATACTAGTTTCACAATCAAAACACATAGGGATTAGCAAAAACAGAACAAAACAAACAAAGCATTGGAATCATTGCAAAACAGAAATTGGAGAAGGAGTACATAGGACAGTGTATTCCAGACAATAAAGTGAAGGAACTCTTCCACAGAAAGTGAGATAACAACTCAATTTAGAGAGAAGGTCCTTTGTTTTACCTAAGAGCAAAACTCCCTGAATAATATAGAGTAGCAAACTGGTAATAGGAACATGATGGAGTCTTTCTAGTGTTCTCATGCCTTTTCAGTATCTTTACCTTCAGCAACCTAAAGTGAATTTAGCTTTTTTCACTTCCTCCCTCAAAGCTGGAAGCTGGGAATGTCCAAAGTGACTAGAAGTACTTAAAAAAAACCCCTCAAATCTTGGTAAGTTCCCAAAGAGGACCAACCTTTGGAGAATCCCAAAGAAGGTTGGAACTCTCTTGTCTTTCACTAATTCCATCATGCTCCTCACATATGTCAGGGCCTTCATCTCCACCAATAAGGACATTGTCTCATGCCAATGGACTTTGGGACAGATGTTACACTAGCAAATGACAGACCTGGAGTTTGAACCCAATAGAGAATGGGAACAAAGAGTGCAAGTTTTCTTAAGCTGTTAGAACAAGCTTCTGTTTTGTGAATTGAATGACAGGTATGAAGTCCTTAAATTAAAAATATCTCCCTATAAAAGTCCTGCCAATGCTAATTTACTTTGGGTAAGAGGGAGGTCTGTGATATTTATAAGATCTTAAGACTTTTCAGTCTTTAGGAATCATTTATTAAAATATCTTAGGAGGAAAAGTAATACCATAAACCAATAGTTCCCAAACTACATTCTGTGGAACTCTGATATTGAATGGGATTTGTATAGTTGCCCCATGAAAAATAAACAAAAAATCTATCTTTTCCTCTAAATATATTAAATATGAAAATATTATCTACCTCCATTTCTCAGCTCATTATTAATGTCTTCTATTTTATTCCAAAAATGTCTCAGTTTCCTTTATTCTGGGGATGCTTCATAGCTGTTTCTCAGACTAGCACTTAGGGATTAGTTAATATATTTCAAACCCTTAATGTGACTTTGCCAAATTAATTGGAGAAATGCTGCCATAAGCAATTAACAGCTAACTCTTAGCTAGGGATTTATGAGAGAAAGTGGGAATAGAAACAGAATAGGCAGCTGGGAAGAGATATTTGATATCCAAAAGGAAGAGAGAAGAAAGTGCTAAAAGACAATTTGCCTCAGTTTTGGAGGGTCAACTCTAAGCATGGAGATAAGGAAAGAAATAAGTTCAACATTTTGCTTTCTAAGCCCCATCAGGACATTTTCAAGATGTTACAGAAAAATTGACAATTGGATTCTGATAAGAAAAGTAAATCACAAATATAATTAAAGAATCACAGAGTTGGAGGGGACCACTTTAGAAATTTGAACATATAACAGTTCAGATAAGAAGATCCTTCTGACATTCCCTTTCCTCTGAAAGGTTGTTAGTAGGGAATAGGCTGAGACATTATTGAGGTCTAATTAAGGATTTTCTTTAAGATTCATATACAATACGTGTCTGCTGGTGCTTTTATTCTATAATTTACCCTCTCTTTTGGAAAAACCCCACTGTTCCATTGCTTTCTTCCTTCACTTTATGCTATTCTCCAGAACAATAACCATCACCACCACCACCAATCCTGACCACACCCTCCTCCCCCCACAAGACCAGAATTTATTAGGTCAATGATTTAGTTGGGAAAGGGGGCTCAGTCAGAATGTCAAATCTAAAATGGTTTGAGACTGCTGATTGCTCTGAGATAGTAAAAGCAAGAAGTTAGGTGGCTTAAGGATTTTCTTAAACAGCACTGGCAGAAAACCAGAGAGCATTGCCAGAGCAGAAGTGTAGTTCCTAAGATTATGATATTTGTTATCATTACAGACCTTCTTTTAATACCTTGGTGGTCACAGCTCCCAAGTTTTAAACCACTTCTTTATGGTTAGTTTTCCCCAAATCTAAATTTTATTTAAAATCATTAATTATTTTCTGTATTAATATGAAGTCTTTAGGGATCATTTTATGGATTTTTTTCAAGCCTTTAATATCTAAATACAGTTTGGTAGCCAAGGTCATATATGATCTAATTTTTCATATACTTCATAATTCTTTAAAAGGAAACTCTTAGAACCTACTTTTTTGTGCACATTGGTCCAGAAATCTGTTATTTAGAACAAAAGAATCTTAGCATTTTAGAACTAGGAAGGACCTTAGTGATCATCTAGTTAACTGCTTTCCTTTAACATGTGGAGAAACTGAGGTCAAAGCAGAGTTGCTCATTATCAAGCATTCTGGATTCAAACTGAGATCTCTTTTGACTTCAGAATCTGAGTGTTTCTTTCCTTGTGTCAACTTGGAAATATGATGGAAAAAAGAACTTGGCATCCTGTTCAGGAATGTTAGATTGCTGGAGAATATCCCTAAGACTTACTTTTAAAAAATCTGAAGAACAGTTCACAGATCTTCATAGCATTCTTACACATTTGTTTTGGTTTTAGGTAGACCTTTAGAGCTCGTATAGCTTCCAGAGATCAGATGTTTGTTTACACAAAATGAGAACATTGTGCAGGATGTTTTAGCTAGACTGAACTCTTTCCAGAGAAGTCAATGAGAACTAAACAGCAACTTAACTTTCCTAAAAACCATGTCTAATATCTTACTATCTTTTGAAATCAACTTCCTTCTGAGGTACAGAAACTTAATGCATTGAGATTTCCTAGGAAAACAAATAAGTTAACTTGATGTTCATTAGATTTTTGTCCTCCATCTTTATTTGGGGGGAGGCTATTTTTATTCTTACTTTCAAAGATAAATAGTTGCTCAAGTATAATAAGCTTCAAGGCAATGAGGTAGCATGATTTAGTGGAAAGAATGTGGAAAATAGTGTGACTCTATGGATTTGAGGTCTGGTTCTGCTAGTTAATGAGTAAACTTGGACAATTCAATATAAAAAAAATTGCTAAGCATCTTCTATTAGATGGCAATATGCCAGGCCTGGAGATTCAAATAAAATAAGGTAATTTCTATTCTCAAAGCACTAATATTCTATTTTGTGTGAGTAGGAACACTATGTACATGCATAAATATATGTCTATTGATAGGAATCAGAGAGGTGGCTTTTATAGGCTTGCAGTCAGCAAGGTCTGATTCAAATGTGGCCTCAGACGCTTATGTTGTGTGACCCTGTCACGTAATCCCTGTTTGCCTGAATTTACTGGAGAAGGAAATGGCAAACCACATTAGTATCTTTTCCAAGAAAACCTCATAGACAGTATGGTTCATAGGTCATGAAGAGATAGACATGACTGACTGAATGACAATTATAACATATCTACAAAAACTAAATATATACATATGTAATATATATATATATACACAAATATAAACAAATATAAATGTACAGATAAATGAATACATATATCTATAAATATATCTATAGCTACATGTTTAAGCACATATACACATGCATATATCTACATCTATCAATATATGCATGTACCTATATACACAGACCAGCTACATATATCTCAATTCACAAATATATATACACATACATATATTCATAGACACATATCTACCTATCTATCTGTGTGTCTACATACTCACTAATAAATAAAAGCAAAACATCTTTAGGATGAATAGTGTGCTGACAATTATGGAATCAAGAAAGGCTATTTATAGGAGATAGCACCTAAGATGAATTTTGATGGAACTTAGAGATTCTAAGAGGAGGAAATGGGGAGAATTGGTCTTTTAGATATCTTGTACAATCTGTACAGATAGAGATATAATATGGCATGATGTTTTTAAGATTCCTTCCATACTCTAAATATGTGATTTTAAGTCAAGTTTGGGGACATCTAGCAGATCAGTTTGACTGGAAGGTAGAGAATGTAAAGAAGATAATAAGAAATTTCTGGAAGGGGGGTAAAGCTATATTGAAGAGAGTTTTAAATGCCAGCCATTTAAGTTTGTATTTTATCAAGAAGATGACAGGGAGAAAAGGTCTCTTTGTAATCTCTTTGTAAAATAACAGACAATAATAATTTCAATGTTAGTGAGATATAGTAGCTTTAAGGCCTCATAGGATTATTGTGAAAGGATGATCTATAATATGATATATGATATGTGTGTGCTTATGATTATATAAATATCAGGTGTTATTTTGATTGATAATAGGTTTTTTGCCATGATCTTTTCCCTCTTAAGATCATAGAAATGTGACACACATAGTAACATGGCAAACACTCATCATATTTCAAATCTTTGTTGTTAAGTCACATCTAACTCTTTGTGATCTTGTTTGGGAATTTCTTGCAAACAAAAAATTGTTCTTGCAAACAATGTTTGTCATTCTGACTGAGACTGAGGCAAATAGAGTTAAGTGATTGGCCTAGGGTCACACAAGTACTCAGTATCTGAGGTTGGATTTGAACTCTTGTTCAAAGCCTTCTTGCTTCTGAGCCAGCTCTCTATCCACTGTGCTACCTAAGATCTGTGACATTAGCTTTATTTATTTAGCCTGTCACATCTTTTTTCCCCCCAAAATATTGACATCCTTATGATATAGTGAAAAGACTATTAGTTTTGAAGTCAAAGGATCTGGGTTCAGATCCTTTTTCTAATACTCTGTGTGACCTTGAGCAAATCACTTAATCTATTGGACCTTTTTTCCCCAATCTATGCTTCTACTTCTATGCTTCTAAAATCTAACCAAGTCCTACCCTTTACATGTTCACTTTAAATAAGTGAAGCATATGCACTCTGAAATGTCCCTAAATTCTTTATCCTAGCATAGAATTCAGCATAAGCCTGAGAATATTTGTTCTCACCTGCCTAAATCCTGTACTTTCAGCTTGATGCTATTATATCTGTTCTGAATTGCCCATGTTTCTATAAAAAATTAGATTTATATCCCTTCTCTGCTGTTTACTGTTTGTCCAATCTAGAGCAAGTATCTTCCCATTTCTTTCATTTGTCAAATAAGGCAGTTGAATGAGTTGATTGCTAAAACCCCACCTCTAGCATCTTGTGATTTTAATAACAGCAGCCAAAATTTTTCTAGCACTTTAAGGTTTCACTAAGCTCTTTACAACTCACTTGATCCTCACAACCCTGTGAAGCAGATACTATTACTATCTCTATTTTGTTGATGAGCAAATAGATTGAGAGAGATTAGGCCACCTGCCCAGGGTTACAAGCCAGTAAGTACCTGAGGCAGGATTTGAATTGGGGTCTTCCTGATTCCGAATTCTCTGCTAAGATATCTAGGTATCTATGTAGTAGAGTTCAGGTTTTGCTTTTTAAATTTTTTTTGTTTTTAACTTGAGGCCTTGAATTAGAATGCAACTGTTTAAATTTCTTATCTGTCAAATGAGTGGGTGGGACTAGATGATCTCTAAGGCCCTTTCTAGTTCTAAAATAACATCATTTTATAAAATAAGAAAGAGGGAAATCACACTTGATATTTATAGACTTTGCAGTGAAGTATGCTTGTGTTAAGTTGAAAGAATTAGTTTAATAAGTACTCTTAAGTGAGTGAAAGAGCTAGGTTACTATATATTATCAAAATATACTGTGGAAAGCACTTTTTCTTGAATTCAGGAGTTTTCCTGATTCTATTTATGTGTATATACTAAGTAGTTGGGTTAGCTCAACTGATTAGAACATGATCCTTTTGAAAACAAGGTCAATTCAGTTCAATTCCAGTATGGGCCACTTAGCTTCATGCAGAGATATCTCTATCCTACAGCTATAGTCTGCATTCTTTGTGATAATAGGATAGCATGAAACCATAGGCCACTAGCTTCAAGGATAACTGTGAGGTCAATTGCATGAATGGTTCAATTTAACCTGCCATCCATTTTGAAAATCCATCTGAAGGACTGAATTTGGAGAACAACATATTATTTCATCTTTTTATTGTTGTTGTTGTTTGCTAGTTTTTTCTTTCATTTTTTCCCTTTGTGGATCTTTTTTTAATATACAGCATGTTAAATGTGGAAATATGTTTAGAAAAATTGCACATGTTTAACCTATATTGGTGGATTATTTGCTGTCTAGGGGAAGGGGGAAGTGGGAAGGGAGGGAGAAAAATTTGGAACACAAAATTTTGCAAGAGTGAATGTTGAAAATTATCTTTGAATGTATTTTGAAAAATAAAAAGCTATTATAAAAATTAAAATACATACAAAAAAAGAAAATCCACCTAATATATCCTGTTGACAGTTTATCATTGGGATCACTTTCATGTTTAAATAAATGCAAAAACATTTGTTAATTGCTTGCTATGTTCTAACCAAGGACTGGAAGTTGCTGAACGGGTCTGAGAATAGGGAATAAAGTGAAATATGGCAGGATCTTCCTGAAATAGTGACCAGGATAGCAAGTACAAATTTGGAGAAATGTGGAAGGCCAACCAAAGGATAGCTTTGAGTCCTCTGTAGATTCAATTTTTTCCCCCTGTGGTAATTGGGTTAAATAACTTGCCCAGGGTCACACAGTTAAGAAGTATTAAGTGTCAGCCCAGATTTAAACTCAGGTCCTCCTGACTTCAAGGCCAATGCTCTATTTAGTCCACCATCTAATTGCCCTTTATAGATTCAATTTTAATAAGTTTAACAAAAACTGCTGTTCTAGTGTTAAGTAGAAGAGAATAAAGTCAAAATAATGCTTGAGAAAGATTGGCCTGAATAACTGTATGCAAGTCAAATGAGGAGAAACTAATGACAGGGAGACAAAGCAAGAAACTGTAGCAGTTAATTTATGTGTGAGCTCCTAGAATAGGGCTGTGCCTTTGGAGATGCAGTGAGAAGGTAAAAGATGAGAAACATTTAGAAACATAAATAACAAGACTTCCTAATATTGGTGGAGGGCAAAGAAGAAGTAAAAATGATTTTGAAATTTTGAACTTGAATTATCTTAAGATATTTCATTGCCACCTACTATTTCTTTAACTATCATTACTAGATTATAAAATTGCTTTGATTATTGGAGTTGATATCCTTAAATGATTCTTGGCCTGTTAAATGCTTGATTATGGTTTTATTATAATCTAATTTGTCATAAATTAATGTTCAGTCACTCTTCATGACCCTATTTGAGATTTTCTTGGCAAAGATATTGGAGTGGTTTGCCATTTCCTTCTCCAGCTCATTTTACAATGAGGAAATTGTGGCAAATAAGGTTAAATGACTTGGTCAGGGTAACATGGCTATTAAGTATCTGAGGTTCATTTGAATTCAGGAAGATGAGTCTTCCTGATTTCAGGCCTGGAACTCTATTCACTGCTCCACCTAGCTGGCCCAGTAATTGATGACAAATGACAAATTTGTCATTAATGAATGTTATTTGCAAAATTATGCATGATACAGGAGAAAAAAAATACTATACTTAAATCAGGAAATCCAGATTCCTTTTCTAGTTCAGATATACACTATTTGATCCTGAGAATATCAATTAACTCTTGTGGCCTCAATTTCCTTATTTTAAATGAATATACTTTATTATCTATCTCACAATGCTGTTTATAAGGAAGGTGCTTTGTAAATTTTAAAATACCATATAAATACGAACTATTATTTATAATGTCCAGACTAGTTTCTTGGAGGGCCTCAGGATCAACTAGAGTCAGAATAAATCAAAGTTCTTGGTCTTTAGAGGGAGAAGTGAAGGAGGCAGGCAAGCTGCCACAGGCTTGCTAAAGATGTATCCTGGATTCTGTAGTCTGGATTCTCCAGCCTCTCTCCTTCTCATCCTGCAGCCAAGTAACCCTGACTTCTCTCCCTCAGCCCTTCAATCTTACCTAGGATTACCTCATCACCAAGCATTCAGGAAGCACCAAAGGTGAGAAGAACCAACATCTAAATATATGCTTATAGAGCCATTATCTCACATCAAATACGGAATTAGCTATAAGTGCTCTCTTGTCTGATTCAAGCATACCTTTTTCAGAGTTTCAGCCCTCTACAATTATTATCATTATTATTGCTATTATTATTGTATATTTGCCCAATGTAAGTATAGTGCAATAACTTATTTATTATTTTGGAGGTAGATATATTATAGTTATATATATATATATATATATATATATATATATATATTATATATATATATAAAGTCATATAGATTATGAACTTAAAAACTGAGTTGTGTGTAACTCTACACAGCCTGCTGCAAGACTGGTCTTAGAGTTAATAGGATTTGAGTTAGAGACCACATTGTCTAACACATCCTAAGCAATTCACTTTACTTTTCAGTCTCCCAGCAAATTCTCTAAGACAATGAATAGCAGAGCAGGTGCCTGGTTGATTATAGTAGTTTTTGCACAGGTAATTCTCTATATTAGAGATGTTATGTCTAGTCTCTCCCTACTCTAAATGTAGTTCTCTCTATTTTTTCTTTGAGAATTGTTATAAAGAGTGCATCTTTTTGTATCTTATTTTGGAGTGTTTTGGACACAGTTTGGATATTAACAACAATAGTGTTATGAGGCTTAAATAGAACTATCTAGACTTTAAAGTGGTTTGTAACTGAGTATTATTTCTTGTTAACATCAATATATTAAGATGTTGAATATGGTTTCACCCATGCAGTTATAAGTCAAAGCAAAAATTGACAATGTACTTTAAGAAAAACTATAATACTCTTTTAATAGTACATGGATAACTTTTGAGTATACTCTAATGCATGATTATTTTGAGAATGGACAGACTGCCTGCATGTGATGGTAGGAGGAAAGGGGAGGCCTTAAATTTTAAAAAAGTCTTTAAATTTTGAAACAATATAACTTCATAGAGCCAACCAAGCCTTTCACAATACTTCCCTGTATCAATAGATATTATATCATCAATGTGGATATATACTCCAATGATTCAGCTCACAACTACTCCATGCTCACCCAATATTTTGTACTCTTCATGTTCATGTCCACATAAAACCTAAAGGAAACCTATCCAAAATTTTGGGGCTATTTCATTCTTTTGAAATTGCATGAATAGCAATGAATTATATGGATTATTCACTAATTATATCTTCATGGACAGATGAAATGATCTAGTGAGCAGTAGAAATCAAAGGACCAAAATCTATCCATGATCCATCTATATTGTCATCTACCTACCTATGATTGTAGGGATAATTAATCTGTGATTTGGGGAAGAGTTGACACTGACGTACTAGCAACTGCAACATCTATTTTGTAGGGTCTATAATAATATGTACTCAGTAGGGTCTATAATAAGCACAAACTTCCTTTCTATAAAGGCGATTGATCTATGGAAAGTAGGAGGGAGTACTGTTATTTTTTTTCCTTTATTGCCTTTAACAGGATTTTTGGGAGATAGAGAAGCTATTAAAATTAAGCACTGATACTTCCACTATCAATTAGCCAAAAATTTAGTCTCAATCTTAGTTATAAATGCTCTTCTTTATTTCCCATTAATACTTTAAAAACTCATGATTTAATCTATGTCATTGATTATCCCTGCCCTGTACAAATCACAACCTCTTGATGCCTTAGTTGCATGAATTGCTGTGACCAAAGGGAAAAAAAAATCAACAATGAGTGTTTCTGGGAATGAGCTTCTCTAAACCTACATAATTTGGTCCTAGAGGACTTTTCATCTGTCTTCAGACCCTCATGTGAAGCCTGATACTATAGTCTTCTTCCTAAAATTATGATATGTGTTTATCTGTTGATTCCTCCTAATAGACTGCCTAACAGGCATCAAATAAAAGAAATTGTACAACCAGTTGTTAGACATTATTGTTCTGGGCTTATTTGGCTTTCTTATGACAGAATAGGCAGTTATATGATAATTAGAATTTATGATATTTATGCTATAACCTTTATTTCCTGTCATCTACATTGAAGTGGTTCTCTTGAGAAAACATTAAAATAAAATTAACAAAATGCTTCTTGAACTGGCTTTCCAAAATCTAACATTAATTTATAAAACTATCAGACAAGTAACTGACCAAATATGTAAAGAGGAAAGCTTACCCTGAGGCAAAAGAATTTTATTTGATTTTTAACAATAAAACTTTTTGTTTTCAAAACATATGCAAAAATAGTTTTCAACATCTACCCTTGCAAAACCTTGTGTTCCAAATTGCAAAAGAATTTTAAATGAATTTCGGGATTGACTTTTAAGGTATCTGAAAGAGAGAGAAATTCTAAAAGAATGGAAAAAATCGTTAAAAATTAAGTGTTATAAAAAAGATGACTAAAAAGACCTCAGTGATTCTAACCCATATGTCTATTTCCTCATCTTTATAAAATATTTTGTTAGAATGATCTCTACTCACATGTAGAATATCCTTGATAAAAATAGAAGGGAAAAGGGAAGCTTCTAGAGATAATTTTCTACAGTAGGCTATTTTCATTTTGGGATTTTTTTCTTCTACTCAAAGATTATTAATATTAAAATTGTCTCATTTAAAACATTTGTCACAAATACTTCATGCATGATTTACATTTTATATACTATCATCTTGGTTCTGTTTTATTCACTTTGCATCGCTTCAAGTTTTCCTGTGTTTCAAAGAATTCTTCCTATTTATTATGGTACAGTAATATTCCATTAAATCTACATACCACAATTTGTTCAAGCAGTCCACATTTGCTAGGCACTCTTTTAGTTTCTATGTTTTTACTATCACAAAAGCATTGCTATTAATATTTTTACTATATTTGTGACTTTTATTTCTGTTTAAACATTTTTAGGATATATGCCAGTAATGAGATTACTAGGTCAAAGGGCTTGAACAGTTTAATGACTATTGTCGCATAATTCCAAATTATTTTCAGAAGTCTAGAAGCAATTTACAACTCTACCAAGTAACTTTTCATGTATAACTACTAAGACTCTTATCTGCTTGCTCAGCGCCCTGTGATGCAGTATGACTGGTTACATTGTTTCTCTAGTTGTCCAAATCAGAGGCAAAGGATTGAATAAAGATTAGAGTATTTTTTAAAATATCTAGTAGTGGTTTCTCAAGACAAAGATTGTAATTTACTAAAGAATCTTGCACTAACATTTGCTTTTATACTTCCTCAGTATTTAGAACAGTTACTTTTATGGAATTAAAATGACCATTTATTATAGTGGGCCAGAACTCAGGAGAAGTATATTTGAAACAAGGTGTTAACTCAGTGGAATTGATGAGATGATGATTCTCTAGTTCACATATATTAGTACTTAGTATAGTGATGTAATGGTTCTCTAGTTCACACATAATCAGTATGTGGTAATGATGTAATTACAATAAAGTATATAAGGGCTAAGAAGGACTGGAAAAGAGACATTCCATTTCTGACCCTTACACTCCTGCACTAAGATCAAGTCTGGGCCAGGATAAAGACTCTAGACTCTATTCCTGTTCATTCTCATGGTGTCTATCCTGCTGAGACCAAGGCCTATCCAAAGGACCTCCAGAAAGCTAGGCTGAACATTAAAATTTATCACTTTTCAATTCCCAATTTTAAATAAAAGAAAAATTCTCTCTTGTTGGTTATAATAACTGGACACTGTTCTTCCTTGAATGAAGAGTGTCTAATAATATGGAATGAAGCATGAAAGATTTATGAGCTTGGATCTTGAAAAGATCATGTCTCTGGCTATGAAATAACTTTATTTGTACACAGTGATACAACATAAAATACTTTAATTATTGCATAAGTACTCTATGCCAGATATTGTAATTAAGCAAACTCTTCTTGGAATAGTTATAGGTCTTAAATTAAGTTCCCTTCCAACTTCCCTCCCTTAATTCTTTCCCTTAAAGAACATGAATCACATATGATCCTATTTTTTTGGGGAGGAAGCACATATAATGGGTGAAAATCATTGTATACAATGTGGTAGATTTGGGCTCACTATAATGGAAGTGGAAATTGTGGCTTTAGTGTTTATTTGCACTAAATGAGATGATACACGTGAATGACAGGCCATGGTTAGGATTCTATGCTCCTTAGTCTTGAGAATTCAGTTCCTTTCAACAAGCTTGTTTTTTGTCTACCACATGCAAAACACTATGCAATGTCTGGGACAGGGGAAAGGGATTTTCAACATATTCATAGAGCAATAAAACATAGATAGGATAGCTAGGTGATGTAGTAGATAGATGACTCAAGACTCATAAAGACTCATCTGAGTTCAAATCTGACCTCAGGCTATTCAGCTACTAATGTAGCTTTGTGACACTGAGCAAGTCACTTAACCCTGTTTGCCTCAGTTTCCTCTTCTGTAAAATGAACTGGGAATAGGAAATGGATAGCCTTAGCATCTTTACCAATAATATCCCAAATGAGGTCATTAACAGTGAGGTGTGACTGAAACAATTGAGTAATAAAAACCCAAGGAATTTGAGAAGTGAGAGAATTAAGAACTTGAGGATCATAAAAGGCTTTCTAAAGGAATTGGCATCTGAGCTGACTTTTTAGAGAATTCTCGTTAAGAGACAGATATGAAGATAAGGAGATTATATATTAGATGTGAGGTACACTTAACATAAAGGAAATGAGATGAGAGATGAAATGCCTAGTTCAGTGTCTAGGATAGTTTGGCTAAAACAAAATGAATGAAAGGGAATAATACAAAATATTTGGTAAAATGGATTGTGGAAGATTATGGAGGATTTTAGATGTTAAACCAAAGAGTTTTATCTTGAGAACCAGTAGAATCACTGTAGATTTTTTAGCACTAGGATAATATAGCCAGAATTATACCTTTGGAGGTAATAATAATAATGGCAAAACCAATCATTACCATTTACATAATGCTTTTTTTTTTTTTAGCATTCTTCTTTTTTTAAAATTTTTTTTTAAAATTTTATTTTATTTAATAATAACTTTGTATTGACAGAATCCATGCCAGGGTAATTTTTTACAACATTATCCCTTGCACTCGCTTATGTTTCGATTTTTTCCCCTCCCTCCCTCCACCCCACCCCCCAAGATGGCAAACAGTCCTATAAATGTTAAATATGTTGCAGTATATCCTAGATACAATACATATTTGCAGAACCGAACAGTTCTCCTATTGCACAGGGAGAATTGGTTTCAGAAGGTAAAAATAACTCGGGAAGAAAATAAAAAATGCAAATAGTTCACATTCGTTTCCCAGTGTTCTTTCTTTGGGTGTAGCTGCTTCTGTCCATCATTTATCCATTGAAACTCAGGTCTCTTTGTCATAGAAATCAACTTCCATCAGAATACATCCTCATACAGTATCGTTGTCGAAGTATATAATGATCTCCTGGTTCTGCTCATCTCACTTAGCATCAGTCCATGTAGGTCTCTCCAAGCCTCTCTGTATTCATCCTGCTGGTCATTCCTTACAGAGCAATAATATTCCATAACATTCATATACCACAATTTACCCAGCCATTCTCCAATTGATGGGCATCCATTCATTGTCCAGTTTCTAGCCACTACAAACAGGGCTGCTACAAACATTTTGGCACATACAGGTCCCTTTCCCTTTTTTAGTATCTCTTTGGGGTATAAGCCCAATAGAAACACTGCTGGATCAAAGGGTATGCACAGTTTGATAACTTTTTGGGCATAATTCCAGATTGCTCTCCAGAATGGTTGGGTTCGTTCACAACTCCACCAACAATGCATCAGTGTCCCCGTTTTCCCGCATCCCCTCCAACATTCATCATTATTTTTTCCTGTCATCTTAGCCAATCTGACAGGTGTGTAGTGATATCTCAGAGTTGTCTTAATTTGCATTTCTCTGATCAATAGTGATTTGGAACACTCTTTCATGTGAGTGGTAATAGTTTCAATTTCATCATCTGAAAATTGTCTGTTCATTTCCTTTGACCATTTAACAGTTGGAGAATGGCTTGATTTCTTATAAATTTGAGTCAGTTCTCTATATATTTTGGAAATGAGGCCTTTATCAGAACCTTTAACTGTAAAGATGCATTTACATAATGCTTTAAAGTTTGCAAAGTATTTACATACATTATCTCCTTTGATACAGTTTTTGGAGAATGGGAGAAGATGGAAGCAGGAAAATTAAATTAGGAGACTTTTGTGATAGTCCAGGCAGGACGTTCTGAAGGCCTGAATTAGCACAGACATAGGATGAATGGACAAAAATGGATCTGTGGAAAATATTTTTAGAGGTAGAATCAGCACAACTTAGCCATTGATGGGATATGAGGATATAGGGAAAAGGGAGGGATGATTATGAATTTGTGGACCTGAGTGACTTGAAAGAAAATGGTGCCTTCAGTGGAAATAGGAAGTTTGAAGGAATAGAGAACTAGGAGAGAATAGTACTACAGATATTAAGGGAGGAGAATATATAGGAGGTGGTTGATGTCAAATGCTGCGGAATTATCAAGTAGCATATGGACTGAGAATAAAGACCAATGGAAGTTATAAAGATATGCTTGAAAAGTATCAGAGTAGTGAAGTCTCTTGGATAAAGTGGTATCCATAGAAAATGCTTTTAGGAGTGGCATGTATGGCTAAATAGAGCTAGAAGTCAACCAGGAGGATTAGTCTGCATGGTAGAAGGTTTTGGTTGACTGAGAGATTTGATGTTTAAAAAAAGGAAATTTCAGTAATAAACTATAAAATTTTAAAAAATATTTTAAATTATTTTCAAGAAATAATACAGTGTAATATCATTTTGAAACAAAGATAATATTGTTTCAGATCTTTATTTTTAGGATTTTTTCTCTGCTCAAAGATTATTAGTAGTAAAGTAGTCTAACTTAAAACATTTCTCAGAAATTTTGCATGTAAAGTTTATGTTGTTTTCTAAAATTCCCTCAAATAACTTATTTTTTTAGTTGTATTTAGTATGTTGTAAATTTTCAAAAATTGTGATTTTTAGTTAGTGAGATATATTGATTTAGACAATATAATATTTTTTTCTGTTTTTATTTACTGATCTTTACCTTTGCTTGGTTATAGTCTGACAGATCTGTAATATTTACAGATGAGTAAATATGTTTGTAAGGAAGAAATTAAACTTAATTTGGTTAACTTTTAAAAACAGCATCATAAATATAAGGTATCCTCAAAGTCCTAATATAATAAAAAATCAATAATTTAGGCTATTATTTTGAATTAAATGTGGCTGACTCATTTAAATGATTCTTCAGAGGTTGGCATGATAGAAACATTTGAAGCATGTTTTTCTCAGGCAGCTAGATGGCACAGTGGATAGAGTATCAACCCTGGAGTCAGGAGGTTCTGAGTTCAAACCTAGCCTCAGACCTTAACATTTATTAGCTATGTGGTTCTAGTCATATAACTCCAGTAGATTGACACATACTAAAAAAGGAAAAATGTGTTTTTCTGCTTAGGATTTTTATCATATGCATGGTCCCATTTTATTGGTTTGATGGAAACTGACTTCTCTATTCATCAGATACTTGCAAGAAACCATTTTGGTTACTTACTACAATGTGGTAAAGATGAGAAAGTATTCTTTTTGGAATCCAAGGACCTAAGATTTGAATATTAAATATTGCTACTTCCTTGGCACAGCTAAGTGTCACATTGAATAGAGAGCCAGGAAGACTCATCTTCCTGAACTAAAATCTGGACTCAGACACTTACCCTGGGCAAGTCACTTCAACTCTGCTCACCTTAGTTTCCTTATCTGTAAAAGGAGCAGGAGAAGGAAATGACAAATCATTCCAGTACCTTTGCCAAGAAAACCTCAAATGGGCTTGTGAAGACTGGAAAAGGACCGAGCAATAATAATCTACCAGTTCCTATCTATGTGACATGAAATAACACCAACTTCTTCAAGCCCATTTCCTCTTGTAAAATGAGGTTATTGCATTAGGTGATCCTTAAGATCACTTCTAAATTTCAAACTATGAGCCTATGAAAACTATCATGAAATTGCTATTCCAGTATTATATTTCAAAATGATAGAAACTGAAGTTTGACATAGAAGGTAAGTTGTTTTCTAGGTACTATATTACTTTATTTGATCCAAAAATCAATAATGAACAAAAATAACCAAAAAAGAATTACCTCAGAATCACTTATGACTTATTTACTAAAATGGACAATTCCTACTTGCCTATGTTTTACAAGTTTCCAAAGAAAGAATAAAGTTAATTACTTTTTGGAGAGAATAAGTAGATCATTTCAGGATGTAGTTTATTGTTCTCTGAATTTTTTGTCAGGATTTAGCTTTATCAGATTGATGAGCTCTATACTCTTTCATAGTCAATTTCAGGAATCATTCACTATGTGCAAGCACTGTACCACAAATATAAAGACAAAAAAAAGCACTCCCTCCTTCAAAGAACTTGGAATGAAATAGTAAATATTTTAGTATAATGGCACAAATAGGTTGGTTTGGGGGAGGTGTCTAATTAAGACTCCATAGATGTAAATGAAAGTCTCTGTATATCTCCTGAGGTACCTAATACAGAGTTAATTATATGGTAAGATCTCAGTGAATATTTGCTGAATGAATGAATAGTATTGTTATAGCTCCTGAGTTTAAGAACAGAAATTTTGCTGAATTTGTCTAAGCTAAATGTCTGGCTAGGGTAACATCTTCTTTTTATGCTTGTTAATAGTGAAAATTGACCAAATAGTAGTTCATGGAGGAGCTAGGGCATCCATCAACTGAAGCTAATACTTTAGATAGCTTTAGAGGAGTTCTACTGTTATAGAACTCTGCTTAGTACTAGGAAATGCAATGGATTTCAATGTAGTTTCCCAGAAGTTCCCAAATTATCCAAACTTCCCAGAACCTGCAACTCACAATACAGCATATTTATTGTTGTGGCAGTATTCTGATTTGCTTATTTGAAAACTAAGTGCTTCATTTGATTTGTTTTAATATATATATATATATATTAAATATATATATATATATTTGCACATTGTGACCCACATGTTCCAAAAGCTTGAGGGGTTTCTTACTTCCTTTAGGATAAACAAATTCCTCAGACTTCTGTTTAAGGCCCTCTACAACTTGACTCCCACCTGCTTTTATAAATTGATTCAACATTATTTCCCTCCATGTATTTTATATTGTCAGTATGGTTTCCTTTTTGTCTGTGTAATTCTAGTTCATAGCACCTAGCAAGTTCTTAAGGTAGGGTAGTCATCTCTTTCTTATGTGTGTCCAATACGTATATATGTATAAGAGAGGCAGTGTGACATAACAGATAAAAGCTAGCCAGAAAGACCTGGGTTCAAATTTTGCTTCTGATATACTGGCTCTCTGACCCTAGGCAAGTCACTTAACCTCATGATGCTATAAGCAAATCTCTGAGTATAAATTTCAACCTGTATTAGTAGAGGGAATCTCTTTCATTGGAAATCCATTATGCCACTGAAATGACAGGTCTGTTTATCTTCTGTATGGATAAATTTCAATGTCAGATGCTATTGTTTGTCTGGGAGACATCCAGATATAATTAAGATTACATAGGGGCCATGCTATTTTTAATTTCTGTTTCTTATATAAGCTAAAAAAGCTGTGAATCCAGATGAACACCTAGGACCTTATTTTGAGAAGCAATATGCAGGTATTTAGGGAAGGCTATATGGGTATAAGGGCTGCTGAGACCTCTTCAAGACTGCTTTCCATCTTTGTGATCACCTGGCATCCAACTTTCACCTGTGACTCCAAGAAGTTACAGCATCTGTAGTAGTCTTACTCTGAAAAATCATTTCAGAAGATGGGATAAATTAGGCTAAGAAAAAACAATAGGTCTCAAAACCAGTGGGGGAGTTAAATGTAGTATCTACTGTAAGTATGTGAAATCTTTCCCTGGTAGAATAAACAAATGTGAACAATTTGTTCCAGTAGGTCCTGAAGGCAATGGAGGCAGGTGCTGTGGAGTGCTTAGAGCTTGGGCAGACATTGAAGATACCAAGGTCATTCACTGCACCTTGGACCATAGCCAGTTGTCTTGACTTTTGTCTTGCACCTGGACTTTGATGACTCTTCACATGAGCTAGATTCCTTGGTTTTTGAACTTCAAAATCCTTACATTTCAGGCCTCTAGGGGGTGATGATGATAATGAGATACATGCTTTATTGTCCCCTCCAGCTTTGAAAGAGTAAGGATTCAAAAGTCAGGCAGCACTTCTGCCTGCACCTTCCTCTGGTATTTGCTGGCCTTATGACCATGACCAAATCTTTTAACGTCTCTTTGCCATTCTTTTATCATCTGTGTGACCCTAAGCTACATCTCAGTTCTCTGTTTTCTCTTCTTTGAAATGGAGGGCTACACAAGATGATTTCTTAGCTTTATCTCTAAATCCTATAATGTGGTAGTTAAAAAGGGTTCAAAAGACAAAGTTCCTAGGTAATTTAATCATTTTACCAATAAAGTCAACACATTATTAATAAAAGGGTATTTTTGGTCATCTCAAACCAAAGACTGATAAGTATATATTTTTAAGAAACAAACCTATTGTTGACATATTTTAGTTTTGAAAAATTATACTTGAGTTCTAACTCATAGGAACCAATAATAAATAACTTAAAAGTGAATTTCTTTTTATGGCTTAAATACTTTCAAAATAGGTTTAATTTGAAATATAACATAACATTAAGATATAATAAAGTATAGTTAAATGAAAAATTCATCATGGAATTTTAAATTGTTTTTCTGTGAGGCTTATCATTTATTTTAAAGTGAGTATTGGAAAGGTAGCATAAAGAGAAAATATTGGGGTGATTCAGCAATATTAATTTGAAATTTTTGTATGAAGAAGAGACATCCTTTAAAATTTTTTTTCTCTACTTAACTATTTTGTTTTATAAAACAAAATGGCAGGCACCTAATGTCATGAAATATTATCAATGATCATAACATTTATTGCTGTAACTAATTTTAATATGACTTGCATAAATCCAGGATTGGATACTTAGTGACTGCCATTTTGTTAAAAGCAAATATTGAATGCTGTCATAAACAGTCCCCTAAAGAATGTATCAAAAATATATGGAAGTTGGCTGACTTTAGCTGCCTAAAACAACTTTATAAATGATTATTACTTTCTCTAAAAAGTAACAGATCCCATTGAATCCATTGTAGTTTTTTTTAATATGGGCTGCCAACTGATTGTGTAATTATATGTCATAAAGCAAAAAGCATGATTTATGATATTATTATAATAAGCATACCCAATAGGAGAATAAAAATGAGAAGTGTAGTATTAGCAGACATATTGTTGGAGAACTTGACAGAATGTTGCCATTGAACTTGATAATGATTGGGACAGAACAGATGTGTTGGGGGCAGGGATTTGTATTCTGAAATCAAGGTCATCTTGAACAAAATAAAGTCCTTTAATTTAAACAATGATTTTGGGTTTTGCAAATTCAGGCTTTATTGCAAGATTATTTTCAATAAATGTATTATTATAGCTTTGATAGTTATTGTAAGTTTTCCTATATTAAAAATAATATACTAATTCCCATATTTATTTTTTACAGAAATATTTCAATAAATTCTTATATTTTGTGTTAGTAAAGTTATGTAAAGATAGGATGTTGACAGTGGAAAAATCAATAATTTCTATTTGCTATGTTATTAGTAATGGTCTGCTCTTAATTTTACTGATAAAACTAAATAACTACATTTAAGCTTAGTAACTGAATAATGGCTGTGTTATTCAGTTGCAAAGAGATCTCTATAGTCACAGTTTATTATTATTATTTTTGAGTTTGGCAGATCTCCATCTCCTCTGGCTATACACATGTCATGAAATGCCCTTTGTATGTTATAGGACATATTTTTTCCATGAGGGTTAGAGGTTGGGGTTTCTGATTGTCTCCTTAATAATTGGTGAAGGCTTTAATGTTTTGTGGTGGTGTTGTTTTTAGAGGAACCAAATAAATCTCTCAGTTATATCCAAACTATTTCTCCTTGTGCCCACCAAAAGAAAAGAGAATAAAAGAAAAATAGATATCAGAGTCAAGCTCCTGTAAAAACTTTACCTGCAATTGGTCATTTATAAGTATAAATGATCAGAACCTAATAGTTTTTAGTTACTTGAAGAAGACACAATTATATGCTAAAATTAAAATATCATGGACCTTAGTTCCAGAGCATAAATTGTTAAAAACTGTCACTTTGCAGCTTGATTGTTTAGCATATTTCTAATGTTTTTGCTCATAATTTCTGATTGAGAAACACAATACCACGCATTATCATTTAACCAGCATTTATTTATTAAGCACTTTAAACTTTCTATGTTTTGAGCATCATTCTAGGTGCTACTGATACAAAAATAAAAATGAAACAATCTCTGCCCTCAAGGAACTTAACTTCTACTGAGTGGAAATAACATATGAAGATAGAAGTACATGCAAAATATATGCAAAATAAATATAGGATACCTTGCTGATATATTTAAGTGTGACGAGTACCTTGCAATGAACTGATTAAATATTTGAGTCTAGGGGAAAATAAGATGAAATGGGAAACCATTCAGACACATTGTTTGCTTAGCCTCAAATTATTAGAATTGGAAGAGATCTCAACAATTATGTAGTCCTATCCCATTATTTTACAGATGAGTCCCTTCCTACTTTTCTCCCATTCTTCTTCCCTTCCCTTCTCTTGCCTTCCTTTTTATTCCCTTTCATTCCCTCATCTTTTCCCTTGTCTTTCCTTTTCTTCCCCTTTCATAGCTACTAATATCTTAATTACAAAATCTAATGTCCTTTTTCAGTCCTCATCCTTTTTGATCTTTATGTAGCATTTGACATTATTGATCACCTTTTCTAGAATAATATCTCCTGTCTACATTTTCATGATTTGGCTCTCTCTTCATACTCTTCCTATCTGCTTTATTGCCCCATCACAATCTCCTTTGTTGGTTCTTTACTTATGTCACTCCCATTAATATGGGTGAACCCCAAGGGGTTTTCCCTGAGCTATCTTTTCTAATTTAAAACTTTTCATAACTTGACTATTTTTTAGTCTTCATATCTTTTTTTTTTTTTTTTTTTTTTTTTTTGCTGAGGTAATTGGGGTTAAGTGACTTGCCTAGGATCACATGGCTAGGGAGTCTTCATATCTTTTACAAATCCTCTATGTACCCCATGATCAAATTACATTGTTCTTTTGCTATTCCTAAACTGTAACATTCTCTTTTCTTTCTTTTTGCCTTTGCCATGGTTATCTCTGTCTGGAATGCTCTTGGGATACTCCACCTTTTTATTTCATGAATTCCTTCAAGACTCAGCTCAAACTTCACTTTCTGCTGGAGGCCTTTCTCTACCCCCTTTAGCTATTACTGTCTTCCCTATGAGCTCATTTTCCACTTACTCTATATATATCTCATATGTACCTAAAATATTTACATGCTATCTTCCCCATTAGAATGTGAGCTCCCTGAAGTTAACTGTAACTTTGCCTTTCTATGTTTCTTCAATCCCAGCCCATCACATAGTAAATATTTAATAAATGCTTAAGATCTAACTCACCAAGATGTGGAGCAGGGATGAGAGAATTCATGACTGATAAAATTTTAGTCTTTTTAATATAGTGTGAACTAAGAGAAGAGGACATAAGGAATAGGAAGGGGGGAGTTTGGAGTAATAGCTTTGAGGAATATTGCATGACGTCAAGAGATAAAAAAGATGATCTTGTAACAATGAAAACTCATTTGAGTTTAGATAAAATAAATTTATTATGAGGTCCAGGGGTATTCCCCGATTCCCCCAACTAGTAGCAGATGAAGTGAATGGTGGCGGTGGTATTATCCAAAGTTGGGAATAATCAAGGAAGAAAATCTGAAGATTGAATGGAGAAGAATAACATGTTTGAAATGCTTAGCCATATAACCAGTTAGTTGGTCAATAAGTTTTTAGAATCTCTTACTATGTGTCAGGCACTGAAGAAAGAATGAAAAGGAAAAAAAAACAGGATCTTTGTCTCCTCAAGGATCTCATATTCTAATGGAGGAGGACTACATGAAAACAATTATGAACACAAAATATACACAGGGTAAATGAGAGGCAATCAAAGGGGGATGACACTAAGGGGGAGTGGGGTGTGTGGAGGTAGAAAGAAGCTTCCCTTTATAGAAGGTGAGACTTGAGCTGAGTCTTTTATTTTATTTATTTTTTTATTATAGCTTTTTATTTACAAGATATATGCATGGGTAATTTTTCAGCATTGACAATTGCAAATCTTTTTGTTTCAATTTTTCCCTCCCTTCCCTCCCTTCCCCTCCATGGCAGGTTGATCAATACATGTTAAATATGTTAAAGTATAAATTAAATATAATATAAGTATACATGTCCTAACAGTTATTTTGCTGTACAAAAAGAATCACTCTTTGAAATAGTGTACTATTAGCCTGTGAAGGAAATCAAAAATGCAGGCAGACAAAAATGTAGGGATTGGGAATTCATAGTCATCTCCCAGAGTTCTTTCGCTGGGTGTAGTTGGTACAATTCTGTATGTACATATTTACACAAATACATATATATATATATATATATATATATATATATATATATATATATATATATACATATATATTTACACCCATATGTTCATATATTTTAATTGATTCAGTCATTCCACAATGGATGGATACTCCTGATTTTCTAGTCCTTTGCCACCAAAAACATACAGAGAGCTTTTGATCAAATAAAAAATTTTATATTTTATCTTAGAGGTAAAAGGAGGCAATTGGACCTTATTTTATTTTCCAATTTTACCTCTTCAAAGTGGATATAGAAATTGTGGTTAAATTCCATTAATTACTGTTTTGAAAATATGTATTAATTAAATTTCCCCCCGATTTTGGTGAAAACTTTTATTTTTTAATCAGGTGCAATAAACTTTCTAGAAATTTAACAGACATGATCCATCCATAAGACCTTTGTTTTTTTTTTTTTTTTTAGGGCATTTATTTCAGTTCACTCTCAGGCATTAATGTTCTTATTGTCCTATGTTGGTTATCCTATCCTTTGTTCAATTTCATTGTTGTTGTTGTTGTTGTTGTTTTTTTGAACATATGAGGATGGATAGAAGAAATAAAAAGATGATAACTGCATGTTCAAATTTCAAAAAAAATTTTTGAACAAATTGCTTTTTGTTAGTGTTGGTAAATATATTTTTACATTTAGTTTTGTATGGTTCGAAAGGATTAATAAGGGCATATATCAATAAAACAATAAATAATAGTGCAAGACATATGTCAATCAATAAACATTGATAGAGTAACTGTAATAGTGCAAGACATTCATGGAGATATTATGAGGAATATTAAGAATTCCTACCTGTCTTTAAATAGTTCAACAATCCAGTTGGAGAGATGGAATGCATATGTGGGAAGCTAAAAAAAAAATGAATAAAATAATTACAGTGACTTTACCTGGCTTCTAAAATAAGATAGAAACTCCTCTTTTTGCTTTTAACTTTCTATATATCCTGGCATAATCAATATTTTTCAAGCTTTATTGAACATTATGTCCCCTCCTACATTCTGTTTAGTCAGACTGGTCTTTTCCCTATTCTTCAAAGAAGATACTAAATTTCCCATCTCTGTGACTTTTCACTGACTGTTCTCCATTCCTGGAATGAATCTTCTCCTTACCTCTCACTTATAAAGTCCATCTCTTCCTTTAAGAGGCATCTCAGGCACTATCTTTTGCATGAAACCTTTCCTGATCCTTTTCCTATTCCAGATACTAATGCTCTCTCTCCTAAACTACCTGATATTGAATGAACTACTTTGCATATGTTTGTATTTCCTAAGTTTCTTTATATTTACATATATATATATTTTACATATACATATGTATTTTACATATATACTTGTTGGTTTTCTCATTAGAATGTAATCTCATTGCAAGTTAAGACTGTTTTATTCCTTGTGCTTGTATCCTGTCAGGTGTCAGGTTCATAGTAGGCATTTAATAAATATTATTGATTGATTGATACTAAATTCATAATAATACATACAATTAGTATTTAGGTAGTCTGTACTGGTTAGAAAAGGCTTTATAGAGGGGAGTATAGAATATAACTATAGTTATGGAGACAATGGGTAGAACAATATGGCTTAACTGGAGGGTAAGTATATGGGAATAATGAGAGATGTGACACAAAGATGTCATGTTCCAACTACTTACTGCTACATATAAATTTTGTACTATGTTGTCTGTCTTCTTCTAACCATGGATTTTTCCAGAAACAGAATTTGGAAAATGAACTGGAACAGTGACATAAAAATCAATCGAGCTGCATATAGACTTAGAAAATCACAAATTAACATTGTCTATGTTGTATTATTTTTATTTAAGATTTCACAATTACATTTTAATCTGATTTCAGATGCACTTGGAGGCAAGTTTGACATCTCTGAATGGGCCATAGTTTTGTCTGTGATAATGATCTGATTCCAGCAAAGTTAATTTGTTGAATTCTCAAGGATATTTTGAGGCCTGTATTTGTATAGGGATTTATAAAATCAAATGTGAACTTGCTCTGATAGTACAATTTATTTGGCAGTTAGAAAATAATTACTTATTTAGCCTTTGGAGAAGGATGTAGATGAAATTTTGGGTGGAGATCCTTTCAGAAAATAAGTAATTCCCCATTTCTATGTATTATATATTTTAAATTCTTGTTGGGAAGAAAAAAAAATGAAATGATTTCTAGGTCTAGTACCCTAAGATTAACTCTAGATTAACCAAGTTACCTATCAAATATTTTTATAACTTCCTTCTTTTCATTTATTTATATATTACCTTTGACCTTTTAGTTAACTATGCTGCTCTCAGAATTTGAAGTTGAAGAATTTGGTATAAATTCATTCTTTCTTAAACCAGTATTTAAGAATGGTAGATAGCTTTGATACCCTCTCACCCAAATGATTTTAAAATGATTTAATTATTATAAGAGCTATTATTTAACATTTGAGTATCAACAGTGACTTAGATTATTTCAAAACATAGAAGAAACAACCTATTGGAACAGATTAAATTCTCTTGTTATTGAGTTATTTCATTTGTGCTTAATTCTTTGTGGCCCCATTTGGAGTTTTCTTGGCAAAGTTACTAGGGTGGCTTACCATTTCCTTCTCTGACTCATTTTTACAAATGAGGAAATTGAGGCAAATAGAGTTAAGTAATTTGGCCAAGGTTGCATAACTAGTGTCTAAGATTTGTTCTCAGGAAGATGACCTTTTTCAGTTCTTGCCAAATGAATTTTTAATCTGTCTCTGTCTCTGTCTCTGTCTCTCTGTCTCTCTTTGTCTCTGTCTCTCTGTCTCTATCTCTGTCTTTCTCTGTCTCTGTCTCTGTCTCTGTCTCTCTGTCTCTATCTCTGTCTCTGTCTCTGTCTCTAATAGAGTTAAGTAATTTGGCTAAGGTTGCTTAGCTAGTGTCTGAGGCCAGATTTGTATTCAGAAGATGACCTTTTTCAATTCTTATCAAATGAACTTTTCCTATCTCTCTCTCTCTCTCTCTCTCTCTCTCTCTCTCTCTCTCTCTCTCTCTCTGGAGAACCAATTAAATATATATTTTAAATTTTAATAGCATTTCATTTTTTCTAATTACATAATCTTTTTTAATATTCATTTTTGTAAGATTTTGAGTTCTACTTTTTTCTCCCTCCCTCCCTTACCTCCAACATCCCCAAAACAGCAATCTGATGAGTTATACATATGTAATCATTTTAAAAGTATTTCTGTATCAGTCATATTGTCAAAGAAAAATCAGAACAAAATGGAAAAAAAAAACATGAGAAAAGAAAGCAAATAAAAATAAGTTTGAAAATAATATGCTTTGATCCATATTGTCTTCATAGTTTTTTCTCTGGCTGTAGATGGTATTTTCTGTCTGAAATCTATTGGAACTGTCTTGGATCAATCTATGCTGAGGAGAACTAAGTCTATTATAGTTGATCATCACATAATTTTGCTGTTATTGTATACAATTGAACTTTAAATCTCAATAAGAATTTGAAAGAGAAACCTAGTAATATATGAGTTACTGCATGATGGAGGAAAATTTTAATTTATAAAGCAGGTTTTAGATTTCTGCTATCAGTTTTAAAAATTAGCCATCCTTTCCTTTTTAAAAAATATTATGTCCCTGGCTGCATTTTCATCACATTTGTGATTTTAACCTTTGCAAAACATAGCTTAGAAATGACCATTTGAAAGGAATCCTAGAAAAAGAAAATATAAACAACAATTCAGGCTGAACTGATTTTCTTTTTTAATTATAACTTAAAAAAGTGGTAATGGAAGAGTGCCTTCCTTGTCTACAAAGTATTATAATAGAAAATGCAAAATTGGCTTGGAATACAGAAGACTAAAGTAGGACAAATTAACTAGTTTAGAGTTGAGGGAGGAGAAAGGGGATTTTCCTTATTTTATTTTCCCCAAAAGTTGGCACCATTTCTGAAACTGATACTGGAGCTTTTGGAAGGTTTTAAAAATGTCTGATTAACTTGTTTTCTGCAACTCTTCTTTAGCCACTTTCCTCCCAACATATTTGGCCAGTATGGTAATGAAGTTTTGGGAAGACCTTGGAAAAAGTTTCACTGATTGATTGAAAGACAGACAGTGTTTATGATTCTTCTCTGGAGAGATAATCCCGTACATATAGCTAGTTCAGGAGGTTTATGAGCCAAATATAAACCATAGGTGAGCCAAATATGATGTGAGATTTGAACTTTTGTTCCTTAACTTCCCTCTTCCCCTGCCAATTGAAGCCAACGCGCTCTAGCTAATTTGTTCTATGAATTGTGGGAGTACTGAGGGTGGGTGATTAAGTAATGCCAATAGAGCTCAAGCTGCTCCCTTTTTTATTTCTAATCAGGCCTGATGGCCAGGTCCCACTGTCAACAGCATCTTTGGAAACAAATTTTGTAAACTCTCCCAGCATTCCTTTAAGGTAGGGATAAAAGGGAGATAGTATGAAACAGGAGCTGGTATTATTAGCTGTGGGACTAATGAAAATCATATTGAAAGAAGAAAGGAAATGTAATATGTGTTTCCTTCCTTCTTATCCACTTTCATTTATTTATTTTCTTTGGTTATTGTCACCATTGTTTTCATGGCTTTGTGTAAGTGTATTTTATTTAGAGAGTGTAATTTTGAGAAGACAAAAGAATAGTCACTCTGGACAGGTTTTCATATTCAACACCTAGTCTCTGTGTTCTTAGACAAATAATGTAGCCTCTCTAGATTTATGAACCTTCATAAAGAGTCTTAATCATTCCCCCGGGGCAACTTTTTCTGATTGGAAGGTGAAAGGCTCCTCCCAAAATTCCTATGGTTTAGGCCAGGCTTGCCTTCATTTCCCATCAGACTATATTCACCTGGATTTGTCTATTATTTCTCACTGATACCTTCTCTCCCTGTTCCCTTCCTTTTTTCTATATTATTTTATGTGTTATCTTCTTCCATTAGAGGGAAAACTCCTTTGGGGCAAGGACTATCTTTCTTTTTCTTGTATTCTGTGTTTAGCACAGAACTTACTAAATGATTATAGAATGACTTTTAAGGGGCATAATAAAACTATTTTTGTCTTGATTTTATGTGGGAGAAGTAGTCTTTCCTAAGCAATAGAGATATGCTGTTATAGAAGGAAAGTCACAGTGGAAATCAAGAACTGTATGAACCATTGGAAAAATTTGGAAAGAGCTAGGATGTTTAAGGGTTGAGATAGTTATTCTGAGGCTTATATACAGAACAACTTCTTTTAAGTTCATATTATAATAATACTACTATCTTTCTAGTTTTTCAGACATCAAGTTTCTATCACTATCTTCCTAAGCCTTATTTACTTCTACTCTAGTCTGAACTTTCTCTCTTCCCTTCAAGGAAGGAAAGAAAGAAACAATAGTAGGTTCATTGAGGGCTAGAGAAATTTAATTTTTTTTTGTATTTGTTCTATTCATGAAAACAGAGGCATAGTAAAATTGTGTATTGCCCAAGATGATGATAGCAATGATTGGCTGGTAGGTTGGTAATATACATTTTAAGATTTGTAAAGCATTTTCCATAATTTTCTTATTTGGTCATCACATAACTGGCCAGTAACAGATAATATAGACAAAGCTCATTTTATTGTGCTTTGGTTTTTACTGTGGTTTTTACAAATTGAAAGTCTGTGGCAACCCTGCATTAAACAAATCTTTTGGTGCCATTTTCCCAATAGCTTCATATTGTGTCTCTGTCATATTTTGCTAATTATTGCAATATTCAAAGTTTATTATTATTATTATGTCTGTTATGATGATCTGTGATCAATGATCTTTGATGTTACTATTGCAATGGTTTTGGGGCACCACAATGTGTTTCCCACCTCTCTCTCACTCCTCAGGTCTCACTTTTGCCTGAATCACAATGTTGAAATTAAGTTAATTAATAATTCTATAGTGACCTCTAAGTGTTCAAGTGAGTCAATCAAGATGGCATACTTCATTGTTGTCCTATTCTAAATTGCCACAGCCATCTCATCTTTCAACAGTCACTACCTACATCATTTCAGCAGTCATCAGAATTGAGGCAAGACCTTCAATCAGAGAAAAGATTATGATTCACTGAAAGCTCAGCATTTTTAGATTCGCATTATTATTATTATTTTTAGCAATAAAGTCATTTCTAAATTAAAGTATATGCATTGTTTGTTTTTTTTCTATCATCCTTTTGTACACTTTCCTATGTAGTAGTAAACAAAACATTTCATGACTTGCTTTATTGCAGTATTTGCAACTGATCCCGCAATGTCTCTGAAGTGTGCTTGCTATGAGGATCAAATGAGATAGTAATTGTAAAGCACCTAGGATAGTGCCAGGTATGTTGTAAGTGCTACATAAATGTTAGCACTTACCAGATTATTGTTACCAGATCCCAGGACACCTAAGTTCACTTGCGGTCCTTCTACAAGGAGATGTAAGTTATATCTCAGTAACTTAGTGCTGATTTCTAGAGAATAAAAAAATGGTATGTCTACAATAAAATGATGTTGGTAGTATCAGGGAATATGTATAGGTGATGAGACATTAAATTCTGGTTAAGTTTAGTAATCTGGATGGGAGTAGTAGAAAATAAACTGTTAATGTAGTGTGGTACCAAATTATGAAGGGCCTTGAGCTAAGGAATTTGAATTTTGTTTGGTGGGCAATAGGGGAGCTATTGAAGAATTTTTAAAAGATAAGTGATATAGGTGCAGCTAAATGGCACAGTGGAAAAAGTACAGACTCTGGAGTCAGGAGCATCTGAATTTAAATTTGGCTTCAGACACTTAACATTTACTAGATGTATGATCCTGGGCAAGTCACTTAACCCCAATTGTTTTGCCAAAAAATAATAATAAAAAAGAGATGTGATATAATCATATCTCTGCATAAGGCAGTGTAGTATTGTAGAAAGAGTGCTGGACTTATCAGTGCTTAGATGAGGTCAGAATTCAAATTACTAGGTTTGTGATTGGCTAAATCTTTTGTTTCTCTGATTTTCAATTTCTTTATTTCTTTTTTTTTTTAAATTTCTTTATCATTAAGATGGAAATAATTTATAAGGCTATATTAAAATCAAATGAGATATTTATTAAAGTACTTTACAAAAATTAAAGCACTGAACAAATGCCAGTTATTATTATTTGCAGAAAGTTACATTTGAGCTGAGTTTTGCAGGAGGCCATTGAAGCCAGGAGGCTGAGGTGAAGATGAAGAACATTTTTGGCATGAGGCACAGTCAGGGCAAATGTACCAAGTCAAGAAATGGAACATTTTATGTGAGGAGCAGTTAAGTGATTAGACTATAGTTTTTGTGGAGGAGAGGAAAGTATACAAAAACTGAAAAAATAGGAGGAACCAGGTTGTGAAGGGCTTTAAATGCCAAAAGGATTTCTTTTTAGGGAAAATAGAAAATCATTGGTTGTTTATTGACTACAGAGGTGACATAGTCAGACTCATGCTTTAGAATTGATTGGAGGGTAAGCCACTTTGGGAAGAAAGATTGAAAGGTATTGTAATGGTCTAGGCAAGTGGTATGGAGGGTAATTTCTTGGCAATAAATATGCAAAATTATTGCATTATTGTCTATTATTATTTTAGATTGAAGTGATAGGACATGACAATTGGTTGAATAATTTGAAGTAAAAGAGAGAGGGAAAACAAAAGATATCTTCAAGGTTTCAAATGCAGATGACTAGATGAATGGTGGAGGTTTTTGGATAAAGATAATATTTGATTTTGGACAGGTTACAATAGAAGTGCTGGTGGGAAGTCAAGCAGAAAGAACTGCCTTGTAGGCAGGTGGAAATATGAACTTGAAGCTTGAAAAAAAAGTCTAGACTAGCGATTGAAATTTCAAATTTCAGTTATTTGTGAAGTAAACACGTTTAGTCAAATGAAGAAGGAGCATGCAGTTGTTAAAGTCTGACATCCTTTCCTCTAATTATCCCATAGATTTAGAGGTGCTTTAGGGTACTGACAATCTTGGAAGACTGTCAGTTGGATCTGGGTGGAGTGGATACTGGTTGGTAGCTCTTCCTACTTGAACCCAAAGCTAATTGTTCCTTTTCTTAAGCCTCTGTCTTTCCTGGAAAAAAAAAAAAAAACAAATCTTATTTCTCTTAAAGATACCTCTGCTGGTATCTTTTAATTGCTGTTATGATTATTGTGAGGTAAATAGCAAAAGTTTGATTATTTTCATTTTACAGACAAGTAAAACAGCATTAGTCAGTGCTCTAACTCATTTATTTTCCATTACATCATAATTATTGCTTCTAAAAGTTTAATATGCTTTTTATATTGTGATTTGCTCTTAACTCATCTTTTCCATTTGTTATCTGTTTCATGAGAAGTATAACTGCATGTTTGTAACATAAACTATTAAATATGAGGATTAAATGTAATCATTTTGGTTATTGATTTAATACAAAATTTTGTTGAAAAAGCCTTTTAAAGTAGTTACATCCTAGGGACTATTGGTTTGTTGTAGGGTTAAAATAAAAATTCTTCTAGTTCCTATTCCCATGACTATGTGGCATTCCTTCAAATGAATGAAACAGCTTTTGGCATTAACAGTAGTCCACCCTGATTTCTCAGGAAGTCATTTAGACATTATAAACCATGCTTCATGTAGGAGAAAAAAAAAACCGAGAGCTGGGAATTTACTTAGTACAAGGACCTTGGAGGTCAAACATGTCATTTAGAAGGCTCTGAGATATATGACTTGCATTTTATGCTTCTAATGGTAGGCACTGAGTGTGTGAGCATATTGGTCCTTGCATTTTCAAGTGAAGTCAAATCAGCAAGCATTTATTAAGTGCTTATTATCTGCAAGTCACTTTTCAAAGCTTTGGGAATACAAATAAAAGCAGAAGATAATTCCGGTCTTCCAGGAATTCATATTTTAATGAGGGAAGACAATACATAAAGGGAAGATGAAAAGAGGGTGGGCCAAAGGTACTCTAGTTGAGAGAATGGTTCTGAAGTGAGGAGCCAAGCTTGGGATGAAGTCATGACTGGTCTGGGCACTCCCTCAAAATGGACACTTAAGTGTATAAGCACTATCCAAGTATATGGATTTCAGGATTAGAATTATGGTTTCATAGTCAATTAGGGATTACTTTGGAAATCATTAAGTCTAAATCTACTTTTGTAATCTGGGTCAAGTTGCCAGCCTTCCTAGGCCCAACTTTCTTTCCTATGAAATGAGGGAGTTAGATTAGATCACTTCTGGAGGTTTCTTCTATCAGTAAATTGACTCTGTGTCATAATTTAGTGTAGACTAACTCCAAAGAATGCCATCCTCCTTTCTGCCTATCTCCCTCCTCCTCATTAAATAAACTACAGTAATTTCCTTTTAACGACAGTAGCAAATACAAAATATATTCTGTTACATTACAGTCTTAGATCTAGTGACACTGGTCTCCTGTCCATTCCATAAATAAAATGCTCCATCTCTCAGCTCTAGGTATTCTCTTTAGCACTTCCCATGCTTAGAACACTTTTCTTTCATGGAGACCTTTCTGGTTTCCTTTAATTCCCAACCAAAACCTCATCTTCTATAGGAAGCTTTCTTCAATTTCTCTTACTGTGTTTCCCCGATAATAAGACCTATCCTGAAAATAAGCCCTCCCCTTACTGTGTAAGATTCCTCTAAACTAAGCCTTCCTCCGAAAATAAGCCCTATTGAGATTGCTACTGTAGTGAAGGTGATCCCCTGTGCTACACGCTACATTACGGTACCTTCTGTATGCACCGCCCTTCCCTCCCTCCCCCGCCACCCCCCAGTGAAACGCACGCCGCCTCCCAGCTGCATCCAATCAGAGCTGCAGCAGTGAGTGCGTCATCCAGTTCTTCCCCAGTGATTTGCTTGCTGGTGCCATTGAGAGCATTAAAATAAGCCCTCCCCTGAAAATAAGCCCTCTGGTGTTTTTCTGTCCAAAAAAATAATAAGACAGTGTCTTATTATTGGGGAAATACGGTATTTCTAGTGCCTCTGTTCATTAACCATACTCTATTTATCCTGGATAGAGCTTGCTTTGTATATATTTATTTGCATATTGTCTCCCCGATTATATTATAAGTATCTTGAGGACAACTACTATTTTTTGCCTCTTTTATATTCCCAGTGCACATAGTATGTATTTGATAAATGTTTATTGATTGATGCATAAAAATATTTAGATAAAGCATAAGAGCCTAGAATATGTATTATATGGATACTTTAAATGTATATTATTGGTTAAGAGTAATGAGAAGACATAGAGGAAACCTTTGACACTTCCCTTGAGTAGAATATATTTTAAACTGTTCAGAAATAAAGGCATGAGGAGAGTGAAGATATGGAAGATGGCAAAAAAGTGAACTGAAGTAAAAGGTGAAGAAAGTACAATGAATAAAAGCATATATTTCTGTGATAGAAATAGGGATACAAATGCAAAAGCAAAGGTAATTCTTACACTTAAGGAACTTAAAAGTCTAATTGAAGAGAGGGATGTGTGTGGGTGTGTGTGTGTGTATGTGTGTGCGTGTGTGTGTGTGTGTGTGTGTGTGTGTGTGTGTGTGTGTAGATAGAGCACCAGCCCTAGAGTCAGGAGGCCCTGAGCTGAATTCAATCCAACACTTGTCACTTACCCTAGGTAAATTATTTAACTTTTATTGCCTTGGTCCTCTCTGACCTGCCAAAAAAAAAAAAAGTCAAATGGACTTTTTGGGCATTTTAGAATATTTGAAAAGAGGCTATAAGGTAGGTGAAATAGATAAGTAAGTTTTTATTACAGCAAGAGTAGTTCAGATAACAAAGATGTAGTAGTATACTCAAAGAAGAGAAATATGAGAAAGAATATGAAGGAAAACTTAAAAAAGTTAAGTTGTTAAAAGATGGTCCTATTGGAGGTTCCCAAGACTCTTTCCAGGGGGTCAGGGAATAAAATCTTTTTGTTACTACTACTACTACTACTACTACTACTACTACTACTACTACTACTACTACTACTATGACTATTACTACAACTGTACCTCTGATGTCTACTACTATTACTATTATCACAATTATGATGACTACAATAATGACTATAATTATAACAACTACTACAAATACATTATTTTCCTATTAAAAATATTCCCTTTTCCAATTAAAATTAAATTAAATCAAATTGTATTTATCTGTAAAGCTAGATTTTCTTCATATACTTCAACCAAAAGAAATATATTATAACAGATTAAATGCAGAAGGTGACTAGGTTCTCCTAGCTGTATTTTATGAAGTCAGATATTAGAAATATTTTTTAAAAATATACAAAACAACACCCTTCTCAATATTTTTTGTTTTGGAAAACATGTTTATTTTCATAAAAATTATGTCAACATATCGTGATTTTTTTTTTTCCTGAGGCAATTGGGGTTAAGTCATACAGAGTCATACAGCTAGGAAGTGTTAAGTGTTTGAGATCAAATTTGAACTCAGGTCCTCCTGACTTCTAGGCTGGTGCTCTATCTACTATACCACCTAGCTGCCCCATGATTTATTTTAAAATGAAGTAATACATATATTTAAAAAAATATCGATTTTAATTTTTTCACACAATAAATATCAATAGGTATTATACAAACAAAAGCTCTTTGGGATTCTCAATTTTTAAGATTATTAAGGGCTCTGAGACTTAAAAATTTGAGAGCTTAATTATTAAGTGTCTAAATGGTACTATAGAGAAAACTGTACTTAGAGTCAGGAATATCTGAGTTCAGATCCTACCAGAGATTCTTACTAGGTATTTGAGCTGGGAAGTCAGGGAGGGTTATGACCACCTGTGTTCTACTTCAAGCAAGGATACTTACAGTAGGGTGCTTATAGTAAGCACTTACTCCATGTGATTGATAGGATAATGGTTCTCTAGTATATACTTAGTGTGATGTAATGATGTAATCATACTGAAGTATTTAAGGTCTAAGAGGACTGGAGAGGAGATCTCAAACTGGAACACAGAGAGGAGAGATTTAGAGGAGACACAGAAGACAGAGACAGAAACAGAGATCCTCCTGGTGGCTCTCCTGCCTTCATCACTCCTCCACCTAAGACCAAGGCTCATCCAGAGATCCTCCAGAGAGCTAGTCCGGACACTAACATAGTTCTATTCTTAGGTATTGGGAAAGATGGTAGTGCCTCCAACTCATATGAGGGAAACTGGCAAAGATAGTGACTTTGGAGAAAAAAAATGAGAAATTTAATTTATTTATGCAAAATTTTTGTTTTGGCAAGGCAGTTGGTTGGAGCTTATTTGGAAATTCCAAGTAAGAGGAATTTCAGGAAAAGATAATGAAAAAAAATAAGTTCTGTAGAATTAGATAAAGGAATTGTTTGTGAAATGTATAAAAAGCTATTGATATTAAAGGGATGGTACATAGATCTAGGAACCCAAGAAAAAAAACAAAGGGACTTTCCTGTTAATAGAAGGCAGTTGGTTTAGAGAATCAAAGGCAAATTGGCAAGAGATTTTACTTTGGAAACTGAGGTTAAAAAGCATGTGGAAAAAGAAGGACTAAATGACATTGTTAAACAGCAGAGACATTAAAGGATAATCAGGATGAAAGATGGCATTTGGCCTGATAAACCATTGGGAAACTTTGGGAATAGCTTAAGTATCCTGGAATTTATAATAGGAACAATTTCCTCACTGAATTTTATGGGAGTCAGGATTAGGATGTTGGTTTCTTAATAGAAGCTGGTACAATAGAACTGTACCTATTGGAGAGAGAAGGTGTCAAAAGCCCTGCCTAAATCAGATTAAAATCTAATTGAGAAATATTAAAACAAATAAAAATACAATAGAATTTGGATAATGTTAAGCTTCTCTTCCCATTTCTATTTGAGCTTCACATGCTATTAATACTTAATAGAGAATTTTTTTGAGTTAATTTTTGATAATCAGAATTGGGTTGTGGGCTTTAGAGAAAGATTAAGAGGAACTGTGATGTTGATTTAAAACTTATGGCCCCTTATTCACATTTTAAAACTATGAAACAGTGGACTGGGCTGTTGAGCAAATGTGTGTTCTTTAGTTTTGCAGGAATGGCATGTACTTTGAATTCTTAAAATAGAATTTTAGTTTACTTTCTTGGTATTCTCAGTGAGAAAAGTTCAGGCCATATTTATTACAAATTACCAGAAAACATTTACAGGAGGATTTTCTTTTGAACTATAAGAACCTGTGGCTTTCCATAGACATTCAGTGCATTCCTCACATAAATATGTTCCATAATGCACTAGCTGATCTCATTATTAAATGCTCTGCAACATTCAAGTCACTAGAGATGGGACATTCATAATCGGTATGGCTTCCAGTTTCTTTTTAGGAAAGTATAACTAGAGGTGTACTCCATTTGAAACACAACACATGGCTGCTTTTTAACTGGGACTTTTAATTTCAAAAAATACAGAATTTGAGGAATAGTCTTTTGTATTAATTTGAATGCTAACTGTGACTATGGGTGCATAATCTGTAAAACTATAACTTTTTGTACAAGTCGCTTTCCCAGGTAATGCCATCTATTCCACCCTTCAAATGTAATTTTGTTGATGTTCACATTCTGAGAAACCTTGGTTTTCTGCTCATTTGCTCTTAAAGCACTGACTTCAATCAAGGTTTTGAGCTTTTGGTTCTAATTAAGTGTTCCTATTATTTTGTGGTTGATGCTAGATAGGAGTTGATCCTGATGAATAAATATATATTTTCTCAACCTAGCTCTCAAAGCAGTCTCTCACTGTAGTTATGTCCAGAAATGAGAAGCAGTAGATTACACAATTTTACATTTGGCAGTGGATCTCCCAAGAATAAGTTTTCGCATGCAGTTTCAGGCACCTTTGTGGTTTGGGTTATATTTTGACAGTTGCTAGGTAGCTTGAATCAGAGAGTACAGCTGTGCAATGTAACTTCTTTCCTCTACCTCATCCTTTCTGAAGAAAATAAAAAAAACCCCAAACAAAACCAAATTCTACCCTAACCACTTTTAAAATGTTAATATTATTTAAGATATTTAAAGCCTGCACAAAAGCTATGAGATATAATGAAAGGAATTAAGGTTCTGAATAAGGATGTAGATTCATTAGTCCAAGCCAGATGAAAACTATTTCCAGTATGAGAAAGAGTTGGCTTCTGATCCATTTAACTGAAAGGTGAACCCCTGTGCTTGGAATCCCATCTGTCTCATTACTCTTTATTGGATGTTAGTTCCAGGGCTAGAATTGTCCTTAGGGGCCATCAAGTTTGTGGCACATCCACTGTACTGTTAGTGCTTCTTCCAATCTTGTGCCTAATGTTTCCAAAATAATTTCCAAATCTAATTTGCTTATGTGGTAAAGAGTCAGGTGGAAAGATTGAATTCTTTGAAAGATGAAGTTAAAGGCAAGAAAAACTAAACCAGTGGAATTGTTAAATTTTACTTAAAAAAAAAAGGAACAAGTCTTACAAATTAGGCATGTACTATATAGAAATAAATTCAAAAAGGATCACAGTGAACTTTTGATTATTATTTCTAGCTGTTAGGCTAGATTTCTTCTTTGGGTGTCTTTTCCCAAAATAGCTGTCTAAAAAGGTTTACTGTCTTATGTTAGGAAGAGACAATTTACGAGTCGACAGCAAATGTAAAGATGATTTTGTTTGAGGATATCCTTGATATTTTATCATACTCAACCCTCCTCCCGAAAAAAATAGCAGGAAGAAAAGAAAGAAGCAAATTTTCTTTTTCAGATATTGCCTGTTTCAGGTTTTTTTTTTTTTTTTTTAAATTTCAGCTGAGTTTTTGGCATAGGCATGCCAATTAATCTATACAGTCATGTATAGATAAGGACATCAACAACCACAGAAAAGTGGATATTATAATACCTTTTTCACTTTAAGCTTTTACTTAGAATTTTAATTGTTTTGAGGTGGGAGTGGGTATGTAAGAAGGAGGAAAAGATGGTAAGAGAAAAGCATGAAGGAACAATGCAGAGGAAGGGGCTTTTAAAACATGAATGGAATCAGTGCTCAAACAATAAGAATTACATGAAACATGTTCCATTGTTTTCAGTCTTGTCTGACTCTTTGCAAACTCATTTGGGGTTTTCTTGGCAAAGTTATTAGGGTGGGTTGCCATTTCCTCTTCCAGATGAAGAAACTGAGGTAAACAGGATTAACTGATTTGCTTAGGGTTACAGAATTTATAAGTGTCTGAGGACAGATTTGAACTCAGAAAGATAAGTCTTTCTGATCTAGGTTCAGTACTCTATTCACAATACCACCTGGCTACATTATACATAAAACATAAGGGAACTATTTTAAGATCAATTAAAGTAGATTTAATATAAATCTTATTATGTTAGAGTCTATTGCTAGGATTAAAACAGTTTCAATAAATTAAGCGACAGTGCTAAAAGCATCAGACCCTTTTAATTTGATGTTTAAAGAAGGGGGAAGTATGGACAACAAGGGAATGACACTAGGGAAGTCTAATGACCCTTTCCTATTTTTTTACACCAGGGCCATCTCTAAAAGTGGGGCTAGTAAGGAAGAGGAAAGGGATGAAGCAGGGATATCTCCAGTAAGCTTCAGACACAGTGCTCTTCAGACCTTGGCAGTAAAGGGTCTGCAATAGTTTAGGATTACTGGGTCTATATTTCAGAGCAAATTCTGGATTTTCTTGGATGTTACAGCCAGTTTTAGGATCAGAATCATTCAGCTGTTTTTCTAAGTAGACAACGAGTCCTGTTCAGAAGGAAATACGTGATTTTCCACCTCTGAGATTATAGTCAAAGAAGCAGCAATCATCTAGAATAATCAAAATGTCTTTGTGTGGAACTTCTAAATAAACAAGTTTCTACATTTTGGGGGTAGAATGGCAGTCTCTGAGAAAGAACAGGACAGAAGGGAAGGGTTGTTGGGCAGAAGAAAGGGATATAACTAAGGAATAGATTGTCTAATGCACAGAAAAGGACAAGGTCAGGACAATTAGAAGTTTTTTCAGACCACAATATTTTTATAGAACATTTATTTTCATATGGGTTTTATATAGGTTTTAGGAAGTGCTCTCTCTCTCTGTCTCTCTGTCTCTCTCTCTCTCTCTCTGTCTCTCTCTCTCTCTCTCTGTCTCTCTCTCTCTCTCTCTCTCTCTCTCTCTCTCTCTCTCTCTCTCTCTCTCTCTCTCTCTGTCTCTCTCTTTCCCTCTCTCTTTGTCTCCCTCTTTCTCTCTCCCTCTCTTTCTCCTCTTAGTCTGTAGAGGCTTTGAAAAAGAGAAATGGATGTTCATTTAAGGGATTGGTTATATATTAGATGCTCATACAGTTCAAGAGATCATGGACATAATTATCCAATACTTTCTAAATCTTATTTTTGGTTATTCTACAGACAAAAAACTTTTGACTGAGGATTAGGAGATCTGAGTTCTTGTAGTTGTTCTGGCACTCACTAACTTGCTGGATGATGTTGGGTCCTACCTGGGTTTATACATCTATAAAATGAAATAATTGGACTTGATTGGACTAAGGATTTCCCTAAGGTTCCTTTTAGTTCTAATATGCCATATGTTTATTCTAAAATGGTTTATATTTTTAAGATGATATGCTAGTTGTTAGGGACATGAAGATGAGACAAAGAATTTCTTAAAGGGGCTTACATTCTGCTGAAGGAAAGTAATATAACATACAAATATTACACAATATTTCAACACAAAATAATTTGAGGAAAAAGTATAACCAACGAAAGAATTATGGAAAGGTTTCCTACTGGAGATGACACTTGTCTTTTCTCTTTCAAGGAAACTTAAGATGCATGGAGGTGAGGAGGGAGCACCTTCCAGACAAGTGAGGTAGCCTTTTTAAAGGGATTGAGACCAAAGATAGAATGCCAAGTTCAGGAAACCTCGAGAAGCTAAGTATGAATGGAATGTTGAGTGTATGAATGGTAGTAATTATGAAATAAGTAAGCAAAAGTAGGCTGGAGCTAAATGTGAATGGTTATAGATGCCAAATTGAGATTATATTTTATTCTGTTTTTTAAATTTTATTCTATTGTTTTAATAGAGAGCCACTGAAGAGTCTTGAGCAAAAGAATGACACTGGTCAGACCTGAGCTGTAGCTTTTTTCTTAACCTATTATTATCCCAAATTTGCTTTTGCTTTCTTAATATCTAAGGGCCTATAGTGACTAAAATGGTTTTTAAAACCCATAAACTAAAGGAAAACAAGATTAACTTGAGAAAATGTGAGACTTTCCTGGAATCCAGAGGATGTTATTGCACAGAATTGCTTTAATAAACACCAGAGTGTGTTGGTGATCAGATAGTGAACAATTTGGAAGCTGGGGACAAATGAGCAAGTTTCCTGATTTTTATTAGGAGAAAATGAGGAAGTAGAATGTTTGAAGGGAAATTAGCCGCAAAAAGAGATCATGCATGAAAACTATGTATCAGGAAATCTTTGGAAAGCATTTAGATTGTTGTCAGTACTGCTTTTTCATTCTTTGTAGGAAATGAAGTTACGATGCTATCAACTACAGGTATGGTAAGTTGAAACTTGCAATGTGGGCTAGAATCAATGATTCTTTTTTTCCCCACTGAGGCAATTGGGGTTAAGTGACTTGCCCAGGGTCACACACTTTGGAAGTGTTAAGTGTCTGAGGCCTGACTTCAAGACTGGTGCTCTATCCACTGAACCACCTACTTCTCCCAGAATCAATGATTCTTAAGATCTTATTTTATAGTTGTCTGTACAGTGAAATTTTAGTGTTCTGATGATTACAGATCTGGAACTAACCAGTAAAAAAACCCAGCAATGAGGGAACACTATTAAAAAGACATGAGACTTGAATACTGCAACTGTTATTCTACAGTTGGTAGATTCATCACACAGTAGAAAACAAAACAAAACAAAACAACAACCACCAGTTTGAGTCTAGGGCTCCAGCTATAAGAGAATAATCCTTTTAAAAAAAGTTTTTTTTTTTTTTTGCATGAAATCCAAAAAATAGATGGTGAAAATTTTTTTTTCCTGAGGTGATTAGGGTTAAGTAACTTGCCCAGGGTGCAAGATACTAGGACAAGATAAGTGTCTGAGGCCAGATTTAAACTCAGGTTCTCCTGACTTTAAGACTGGTACTCTATCCAATGTACTATCTAGCTGCCCCAGATGGTGAAATCTTTGAAGTCAGACTATGTTGTTTAACATTTTTATATCATTAGCTTCTAATATAAGGCTTTGTATTAAATAATTTTTGAATGATGCAAGTTATTGTTCAACAGCCTCTTCTTAAGAGTATCATTGGGTTTGGCACCTTGACTTAATCTATATTTTTAAGGAACCACCATTTAGGAAGCTGGAGTCTTGATAACATTCATAAAATCAAATCTTTAGGGATTGAAAAATTTCATCATCTTAAAACTTACAAAAGTGTCAGATATTTATTCAGCAAAATTTAAGCTAAAGATAAAGAGTTTTTTCTGGCTTCAGGCATATCTAAACTAAACCATCATTTTTTTTTTTTTTTTGTAGAAACATGTTAGGTGAAAAGATGGTACTACTATTGTGTAGTCAGTTCCATAGAATCAGTGTCTGTGTACAAGTAGCAAATGTTATAATGATGATAAATGGACTGATTGATACCTAGGGAAATTAAAGGAAAGGGAGACTTTTACATTTAAGTGCTAGCTTAAATTGTAACTATTCTCCTCATGTGTTGCCTCCTTAATGGTGTATTAGCTGAATGGTATTTTCAGAGATGAATGTTGAAATTCAAGTAGTTATCAGAGTCCATGAAGGAATGATACAGATGAAATAGATAAATCTATGCTTAAAGATGGTGATATGGTAGGGGCCTCTTCCATTGAGGTAATGATGAATAAATCATAATTTATGTTTTAAATCGGGCTGGCAAATTGAATAACGGATATTCATAGTAAAGGTGATGATTTCCTGGAAGGTGAGAAAAAAATACCTTAATCTTTAATTTGCTAATTCATTTTGAAGAAAGACAACTGATGAAGAAATCATTCACCCACAGCTTTATGAGAAAGAAGCCAATATTCATAGAGCAAGTTTATATGAGAGATTTCATTTTTTTCTTATTGACTTTTTTATATCACTATCTTTTTCTGATGTAGTTCTGCTTCTTTTCTTGTAGCAGTTAAGCAAAATCATTTGTTTTTGTTTTTTTATTTTATTTTTATTATAGCTTTTTATTTACAAGATATATGCATGGGTAATTTTTCAGCATTGACCCTTGCATAATCTTCCCCCTCAAGAAAACAACTCCCTAAAGTTTGGGCTAGCTACTAATACTTCCCTGTGTTCTACTCAATAGAAATGATAAGATAATAGATAACTTAGACCTGAGAGGACTTATAGATCATCTAGTATTTTCCTATCTTTATTTGCAGCTGCATTTTCAGTATGATATAAAGCTAAAATTCACAAAGCTAATCCAGAGTCATCAAAGAAAGACTGATTTATATTCAGGAAGTCCAGTTTAAGAAGCAAGGAAATTTGCAAGTCATTTGAGAAAGATTTCAATGAAACCAATGCTATCATGACAAACTTCACTAGAAAGGGCCTAGTACTTAAAAGGTTAAATTTCAAAATGATCGTAATCTGGAGAGTTGAAGTTTTATTGTCCTTCAGATTGCATTTTAAAATGATAGGGAGATGTCATGGTCAGCTAAATTTTCTATCTTTACTTATATTACCATTATAATTTTATTGGGAAATATTACATAGATATTCATGTATAAGTCACAAGAGAAAGCTCATGTTTAATCCCTTTTGTTGTATGCATACACATGTAAAGCAACAAGTATGTCTTTAACCTGTAGCCTATCTCAATCCATAAATACTACTTCATGATGATAGAATAAATGTCTATCTAGAACTATCAGAACTATCCTATTACATATCACTTAGTTTTACTTTCAATTTCATTAAATATTACCTATATTGACCTGTATTTTTAGAAAGATTTCAGCAAAATCAACACCATTATAGCAAACAGCTAAATAGATCCCCGTTCTTGAAATGGGCTGGGATGTGTTTAATTATTGAACTGAGAATTTGATCTAGTTCACAGAAGAGACAGTTAACTGAAGTCAATTTTGCTTTGAGTAGATTAAAGTTATTATTCAATTCAGAAAATATTCATTGAGCCCCTACTAGATGCTTTTTAACAAACTGAACAAGAATTTGTTAAACATCTATTCTGTGCAAGCCAAATCTCTGACTATAAATCAAAGGGTAGCTACTTGCATCTATCACTTGAGAGAATTTCTTTCAGTTTCCCACAGTAGTGAAATCAAAAGGTCAAGACCAACACAAGGAGGTACTGTGCAAGGTGCTGGCTGCACAAAGACAGAAATCAAGTAGTTCCTGTGTTTAAGAATCTTACATTTTACTGAATAAAATAAAAACTGATTTATACCCCACAGCATTAGGGCTTATTTGTTCAAATGAATAATATTGATTTCTCTTGGGACCATCACCATATGTCCCAGGGTTGTATAAAGGGCTGGTAAAAATGTGATGATCTGATTGCAAGGACATGGCTCCATACAAGGCCGAGCAAAATTTATTTCACTTTTTGCTGCAAGACTGAACATTTTCATAGAATTAATACACATTCATTGATATTCTTTGCCTCACTATGGCTTTAAATATACAGCTTATTTTTAAGCTATTTAACATATGACTTTATTGCTCTATTAACATAAAGAGAACTAATGGAGGATACAGCAAAGAAATATATAGAAGTAAGCTATAATCAGGATAAATAGGAAACAATTAATAGAGGGAAGGCACTAGAACTTAGAGAAGTTGAAAAAAGGTTTCCTGTAGAAGGTAGAGTTTTAGTTAGGTTATAAAGAAAGCCAGAGAAACCAGAGAACTAAACTTAAATTTAAGACTTCTACATTTTCCATAAAATCAAAGAAAATAAAAAAAAAATTAAAAGTCAAGAAGAGAAAGTAGAATTTAGTACCCATCATTCACTTATTTGTAGCAGAAGGGTGATACAGCAGAAGCAGAATGGGCCCTGATTTTAGAGGGGAGACCTAGAATATTGCATCCATTGTTCTTTGAGCCTCTCTAGGTTTTCAGGACATTGGCTCTTTGATTCTCCTTTTACTTATCTAATTGCTTTACCCCAGTCTCCTTTGCCACATCCCCATCCAGATCATGCCTTCTAATTGTAGGTGTCCCTCAGGGTTCAGTCCTGGGCCCTCTTTCTTTGCTCCCTCTCTACTACTTTACCTGGTGATCTTGTCAGCCTCCATAGATTTTAATAATTATCTCTATGCTGATGATTCTCAAATCTACCTATCCTGCCCCATCCTCTCTGCTGACTTCCACTCTCACATTTTCAATTGCCTTTCAAGTATCCTGAACTCAGTATGTTCAAAATGGAACTAAGCTTTCCTCCTAAACTCTCTACCTTCTCCATTATCACAGAGACCCTCATTATCCCCTTTGTTTCTCAGGTTTTCAAATTGGAAGTTGTTCTCCACTACTTTCTACCTCCCCTCTTCCCCATCCAGTCTTCTGCCTTTACATCTTTAAAACATCTTTCAAATTCTCCTCCCTCCCTGATATTGCTCACACTCTAGTGAAGGCTCTTATTATTTCACTCCTTGATTATTGCAATAAACCCATTATCAGTTGGTGGGTCTGCCTACCTCATCTCTCCCCACTACTGACTAATGTGATTTTCCTAAAGTGCAGGTTTGGCCTGCCTTGTCTCTCCACTCCAATCCATTTTTCTATTCAGTGACTAAAGTGATTTTCCTAGACTGCAGGTTTGACTATATCATCTCCAGATTCAAATAAAGAATCTCCTGCGTAGGGTTCAAAGCCTTTTATATAACCCAGCCTGCTCTTACCTTTTCTTTCTGCTTTCACCATACTCCTCACCATATAGTCTTCCATCTGGTGATACTGGCCTCCTATCTATTCTACAAACAAGACACTCCATCTTTCAGCTCTGGGTATTTTCTCTGGCTGTCTATCCATGTTTGGAATGTTTTTCCTTCTCATTTCGACCTACTGGTTTCTCTGGCTTTCTTTATGTCCTAACTAAAATCCCACCTTCTACAGGAAGCCTTTTTCAACTTCTCTAAGTTCTAGTTCCCTGTTAATTGTTTCCTATGCTGATTTTTATTATATCCTCCATTAGATTGTGAACTCCTTGAAAGTCCCCCCCCCCCCCACTCCCCTTTTTGTTTAATCCTGAACCTTTAGCACATTTCCTGGCACATGGTATGTGTTTAATAAATGTAGGCTCACTTTTCTCATGTGTAAAGTTTAGTTAATAGTGTTATAACTTTATTTCCTACATCGTTTTTGTGGGGAAAGTGCTTTGTAAATAGCTCACATTTATAAAGTCCTTTAAAGTTTGCAAAGCACTTTACATATATTATTTTAACTGTCTCCCTATTACTCTGGCAGGTAAGTACCACAAAAACCTTTAAAACAATTTTATGTGTAAGTTATTACTGTATTATGAGGAAAATGCCAGCTTTTTTGAAGACATTACTTACAAGTTTATGAGGGAACTATTAATGTCAATTGTATAAAATTCTTGAGGTAGTTAGTGGGGATTAGGAGAAGTGCTATTTATTTATTCCTTTAGTGTGTTAAACTCTATTTTAAGCCACTCTACCCTTTCTTAACTCTGGCTTTTGTAGATTTACTCTGCAGTAAAAACTGAGAGAAGAAGATAGGTGCCTTTGGAATATAATACAAAATTATTGACTAACTTGTCTTTCTAGTTTTATAGAATATTGCTTTCCTTCCTTTTCCTGGCCTGCTTAGTTCTTTCCTGTGACATTTCAATTGCCCCTTTCTAGAAGACTGTTAGCCTTTGCATATTTGGTTCCCGCATTTTTGGAATATATAGAGGGCTGGAACTATGCACTGAGATCGGGACTGCTGAGCGCTTGAGGCTAACTTCTGATTGGATGATACTCTATGAACATGTGCTTGGAAAATGGTCCTTTCCACTATCCATGCTGGCTCAATGATTGGTGTATAGAGGATTGTAGGATGGACTAAGGTGGAGTAAAGCTAGCCAGATACACACTCTAGGCAGTAGATGAGGGAAGGTGGTCATGGAGATTCTGCTTCCATCCTGTTCAATCCTGAATCTAGGGACCAAGAATAAAGATTGAGGACTTTTGCTTATCCTGACTCCTGCTGATTCTGGGGTGTCCTGGGTGCGAGCGTAGTCGTTACAGGAATACACCCCTTCTAATTTATATGTCCTAGATAACGAAATCAAATCAACAAGCATTTATCTTTTTTTTTTCCCCTGAGGCAATTGGGGTTAAGTAACTTGCCCAGGATCATACAGCTAAGACTGTTAAGTGTCTAAGACCATATTTGAACTTAGGTTCTCCTGACTTCAAGGCTGATGTTCTATCTACTTCACCACCTAGCTGCCCCTCAACAAGCATTATCAAGTACCTATTATGTATTAGATAATCTGAAATTTGAGAATAAAAAGAAGGCAAAATAATCCTTGCTCTAGTTTTAGCTAGAGCTCACAATATAATGTGGTAGATAACACACAAACAAACAAAATATATAGGAGATAAATCTGAAGATAGGTACTAATATCCTCCCCAGTTCTCAGCACTCTGTCCCTTTGAGAATTACTTTGTATAACTGTGTCTATCTTATGTAAATATATATGTACACACACACACACACACACACACACACACACATATATATATAAAATCTATATCTGATTGTCTGCTTGTCTTTTTATCCTATCTAGCTATCTCATCATCTCCCTCCCTTCAATAGAACATAACTCTTTGAGGATAGAGACCATTTTTTTCCATTTATCACATGAGATGTAACTTGATAATAAGTAATGAACATCCTGCACATAAAATACTTTATATAAAAATTTTTTCTATACTAGCTAGCCTGAGATTATCTATTAATAATGCCAAAAATAATAATTCTTCATATGAGGTGATATAAATATACACATATTTATAGCTTTGTAAACCCTGAAGCATTATATAAATATTATCTATTACTATTATTATTAATAATATATCTCTTTAAGGTCTACAAATTTTTATTCATAACAACCATATGTGGTAGGCAGCATAAATATTTGTACAAGTTTTGCTCATTTTACAAATCAGGAAATTGAATTTCAAAAAAGATGAAATGATTTGCCTGTGATTCACAATTGGCAAGCAGTGGAACTGGAACTCAAAACCATTTCTTCTGAAACCAAATATTCTTTTGAAAACTAGTGATCTTTTCTCTACACAGCATTTTTCATAAATCACCTGTAGCCTAGGTTTTTAAGTTTGCCATTAAAAATCGAAAGCTGATGGACAGCAATCTTCAAGTGACTCTTTAAAGAGAACAAAAATGTTCCTTGTTTATGCTTTGTGTTTTAAGATAGAATAAATCAATCTAAACATTGGCAATAATAATAATTAATAGTAACACATTTAGGTAGCATTTATAATGATAAATACATCATTATTATTATCTCATTGGAGCCACAAAACTTTGTTGAGCCTGAGGGGGTAGGTGCTATTATTACCCCTCTTTTGATATGTTTGTAATTCAGTCAGCAATATATCAGTTGTTCAGTTCACGCATATTTATAGCTTTGTAAATCTTGAAGCATTACGTAAATATTAGCTATTATTATTGTTAATGTATCTCTTTAAGATCTACAAATTTCTGCTCATAACAACCCCATATAATAGACATATTCTATAAATATTAACCATTTTACAAATTAGGCAACTGAATTTCAACTCTTTATGACCCTGTGGATGAATGGTTCATGGGGTTTTCTTGGCAAAAATACTGGTGTGGTCTATCATTTCCTTCTCCAGTTTTGTGTAGGTAGGGGTCAAGTGACTTGTGCAGAATTACATAGCTAGTGTTTGATCTTTCTGACTCTAGGACTGATAATATTGTGGTATGGTTGGAAGGTGGTGGTATATATAACAACAGACATTTACTGAGTTGCCTACTGTGTGTAAGGCACCATGCTTAGATTTTAGGGATTAAAACATAGCTATGATGTAGATCTTGACCTCAAGAAACTGTCAATCTGATAAGGAAAAAATTAAGAAACCATACACAAGTAACTGATATAAGAGAGTGTGAGATAAGTCCAAAAGAGAAGTCTAGGAGAAGATCTGTGAGAAATTTGAGGGGGAAGAGACCAGTTTCAGCTGAAGGAGTCAAAAGGAGTTTCATGGAAAAGGCATTTACAAAGAAACTAATTAATGCAGAAGATAGAGACTTGGACTTCAAGTCAGGGAGAATGAGCAAGAAGGGCCATCTTGTCCTTTTTTTTTTTTTTTTTTGAGACAAGCTAATGAATGTTGTTTAGTTGCCCAGAAGTATCACTCTTTTGATGTGTATGATTGCCTCTTTTCTATGCTGCCATTTGACTATGACAGTATTTTAAAACTTGTTAAATATTTGTCATGGCCTTCTTACAAAATCATGGGTATTTTGTATGTTGAGCAATCACAGGAGCCAATTATATACTAGTTCATCTACTTGCCATTTAGGAAATGTAGGGAATGGAAGTAACCTATATTTGTCATTTAAAGTTGAATAGCATTTTAAATTAATATATTATGTTACTTCTTTCATTTAAGCCTTTTTCACAGGTTGATTTTTCTTCAGTGTTCAAATATATCTGGAGTGCTAAAAAATAATAACTGACATTTGTAGAACATTGTAAAGTTTGCAAAGTGCTTTACATATGTTATCTCCTTTGAGCCACACAATCCTATGATGTGGGTATTATAAAGAAGACATTAAATGATTTGTTCACATTAGCCATGCAAGCTAATCAGTGTCAGAGACAAGATTTGAGCCCAGTCTTCTGGAATCCAGATTCAACAATCCATATTCTGACTTCGAGCATTCCCACTGGGTTCTGGATAATGAACAATGAATGCTCTTGTGTTTTGCCAATCACCAATGGAGTGAAATAAGCTATGTGCTTGCTCCAGTGCTTTTTAGCATGATGTTTTCAGCCATGTTGTCAAATGCCTTCCCTGAGGATGAACGTGGCATCAAGGTTAGCTAGCATACTGATAGTAAATTCTTCAACTTGAAAAGACTATAAGCCAAAACTAAAGTGGAGAGAGTATTGGTGCATGCTTTTTTGTTTGCAGATGATTGTGCACTCAGTGCAGCCTCTGAAGCTGAGATGCAAAAAAGTGTGGGTCTATATTCTGCTGTTTTTGCTAATTTTGACTTAACAATTAACACTAAGAAAACACAGGAACTCCATCAACCAGCACTACAATGTCCATATGTAGAACCATCAGTTACAGCAAATGGAGAAGTTTTGAATGCTATGGATAAGTTTACTTATCTTGGCAGCATATTTTCCAGGAATGTACACATTAATAATGAGGCTGACACATGCATTTCCAGAGCTAGCTCAGGATTTGGAAAGCTCTGAAGGAAAGTGTGAGAGAGAAGTATTGGACTGATGACCACACTGAAGGTCTGCAGAGCTGTTTTGCTGAGCTCATTGTTATATATATGGGAAATCTGAGCATTCTATGAGAGCCAAGTCAGGAACTGAATTGCTTCCATTTGAATTGTCTTAGGAAGATTCTGAAGATCACTTGGAAGGAAAAGGTACTAGACACTGAGGGCTTTTCTCAAACTTAACTGCTAAGCAATCAAACTCTATTGCAGAGAGTGCAGCTCTGTTGGATTGGCCACATTATTTGGATGTCCAACATGTGCTTGCCAAAAAGACTGTACACAGGCTCACATGTGGTGGTGGTCTCAAGGTTTCTCTTAATAATTTTAGAATTGATTGCATGACATGGGAATCACTGGTACAGGACGCCCAACATGACATTTCCTCATCAGAGAAGGTTGCTCTCTAAGCAAAGCAGAATTGAAGTACCTCAAAAGATGCACAAGATGCACAAAGTTAAAGAATCCACTCCAAATGTTCATATGAATTAGTTGTACCTGACCTGTGATAGGGCTGCTGAGCTCTTATTGGTTTGATCAGTCACAATTGGACATCTTGTATCTTGATTATAACATAATGTAATTTTGGTCCTCTTTGAGAAAGGACAACAACCAACATATCCATGTTTTCCTTTACATTTTATGATACACTCAACATGTAACTTTCAAAGCTGTATTGCATTTCTGTGTTTCTGGTCTTATCTTTTCTTTAAATTTAAAAAATATTCTTCAATGACTATCTTTTCTTTTCCTTTTCTTTTTTTTTTCAAAGAAATCTAGCTCTTTTCATTCTTCCTCCTGCCCCAAGTCAAATACTTAAAAAAGCAATAGATTCAAAGGGAACTTGTATTTTCTAGTCTTCTCAGTCTCAGTTGGAGTGTGACCATACAAAGGTATCTTGTATAGAAAATTTTCTATTAAATTCTTTCTATCTCCTTTTCATGTTTTCTTTGAGGATACGCTTAATGAATAAAGTTATTTATGGGAATATGAAAGCAGGCACGTGAATTATTAGTAGAACCTGATTTTTTTTTGGGGGGGTGAGGTATATAGTATGATGCAGTAGATAGTGTGTTGGACTTGTCAGGAAAGATCTGGGTTGTGACATTTCTTCACCTCTAACACTTATTTAACCAATCGTTTAATCTGCATAAGCTTCAGTTTACAAGTCTGTAAAATGGGGTTGTGCATGGGGAATAGGTAATACTTCTCTCACACAGTATTCAGAAGAATCAAATTATATAAAGGACTTCAGATCTTATAATACTAAATAAATGCCAACTATTATTAACGTTGTGATCTTTGCTGCTATTTTGAAATCTATTCCTTTATTAGATACCATAAAAATTGATCCCCAAGGGCCTTTCAAATAGAGTTGCTTGCAGAGTAGATTTCTTCTAAATATGTTTAGCCAAGTCTAACTGCTCCTACCTAATTTTATTTTTTGAAGCATTATTATGATTTAATTACATAGCTTATTAGACATTTAGGTGACAGAGCCCATATGTAGGGCTCTTTACTATTGCTGATAAAATAAGATTGTTTATTAAACTACAGTGGCTCCTGGCTGGGATTAAATATATATTTAATATATATACAAATTATATATAATTATAAAATATAAATTCTCCTGTTTGGCATTTAAAATCCTTTATAATTTGATCTTAACCTAATTATTCTTTATTCTGTTTTTTTCACTCCATAGTCCAGCTAAACTAGACTTCTTGTATTTCTTCACATTTTTCATCTCTGTGCCTTTACAACAATTGTTCCTCCTTGCCTGCAATGTAATCACTTCTCTACCTCTTATAAATCCTTGTTTCCTTCAAGACATTTCAAGTATCACCTTTATATGATGCTTTTGCTGATTCCCTGTAGGTCTTGGTTACTGACCCTCTCTCAAATTACCTTGTTTCAATTTTATGTGTATCTCTTCTGATAGAATGTAAGTTCCTTGAAATTAGAGACTTTTCATTTAACTAGCATTTATATACTGCATTATGGAATTTATATTTATTTCATTTAGCAATAATATCATCTTGCATTTATATAATACTTCAAAGTTTACAAAGCTCTTTTCAAATACTCTCTTACTTCACAACAATTCTGGGAAGCAAGTGCTATTATCTTCCCCATTTTTTGTAGATGAGGAAACTGAGGGAGACAGAAATTAAGTAACTTCCCCAAGGTTATATAACTAATAAGTGTCAGAGACAAGATTTGAATTTGGATCTTCTTCCTGACTCCAGGTCCCAGTGCTGTATCCACTGCACTACCTAGCAGCTTCATTTTTATCTGTTTATTTCTACTACCTATCCCAGTGCTTGAAATGAATTGAAAATTTGACAAATATTTTGGATTGAGTGAGCACTATATCTAAATGTGACTGGGGTAGAGATTTAGCCAGTTTGTATCATTTCATATTTGTTTTCAGGCTGGTTTTTTCCCACAGACGTCCCAATAGAAAAAGAACCAAGAAAGATTTATATTATTTAAAGCCCAAAAAGAAAAGATTATTGAGGAGGAGAGGATAATAGTGTCAAATGCTGCAGAAAGGTCAATAAGATTGAAGAAAGCAAAGAGATCATTAGTTTTGGTGATAAAAAGCTTATTGGTATCTTTAGAGATGGAGTCTCAGTTGATTGAAGTTGGAAGCCAGGTTGCACAGTGTTAAGAAGAGAGTACAAGGAGAAAAAGTGAAGATGCTGAGTGTCGACATTTTCAAGCAATTTGGCTGAGAAAGGGAGGAGATAGATTCAGTTAGTAAATATGGCAGAATCTAGTAAGAGTTTTTACTTTTATGTCAAAAATCAGGAAGTATTCAGTACATAGGGAGAGATCAAAAATTAGAAAGGAAAGAAGAAACAGACAGAGAAGCAGAGACAGACAGACAGACACACACACACACACACACAGATGCACACAGAGGTGGAAAGAGAAAGAGAAGAACAAGAGTAATAGTAGTAGTAGTGGGGACAATGCAATGGAGGTTATAATAGAGGAGGTGATAGAAGGTAGCACCAGAGACTGGCCTTGGTGAAATGAAGTATATTTTGTATATTTTGTACTTTTGATGTTTTCTTGAACACTTTTTTGTTTTGGTTAATTATATAATATGTCTTTGGGAGCATCATTTAGTACTTTCCTGTTTTTGTTTATCTTGAAAAATTAATTCTTTAGCTTCCAAAATTATAGTGCCTTCAGCATTTATATTTATGTACTTGGTCTGGTCTTACTGCCTTTTCCATTGTCATTTTTTAAAATGCCATTTTTACTTCTTCATATCATCAACAACTAAGGTGTTAAGTCCAATATGATGGCTCTATTGTTATCAATGATGAAAAAGATACATGTCTCATTTTTCATGTACTTATTTATCCTCCTTCCTATCTTACTTACAAATGTCCTTTTATGTGTAACTAGATCATCATCTACCTTAGTTGGGCCTCATGGCAAGATTTCTGCTGACTCATTTCCCCCTCCTCTACTCTTTGATGTGTTGTGAAAAGATGCTTATTATGATCTTTTATCCTATTCTACAATAGCATTAAAATTTTTAAAGTTAATTTTTATTTAAATTTTTTAAAAAATTAATTTTTCTGGTTATACATTTATATTAATTTTTTAATACACATTTCTTTATGAATCATCTTGAGATAGAAAAATCAGAACAAAAGGGGAAAAACCCACAGGAGAGAAAAAAACAGAAAAAAAAGTGAACATAGTATATGTTGATTTACATTCAATCTCCATAGTTCTCTTTCTGGATGCAGATGGCATTTTCTATCCGAAGTTTATTGGGATTGCTTTGGATCACTGAACCATTGAGAAGAACCAAGTCTTTCTTGCTATTACTGTGTACTATGTATTTCTGGTTCTGCTTGTTTCTCAGAATCAGTTCATGAAATCTTTCCAGGCCTTTTTAAAATCAGCTTATTTTTTCATATAACAATAATATTCCATTACCTTGATATACTACTACTTATTCAGTCATTCCCCAATTGATGGGTATCTATTCATTTTCCAATTCTTTGTTACCATCAAAAAGAACTACTGTAAACATTTTTGCACCTGTGGATCCTTTTTCTTCCTCTATGATTTCCTTGGGATATAGACTCAGTAGGTACTGCTGAGTCAAAGTGTATGCAGTTTTATAGCTTTTTGGGCGTAGTTCCAAATAGCTCTCTAGAATGGTTGGATTTCCCAACTTCACCAACAATGCACTAGTGTTCCAGTTTTTCCACATCCCTCCAACATTTATCATTATCTTTTCCTGTCATCTTAGCCAATCTGAGAAGTGTGTAGTGGTATCTCAGAGTTGTTTTAATTTTTATTTCTGTAATAAGTAGTGATTTAGAGCATTTTTATATGACTATAAATGGTTTTATTTTCATCATTCTGTTTCATATTCTTTGACCATATCAAATCCACAGATTTTTAAAAATTAGCTTTTTATTTTCAAAATATATGTAAAAGTAGTTCTCAACATTTACCCTTGCAAAACTTGTCCAAATTTTTCTCCCTCCCTTTCTCCCACTCTCTTCCCTAGACAGCAAGTAATCCAATATATGTTAAACATGTGCAATTCTTCTATACATATTTCCACATTTATCATGCTGCACAAGAAAAATAAGATCAAAAAGGAAAAAAATTAGAAAGAAAAAAAACCAAGCAAACAACAATAAAAAAGTGAAAATACTGTGTTGTGATCCACATTCAGTCCCCAGAGTCCTCTTTCTAAATGTAGATGGCTCCCTACATCACAAGTCTGAAATTGACCAGAATCATCTCATTGCTGAAAAGAGCCATTTTCATCAGAATTGATCATCACATAATCTTCTTGTTGCTGTGTACAATGTTCTCTTGGTTCTATTATTTCACTTAGCATCAGTTCATGTAGGTCTCTCCAGGCTTTTCTGAAATCATCCTGCTGATCATTTCTTATAGAGAAATAATATTCCATTACTATGAACATTCCCCAAATGATGGGCATCCACTGTTTTCAGTTCCTTGTCACCACAAAAAGGGCTGCTATGAATATTTTTTGCATATGTGGGTCCCTTTCCTTTTTTATGTAGAAACGCTGCTTGGTCAATGGTTATGCACAGTTAATAACTCTTTGGGCATAGTTTCAAAAACAGTAACATTTTGCAAATAAATTTATATTTAAAATTAATGTCGACTTTAGCTATCATGCCTCTTTTTTGAATAACAAGAGCTAATGTTTTTTAGCTTGGATGATATGTTTCTCCCCCCTCCATATTGTATTGTTTTAACTCAGTTACTTTTGCATGAAATGGGGATGGTCCATATAATTTTTTCCCTTTATTCTGAGTTTTTTGTGTATCATTGTTTGAATAGGGTAGTTAGTGTCATGTTTTCATATTTATTCTTTCTTCTTGACATTCATCGATTTAGAGCTGGAAATGACCTGAAAAGGTGCCTAATCCAATTCCTTCATTTAACGAATGATGAAAATGAGGTCCATATAAGGTTAATTGACTTGCCCAAAGTTATATAAGAATTGTCAGAGCCCAGATTCAAATATATATACTCTTGACTTCAAGTCCAGTGTTAAAGGATCAGTTACATTGACTCAAAGAAAACTAGGAAAGTAACAGTCTTTAGACTGTCTTTGAATATTAATTGAACTATAGTTACTCAAAATGTCCTGTCCAGTGACCAAGTTGGAATATTATGGAATGCCTTGAAGCATACTATATTGGCATTCTCATTATGAATAAAGTCAAAGTATACAGGATACTTTAAAAATTGTCAGATAGTGCAATTTTAAGCTAATAAAGCCTAATTAAATACTTTAATTGAACTTAAATAGAAGGATGATTCACAGCATGGCATTACAAAGTCAAAAGTTCTGACTGCTATGGCAATCATTGAGTTTGGGTATGAAGTTTTCATTAAGGGAACCCTTTTCAGTCAATTCCCCATTCTGTTTTTCCTATTTCTGAACAGGTATTATTATAGTAACATATGAGTTGTTTAGTATTTTTTATCTAATAGACTGGTATTCAAAAATGGGAGAAATGAAAATCTTATAATTTGATCATCAATCATAACAGAAATTGTCAAAGTCTTTTTGTTCTTTGGTTGCCACTATAATTTTCAGTTATTTCAGCTTTCAGAGTAGACTAATTACACATTTACACACAAATACACACACAGACACACAACCACATCTTTAAATTTTTCTTTCAAGTTTAGCTATGCTCTACATGATAAATGCCAGAAATGTCTATGACCTATTATTTCATTAGTGTGGAAACTCCCTTTTCTGATGCTTATCGAAATGTCTAAATCTTAATGTCTCAGAGAATTACTTGAAGATTAAGAGTTCAAGGTATTTTCTTGTGGTCATATAGTAAATCTTAGAATTGGGATTTGAACCCAGCTCTTCCTAATTCAAAGTCTAGCACTGTATCCATTGCTCTCTTTAGTAAGAAAGTGATCAAATGGAAGTTAGAGCATTTGTCATCAAATGAGCAATTTGTTGAATATCAGGCTACATAACATGCTTAAGTAAACAATCAAGCACTGTTTTAAAATGAGGAAATCATTTATATTTGGCCACATTTTAAAAATTATCATTTGAAAACCACACATTTATAAAAATAATTAGAAAATTTGAAAAATAACTTATAAATGGTATTTACTTATTAAATTTCTTCTCTTATGCCTAATTGTGGCAACGACTAGTCTAGCAAAATGAGAACAGCTTATCACTAGAGCTGTTATAAGTACACATCTTCTGAGATTGAATCATCATGCTTTCTTAGATTATTATATAAATTCACTCTTTCATTTTGAGGTATTTTGTGATGAATTTAGCTACCTAGAAAGAAAATGAACATTCTGATTCATTTTTCCCATTAAATTTATTTTGCTAGGTCTGGGGCCTTCACATTTTATTCTGTATCTTTTTTTTTCTTCCTAGAGAAAAAGGAATTTGGAAATTTCTGGTGGCAGAATGCCATAAGTTGGCATTTCCAAGAGAGGTAAACTGAAGTATATCTTTTTATGAAAATTCAATCAAGTATTTTTTGAATATTTATGATGTGCAATATAAGTAGTACAGTAGTTTTATTTAAGAAGCTTACAATTGCTACTTCCAACCCCAATGTTTTGAATGTGGTAGGGGCTTAATTATTTTTTTTTTGTGGTAAAGGAAATAAAAACTTGAGGCTCAAAATATGAAATAACTTGCTTATGGTCAGTCAAGAGATCAGTCACATATTTATTTATTTAACACTTATTATGTACTAGGCGTGTGTTAAGTGCTGGTTATATATCTAAGAGGTATCTGAGGTGGGATTTGAACCCAGATGTTTTTGACATCAAATTCACTTAGTGTCCTAAAAAGAATAGTATGTAAAATAAATGTTATTAACACCTAATAGGAGTTTTAATGACAGGTTCTTGGTTGACCCAGTTAGAATTATTTCAAATGTCAACAGATCAATGAATGCAGCATGTTTTGACATTCATTACACTCTAACCACTTTTATCGAGGCTTGTTTTTCTATTTCTTTTCTTTTTCCTGAAGGTTGTATTATAGCACAGTAGTAAGATTCCATTTCCCATAGATTAGTTGTTTCACTATTAATGAAATGGAAACTGAAATGAGCTAGAAAGGACATGGTTAGATTTTCTTGAGCATAAATATTATGAAGGTTTTGAAATAAGTGAATGTATTCAAGCCTTGTTTGTTGCTCTTTTTAATTTCTTAAGAACAATTTATTACACACTACATCTGCACATAATGAACTTGGAAAAATATTAAGCATATTTTCATTTCTTTTCAAGAGAACATAAATTGTCAAAGCTTTCCCCCCTTCAATGTGTAAAATGACAAATGATGTAAAAATGAATCTTGGCCAAGAGCTAAACAATATGCTTCATGCCAGTAAGAGATAACTATTTGACATTTTGGTAAATCTCAAATCTGAAAGCTTTCAATCAGAAGGTAAGGAATTTTAACTGGAGTGGAAGCTAGCCAGAAATCTCAACTGTATAGGAACATGCTATTTCTTAACTGGTAGGAAAACAACATCAACTGTCCCTCTCCACAAAAACATGCATTAAATGTGATTTTGTTACTTGACAGTCGCTGTTTCAGTAAACAGTATATAATTAAAGATGAAATAAAAATATTTGTAACTTTCCTAGCTTCTGTTGATTGCTTCCTGATTACTTTTTGGATTGCATTTATAATGCATCTTTCAGACACCTGAACACAAATTAGGAAGGCTTCTCTGATATTTTTTTTTCTAAAAAGCTTATGGAAAACTTTATAATACCTCTGAGATATTGCATCCATTCCTGTCTATTCCTTTATAATCCTACTCTCATCATCTTTGTTCTGATCTGTAGTTCAGAAGGGGAGGGGATAATTTGAATTGTGGCAGAAAGGACTCACAGGAATGTCAGTTAGTAAAACTTTATAATTACTTATAAGGAGAGGAGAACAGATCAACAGGGGAGATTCTCAGTATAATCTCTATTGCCGTTAGCCCAAGGGCAATATACTGAGGTGCAGCTTTGGACATACTATTGTGCAATGATGTGCACACATTTCAGTAAAGCCCCAAATTGTGTCAAGGCTCAAATTTATATAGCATTTTAGAGAAAGATGTAATATGAAACTATTAGGAGATGACCCATCATGAGGAAATAGAGTAAACCTGGACTATTGAGATATGAGGATTTTATGAATAAAGAACAAGAACAGATCCAGGAAACTTAATGCTGTTTTGTTGTTCAGTAGTTCAGTTATGTGTGGCTCTTAATGATTCCATGGACTAACGTCCATGAGATTTTCTTGGCAAAGATATTGCTGTGGTTTGCTATTTCCTTCTGCAGTAGATCCAGTGGATCCTTTTGTCAGGTAATCAAAAGTTAAGTGATTTGCTAATGGTTATGCAGCTAGGAAGTATGTGAGGCTGGTTGTGAACTCAGGTCTTTCTTACTCCAGACCCAATGCTCTATCCATTGAATCTCCAACTGCTTCATAATTTAATACTAACTTGCCATAAAAGCAAGAAACTGGAGAGGGAGGAGGTAAGGCCCAAACTTTGGATTTATTGGCTTTAGCATAATATGCATCCTAAGGACCAAACCAGTTTTTACTGGCTCTCCTCTGGAGTACAGTAGTAGCCTTCTATCACATTGCTCCTGATTTGATGAGGGTCTAGAATCATGGGAAAGACCACAGAAGTCATCTAGTCTAATCTTCCTCCCCCCCCTTTTTTTCCTAATTCCAATTTTACAAATGAAGGTTAGGATACATTAACCAGGAAAGTCACAAAATTATTATTAGAGGTATACTTTGAACTCCTATCCTTTTTTAAAAAAGCAAATAGTATTTTATTTTTTTCTAATTGTATGTAAAAGATAGTTTTCAACATTTTTTTAAACAAGATTTGAGTTCCAAACTTTTCTCCTTTATCTTCCCTCCCTCTTCCCCAAGATGGCAAGCAATCTGATTTAGGTTATACATGTGCAATCATGTTGAACATATTTCCACATTAGTCATGTTGTGAAAGAAGAAAACAGAACAAAAGGGACAAGTCACTACCCCCCCTCCCTCAGGTGATAATACCATGCTTCAATCTGCATTCAGACTCCATGGTTCTTTCTCTAGATGTGGAAAGTATTTTCCATCATGAGGTTTTTGGAACTGTCTTGGAACATTGTATTGCTGAGAAGAGTTAAGTCAATTAAAGTTGATCATTGCACACTGTTGTTACTATGTACAATGTTCTCTTGGTTGCACTTACTTCACTTAGCATCAGTTCATACAAGTCTTTCTAGGTTTTTATTTTGAAAATCACTATTTCCTCATTTTGTATAACACAATATCATTTCATTACATTTATATACCACAATTTGTTTAGCCATTCTCTAACTTATGGGGAAAGAATTTCTGATTCTTTTCCACTAAAAAAGAGCTGCTATAAATATTTTGTACATGTAGGTCCTTTTTCCCTTTTCATGATCTCTTTGGGATACAAACTTAGTAATGGTATTGCTAGATCAAAAGGTAGGCAGAGCTTGATAGTGCTGTGGACATATGAACTCTTATTTTTTGACTCTAGAACCAGTGATCTTTATACTACATCTTATCTCCTTCTAATACATTCTGTACATCACTGTCACATCAATCTTTTAAATGAACAGGTTTGAGCATTTTACTTTACTGATAAAAAAAATCTTTGATGGTCCCTTATTTCCTGCCCATTAAATAAAGATCATATTTTCTAACTTATCATTCAAAGCTCTCTACAACTTGACTTAGTTCTTCCTTTCTTATCTTATTTCACCATTCACTAGTTTATATACTCTGTGTTCCAGTAAACTGGAATACTCATCATGTTCTCACTATTTTCTGTATTTTTATTTTTAAAAAAGTCTTTATTTTTTCTAATTACATGGAGAAAGAATTTAAAATATTTTTTAAAAGTAAAATTTGAATTTCAAATTCTTTCCCATATTTCCATATTATTCTCTATTTTTCCACTCTATGTTTAACTAAGTCATGATTAGATTTAAAATGTCCATCCTTTGTGATTCTTCCTGCCACAACCTCTAGAAATTCCCTTTTTCCTCAGTGGAAGAGATTCTTTCCATCTTTGTTCTCTCATGATATTTTGTTCTTAGATACCTTGCCTGTGATATGTGTTAACCTACCTACCATACTCTATTCTATTTCATTAATGTTTTTGCATCATCATTGTTTGGATATATGTTTTATTTCCTTTGTTGGGTTGTAGGTTTCTTCAAAACAGTTCTGTATCTTAGTTATCTTTGTCTTTCCTACCATATCTAGAAGAACATGTGCCATTGTTTAATAAATTCTTATGGAATTGAAGAATCTGTAGTGGCTCATATCAGCTAGCCCTGTCACTGAGGATGTTGAGGCTGGTGGATCATCATTTCTGAACTTTGTTGTTCAATCATCTGGTTGAGTCTGACTTTGTGACCCAATGAATTGTAGCACACCAGGCCCTTCTTTACTATTTCCTATGCTTGTCCAAGTTTGTATTTATTGCTTTCATGACACTATTTATCCATTTCATACTCTTATCTTAATCTCTTCTTTTGGTCTGCAATCTTTTCCAATATGATGTATTTTTTTTTTTCCTAATGAGTCCTGTTGTTTCATTATGTGGCCAAAATATTTAAATTTCAGCTTCAGTATTTGACCTTCAAGTGAATATTATGAGTTAATTTCTTTAAGTATTGACTGCTTTGATCTTGTTGTCTAAGGAACTTTCAGAAGTCTTCTCTAATATCACACTTTGAAAGCGTCAATTATGCAGTGCTCAGCTTTCCTTACAGTCTTTTCTAACATTAAGATTCCAAGTACTTTTAAATAGTCAATGTGCAGAAGATTATTCAAATTACTATACATACTTTAATAATGATATATGCAATGACACCAAACACTTTTTATCAATTTGATAAGGATAAATTTCAGTTCAATTCAAGAAACATTTATGAGACCCAATTTGCATCTATTAGATCCTATGCATGCTTAGGCTGAACTTGCTTGAACTTGCTTGTACCATCTATTCCTTTTCCTGTTCTCCCATTCTCTTTCTATATTCCGTGATAAAGATGAATGGAGACTTAAAACTGTATAATTCAGCTAAACTATATACAGAACTTTTATCACTATCCCAAAAATACTTGAATTGCTCCAAATAGAGCAGTAGGAATCAGCAATACAAACACTTCCCATTTTGTCTTTCAGTACCATTCCTACTTTCACTCTCCAGTTCTCACTAAATCAAGGTTCATCCTAAAAGACCACCCAAACCCCTATGGATTCACTCTTAGATTCTTCTACAAGTTATAGAAAAACACAAGTGAAGACATCCATAAATCCAAATACCATAGCGTTACAATATTATCTAATCTCTTCCTCTCTGTCTCTCCCTCTTCTTCCTTCTCTTCCTCCCTCCCTTCTCCTCTCCTCCTCCTCTCCTACATAACCACTGATAATCATCTATCACACATTCTACTGCTTTCTACTTTCTCATTAATTCTAGATATACTCAAATATTCATAAGCTATAGAGTTCTTATTGAGCTTATTCCACCAATAATTTATTGAATTACCAGTATCAGGAGAAAGTCCTAATTTCCTTTTTTATAGCCAGGGTGATTAATAACTACAAACAGCTGTAAGCCCTCTTCTACTTGGATGTACATCATTCCATATTCAGACTTTATCAACTTGGTGCTGGGTCTACAAAAAGGAAAAAAAAATGAAACAATTCATACCCTTAAAGAGCTTATAGCATTTCCTGTGATATTTATTACATATATACAAGTTAATATAGTATAGTGTGACAAGGGTAAAGAAGAGATCAGTATCAAATGTTCTATGAAAATTTGAGGAAAAAGAGAAGAAAAAGGACATTTAAATAGTGAATTTCAATTATAATTTTTTAAATTAAAAGAATTTACAAAGGACTTTTTATTTAAGAGAAATAGGAAATTGTAAAAATCACCTATATTTACATCGATTATTGAATTACTATGGAAACTAGGCTTTTTTCTTTTTTCTAGATTCATCAAGGAATTATAGAAATGAATCAAAAAGGCAAGAGTTCATGCACTCCTGATGTGTAAATTTTGTTTTATAGAAAATTGCATTTTTTCAGTCCAGACTTTGATTTTAAAGATTGCATATTTTAAGAAAGTTCCATATTGCTTACTATTTGGAAAATTGTGGAAAAAGTCCTTTGTGAATATGTATAGTCCATGACTTTCTTGAGAATGAGTTCACTGTGACTACTAAAAGTACATGTCTTTTCATGTTCAGGATTTCATATTTAAAGTTGTGGCAAAATCAGGGATAGAACCTATTTATCAATCTATTACAAATGACCAATCAACCAAATTATTAAACTGACTAAGGATTTAAAAAATATAAAATTAACTTCTATCTACAAAAAATGAAGAACTAAATTGTGACTTTATTATTTTGTTTTATAAGTTAATTCTTAAAATATCATACATATTCAAAATCAAGATGGAAGTTTTTTCTGTGTGGTCAAAAAAATCAGTGTCACATATTGCCATTGTCAAATATTAAAACATATGCTCTTTCTTTATAGAAAAATCCCCAGTCCCTCACTCACAGTTTACTCTAATATTACATACAATTCTATTATTTTAGTGATATTTTTCTAGCCCTTTTCATGATAGACCCTGAAAGTGGATGGGAAAGAATAGTATAGGCAGAGAAGTTAATAATCAAAAACTTGGTAGGGAGAGAGAGGAACAGAAAAACTATAACATATAAACTTCAAAACTTAAGTACAAGTTTCTCATCTTGTCTTCTCCTAGACTACTGCTGGTTGGGTTGGCCTGCTTCAAGTCTCTCCTTACTTCAATCCACCTTCTGGTCAGTCTCCAAAGTAATCTTCCTAAAACCCAGATTCAATCATGTCACTCCTCTTTTATACCATATTTTCCTCCTGACTATTTCATCACTAAGACACTCCATTTCTTGGCTCTGGGCATTTTCTCAGAATGTCTCCCAAGCTTAGAATATTCTCCCTCAGTTATCTATACCTACTGGCTTCCCTGGTTTCCTTTAAGTCCTAACTAAGATCCTACCTTTATAGGAAAGCTTTCCTCTCTCTTAATTCTCCTGCCTCCCCTTTCTGCTAATTATTTCTTATTTATCCTGTACTTAGCTCATTTGTACATATTTCTTTGCTTGTTCTCTCCTCCATTAGATTGTGAGTTTGTTGAGGGTAGAGACTGCCTTGCTTCTTTTGCATGCACTGGGCTTAGTCCAGTGTCTAGCACAGAAGAGACTGCTTAATAAATGTTTATTGACTGACACAACTCATTGTCACAGCTCATTAATAAATGAGTGCTCCTGAGAGTATCGTGCATCATAGCAGCCTGGAATCCAAATCCTTGTCCCTGTGTGTCCTTAGGCAAATAATTTAACCCCTTTTGATTTCAAATTTTATTATTGTTACTTTTTAACATTTAAGACTTTTTGTCCATTCATTAAAATTATGACATTAATTTATTATTCTAATAAATGTTTATTGATTGCCTATTAGGTGCAAGGCATTGTGCTTTGCCCATAAATTACAATACACTGCACAGTTAATACATTTCCTTTGATGTATTCACAGACTTCAAGGGAATTGAATATGATAGTCCCATTGTTTATGTCCTTGTTTCCTAGGCAAAAGACATTTTTCATAGGGGAGTAAGACCCCCATTTACTTGAACCAAACAGATTTGATTTATCAAATGCTTCATGTAAAATGTAAGAGTTTTGGTTCATGAAAACATTGTTGTGGCCCTGATCAAAATTCAAATGTGCATTACCCCAATAACCTTTGGAAGGAAATAGTGATTGCCTACCTATGAAACTTACTTTTTGTAGATTCTTTGAATTTTTCTTGGGTTTGAGCAAAACCATGTATAAGGAATACTAATTAATCAAGTGAGGGACTGATATAATTGATTTTGAATGAAATCCTACTATTTGACTATATGCTGAAAGTGAAAGATGTATAATTTTATGAGGAGTACTGAGCAAAAATAGGAAGATGTTTTAAGCACCATTGTATCAGTGGTTTTTTCAATGATTTAAAAAAATTTCCCTAGGCATATGTAATCTCCTTTGCTAATTTAAAGGACCAATAATCATTATTGATGAAGTTACCATTCTTTTGTATCCTTGATATTTTTATGTAATTTACAAAGCACTAACTAATGCTTTCTTACGTGAAAAGTAAAGACAATATAATTGCTTTAATAGGTCAATACCCTATTTTATTTTCATCTCCAGTGATATTTATTGGTATAGAACTTCAATTACATAAAAAATCAATCTCCTGTATTAAGGAACTCTAAATATTGAGAAATGTCACTTAACTAGGATTAGTTGTACATTTGGAGAATCTTTTGGCAATGAAGCCATGCTACCATCAGTGTGGCTTTTGAGGAAGGTTTCTAATCATAATCTCCAGTGACTGTATTTCTTCCAAAGTTAAGTCTCAGAGATTCAAAAATGAAGTAAATTCTGTAATTTAAATAGGTACACATTGCCGACTTCTTTAGTATTTAGTATTTAGTGAGTACTTTTGACTTTGAACATCCTAACCTCTAGATTTGATAGTTTGGATTAATCTCCCAGAAAGCTAATTATTCTTATAAAGAAGTTTATAAATGTCAAGAGTTATATAAAATATGAGATGATAATAAATGTGGGATAGATTTTGCAAAACAATTAAAATGTCTGGTTGTGCTTGCCTTTAGGTGCAATTTATAACTGGAGAAATATTCCAAATGCAGATTGCTTTTGGAGTAAAAATTGCTGCCTGTTACCAATGTTTGGAATATTCTTCTCCATCTTTACCTTCTGGCTTCTCTGGTCACCTTCAGACTCCAAATAAAATCTTCTATAAGATTTATACTACTTTCTTGCCAGATTATCTTCAATTTGCCCTGTATATATTTTGTTTATATATAATTGTTTACATAATGTCACTCTAATTAGATTGTGACCTTGTTGAGAGTAGGTACTACTTCTCCCTCCCTCTTTCTTTGTATCCCTATTCCTTATCATAATATCTGGCATCTAGTAGGCACTTAATAAGCACTTATTGACTGACAGCTTGATAATAGGTAAGGAACATCCAGAAATAATGGCACTCCATTTTAATGGTACTAATAGTTTTAAATAAGACAAATTTCTGCTTGGATTATTCCCTTCCTTTCCTCCCCACCCCCAAAGTGACATTTAATTTTCTGATTGTTTAGTAATTCAGGTCAGTGCTAATGACAGATATGTTGCATGCTGAGTTTACTGATCCAGAGAGAGCATCTCCAAAGTTTAAAATGTGATGAAAAGCTAGAAGACACAATTAGGTTCTCTCATGAAATTTATGATTGTAACAAAATAAAATCACTTGAGAAGTTAGTTGGAATAATCATTGCTCAAACATTTGACAGTATTAGTTTCCTTCTTGCTGAATGCTAAAGAGGCAGGGATGGTTAAAGGTGAGTGGAAAGATTTATTACAAGTAGTGGTGGTTGAACAGGAAAAGGAGATTTAGACATTTCCTTTGAAATTATCATCCATTTTGAGCTCTTTCCAAGCAGCTACTTTGCCCTGAGTCTTTACAAGCTGTTCTGAATGAAATTTACTAGATAGTGCACTCAGGTAACTTAGAGTTGTGGAAAGAAACCTGAACTTGGTTTTAAGTTCTGGATTGGGTACACATGGGAAGCCCCTTAAGCTCTCCAAACTGAGTCATCTCTAGAAATTAGGTATAATAATTAGTTCTAATGACAAATGTGCTACATACTGAGTTTTTTTGATAGGCAGTGTAAACTATCTCACAGTGGAGAAAATGTTGTATAGACAATAAATTGAAATATCAGAATTTAAGGAGGATGTTTTCATTTTAACCTATAAATTACACACACACATCTCTAATTATGCATGTAGTAAGGGATTAATAAATGCTTTCTGAATATGAGCTATTGCTATTTTTCAGTTAATAGTACTATTGAGAAGAAATCTGGTATAGTTTTGGAATCATTAGTTTTAAAATCAAGACTTGCATTCAGTTTCTTCCTTTGGCATGAAGTTATTGTGAGATCCTAGGCAAGTCACTTGCTTAGTCACTTAATGCTCCAGCCAACTTTCTGAGACTAGCAGTTGCAGAGAAGGTGCTTATCTATTTTGATGAAGTTTTTTTATTGGAGAGTTAGCTCAAATATTCAAACAGATCTGTGATCTATTGATTTTGGAATTCCCACCAGCAATGCAACTTATAACCCATCCATACCTGCTTATCTTTTGGAACTCTCCATATTCTCCCTAAAATTCATCTTAAGGGGTTCACTTGACATGTTGGAGACATAATTTGATTGCTTCTGATATCAAATGTATTATTGGAGCAATCTAACTGTCTATTTGCTTTTCTTTAATCTTGCTATAGGATCAGTCCATCTTTTTTACCTATCATACAATTCCTTCCTGACATCCTTCACCCTTGTTCTTTTTAGGAGTATCTTGTTGGTTATTTGGCGTTTTGTCTAATACATCACATTTCATCGATTGAAGATACATGGGTTTAGAAATGTGATGTCATCTGCAAGATGCTGTGATGAGAGGCTCGATAGATGAATATTTCTTGATGAATGCTTTCTCCATTAGGCAATGATATTTGGACTATTCAAATTAAAGGCATCTAAAATGTCTGTAGTAACTATTATATTTGCTTGGTACTTAATCTCATTAGTGTATAGAGCTCCTGACACTACCAATATAGATCTTCACCTTCTCTGAACTTTATAGGAGTTAAGCAGCAGTATGATTTAATGAGCAGACATAGTCATAGAGTCATGAAGATGGGGTCAAAGTCTTGTATATACCATATCTTGACTGTGTGACCCTAAGCAAGTCTCCTCACTCAGGGCCCTAAGAAGTTCTACATATTTACTATGTTGTTATTGTTGACTCATTTCGGTTTTGTCTGACTCTTCATGACCCCACTGGAGTTTTCTTGGCAAAGATACTAAGATAGTTTACCATTTCTTTCTCCAGCTCATTTTACAAATGATGTACATCTTAGGCAAAAAGAGTTAAGTGACCTGCTAGAAGTCACACAGCTAGTATCTAAATCCAGATTTGAATTCAGGAAGAAGAGTCCTTCTGACTGTAGACCCAGCACTCTATCTACTGTACCATCAATTGTATCAGCCATAAATTAGTTTTTTTTTCAAGATCACATATGATTGGTAGCATGATAGTAGCATAGTAGTAAAAATGTGTTGTGGTATGATAGAAAAAATGTTGGACAAAGATATCAGGTTAACCCCACCTGGGACCCTTACTCTGTGACCCTAGTGTGGACATGTCATTTATTACTCCAAACCTCTTATGTGACTCATTTACAGAATAAGAATAATAGCACATACATAATTCACAAACTATATTAAGAAAATATAATGTAAAGTATACGTTGTTTTGGAAATAAGTCATAAATCAAACAAGTAAGCATTTATTAGGCATCTATTATATGTCAGGAATTGTTCTAAGCATGGAGGATGCAAAAATGAAAGCAAAATTCCCTGTCTTCAAGGAATTATTAGCTTAATATTTAAGGATTTTGGAACCTATGATACATTGTCTTGCCTTTAGATGACTAAAGGCATGTGTTAAAATGTGTTATCATTGAATTTGTTCTGTTTATCTACTCCAGTTTATTATGATGTAATTTCAGATCACTAGCAAGAAGCATAAAGAATATCTCAGATATAATTGAAATAGCATTTATTGCATTATAAATGGAATAGATATCTTTTTTTTACCCTTTTACCCTTTGGCAAAATACATATCAGCTAGCAATTTATTTTGCTCTAATTATTTTGGTCTATTTTGGATGTTTTTTTCTTTGTGTTTTAAGGAGCTGTGTGCCATTAGGTATTATGAAATTGCTATCTGTTTTCACAGGATACTATGTTCCATTAAATGGGTTTATTTCTATTAATTTCTTTAAAAAATTTTTTCCAAGTGTTCAAGTAAGAGAAATTGTTAGAATAATTACTTATTCTAGAAACTTTCTCATATTGAAGTTTCTGAGTTTCATGATCATTCTGATCCAGTCATCCTTTAACTTTATGAGATAACATAGTGATACTTTGCTTAATCATTTGAAAATTGTGGAAAAATTTGGAGAGTATCTCTGAATCACTGAACATTTTATAACACTATATTTGTTTATTTGTCATTTTTTGATATTTTATTTTTCCTCAGTTACCTATAAAATAATTTTTAATGTTAGTTTTTAAAACTTTGAGCTCCAAATTCTTTCCTTTCTTCTCCCTCCATTGAGAAGATACATGTTGAAGTTAGGTAAAACATTTCCATAAAGTCATGTTGTATCACTATATTTAAAAAACAAAAAAAATTATTTGTATATGAATAATAATGTTGACCAAGACTCTAGGTAGCACAGTAGAATCTGGACCTGAAGTCAGGAATACTTGTTTTAAAATGGGACTTCATTGTCTTACTAGTTATATGATGCTGGGTGAGTCGCTTTCTGTTTGCTTCAGTTTCTTCTACTGCAAAATGGTAATGATATTATCATCTTTCTCCTAGGGTTATTTTAATGATCATGTAAAGTAATTTTACTAAAGTCCTTAGTATCATCCTTGGCACATAGTAGGTGCTTAATAATATTTTTTCTCTTTTCTCCTCCTTTCCTTCTAACTGTATTCTGAGCATAGATGTCATATATATTTCCATACAGCTACATATCTCATTTCTAATCCTTACACCAGGGCCAATATTCTATATGATTTCTAGTAACTCTTTTATAAATTCAGCACACCTCCTGTGGAGGCAACTAATGCCATTTTATTAGAACTGTTTTGATAATGGTTCACTAAAGGTGGTAGTGGTGATTGGAAGAAGAAAGAGAAGTTGGTCATCTTGGCCTAGACTATAGAAGTTTCATAGAAGAGTTGAAATATTAGCTGCATCTTGATGGGGAGAAGCATTTTAGATGACATGTGTGAAGGGCCATCCTTGATAAAGGAGAGGACACCCAATGGAAAACAGACTTAAAGTGGAAAGTTAGTTGTATAGTAATGGAGGTTTCCTCTTTCCCTGGTCTCTGGTGGTATTTCTCTTCTCCCCTACCCCTTCATTCATTCATTTATTTATTTTTAAATTTTTATTTTTTTTCACATTCAGTATTTATTTGCATATTTCCCACTATATCTATTTTTAATAATAATAGCTTTTTATTTTTCAAAATACATACAAAGTTAGTTTTCAGCATTCACCCTTCTAAAACTTTTGTGTTCCAAATTTTTCTCCCTCCCTCCTTCCTCCCCTAGACAGCAAGTAATACAATATAGATTAAACATGTGCAATTCTTCTAAACATATTTCCACATATATCATGCTATTCAAGAAAAATCAGATCAAAAGGGAAAAATGGGAGAGAAAAACAAACAATAACAGCAACAGAAAAGATGAAAATACTGTGTTGTGATCTACATTCAGTTCTGGTGGTATTTTACATTGGTATATACTGGCAATAGAGGCTTCAAGGGATGAATATAACAAATATTTCTTAATTCTTCCCTCATTCCTCAGCCTTTTCTCTGTCTCTGTCTCTGTCTCTCTCTGACTCTCTGTGTCTATACTGTTTATATCTCCTTTTTTCTCTTTCTCATTGAAATATAGAATTTCTTTGTCTATTAAGTACCACTTTTATTTTATTGGAATATTTAAGATGTATGTTATAATGAGACTTCCTATGTAAATGAATAGCACCTGAAAGCCATAAAAATATTAGCAATTCCTATCTATGGAAAGAAGTTGAAATTCTGCTTGTACGAGCCCAGTCTTCTGGGCTTATAATCCAGGTTATTTGAGACCTTGATACTAATTGCAATGTTATTTGAGCCACTTTACATTAAGTCACTTTAATTAATAGAAGATCTTGAAACCCCCTGGAAAGGAGCTTTCTAAGTTTATACTCTTTATGATGATTTGCACTTTGGTGTTCAATCAATGTTAGTTTCAAGGTAATAAGCAGCACATGTTTCATAATTGAAGAACCTCAGGCTTAGCAAAATTAAGTGACTTGCTCAAGGTCAGGTGGTTCAGGATGAAAAAAAAATCAGATTTCTTGGTGTTCATTTCAGGGTTCTGCCCTGAAAAGTACATTCAAACCCGATTAACCAGTTTTTCAGAGGAAGAAATGACTTTTTTTTGTTGTTGTTGTTAGTTAAATAAAGGATCTCAATCTAATGCTTCTCACTGAGGGAGCAATTTCATTGACAACACCCCACCTACTTTTAAAAATATCTGAACATTTTATCTCTCTTCCATTAATTTAATATGAATTGTACTGTTGATACTTCTCTTTAAATGGAACACATCACTTACATATCTTCTCATTTTTCCTCCTCCTTTCAATCCCATTTTCCTTGAGCATGTTAATTTTCCAAAAAAGAATGCTGCCATCATCTTATTTCATTGTTGAAAAACATACAATCGGCTCTCTAGTAATTAGTACATCAAGTCCAAACCCATATATTTGTTTTTCAAGGTTCTCTATTATCTAATTCCATTGTATGTTATTTTCCACTGCTATCCAACTAACTTTCTACTTTAAACTGGTTTTCCATTGGGTACCCTCTCCTTTGTCAAGCATAGTTCTTCACACATACCATTTGAAATGTTCCTCCCCATCTTCCCATTTCCATCAAGATGCAGCTAATTTCTCAATTCTTCCATAAAACCTTCTATAGTCAAGGCCAAATTGATCTTACTATTCTCTGTAGTGCTGTTTTCTCATGACAGTTTAGGACTTGTTTAATGGTTTCAAATGTGGTAACTTGATTTTTTCAATTATGGTTCTTGAAGGCAAAAGCTTTTTTAAAAAAAAAAATATCGTTCTGAGTGCCTGACCATGTTAAGTACTCAATTACTGGCCATATTAAGTACTCAATTAAAAAAAAATCAATTGATGCCATCTTCTTGAGAGAAATTTATTTAAATAGAGAATTGTACATTGTAGGTGGTAATCGGTGAATACTTTCAGAAACAATAATGACTTTTATAAACACAAATCTACATGACTAAATTAAAATGCAAAGTATCACATATCAAAATAAAAGAAACAAAGGACCTAGACTAATCAGTTAGCAGGTAACCAAAACAGCTGTTTCAATAATTTAAATTCAATGACAATGATCTAAATATATTAAATAAAAACTAAATATTAAAAAGATTGGGCTGAGCACAAATGAGCATTACTGCTAAAGTTTGCTTGGATATCCATTATTTTATATAAAATATATCCATATTTTATCCATTTTCTTGGATAAAATCTAAGGTTAACTACCTTTAATGTTTGTTTTGTTGAAAAGTATTCCCTATGTAAGTGAAATGAAAGCAGTTTTAGATTCTTTTCTTAAAATAATTTGGTCTACTTGCTGCCTCATAATTTACACAAGATGAATTTAGCTTTTAATTAGTATAAAATAATCCCAATTATCTTTACTTTTTGTATGGTCTTTTTATTGTGTCGTTTTGTATTTCCTCTGATAATCTCTTAAGAGATAGTGATTTTATAATTCTCATGTGAAGTACATAAAAGACACCTTTTTAAATATCAAGGAACTTTTGGTAGCATCAATAATACATATTAATAGGATGGTAGAACTACCTGAAATAATTTAAGAACCATTAACAAATACAGTACATTTGATCTTTGTTGAACTTCCCCAGTCCTAGATCAGAGAAGAGGACTTTGGGAAAAAAGAATGAAAGAAATGCTATCTATCCTGTGCCACTTTTACTTTTAGATGCAATCTAAGATTGGTGGGAAGAAGGATCATTGCTTTATTTTCATGTTGGTAGGAATCATGCCATTTTTCTTATATACTTTGCAAAGTAGTTATAATTGATTTGATACCATCATACTTGCTTCCATGATCTTTTAGAAATGTGATTGGGATTGTACCAGGCAGAGACTATACCTTTCTTCCATTTGTCTTTGGAGGTAGCCATGGGATTTTCTTTACATTATATAGACAAATTCCTTTCATGGTGTTATTTTTATTCTGTAGAGCAATTGTGTCAAACTCAAACAGAAACTTCCAGGCTATATGTTTACTTAGAAAACCACAAATTATCAATATTTGTTATTTGTGTTTTTTATTTCTTTTGGTTATTATGTTTTATCTAATTCCCAATTATACTTTAATCTGATTCTGGTTGCATTTCGGAGTTGTCTGCAAGTGGGCTGCAAGTTTGTGAGTATTATCAACTGTTAGCTACTGTTAAAAGAATCTCTGTTAAGACTGAAATATTTTTCACATACTTTTGACAAAATGGTGAAGTCAGTAGCATTTTCCCATCTGGTCCCTATCTTGTGTAACTTTCAAGAATGTTGTTGAAGACCATATAAACCTAGTTCATGCTTACTCATGTGAACTGATAATTTTTTTAATACTACTAAGGAAAAATACTGGAAACATTAAAATAATTATTGTCTAGTTTGTATTTATTTTATGTTCTTTTAAAGTTTACTTCATATCAAATTCAGGCCATTTTATTGTTTTAAATTTATTCTTTTAATAAATTGGTTTCATCTCTAACACATGGATCTAGATTTATCAACAAATCTTGAAAAAATATTACTCTTCAGTATGCAGCACTTCTCCATCATATCCCAGAAAGCTCTTCATCCTGGAAAGTCATTCTATATTGGGAGATAGCTGGTGGTACAGTAGACAAAGTTCTAGGCCTGGAATCAGGAAGACCTGATTTCCTATCTAACTTCATCCTTACTAGCTGTGTAATCCTGGGCATATCACTTAAACTGTGTTTGCCTTGGTTTCCTCAATTGTAAAATGAATACAATAAAAAGAACCTACTTTCAGGAATTGTGAGGATCAAAAAAATGCTTACCACAATGTCTAGCACATAGTAGGTGTTATATAAATGCTCACCTCATTCCTTTTCTCCTCACATTAGGAATTCTTCCCAGAATCTCCATCTAGTCACCCAACCAAGCACATCTCATTTTTCTCTAGGCTGCATTCTAGACTTCTACCATACATGTTCAGTTGCTTCATCCTTTACTCTCTCTCTGTCTCTCTGTCTCTTTTTTTTTCTCTCTCATCTCCCTCACTCCCTTTCTTCCCCCAAACCTTTTACATGAATTGAATGGTAGAGAATATCTTTCTGCTTGAATTATATTCCCAATCTTTTGCACAGTGCCTGACACATAATAAATGTTTTATAAATTGCTTATTGATTGATTAAAAAAAGTTACCTGGAAGAACTTTAAGCCAGCCAATGCTTGCCTTGATAATCTCCCCCTCTTCTCTGCCCCCATCTTCTTTCTCTCCTTCCCATCAGTTTTTTTGGGAGGATTTTAAGCTGGGAGAAGAGCATATGTGGCAGGGCCAGGAAGGTCACTGGACGTAGAATCCCATCTCTGTCACTTATGAGCTGTGGAATCCTAGGTAAGTCACAATGTCTCTTGAATCTTAGTTTCCTTCTACTCAGTTATCATAATGGACCTGTGATTTCACTGACAAGGTTGAAAGCATATACCCTCTATGCAGGTCACAACTCATCCATGCTTATTCAAATAAGAATAACAATGTTCTAATTCCTTTCCTCCTTGGTTGTGGTAAAGATCAAATAAGATAATATATGGAAAGCACTTTATAATTGTAAAGTAGTATATAAATATCACTTAATACACTTCAATAATTATCCTGCCATGAAAAAAAAGACCAAATTATGTTCATTTTGCTGTGTTTAAGAAGACAGGAAATAATGGTAAATAGTTTTAGGAGCCTCAGTCAGCTGGATGGGTTGGATATAGCAGAGGTCTTGGTCTTGTGGATAGTCTAGAAACAGGGACAGACAAGACTGTTAAAGGCCTTTTGTTACCATTTTGGTGGAAATTCCTTCAGCTTGCTGTAAGAATAAGAAGGTTAAAGTTATGCTGTGAAGTTGACATTAGTGACTCTGGCCACATAAATTATGGGTAGTCGGGAGTTAAGAGGTAGACTATGGTGGTTCAGAATGTCAGTAGACTTTGTTAACCTGACTTTAGTTGGCTGACTAGTTAACTCCCACATTTCCATATTATTGCCATTAGTGTAACTGCACTCTGTTTTGGATACACTTCCTAAAATGGATAGGGTATGTGATTTTCATGGTTTCTGTATGGCTCTCTCTCTGTCTCTTGCTTTCTCTCTGTCTGTTTTTCTTTCTACGCACACAATGTGTGTGTGTGTGTGTGTGTGTGTGTGTGTGTGTATGTATGCGTATACATATATATATATACACACACATATACAGACACTTACAATACACATATATAGTTTTGGTTCAGAGCCATCAATTAGAAGAGTTTCACTTTGTGGACTCTATTTGCAAGATATTTAAAACATTCCACAGTCATGGTTCTTTTGAGTGGTAGATATTTCTCTGTAGAATCAAGAAATTGTGATTTTTGCCTTTCTTTGATACACAGTGCCTGACTCATAGTAGACAATAAATATTTGTTGACTTAGTGGTTTGAAATTTGGTGATAAAAGTTCTGGACATTTCTTGTTATTTTCTGCCCTTGGCTAGATGTATCTTTAAACTTCAAGTGCAAAAGTTCTGCAACTGTTCACATAAAGGAATCAATAGCTTTGACTTTAATCATGTGGTCATAGTCTTTGGAATACATTTTCAAGTGTGATTTATATGTGAGTTCACATATTTATAACTTTAGTTTTCTGATCTTAGGAGTTCTGCCACTTGTGAAGTCCACAGTTCATATCTAGCAACCCTCAATATATGGGAAAAGTTAAAACAGCAATCAGAAGAGCATCAGTGCTGTTATATTTTGTAAAGTGATAATGATAATCAAGATTGACCCTGTGATTAAAGAGTTGTAATACTTTCTTCTTCAATGAATTATCTGGCACAGATGGCAAAGTAACTTATGTAACTATTAGAGCCTATAATGTTACCCTACTGCTTAAGTCTCTTTCTTCTTTCCACACCTTCATTTATTAATTTTACTGATATTATTTCTGATATAAAAGCAGAGTAGACAACTACTGTAGTTGGTAACTATACCTTTAGTTTCTGTAATTTGCAAACTCACAGAATCACAATTTCAATCGCTATTTAGTCAAACCTCTACCCCTAAATGAATCCCTATTGCAAGATATATAAGGGGTGGTCATTCAGTACTACTTGAGGATTTCCAATGAAAAGAGGTCCATTACTTCCTTGATGGAGACTATTTCACTTTTAGGTAGTTCTAATTGTTAGAAGGTTTTTCCTCCTGGACATCAGGGCTAAATTTATCATTCAGCAAATTTATTTATCCACTATGTTGAGTTCTATCCATTGAGTTAAGCAGAGAAATTCTTCTCACTCTTTCAAATTATAGTTATTCAAATACTTTGAACACAACTCTTCTATTCCCCTTGAGTTTTCTTTTTTGAATAAATAAGCCAAGCTCCTTTCATGTATCCTTATATTAGTCTGGATTTGATGTCTTCCACTGGTGGCCTTTCTCTTACATTGTTATTGTTCTGCCATTCCCAAACTGTGGTGCCCAGAACTAAATACAATTCTCCAGGTGTAGTTTCACTAAGGAAAAATACTGTTATTGTTACCTTCTTATTATTGGAGTCCTTGACTCTTGCAGCCCAAGATTTCATGAGCTTTTTTGGCTTTTATTTCATGCTTCTGCTGAGGTTTCAGTCCTCTAAAAACTGCCAATTATGTCCAGAAAAACTGCTGCATCATCATGCCTTTCTCGTAATTGTACTTGTGAAATCAATATTTTGAACCCAGATGTAAGACTTTAAATTTATTCTTATTTAATTTCATTTTATTGGAATCTCAGTTGAGATTCTAGGATGTCAAATTCTTTTTGCATCCTGACTGTTGTCATTCAGGGTATTAGCTATTTCTCCAGCTTTGTGTCAGCTGCAGATTAGATCAGCACACAATTAATATCTTTTTCTAACTCATTTATAGAAATATTCAACAACATAAGACTAAGCAAATACCCAGAAGTTCTTCAGTGGAGAAATTCCTTCTAATTTGATAATGAGGGGCAGCTAAGTGGCACAGTGGATCATGCACTAGCCCTGAAGTCAGGAGGACCTGAGGTCAAATCTAGCCTCAGACACTTAACACTTCCTACCTATGGGAACTTGGGCAAGTCACTTACCCCCAGTTGCCTCTGCGGAAAAGAAAAAAAAATTGATAGTAATTCATTAGTGGCTACTTTTGGAGTTTAGTCATTCAGTCAATTTGAATCAGTTTAATTGACCTTCTAATCCACATTTTGACCTTTTTTGTGTATGTACTCCTGACTGAATTTTCTCTCCTATGATGCTATGAGTATAACTTCTCTTATGTCTCCTTCTCCTGAAACTCACATCTTCCTTTTATATGCTATTTTTTCTATTGGAATATAAGATTTTTGAGTGTATGAACTATCTTTCTGATGCATAATAAATTTTTATTGACTTGATTTGTTGACAAGAATAACATTAGACATTTTATCATTTAAAAAATCTAGACAAATTCTACACATACTATTAATTTATTTTGGAAATGGATTGTATCTGCCATATTGCTAATAACACTAAATTATATTCTAGTTTCTCTTCTAAAATTAGCAAAAACTTAATTTTATAATGCTTACATGTATTCCTTATTAGAAATCATTTATGACAGATGCCACACTGCAGTATCAAATGACACTGAAAGGTGAAGTTGAAATACCAGCTTGTTTGGGAGACTGAAGCATCACTGATTCCTTTTTCTTCTGAAAATAGCTTGACCAGCTGTTTCAACTGAAATTTAGTTCAAATGATACAATTAGGACTGACATGTCAAGATTATCATAAAACAGCAAGTCAGAGAGAAATGGGAATAAATTTTAAAAGATGTTAAATTTCAAAGTTTGCTCTACCAAATTTCATTGCTGCCAAATTAAGAGACTAAGACCAAGAACTTTGGTGTGAGATGGGGATATATTTATGTTGGGTCAGTGACATAAAGATGACAAAAATTCTCATATAATATAAAGTCTATTTTAGCCCACATTTATAACTACAGGATTCTCTTGTCATTCTCCCTCATTCCTCCATCCAGAATTACATTCTCTTTTTCCCTTCTCTAATTATCTCTAATTGGTCCCTTCCCAATTAAACTTTGAATTGAAGTTATTTGTGTTCACCTTTTATTTTCCTGCTAGACTATTAGTTCTTTGAGATCAGTGCTTTAGCAGGTATCTAATATTTGTTGGATTGAAATGTTATATTATAAAGATCTCTGAAAACAAGGTAATGTGTCAGTGTGTATTGAAAACACTGTTAAAAAGGAAAAACAGGACTTCCGGTTAAGATGGCGGAGAGGAGGCTCACAGTTGCATAAGCTCCGCGCTTTCTCTCACTATCCACTTCATTACAAGCCTCTGAATCAATGCTTGACTGAAAAAAACCCACAAATAGTTACCAAGAGAAGCCATCCTTGAGATCCGCCAAGAAAGGTCTGTCTTTACTGGAGGGCTGGGGCGGTTTTAGATCGGGCGCAGGCTGAGGGCAGCGGCAGTGAGAGCACGGGAGCAGACTGGAGAGGGGGTGGGGAGTGATCGCAGCTGTCTCTGCAGGGAGAGCTTCGCTACAGGTTTGGAACCTGCAGCAAGTCAACAGCCCAGCAGAGAAGCTAAAAACACCGGGGCTGAAGAATACAACCCCAAACAGCTGGAGTCTCTCAGGACCTGGCCGCCCCCCTTCCTCCCCCCCTCAGTGACTCAGCACGCTCTGGGATCTCAGAGCGCAGGCGCAGCACAGTCCTGCTAGTGCCTCACTGCTGCCCCCTGCAGTCTGTAGAGGAAGCTCGATAACACACCCAGCCCCCCCCCCAAAGAAAGACTCCAGTTTTTTCTGTTTTTCTTTGGTAGTTTGTCTCTGATTAATAGACAGAATGAGCAAGAAGCTGAAGAGGACTTTAACCCTTGACAGCTTCTACACAGATAGAGAGCAGACTCTAAATCCTGAGGAGACTAAAAACAGGCAGTCCCCAGGTGATTCCCCAAAGGAGGAGATTGTCTGTTCCTCAGCACAGATGAACCTCATAGAAGTGATTAAAAAGGCTCTCACAAGGGAGCTAGAAGAAAAATGGGAAAAGAGTCTGGAGAAAGTTAAAGAGAGAGTGGATAAAGAAGTAAAATCCTTGAAAAATAGGATTAGTGAACTGGAAACAGAAAACAGCTCTCTAAAAAACAAAATTGGCGAAATGGAAAAAAATTCCACAGAACAAAAGAACTCAATTGGACAATTAGAAAAAGATTTTAAAAAAGTGAGTGAAGAGAATACTTCACTGAAAATCAGAATTGAACAAGTGGAATTGAATGACTCGAGGAGACAAGAAGAATCAGTCAAGCAAATCCAAAAAAATCAAACAATGGAGAAAAATGTGAAATACCTTCTGGGGAAGACAACAGACCTGGAAAACAGATCCAGGAGAGACAATCTGAGAATCATTGGACTCCCAGAAAAACATGATGAAAAAAAGAGCCTGGACACTGTCTTCCAGGAAATTATCAAAGAGAACTGCCCAGAAGTCATAGGAACAGAGGAAAAAATAAACATTGAAAGGATTCATCGATCACCCACTGAAAGGGATCCTAAAATCAAAACACCAAGGAATATAGTGGCCAAATGCCAGAACCCTCAGATGAAAGAAAAAATATTGCAAGCGGCTAGAAAAACCCAATTCAAGTATCAAGGAGCCACAATAAGGATCACCCAGGATCTGGCAGCATCCACATTAAAAGATCGAAGGGCCTGGAATATGATATTCTGAAAGGCTAAGGAACTTGGTATGCGACCAAAAATAACTTACCCAGCGAGAATGAGCATCTTTTTCCAGGGAAGAAGATGGACATTCAACGAAGTAAGCGAATTTCATCTATTTCTGATGAAAAAACCAGAACTTAACAAAAAGTTTGATCTACAAATATAGAACTCAAGAGAAATCTAAAAAGGTAAAGATTAATCTTGGGAACTATATTTTGACTATATAGATGTATAAAGAATACATGTATACCTTGTTCTAGAAATTGATGTGGAAAGGACATTGTACCAGAAAAAGGGTAAAGTGGGGATAGTACATCTCATGAAGAGGCATAGGAAACCTATTATATCTGAGAGAAAGAATGGAGGGGGATGAATATAGTGGGTATCTTACTGCCTTCAGAATTGGCTTTAAGTGAAAAATCTTAAGACATATTCAATCTAAGGTGAAACTTCTCCCATCTCATTGAAAAGTGAGAAGGGAAAAGTGGAAAGGGAAGGAATAAGCTAAGCGGAAGGGAATACGGGAACTGGGAGGGAAAGGGGTAAGATAGGGGGAGGAACTCTAAGGCGGGGGGAGGGACACTAAAAAGGGAGGGCTGTGAGAAGCAAGGGGTGCTCACAAGCTTAATACTTGGAAGGGGGGGAAAGGGGAAAGAAGGGAGGAAAGCATAAACCGGGGTTAACAAGATGGCAAGTAATACAGAATTGGTCATTCTAACCATAAACGTGAACAGGGTAAACTCCCCCATAAAGAGGAAGCGGTTAGCAGAATGGATTAAAAGCCAGAATCCTACAATATGTTGTTTACAGGAAACACACCTGAAGCGGGGAGATACATGCAGGTTAAAGGTAAAAGGTTGGAGCAAAATCTACTATGCTTCAGGTGAAGTCAAAAAAGCAGGGGTAGCCATCCTGATCTCAGATCAAGCTAAAGCAAAAATTGACCTAATTAAAAGAGATAAGGAAGGACACTATATCTTGCTAAAGGGTAGCATGGATAATGAAGCACTATCTATATTAAACATATATGCACCAAGTGGGGTAGCATCTAAATTCTTAAAAGAGAAACTAAGAGAGCTGCAAGAAGAAATAGACAGTAAAACTATAATAGTGGGAGATCTTAACCTTGCACTCTCAGAATTAGATAAATCAAACCAGAAAATAAATAAGAAAGAAGTCAAAGAGGTAAACAGAATACTAGAAAAGCTAGATATGATAGATCTCTGGAGAAAATGTAATGGAGACAGAAAGGAATACACTTTCTTTTCAGCAGTTCATGGAACCTATACAAAAATTGACCATATATTAGGACATAAAAACCTCAAACTCAAATGTAGTAAGGCAGAAATAGTAAATGCATCCTTTTCAGACCACGATGCAATGAAAATTACATTCAACAAAAAAGCAGGGGGAAGTAGACCAAAAAATAATTGGAAACTAAATAATCTCATACTAAAGAATGATTGGGTAAAACAGCAAATCATAGACATAATTAATAACTTCACCCAAGAAAACGATAATAATGAGACATCATACCAAAATGTATGGGATGCAGCCAAAGCGGTAATAAGGGGAAATTTCATATCTCTAGAGGCCTATTTGTATAAAATAGAGAAAGAGAAGGTCAATGAATTGGGTTTGCAATTAAAAATGCTAGAAAAGGAACAAATTAAAAACCCCCAGTCAAACACTAAACTTGAAATTCTAAAAGTAAAAGGTGAGATCAATAAAATTGAAAGTAAAAAAACTATTGAATTGATTAATAAAACTAAGAGTTGGTTCTATGAAAAAACCAACAAAATAGACAAACCCTTAGTAAATCTGATTAAAAAAAGGAAAGAGGAAAATCAAATTGTTAGTCTTAAAAATGAAAAGGGAGAACTCACCACTAACGAAGAGGAAATTAGAGCAATAATTAGGAGTTACTTTGCCCAACTTTATGCCAATAAATTCGACAACTTAAATGAAATAGAAAAATACCTCCAAAAATACAGCTTGACCAAACTAACAGAGGAAGAAGTAAATATCCTAAACAGTCCCATCTCAGAAAAAGAAATAGAACAAACTATCAATCAACTCCCTAAGAAAAAATCCCCAGGACCAGATGGATTTACATGTGAATTCTACCAAACATTTAAAGAACAATTAACTCCAATGTTATATAAACTATTTGAAAAAATAGGGATTGAAGGAGTCCTACCAAACTCCTTTTATGACACAGATATGGTACTGATACCTAAACCAGGTAGGCTGAAAACAGAGAAAGAAAATTATAGACCAATCTCCCTAATGAATATTGATGCTAAAATCTTAAATAAAATATTAGCAAAAAGATTACAGAAAATTGTCACCAGGATAATACACTATGACCAAGTAGGATTTATACCAGGAATGCAGGGCTGGTTCAATATTAGGAAAACTATTAGGATAATTGACTATATCAATAACCAAACAAACAAAAACCACATGATCATCTCAATAGATGCAGAAAAAGCATTTGATAAAATCCAACATCCATTCCTAATAAAAACACTTGAGAGCATAGGAATAAATGGACTTTTCCTTAAAATAGTCAGGAGCATATATTTAAAACCATCAGTAAGCATCATATGCAATGGGGAAAAACTGGAACCTTTCCCAGTAAGATCTGGAGTGAAGCAAGGTTGCCCACTATCACCATTATTATTTAATATCGTATTAGAAACACTAGCCTCGGCAATAAGAGTCGAGAAAGATATAAAAGGAATTAGAGTAGGCAATGAGGAAACCAAACTATCACTCTTTGCAGATGATATGATGGTATACCTAGAGAACCCCAGAGATTCTACCAAAAAGCTATTGGAAATAATTCATAATTTTAGCAAAGTAGCTGGCTACAAAATAAATCCCCATAAATCCTCAGCATTTTTATACATCACCAACAAAACCCAACAGCAAGAGATACAAAGAGAAATTCCATTCAGAATAACTGTTGATACCATAAAATATTTGGGAATCTATCTACCAAAGGAAAGTCAGGAATTATATGAGCAAAATTATAAAAAAGTCTCCACACAAATAAAGTCAGACTTAAATAATTGGAAAAATATTAAGTGCTCTTGGATCGGCCGAGCGAACATAATAAAGATGACAATACTCCCTAAACTAATCTATTTATTTAGTGCTATACCAATCAGACTTCCAAGAAAATATTTTATTGATCTAGAAAAAATAACAACAAAATTCATATTGAACAATAAAAAGTCGAGAATCTCAAGGGAATTAATGAAAAAAAAATCCAATGAAGGTGGCCTAGCTGTACCTGATCTAAAATTATATTATAAAGCAGCAGTCACCAAAACCATGTGGTATTGGCTAAGAAATAGATTAGTGGATCAGTGGAAAAGGCTAGGCTCACAAGACAGAATAGTCAATTATAGCAATCTAGTGTTTGACAAACCCAAAGCCCCTAACTTCTGGGAAAAGAATTCATTATTTGATAAAAACTGCTGGGATAATTGGAAATTAGTATGGCAGAAATTAGGCATGGACCCACACTTAACACCATATACCAAGATAAGATCAAAATGGGTCTATGACCTAGGCATAAAGAACGAGATTATAAATAAATTAGAGGAACATAGAATAGTTTATCTCTCAGACTTGTGGAGGAGAAAGAAATTTGTGACCAAAGATGAACTAGAGACCATTACTGATCACAGAATAGAAAATTTCGATTACATCAAATTAAAAAGCCTTTGTACAAATAAAACTAATGCAAACAAGATTAGAAGGGAAGCAACAAACTGGGAAAACATTTTCACAGTTAAAGGTTCTGATAAAGGCCTCATTTCCAAAATATATAGAGAACTGACTCAAATTTATAAGAAATCAAGCCATTCTCCAATTGATAAATGGTCAAAGGATATGAACAGACAATTTTCAGAGGATGAGATTGAAACTATTACCACTCATATGAAAGAGTGTTCCAAATCATTATTGATCAGAGAAATGCAAATTAAGACAACTCTGAGATACCACTACACACCTGTCAGATTGGCTAAGATGACAGGAAAAAATAATGATGAATGTTGGAGGGGATGCGGGAAAACTGGGACACTAATGCATTGTTGGTGGAGTTGTGAACGAATCCAACCATTCTGGAGAGCAATCTGGAATTATGCCCAAAAAATTATCAAAATGTGCATATCCTTTGATCCAGCAGTGTTTCTATTGGGCTTATATCCCAAAGAAATACTAAAGAAGGGAAAGGGACCTGTATGTGCCAAAATGTTTGTAGCAGCCCTGTTTGTAGTGGCTAGAAACTGGAAAATGAATGGATGCCCATCAATTGGAGAATGGCTGGGTAAATTGTGGTATATGAATGTTATGGAATATTATTGTTCTGTAAGAAATGACCAGCAGGATGAATACAGAGAGGCTTGGAGAGACCTACATGAACTGATGCTAAGTGAAATGAGCAGAACCAGGAGATCATTATACACTTCGACAACGATATTGTATGAGGACATATTTTGATGGAAGTGGATTTCTTTGACAAAGAGACCTGAGTTTCAATTGATAAATGACGGACAAAAGCAGCTACACCCAAAGAAAGAACACTGGGAAACGAATGTGAACTATCTGCATTTTTGTTTTTCTTCCCAGATTATTTATACCTTCCGAATCCAATTCTCCCTACGCAACAAGAGAACTGTTCGGTTCTGCAAACATATATTGTATCTAGGATATACTGCAACATATCCAACATATAAAGGACTGCTTGCCATCTAGGGGAGGGGGTGGAGGGAGGGAGGGGAAAAAAAATCGGAACAGAAATGAGTGTCAATATAATGTAATTATTAAATAAAAAATTAAAAAAAAAAAAAAGGAAAAACAGGGGCTAGAAATGAAAAACACAAAGATGTGGCTAGTGATTGTCAAGATTCTTAGAACTCAGAAGAATTTTTAGGTTTTGGTTGCTTAATTGACTCATTACCAATTTTTTTTGGACTTGGCAAATTCTTGTCTTTTTTGCAGTTAGTGCCAGAATATTTTCTATAGTTGTAGAACCACAGTATCTCCTTCAAAGTACTTTGTGTTGGAGATGTGAGAAAAACCCAGAAACTTTGATTATAGGAAATTATTTGTTTCCTAGACAGCTCTTGGGAGTGATGTTGTGTTATCTGGAAGAACTTCCATGGAATCAGACTAAAGTCAGGTGCTGAGGAAAGATGGGAAATATAGGTTTCTGGGGCTGCATATACCATAAATCTTCAAATTAATTTTTTCATTTAAAATTTCATTGAAATTATTTATTTGCTTATTATTTTAGCTTTTAAATTACCCTTCTGTATCTATCAAACTATCCCTTGTAACATAGAATTATTTAAATGAAGTCAGTTTAAAGGTCATAAAAACACATAGGTCCTCTCAAGTAGGGATTGTTTTATTCATTGTATTTGAATCTCCAGTGCTCAGTACAGTGCTTGGAATGTTGTTGTTCAATTGTTCAATTGAGTCTGACTTGCTGTGATCCAGTAGACTTCTATCCATAAGTTTTCTTAGCAGAGATATTGGAATAGTTTGTCATTTCTCTCTCCAGTGGATTACCAATCCATAGGCAAACTGAAATTAAGTGGTTTGTCCAAGGTCAAACAGCTAGGAAGTCAAACTGATCTTAGTACAAAGCTAACACCAGAAACAAGACTTGAACTTAAGTCTTTCCGAATTCAAGCTGTGGTCCTCCATCCACTATGGTGTCCTATCTTTCTCAGCTGCTAAGAATATACAAGTAAATGAAGTCCTCAAAGGGGAAAAAAGACTTCTAAGGGAACACTAACATAGAAATACTGCTGTGGCTCCATATTCCTAACTATAGACACAGATGAATATAATGGAAAGAAAGGATTAGACATAATGCCTAGAGACAAGGAATCAGTCAACAGGATAATACAGAACATATATTTTCTGCTAATGTTTTCTGTATTCAGTGCAGTTCCAAGTTGCCTCAGAGCAATCTAGAAGTGGATGTGATATAATTTGCTTATATTATCATCTTTTATGTCTAAATCATGTACCCATTTTGACCTCCTCTTGGTTTACAGAGTTGAGATGTTGATTTATACTTACTTTCTACCATATCGTTTTCCAGTTTTCCCAGCAGGTTTTGTTTTTTTTTTTTAAATTAAATAGTGAGTTACAGAGTGTAATAGAAGAATACCTCCTTTTAATGTTTATAACATTGCCATCATAATGTCTCTGGTTGTCATTTTAATCTCTCAAGTTGATTGTGTTCTTAAAGTTTCTAATGTTCCCTATCCTCACTAGGGGTCAGAGGACATACATACCCTAGATACAATCCTGAGATCTGAGAGTCTATAATTACTACTCAGTCATTTGTCCCTGATTTGGCAGCAGTCTGAAAAATCTCAGGCTATGTATTCATTTTGAATATCCACTTAGATAAAGAACCATGTTCCATAGTAAGAAAGAGAGATAAACAGTAAAGAATTTGTTATGTGGTTCTGTCATTTGGTGTTGGCAATGGTTTAAGAAAAATATCTTTTAGAGCTTGTGATGATCTTTCCATTGGTAAGTAGATATGGTATATTCTTAGGAGATTTCAAGTTACTTAAACATAATCCATGTATCTATTCATTGTGCCTCTCTACTGAATTGAAAAAAAAAAAAAGACAAGTTCTGTTATCTGCTAATCAGAAAGTACAGTATAAGCCCATCACTAAATGTGTTCTGACTGATATTGTCTATCTCTTTGGGCAATATAGGTAAGAATAGAGTTATCTCATACCAAAAGGCAAGCATGAATCTATTTAATTGACCTATGAGGTAATCTATTCTCTTAAGTTTATAGTGGAGAGAGGAATAGAAAAGAGAAAATATAAGTTTCTTGTTGTTCTTGGAAATGCAGACTTGTTGCTTAGCATCATGGGTTTTGTTAGATGTGGGCCAAAACTGGGTTTGGTATCTTGGCAGTATCTCACAATACTGTCTTCCTGGGAATGTTAGAGGTAAACACTGGACTGACAGTAGATGTGGGGGAAGAGAGCTGACTGAGTACAAGGAAACTTTATGGGAAGGTCCCTATGTCTCTCTCCTCTTCAATATATCCTCCACATAGCTGCCAAAGTGATATTCCTTAAGCATAGATAATATTTCTCCCTGCTTAATAAGCTCTAGCTTATTGCTTCTAGAATTGAATATAAATGCTTCTGTATCACATTTAGAGATGTTCACAACCTAGTTCCAGTTCATCTTTCTTGGCTAATTATGCATTATCCCCCCTTCACATTTTATTATTCAGCTGACCTGGCTTTCTTGCAGATTCTCACACATAGTATTCTATCTCTTATCTGTTCCTTTGCACAGTCTGTCCCTTATGCTTGGAATGTACCCCCTTACTTCCATCTCTTAGAATTCCCAGAGTTCCAGTAATTGTCAAAACAAATCTGGTACAGTCTACAAAACTGAGTAGTAGATCAATGGAATAGATTAGGTACACAATACATAGTAATATATGACCATAGTCATTTAGTGTTCATATACCCAAAGATCCTAGCTTTTGAAATAAGAATTCACTATTTGATAAAAAGTGCTGAGAAAACTAGAAAACAATATGGTAGACATTAGTATAAACCAACAGCTCATGCTGTATATCAAGATAAGATCAAAATGGGTACATGTTTTAGACATAAAGGAAGATAACATAAGCAAATTAGTAGAGTGTGAAATTATTTACCTGTCAGATCTATGGAGAAAGGAAGGGTTTAGGACCAAAGAAAAGGTAGAGAACATAAGATGTAAATTGACTAATTTTGATTCTATTAAATTAAATCTGCACAAAGAAAACGAGACAGAACCAAGATTGGAAGGAAAACAGAAATCTGGGAAATTTTTTTAGTGTCTGCTAAAAGCCTCATTTCTTAAATATGTAGATAATGAAGTCAAATTTGTAGTAATACAAGTCAATTTCCTAATTTATAGTCAAATGATATGAACTGACAGTTTTCAGATGTAGAAATCAAAGCTATCCACTTTTATATGAAAAAAATACTCTGAATCACTATTGATTAAAGAAATGCAAATTAAAAGAACTCTAAGATATCATCTCACACCTATCAGATTGGTTTACATGGCAGAAAAGGACAATGAGAAAGGGCATATGGGAAAATTGGGACACTAATGCTTTGTTGGTGGAATTGTTAAATAATCCAACCATTCTGGAGAGCAATCTGAAACTATGCCCCAAAGACTATAGAATAGTGCATATCCTTTGATTCAGTCTCTACTATATTAGAATGCCAAAGAGATAATTAAAAAGAGAAAAGGACACACATATATAAAAATATTTATAGTAGCTCTTTTTTTTATTGTGGCAAAGAATTGGAAGTTGAGAGGATGCCCATAAATTGGGGATTGACTATATAAGTTGTGGTATATGACTATAATAGAATGCTATTGTGTAATAAGCGCAACCTATAGATACTTACAGGCATAGTGGTAGGAGCTGGTTATACAAATATAAATGGAAAAAGAGACAGTTTCTGACCTCAAGGAGTTTACTACTTTTTTTTATTAAAGTTTTTTTTATTTTCAAAACATATGCATAGATAATTTTCAGCATTTACCCTTGCAAAACTTAGTATTCCAAATTTTTCCCTCCTTTTTTCTCCCCTAGAAGGCAAGTAATCCAATATATATTAAACCTGTGCTATTTTTCTATACATATTTCCACAATTATCATGCTGCATAAGAAAAATCAGATCAAATGGGAGGAAAATGAGAAAAAAAAACAAAATGCAAGCAAACAATAATAAAGTGAAAATACTATGTTATGATCCACACTCAGTTCTCATAATCCTCTCTCTGGATGCAGATGGCTCTCTTCATCATAAGAACATTGAAACTAGCCTGAATCACCTTGTTGTTGAAAAGAGCCACATCTGTCAGAATTGATCATCACATAAACTTGCTGTTGCTATGTACAATGTTCAAGGAGCTTGCTTCTAATGGGTAAAGACAACATATAAAAGAAAACTGAAAAGGAGTTGGGGGAGATGATTTAAAGGGAGAGAATGCAGAGGTACTTAATCCAGCCATGGCAAAAAAAGTCCAGAGTGCAGCCTAGAGAGAAATGAGACAAGACTGTCTGGAATTAGGCCTCTGAAGCTGTAGTTAAGAAGGTATTTCCAATATGTGCAGTCTAAAGAGTAATGAAGTACTCAGTATATGGTTTTTGATTGATTAACTGATGATCTGGATGAGAGTAGAAAACACTTACGAGATTCTATGGCTCTTCATTTTGTGTGCTAAACTCCAATTTGGATTTGAAAATATATGTTAAATGATTTCTAATTAAAAGCTATATTGGAGGAAAGGCCAAAAAAAGATATCAAGTTACTTTAAATAATTTAACTCGCCTATAAATACTTTTAAAGATAGCCTCGTTGACCTCAGAGATTAGAATTTTTCATTCAATGTCCATTAAATTATATTTGGCAAATTTCTTGCATTGTAAGAAGTAAATGGTATGTGTAGTAGATTTATGAATTCTTAGATTAAGAAGGGGCCTCAAGGGCAGTCTGTGTATCTGAACAGGCATCTCCTCCTTAACATCCTAAATGAATGCTCGTGAAGGCTTTGCTTGAAGACCTGGAGAACTCATTCTCTTATCAAGTATGCATATCTACTGCATAGTTCTCTTCCTCCCCCCTCTCTCCCCCTTTTCTGGACTCTTATCTACTTTTTGCCTGCCTCCCTAAGAGGCTTCCACCCAGAGGCATTCCTCTCCTCAGTGATAACTTCCTCTGGGAATCAACATTTTAGGAAGAACCTCTTCCACACTTCACATCATTCCCCCTCAACACTCAAGATTGCTACATTGCTTTGGAGTAGTTATCCTTTCACTCTCTCCATATTAGATTTCTACTCTTATATGTATCAGAAGCCTGTTTTCTTTTTTGTTGTTGTTGCTTTTTTTTTTTTCATAAAACCAAGTCAGTTTTATTAGTTCAATAGTTTTCTTACTTTCAAGTTTATCAATCCCTCCTTTTATTTTCAGAATTTCAAATTTGATATTTAATTGGGGGTTTTTAATTAGCTTTTTTCTAGCTTTTTCATTGCATGCCTAATTCATCAATCTTCTCTTTTTCTATTTTAATCAAGTAAGCATCTAGAGATATAAAATTTCCTCTAAGAACTGCTTTGACTGCATCCTATAAATTTTGGTATGTTTTCTCATTATTGTCTCTTTCTTGGTTGAAATTATTGATTGTTTCTATGATTTGTTGTTTAAATTGTTTTCTTAAACAGGGACTGTCTTGCTTGATTGTGCGTATATCCCCAACACTTAACATGACTGGAATACGCTAAGTTCTCTCTCTCTCTGTCTCTCTCTCTCTGTCTCTGTCTCTCTCTCTCTCTTTTCTCTTTTCCCCTACCTCTCCTCTCTGTTCTTCCTTTGCTTCCTCCTTCTCTTCCCCCATCTGTTATCCATTTTCTATCTGCATAGTATTTGAATATCTAAAGGGATCGCAAAAGCATTTACACTTTATGTGTAAAATGTGTCAAATATGATTTACATCATCACCTACTTAGAACTAGTTGTTATTTCTTTGAACAGTTTTCCAGTTCTCACAACCAGAGCTTTTTATCCCTTTAACACAATTTTCACTGATTCTAGATGGTGTTTATTCCCAGATTCTTTGAATTAAGTAGTGTAAAATCAGCACAATACTAGTCATATAGCTTTTTTTTTTTTTTTTTTTTTTTTTTTTTACTAAATTTGAAGGGAATTTGGAGTCCTGGATGTCTTAACTTCAAATGACATTGGTGACTTTTCAGCTTTTGTTTTCCTGGCCCCTTAAAAAGTAATTTTAGAAACCAGTGGATAAGAAGTTTTTCTTTACCTACAGTTTCTCAGTCTAATTCCAGACAGCCTTGTCTCATTTTTCTCTAGTTTGCACTCTGGACTTTTTCTACCATGGCTGGATTAAATACCTTTGTATTCTCTTCCTTTAAATCATCTCCCCCACTCCTTTTCGGTTTTCTTTTATATATTGTCTTCCCCACTAGAAGCAAGCTCCTTGAACACTGTACACAGCAACATAGAGACCTTCACAACTTGATTATGAAGTTCAATCTTGTCTAAACTATTACTATGTACTCCCCTAGCTTGAGAAGTTTTATTGTAATATAGATTTGAAAATTATTTTTCATAGAGAAGGAAAAATGGTCAATAGCTGTAAAATAAAGCTTGTTTATTAAAAAAGTTGTAAATATAAGAATATACACAGTGACCTCTGGTTAGTTGGTGTCTAGCTCCCTGCCAAACTGTTTGGCATATCTTTAATCAAGACTTAAATCAGTGTGAAACAATGTCCTTGAGAAAACTTCACTGGTTTACAAAGAACACTTTGAAGTTTACTTGTTCTGCTTTTCTCCTTTGATCTTCATTCTCATAAACAAAGGCATCAATTGATAGTTTTTTTCTTTCTTTCTAGAGGCAATGGAATGTTTTGAGTTGCTATTATTGATGCATGTCATGATATTATCAAGAGTGTAGGGAACAGGCAATCTGGTGAGTCAGAGAGGACAAAGTTTCTAAGAAACAGTTATATTTACGGTTTTATGGAACTTACTAAAAATTATTTGCCAAAAGAATGAAAAGATTGCCAAAAGATTGAAGCAACAGTTTATAGTAGTTCAATTTAAAAAAATTAGTTCCAGGCCTTTTAATTATCTAGCTGGCCTTTCAATTAGATATTGATTTATACTTTTACAAGTTTTATTTTGAAAATTTTGAAGGATCATTTGGTTTGCCAACATGAGGACACTTCAGTTTGTGGAAGTCAGATGGCACAATAGATAGAATATCAGCCCTGGAGTTAGGAAGACTCTTCCTGAGTTCGAATCTGGCCTCAGAGACTTATTTGCTGTGTGACTCCGAGCATGTCAACTAACTCTGTTGCTTTAGTTCCACATCTGGAAAATAAGCTGGAGAAGGAAATGACAAATACCTCCTAAAATGGGGTCACAGAGAATTGGACATGACTGAAACAATAATCAACACTTCGTCTACTGGTAGAAGAGTAAATATTACAGCATTTTGGGAAAAGGCACTAAATTCAAAGAATAGGACAGTCACCCTCAAGATCAACTTTTGTGATTTCAAGCATTTGTTTGATTTTATTAGTAACCACATTTTCACTTTTGTTTTTTACAACGAGTTATATTCACAGGTATTTTTCTGTACTCTGATGTCAATTAAGGATCTCAAATGGTGCAAGAAGCATCAGTGATAGATTATTTCAAGCTGATGCATTCTTCACCATCTCCACCACCCCCACCAATTATTGTATAGTATTTGTGGCATTATAGATTTCATATGTTATAAAAAAGAATATAGTTTGAAGTCAAATTTTTTTATTTAGATGTTAGAACAAAGGATTGTTGGTAGATTTCTAGGTAAATACTACCAAAAAAAAAGTTTTTCATATTACCAATTTTATTTTGTATACTGCATTTTGTGGGTTATTTCATGATTACTTTGTTAGGAAAATGGATATTATCAGAGTTAATATTTTGATATGAATATTTGTATTTGGAAAAGTATATCTCTAGCAATCTCTAGCAAAAGATTATTGTTCTTGGTGGTGGAGGGGACCTAACTCTTTATTTTTAATGGGTTCAATATATCAACATTCCCATTTTTTTACTTTCATTTTTTTTCCAGGCACGTTACACCTATGACAATTGAGGATTGATTATATTTCTCAATCTTTTCTAGTTTTAGGATTTTTTAATAGAAAAAACTCATAGAATCCTACATAACAGCAATGATATTGTATCTGTAGATTAAGAACATACACAATGACAAGAAGTCATTATTAATTTAACAGTGCTTTCTAATAAATTTATCTTTTATAAATTTAAGTATTATCGACATCTACTTGAAAAGAATTGAAAAAGAGTGACCAAACAGACAAAAGTATTTGATATAATGCTGGAAATATAATGCTACATCATGAAGACAAGAAAAAAATGAAGAGAATAAATATAGGTAAAGAGGAAGAAAAAATACTTATTTGTAGATGTTTATTAAAAATTAATTGAAATAATAACTTCAGAAAAACTGAATGATGTAAAATAAACCCACATAAATAATAGGCTTTTAGGTATAATAAAAGCCCAACTCAACAAAGGGAGATGGAAAATTCCATTTAAATTAATTACAGAGTATATAAAATATTTTGGAGTCTACTTAATCAGACGTGTAGAAATTATATGAATATAACCAAGAAACAATCTTTTCAGTAGTAAAGATATACCTAAATAATTAGAGAAATATTAATTGTGCTTGACAAGGGTAAGCCAACATAATAGAAATAACAATACTACCTGAAATTATTTATTTAATGCCATTCCAATCAAAATAAAGGAGTGTCCATCAACTAAAGAATGGCTGAACAACTTATGGTATATGAATATAATGAAATACTATTGTGATATAAGAAAAAGTTGTTTTAATTGAGATTTAGGAAGACTTGTATGAACTCAAGCAAATTGAAGTAAATAAAACAAGGACAGTTCATGTAATAACAACATTGTTAAAAACAGTTTTTAAAAGCTTTAAAAACTTTGATCAATGAAGTGATCAACCATAATTCCAGAGGGCAAATAATGAAGACTTCTTATAGAGAAAAAATGATAAAACCTTTTGGGAGGAGAATGAGATATATATTTTAGTACATGACCAATTTCTTTTGCTATGCGTTTATTGCAAAGATTTTATACACACAAACTTTTTTTTTTCTAGTAGGGGAGAAGGAAACTGAAAGAACTGAAAATGAATGCTTGTTAATTGATTAAAAAGTAAGATAAAAATTGCCCTTTAAAAGCATAATATGACAATAATATAGTTATCTCTTCCACATCATGGGGATTGAAGATGGGGTTAGTGGCATTGTACCCTTCAATCTGGAAATTTTTCATACAATTTTTGGCCCTTCCATCATACCAGAAAAGAAGTCTGAATTTTTTTCTTTTTCTTTTATGAGGTGTTTATGGTGCCTTATTGTAAAATTTGGGTTAAGTATTTTTCTATGTCATCTAGCCTTTGAGTGTGTCATCTGTGACTCCACAAAACTTCCCCCAAATTCCATTTAATTTCTTATGTCAAATTGAGATAGGGAAAGTCATGATATGGAAAGAATAATTGTAATTGCATTGATTTTTCTGGGCAGCAAAATTAGTAGTTAAAACTCATGATGGTATATAATAGGTGTTTGATAGAACAGTGGAAAAATTAGTTTTTTTTTTTTAAATCTCTGATGCTTATTAAATGTGAGTCTTTTCAACAACTTATCTGATCTCTAATTTACTAGGCTATAGAATAAGATATTTGGACTAGATGATTTCTGAAATTCTTTTCTTCTGTATATGTGAGCTTATGACTGTGGTCACATCACTTTAATCTTCTGTACCTTTGTTTTCTTATTTATAATATGAAGTATTTCAACCAGATATCTCTCCCAGCTCTGTCATTTGATAGCTATCTTTTTTTTAACTTAATGGTATTTTTTCCCATATACATATGAACAAAATTTTCAACATTTATCTTTATAAGATTCTGAGCTTCAAATTTTTCTCTCTCTCTTCCTTCCTTCTTTTCCTTCTCCCCAGGACAGCAAGCAATCTGATATAGGCCATACATGTACAATCATGTTAGGCACCCCTCCACATTAGTCATTTTGTGAAAGAAGACTCAGAACATAAGGGAGAAAACTATGAAAAAGAGATAAATAATAAACAAAAAATGAAAGTACTATGTTTCAATTTGCATTCAGATTCCATACACATATACATGCATTTAGACTCTATAGTTCCTTCTCTGGATGTGGTCAGTATTTTCTAAGACAAGTCCCTTGGGATTAATTGTATCATTGCATTGCTGAGAAGACCCAAGTTCATCACAATGGATCATCATATAATACTACTGTTATTGTGTATGGTCTTTTCCTTGTTCTGCTCACTTCACTCAACATCAGTTCGTTTCCAATTTTTTCTGAAATTTATCTGATTGCCATTTCTTACAGAACAATAGTATTCCACTACATTCAGATACCACAGCTTGTTCAGCCTTTCCCCAGGTGATGGGCATCTCCTCAATTTCCAATTTTTTGTTACCACAAAAAGAGCTGCTATAAATATTTTTCTAAATGTGGGCCCTTTCCCCTTTTGGGATACAGATCTAATAGTGTTATTGCTGGATTAAAGAGTATGTACAGTTTCATAGCCATTTGGACGTAGTTCCAAATTTATCTCCATAATGGTTGAATAAGTTTATAACTTCACCAATAGTGCATTAATGTTCTAATTTTTCTATATCCCCTCCAATATTTATAATTTTCCTTTCTGTCATATTATCTAATTTGATAGATATGGGGTAGTGCCTCAGAGTTGTTTTAATTTGCATTTCTCTAATCAATATTTAGAGCATTTTTATATGATTATAGATAGTTTTAATTTCTTCATCTGAAAACTGCCTATTCATATCCTTTGATCATTTAGATGATATCTATCTTTAGAGTGGCATGGTTATTCACTCTCTTAGGAAACAGATTACCTACAATCAATTCCTTACTTTGCTATTCATCATCTTTTGTGGCTTTGGGCTAGTTCCTTTATCTGGGTATCCGTTTCCTCATCTGCCAAATGAGGAGGCTGAGCCTGATAATCTCTATGATCTTTTTCAAACTCTATATCCTATGATTCTGTGGTATGGTGTCTTACTTGGGAAAGCAATGCCCAATTATACAAATATGATTCTGAGAAAATCCAACTGACTTTATGACATGGATTTGATTTCCATATAGACATCACAGGGAAAATCCAAGAAAATCCATTATTCTGTGCTTTTTTGTCTTTTCAAGTAAAAATTTTTATTCTGGACTAATATGACACTTATCATTATGAAAGTATATCAAAACTCTTCTCTTTTTTTCTCCTCTTCCCTTGTAGTCCACCTTATTGATATTATTTGCAAGTTAGATTTAATTATTATTATTATTATTATTATAGCTTTTTATTTATAAAACATATGCATGGGTAATTTTTCAACACTGACCCTTGCAAAACCTTCTGTTCCAAATTTTCCCCTTCTTCCTCCCACCCCCTACCTTAGATGGCAGGTAGTCCAATACATGTTAAATCTGTTAAAGTATATGTTAAATACGATATATGTATACATATTTTTATAGTTATCTTGCTTCACGAGAAAAATCGGATTTTGAGAGAAGGTAAAAATAATCTGAGAAGGAAAACAAAAATGCAAGCAGACAACAACAGAAAGAGTGGAAGCGCTATGTTGTCGTCCACACTCATTTCCCATAGTTTTTTCGCTGAGTGTAGCTGGTTCTCTTCATTACTGAACAATTAGAACTGATTTGGACCATCTCATTGCTGAAGAGAGCCACATGCATCAGAATTGATCATCATATAGTATTGTTGTTCTCCTATATAATGATCTCCTGGTTCTGCTCATTTCACTTAGCATCAGTTCATGTAAGTCTCTCCAGGCCTCTCTGAAATCATCCTGCTGGACATTTCTTACAGAACAATAATATTCTATAACATTCATATACCACAATTTATCCAGCCATTCTCCAATTGATGGGCCAGTTTCTAGCCACTATAAAAAAGGCTGCCATAAACATTTTTGCACATATGGGTCCCTTTCCCTTCTTTAAGATCTCTTTGGGATATAAGCCCAATAGTAATACTACAGATCAAAGGGTATGCACAATTTGATAACTTTTTGAGCATAGTTCCAACTCCACCAACAATGTATCAGTTTTCCCACATCCCCTCCAACATTCATCATTATCTTTTCCTGTCATTCTAGCCAATCTGACAGGTATGTAGTGGTATCTCAGAGTTGTCTCAATTTGCATTTCTCTGATCAATAATGATTTGAAGCACTTTTTCATATAACTAGAGATAGTTTCAATTTCTTCATCTGAAAGTTGTCTGTTCATATCCTTTGACCACATTTATCAATTGAAGAATAGCTTGATTTCTTATAAATTAGAGTCAATTCTCTATATATTTTGGAAATGAGGCCTTTATCAGAACCTTTGACTGTAAAAATATTTTCCCAGTTTATTGCTTCCCTTCTAATCTTGTCTGCATTAGTTTTATTTGCAAAAATCCTTTTAACTTGATATAATCAAAATTTTCTATTTTGTAATTAATAATGATCTCTAGTTCTTCTTTGGTTACAAATTCCTTCCTCCTCTACAGGTCTGAGAGGTAAATTATGCTATGTTTTTCTAATTTATGCAAGTTAGATTTAAAAAAGGATTTCTCAGAAAACATGAAGTCAATGAGTATTTAAGAACAGTTTTATACCATGACTTTCTGTCATGATGCAATATTTCTAAGTCATTTAAAAGGAATGCAGGATGTTGTTTTGGAAAAGTCCCAAGAAATAGGAGATTGGATCTAGACTTGATTCTGTCATCGACTAGTTGTGTGACTTTAGATAAGTGACAACCCATTTGGATCTCTAGTTTCTTTCACTTTAAAAAGATAAAGTTAAAATAAATGATCATTAAGGTACTTCCTGCTCTTTATATTTTGCAGCTACCAAGATTTACAAGATGATTGATAACTTTTATTAGTTCTTTATTACCTCAGTTTTGTGAAGTAGGCTGGTATTGTTATCATCATATTACATATAAGGAAAATGTGATATAGGAGGGTAAATGATTCTCCTTGCCTAGGATTCAGACACAGTTTTTGTATTTAGTCTGTTGCTTAGACACTGAGCACAATTACTACATACATTAGATTTTACTAAAACATTAAACACACCATATTTACAGATAAGAGAAAAGATTAGAAACAGGCTACAAAACAAATATTTTCTTCTTGTTGTTATTCTTTAAAAGCAAATGAACAACATAAGCATAGAATTTCTGGTGGGGATACTCTGGGGACTATAAACAACCAAATGTGGTCTCCTATTTTTATAGTTTAGTTTGATTACTTACTTTTGACTAGCTTTCATAATACTTTCCATAATGTTTTTCTTGGAGGAGGGAAGTATTAGAATTTTAAAATTTTAACCTCAAACTAGAGGAAATTTACTAGCTATTGAAGAATTCTTGGAGCATTTATTCTGAAATTGCAAACGAATTTCTTCAGGATGTTTTCTGTTTTGAAAGCTCCATGAATGGAGAGACTATACCATCATTTAAACATTTTTATTTTAAAGAGTAGTATTTGTACTATGATGGGCCCTCAATAAGTATTTATTGATTGAGATAATTGAGCAATTATCTTTGTCAAAAGTTAATTTCTTTATAATTTTGGTTTCTGTTGGCTGGTTAACAGAACTCCTTTGTTTATGTTATATCATCTTAATTCATGTAAAATTTATATAATCTATATGCTGAACTGTTACATTCAGAGTGTTTACATGTGTCCAAATGCAAACACTGTCATATTGGGCATAACAAAAAACAAGTAGAAATAAATCTATTCCAGAAATAGGAAACATTTTCATATTTACAATAAAAAAGAATCTTTTATAGAGAAGAAATATCCTTACTATCTTTGTGACCCTAGGGAAAGCTTTAAATTTCTTTGAGTCTCAATTTCATTATCTATAAAATGGACTTAATGATTTTGTGACAGTGAAAGTTAAGTCTTAAAAGCAAAGAAAATAGAGGCTTCTTGAATACCAGTGTAAGATTCTACCCACTGAGCCACCTATTTGCCCATCAGTTTAGGACTATATGTTTTCTGTTGGGGACTTCTTACAATAGGCTGAGGTATTGACATCTTTCTCAGATTATAATATTGTCTAATGCTAAATGATATTAATGTGGAACAACCTTTGTAGGCTAGTGAGGCATCTCTTCACTCATTTCATGGATAGATACTCAGATGTAGTTGTACTTTAATAGTCCATTGATGCTCTTATCTTTTTGTGCTGAGAAATGGAAGGTGAAAAATTCTGAAGACTCACAGTAGTGAGAGACAGGGACATCCTGACTATCAAAATGAGAAATCTTTAATATCTATTCTATGGGCAAGTTGACAATAGGATTTTTGTGCTTATATAAATAGAATGTCCATTTTTCTTAACAATTTAGTGGGGAACTAGACTCAACCTTTCATTTTTGGTGGTTGAAAACTTTCTTTTTTTAAGGGAAAGGCGAGATAGGAATATTTTTCTATTCATTATGGTTTTTTGTTATTTATATTGAATTTATATTTTACGTAAATGTTCTTTTGCATTTCTGTTATATGTGGTGTCTGTGTGTATAATTGCATACTTGTTAAGAGTCAAAAGGAAAATAGAGAGTTGTGTTTAGACTCAAACAACTTTTTAGATAATTGCAGATCTAATTGAATGAAACTGAAGTTCAGGGGAAATGAAGTTAAAAGATGAAAAATATCAGAGCTATATGCTGAAAAATATTTTGGGGGTGAAACTGATTTTATCAATCTATGTAGTTCCCACTAAGAAATTCCCAATGTAAACCAGCACCTGCCCTGTACTTTAGATTTAGGAAATTGTGTGGGACAATGAATGAGAAGTTAAATGATTTTTTTCAGGACCCTAGAGTCAATATGTGTCAGTATGTGTTCTATATTGAAGATTAAGTAATTAATAAACTATGTGTGATTCAACAGCAGCGAGAATTTAAGTTTTATTTGAGAAGCAAGTTATTTGGATTTTAAATGTGTCATTTAATATCTCCCTAAACTTTTTTCTTTTGGACGTGGTAAGTAGTCTTGGTTTATTGATGGTAGTATGGAGGATTTCCTCTAAGTTGAGACTATATTTTATAGGTGAGAAAATGTGAATGAAGCTAGTTTCAGTTTACTTTAGTATATTAATAGGATGCCACCGAAATTTCTTAAGGAGAGTCTCAAGAATGTTTGCTTAATGAATCTGGATTTGTTTCAAATGTGTAGAAGCCCCAGACACAAGTCATGGTACAAAACCTGAGTTCTTCATCATCTTTTTATCTTTTTTTTTTAAATCTAGTGTCTCACAGGGAGTTCATTACATAAAGGATTAATAAAGGGTCAAGAAAATGTTTCACTTTTCTCTTTCTTACTAATTGGTTAAAAGCTAGTTCTAGGGTAACATAATTCATTTTCCTGATAACACCCAGGTTCCAAGGATTAGTAGCTCTTTTGCTTCTACTTTGGCAGTGTGATTCAGTGATTTTTCAATTGTGATTAATTCTTTATGACTTTATTTGGGGTTTTCTTGGCAGAGATAATGGAGTGGTTTGTCATTTCCTTCTCCAATTCATTTTACAGATGAGGAAACTGAGGCAGTTAAGTGACTTGCCCAGGATTACATAGCTAATATGGATTTGAGGCTGAAATTGAACTCAGATCTTCCTGACTCCAGATCTATCTATTGTGCCACTCAGTGGGAGCCTTACTATTATTACACAGTTAATCCAGGACAAAGATTTACAGTATATAATATAGAGGGTAGGCCACATAATACACTTTGAAGATATACTTGTTAACTGATTGCCTTGGAGATAAGGATATATATGTAGACTGACAGGCTATTTCTCCTGTTAATAAACAAAATCAAAACAAAACAGCAGTTAAAAAGTATCAAGAAAGAAAATGTATCAAATGCTTATCTGTTAATTACAAATATTACACTTTCTTTTTGCTAATAAATCTAAGGCTGATGTGAAGCCACAGTTTCAGTAGTGCTGTAACTGTTTACTCTTTTGAGTGCAATAATGAAAAATGGATTTTTTGCTTTAAGAAAAAAATGCAATCAAATTCTTTAAAAGACATAATTATGTTCAGATGCCCTTAAAAATATATATATTTTTATGCTTTGAAGTGTAGTGAACTACATCCTGAGCAAAAGTTAAATTCTGGTTATCTTTTAATTGTGCACTGTAGCATATATCTAGTGTTCAATTATGTCAGTCATAGAAGAAAGAAAATTCAGGCAGTTTCATATTTTACTTTTTCTTAATAGCTTTTCTTGGTGAAGAGTGGGGGAAATGAACTTGGTGAATCTCATATCCAACTTGATGAAAACCCTCTTTTTATTATGTTCATGCATAATAATCTGTGCAAACTATTGCATGCACATGTTAAGTAATTTAGATAAACATAGGAAAATGTGAAGAATTTATAAAAGCTATGAATATAATTAGTTTTAATCTTTTGAAAGAAATAAAAACCTAACCATAACTTTTCAAGTGAGTTAGCTTTTGTCTAATTATATTACTTTAAAAATAATTTAGTTTCCATGTAACAGCTAGACCAATAATATTCATAAAATATAGACAAGCTCTAGAGATTTTAGTATAGAAATGAATTGATACTTTATGTTAGGCAGCTAGATGGTGCAGTGGTAGAGTGCTGGACTTAAGAGTCAGAAAGATTAATTACCCTGAATTCAAATCCAGCCTTAGACTTATTAGCTGTATGATCTTGGATAAGTCATTTAACTTGGACAAGTCATTTATTTATCTCAGTGTTATCTTTAAAAAGGGCATAAAAATCACATTAACCAGCTAAGGTATTGTGAAGATAAACTGAAATAGTACCTATAAAGAGCTTTTCAATTTTCAAAGCCCTATGTAAACGTTAGTTTTGGTTATTTTGATAAGGGGGTAAATCTCTTGGAAATAAGCCACCTCAGTATTTTAAACATTCCTAATTTCACCTATGTGGGCACTTCCTCCATTGTTGTTGATGGGATGATACTTTTGCTTCCTTACTTTAAAGCAGGCTGTGTCTCAAAGCTGTGATAGTGAATGTCTCTATTTGGGGATGACTGATATTCAGAGCACAACACCAGAAATATCATCAGAGCTTTTCCAATTTGTTAGTATCCATTAGACATTGTAGTACAGCCTCAGTCAAATTGAAACTGTTAAAGATCTTAGCTTAAAAAGGCTAAAGTCTACCATTTCATCTAGGGCCATCTTCAGTCATCTTGATCTATATCTGATCACTGGACCCAGAAAGCTCTGGAGGGGAAAGTGAGGCAGATGAATTTGCATAGCCCTCCCTCACTCAAATCTAATTCATTTGCATGTCTTGGCATCCCCTCCCTGATATCATGTGCTCTTTCAGAATGAAGGACAACTCCAGAATGTCCAGAACTCATGGATACCTTCAGCCACAGGAGGCTCGAAGAATAGCACCTTTCATGAGATTGAATAATCATAGCAATAGTCTTTGCTATGGAAGGGACTCTGGATCTGGAGACAAAACCTTCATCGAGTCCTAAATTCTGGTTTGAAACCCAATCCTGCTGAGACTTGTTATTATCTATTCAACATTTGCCAATCATTTAACTTTCCTAAGTTATTCAGTGGTTTCAATCATATCTGACTCTTTATGGCAAAGATTTTGAGGTGGTTTGTCACTTCTCCAGTTCATTTTGTAGATGAGGAAACTTGGTAATCGAGATTAAGATATTTGTCCAAGATCAAGCTAGTAAACCAGATTTGTCAAACACTATATTATTAAAGTTATTGGCTGTTTTGTCCTTTGAACCTAACCTATTCCATTGATCAACTAGTTTATTTCATAGCCAATACCAGATGGTTTTAGTAACTGCTGCTTTATAATATAATTTTAGATCTGGTACAGCTAGGCCACCTTCATTTGATTTTTTTTTTCATTAATTCCCTTGAAATTCTTGACCTTTTGTTTTTTCATATGAATTTTGTTGTTATTTTTTCTAATTCATCAAAGTAGTTTTTTGGGAGTCTGATTGGTATAGCACTAAATAAGTAGATTAATTTAGGTAGTATTGTCATCTTTATTATATTTGCTCGCCCAATCCAAGAGCATTTAATATTTTTCCAGTTGGTTAGATCAGACTTAATTTGTGTGGAAAGCGTTTTGTAGTTTTGCTCATAAAAACCAGATTTGAATTCAGGAAGATGTCTTCCTGATTTGAAGACCAGCACTCTATCCACTGTGCCAGCTAGCTACCCCCTTGTTCATCAATAAAATATAGAAATCTCCTAGATTCCCCCTCAGGTCCATTTTTCTCTGTCTACCTTATGATAATAAATTACCACTAGCAAAGTTTTCAGCAAAAGAGAATATGATCTAATAGCTATGAAGTCAAATGTCTTGCACTCTATTCAACTTTCCACAGGACTTGCTATGGTAAGAGCTTCACTAATAGTTGGTTTATTTTCCCTATTAACAAAATCTTTGGAGATTAAACAGTTGATCTCAGGCAATAATAAAGTGTAAAAAATAAGTTGACTTCTGAGAGTTGAATGTAGCAAACTGCCTCACAACTTTACAAATGATATTTTCTATAATAATTAATAACTTTCAAATGTCCTCAACATGAGGCATGAAAAAGGGAACCATTCTATATTCCTTTCCTACAAGGTCAGAAGGGCATTTTTAGAAGATAACAGATTTAGGGAGCTACGAACTACATCATGACATGCTGCCAAGAATACTATACTTGGACTCAAGATGTTGTTCAGTCATTTGTAACTCTATTAATGTTATTTTGGTAAAAGCATTAAAGTGGTTTGCCATTTCTGGTTGTTTTATAGATGAGGAAATTGAAGCAAACAGCATTAAGTGACTTGCCCAGAGTCACATAGCTAGTAAATGTCTGAGACATTTATTCATCAGAATATTCTTCCTGACTCCAAGGTGTGGTCACTTATCAACTTTCCCAAGCGGCTTCTGACTTTCCAAGCTGCCTATTAACTTCTTATATATTTTCTACAAATGTATTTTATTCTTTTCTCTCACCTTCTCCCCACTTCCTTCCACAGAAATGTATGAAGTGGTATTAGAAGTAATAAAGATGCATGGTGTAAAGGGAGGAGGGCATAAGCACCTATTATTTCTCAAGTAAAGTGCTTTACAAATACTATCTCATTTGATACTTGCAATAACCCTTGGAGGTAAGTGCTATTATTATTTCCATTTTACAATTGAGAAAATTTAGATACAGATTAAGTGACTTATCCAGGGTCACATGGCTAGAAAGGCCATATATGAATCCAGATTTTCTTGCCTCCAGACTCTAATGGATAGAGTATCATTTATCCTCTTTTGTTCTACTTTTTTGTTACATGAGGATGTTTTCTATCTTTAAGTACTATACCTAGCCAGACACAGAATGAGAATCTAGAAGAATCTGCAAAACATGTGTATTGAAAAATTGTTAATTATAACTGGCATTTATTTAGCTCTTTAAAGTTTGCAATTTGCTTTATATAGATTTCATTTGAGCCTTATAATCACTCCGTGATTATACACGGGATATGTGTATATAACAGTTATTATCTCCATTTAACAGTTAAGAAAACTGAGGCTGAGTTTATTGCTCTTTCTTATGCTTCTACTGCTAGCAATTGCTAAAATGATTTAAAAGTGGCATATCAACTGTGACACCTGGGGATAACCCATCAGTGTCCTAGAAAATGCTTTAAAACTAAAGCAGTTGCAGACCTTTATTGGTGATTTTCTCTCCTCTAGTTCTGTATAGTAATGAAATCAGAAATCTGAATTAAAACAAAAAGCACCACATCCTAAAGAGAATGTTTCATTGGAAGGAATAAAGGAATAAACATTTATATAGTATCTATTATGTGCCAGGCACTGTGCTTTAAAAAAACAACAAATATCATCTTATTTAATTCTTATAAAAACTCTGTTAGGTAAGTGCTATTATTCCCATTTCATAGTTGACAGAATGGGAACAAATAGAAGTTACATGATTTATCTAGGTCCCACAAATAATGTCTCAGATTAGATTCGAATTCAGATTTTACTGATTCTAGGTCCATTGCTCTATGTGCTGTGCTATCAGCATTGTGATAAACATTCTCTAACTTCTTAGAACAGATTCACATTAGAAGTTAGGTAGTATAATGGACAGAGCTATGGGCAGGAGTCAGAAAGCTTTGAATTCAAATCCAGTTTGAGATGCTACTATTTGATCCTGGGCATCATTAAACCCCTTGTTATTTCAGTTTCCTGTAAAATGTGTGAGGACCAAATAAGTTAATGGTTTTAAAGTGCTAAGTACAGTTCCAGTCAAATGGTACGAACTATGTAAATATGATTTTTACTTCTATCCCCTACATTGCTATAATTTTCTTTGTAAAAGGAAATCTCTGATACTCTACAATAGTTTTACTGATTAGAATAAAATCCACTGTTTTCCTTTGTGATATTCTTGGAATTTTAAAATTTGTATGAGATCTAGGAGAACTGGAAATTTAGATCCAAGGAAAGTTTAATTTGCCAATAGCTCTTTTCCTTTAGAAGCACCAGGCTCTGTGATAATGGATCCCAGAGGTTCAGTGCAACAAGGAGGTTAGCCACTTTTAGCTTTGGAAACAGGGGCAGTTTTTGTGATGGAAATATTGACTGTATCTGCTCATCCCCATTTTATTCGTTTCTCCTTTCTTATTTCTCAGTCTGACTTTTAATAACAAAATGTAATGAATGTTTGAAAGAGTTAATGTGTGACTATATGGGTTTCTTTTGCTTGTGGGTCTGACCACTGCTTACAAAAAGATGTTTGATACTGGATTGCTGTTTAATTTCTAATGTTGGGCTTTGGAAAGACAGGATGAGAAGTAATACATAATGAATTAGTCATCAGCTTCATAAGGTCCTGGGCTGAAGGTCAATATGACACAATATCTATTCAAAGTGATGATCTGGAAGATTAATAGACAAGGAGTAACAGAATGTCAGAGACCACAGAAGCCATCTCTTCCAATCCCGGCATTTTAAGTTACTCTCCTATGCAAAATCAGTGATAAATTTTAAATGGCACCTTTATATAATATGACATTTTCCTAGATTGTAGACAATTTTTGAAAACAATAGTGCAGTGCAGTTAAAAGAAATTAGTAATGTGGTGTGTAGGCAGTTCTGGAGTCAGGAAACCCTGAATTCAAATTCCACTGCAGATACTCACTAGCTAGATCCTTACAAAAATAACTAAACCTGAATGTGCCTTCTTTTCCTCTGTTGTAAAATAGGGATAACAATATCATCTATTACATAGGGTTCTTATGGGCATCAAGTGAGATAATATTTACAAAATACTTAGCATAGTTCCTGGCACATAGTAGGTACTGTATAAATGTTACCATTCCCTTTCGGGAATATTATTTTTATTCCCCATTTGAGAAATATTTTTAGTGAAAATTTTCACTAATCACAAAAGTCCTGGTAAGTGATTTTAAAAATTCTCAGATCCTCAAATAATATTTTGTTGGAAGAAATTATATGGCACTTACCAAAGGAAGCCCTGGCTCACTATTTGTATGCCTGTTTTCTCAACTCTCCTGGACTTTGAATTTTAGGCCTTGTCTGTATTTCAATATATTTCCATGCAACTGATTTCTTTTGTAATACTATGTATTTCATTTTATGCATTTAAAAAGATTATTCCGTAAGGGCATCCATAGGTTTTACCAGACTGTCAAAGGGGTGCATTGCACAAAAAAGTTAAGAATTCCTCCTCTTATATGATAGGAAATAATGAAAAACATGAAAAGTCAGAATAGGCTGAGAAATTCATGAAGGAAAGCACAAAGAAGAATAATAATATTTATATGGAACTTTGCATTTGATCTTCTCAAGAACCTTGTGAGGTAAAAATATATTTTATATTTTTAATCCTCACAGCAATAAAGTAACAACTCCAAAAAGCTGATCTTCAATAAATAGTTCTGTAATGAAGGTAGGCATAATTGATGTGGCAGAGCTAGAAAAAAGTAATAGATTTGGAATCAGAAGCCCTGTGTTCAAGTCTCTACTTTCTCCCTTCCTAGCTAAATTATTTATTTCTAAATCATTTTGGGACCACATTTCCCCCATATTTAAAATGAGGGGTTAGGACTAGATCATCTGGTTCTGTGATTCTGTGAATGGAGCCCATTCGGTTAGGAAGCAATAACATTTGGGTAAACTGTAGAAATGTCTTTACTAATCCTATCTTAAATTATAAATATTCATAACTAGTGTAAAATAGTCACTTATTAAACTTCTCATAGCAGAAAGGAACCTACTATAGTCCAAGGTAATTACATGATGGGAAAGTCTTAGAATTGAGGGAAAATTAAAGGTTATTTTTATGTGATCTTATTGCAAATTTCTTCTCTATTGTTTCCCGCTACTGTTCTTTTAATAGATTCCCTTCATCTGCTCTCAAAGAATGACGTCATTTTCTTTTCCAAAGGTGAATCCTTCATCTACACTCTTGATCCTCTCCTGTCCTTTCTCCTTTAGGACCTTGCTCCTTCAATCATCTCCTCTTTTATTTTTGAATCTCCAGTTTTTCTATCTGTACCTTCTTCTTCCCTTCAGCCTACAAATATGTTCAAATCTCCCCAGTGGTAAAAGAATCTACCTCCACCACCATAACCATCCTTATCCTTTGATCCTATTATTTTCATAATATGAGGCAATATGTTGGAATGAACAGAATTCTGGAATAGGACAAGAACTTTCTCAATATTATTTCCCATTATCTGTATTCTGCCCTGCTCTGGTCACAACTGAAATACATCTGAATACTGAAATGCTAATAAATAAATACATAAAAAATTAAAAATGTTTATGACTCCTAGTTTTAAAATCCCTTTTAGAGTGTTTATATAATGTATTGGACTACCTCCCATCTAGGGAAAGGGGTGAGGGGAAGGAGGGAAAAAAATTGGAACAGAAAGTTTTGTAAGCATCAGTGTTGAAAAATTACCAATGCACATGCTTTGTAGACAAAAAACTTTAATAAAGTAAAAAATAGAGTTTTTGTATAGATATAACTTCTTCCTATTAGTCAGTACCAGACAACACACTTCCTAAGGTGGAAGGTGATCACAGTGATGAAAGGAATTATGTCACATGTGATTTTTTTTGAAAGAAAAAAGGAATGTTTAACCTGGAGATGACAAGACGAAAGAAGAAATGATTGGTGCCTTTAAGTAGCTGATCACTTCAATTGAATAGGCATTTTTAAAATGCCTACTGTGTTCTAGGTAATATGTTCAGTGATTCAAGGGATAGAGAGACAAAAAATAACCTTGTAACCCAAATCAAATCCCCCCCCCCACAAACAACACAAAACAAAAAACCAATTAAGTGTCTGTACCCAAGGAACTTATATTTTTTAGGGGAAAAGAAAGTGTATATAAGTGTGTGTATGTATATATCTATATCTATATCTATATCTATATCTATATCTATATCTATCTATCTATCTATCTATCTATCCATATATCTATATAGAAAAAGAACATAGAAGATGGATTAGATTTAGCTGGTTGGTCCCAAGGGAGAAAACTAGGAGAAAATAGGCACAAGTAACAAAGAGAAAAATTGAGACTTGATGTAAGGAAAAAAACGTATTAATGATTAGAACCATCCAATAGGAGAATAGATTTCCTCTTGAGGTAATAGGTTTTCCCCTTTTTTGGGGTCTTCAAGCAAAGCTTAGAGGACTACTTGTTGAGAAGATTTCTTGCTAAGGAATGAGTCAGAATAGTTGTTCTCTAAATGAGATTTTGTTATTCTGGGCTCTTCCTTCAACTATTGTTATCCTTCCCTTTCTTCAAGGACCAGCTCAAATGTATATTTCTCTCTTCTTCCTAAATTTGCCTTTCAACAACTTTTCCCCATTTCACTAGTTCTGTGACAACAACTCCTCAACTATTTGGATATAGTAATATTTAACTCTCTAGTCTAAAAATCTGGAACATACCTTAAGATTTATTCCCTCAACTTGTACTAGAAGGTTGGGTCTCTAGATGGTGGCTACTATATTGGAATTAGAGGAGATGAGGTATCCTATAGAACCAGCCTTTTTTTTTTTTTTTTTTTTTTTTTTAGAACCAGCCTTCTAAAACTATAGCTCATAAATCTCTACTAATGTACTTTTAACAGTTAGCCAGTGTTTTCCTGTATTATGTTGTATATTAGTTTTTGACAAAGGCATTTACATAAGAGTAGTTGATACATTCCTTCCCCAAATCTAGGATTCTCTCTCCCACAAATTCCCTCTCTTACAGCATCCAGGGGAAGAATTGACTCAACCTTAAAATACAGTAATAGTGAGGTTCATGTATCAAGGCATGCGGCAAAGGTGACTCACAACTCCTGGTATGAGGTGCCTGCAAGATCTTTCTTTCTTTTTAGAATCTTCATATGCCTTTTTGAGTGTAGTGTTTGTGTTGAATAGATTGCTTAACTGACCCCCTATGGTCTGATCTTTTCTTGAGTCCACAGAAATTTTCTCTGTCAAGATGAGAATAATTCTTGAATTCTTGTTTATTCACTTGGTTTACTGTCTTTAGATGTGTATCCCTGCTCTCAGTTGGATGCATTGTTTTCTGCTGGACTAATAGTTCTGATGACATAGTCAATGGAGGTGGGGGAAGAGGGAAGGTAGGAAATTCTCTTCTCTTACCCTTGCAAAAATCTTCCCTATAAAGCATTCTCAGGTACAGACTCTTCAACTACTGAAAGATTTGATTTGTGACTCATTTGATTTGAGTAAAGCCAATGACAACTTGTGGTTAGATTTTGCTTTATCAGAATAAATCTTGAAAAAGATGGCCTTAAAACTTCTCTAATACTGTTCATTTATATTCAGTATTATTACAATAAGCTGCTGGTAATTTATCCCAACATTTCAGATTTTCCTGCAAGATAGGAATATTAAATATCTTTCCTATCTAAGAAGGAAATAGAGCTGAGTTATTAGAATAATAAAAAAAAAAGATTTCCTTGAGAAATTCTAGAATGAAATGTGTATTTGTATCATGCAGTTGTAAAATCCTACCAATGGTCAGAAAAATGGCTTCCATGTTTTCTCATGAATCTTTATCCAGGTTGAATATTACTATTTATGAAATAACACTAGCTTAACCAACATATTGACTCTGCTATTGAAGTGTTCTTTTAATGTTATCACATTCAAAGATAATTTCTTTCAGAATATATTGATTCAAAGTAAAAAATGTGGATAAAAAATGACTTTTGTTTGGGGAGGTTGCTCATATGATGGAAAATTAAAAGACACAGGCCTATGGTTTATATCAGATGTATGATTTTTTAGCTTGTTAGAGCTGAAAGGAATCTTAGAAATGATTAAGCTCAACCTCTCATTTTATAAGTAATGAAGTTGATGCCCAGAGACTTTAAATGACTTTCCTGAGGATGCATAGCAAAATCAGTGTCAGACTCAGACCTCTTAACTTCCACTTCTTTGTGGCAGTTAAATAATTTTTAGAACTTTATTGACTTTTTTCAACTTTCTGAATATTTAGAAAAGCTAATAGAAAAAGGAAGCCAAATTTGGAAGTTAATTTTCTCCATCACAAATAATCAGGTGGTATCTATGTAGGACAATTAAATCATAGTTTACATAAGAAAAAAGTCTATGGGATTGAATGATGAAATTTGGATATTTTCTTTATAACCTTGCTATTAGGAGGAACAGTAGTGATAAATATTATTCAAGGTTATTAAACTTTTCTGTCAAGTTTCATGCCATTTCTCTTAACCTCAGTACCTCATCTGTAAAGTAAGTTTACTGGGCTTGTCAATATTTAAAGTCTTTTATTCTTTTAATATTTTATGATACATCCATGATATTTTCAATCTCCATAAGATTCTTTTCTTTCTTTTATTTTGGTGTAAAAGTTTTAATTTTTTAAAATTTTGAATCCTGAAATTTCATCCTCCCATCTGCTTCCTCCCATTCATTAAGGTAAAAAAAATGTGATCTCAATTATACATGTGAATCCATGCAAAACATATTTCCATTTTGTAAACAATCAATAAAAATAAAGTGGAAAAATTATGTTTCCATTTGCATTCTGACTTCACCAGTTCTCTTTCTATAGGTAGATAGCATTTTTATCATGGATACTTCAGAATTGTTTTGGATCACTGTATTGCTAAGAATAACTAAAGACATTTATAGTTGGTCATCATACAATAATGCTGTTACTGTGTAAAGGGTTCTCCTGTTTCTGTCTACTTTATTTTGCAAGTTTTCCCAGGTTTTTGTGAAACCACTTCTCCCCTCATCATTTCTATTATATCACGATAGTATTCCATCATAATCATATAGCACAACTTGTATAGCTATTCTACAATTAATGAGTATCTCCTCATTTTCCATTTTTTTTTTACCACCACAAAGAGAGTTACTATATATTTTTTTTACATTTAGGACTTGTTCCTTTTCCTTTTGATCTCTTTGAAATATAGACCTAGTAGTAGTAATATTGCTAAATCAAGGGATATACACAGTTTTATAACCCTTTGGGCATAGTTCCACATTGTCTTCTAGAATGGTTGGTACAATTTATAATTTTACTAAAAATGCATTAGTGTCCCAATTTCCTACATCTCTTCAAATATTTGTCATTTCCCTTTTCTGTCATGTTAGTTAATCTGATAGATGTCAGGTAGAACCTCAGAGTTATTTTAATGTGCATTTCTCTACTCAATAGCATTTTTTAAAAAACAACATGACTATAGGGAGCTTTGATTACTTCTGAAAAAATGCTTGTTCATATCCTTTGGCCAATTATCAATTGGAGAATGACATATTTTTGAAAATTTGGCTGTTTCCTATTTGAGAAATGAGACCTTTATCATGCTTTATATTTTTTTCCTCCAAATTTCTTCAGGTTGGCTATATTGGTTTTGTTTGTGCAAAACCTTTTAAATTTAATGTAATTAAAAATATAAATTTTACTTCTTGTGGATCATTTCTATCTCTTGCTTGGTCACAAATTCTGAAGGACTCTTTTCATGAAAGTCTTTCTTTTTTCCTTTCCTTTTCTTTTCATATTTCCTTTTTCTTTTTACAATACCTAATAGAGTGCTTTGCAAATAGTAGGTAGTTAACAAATGTCTGCTGAACTAAATTGAATGCTCAGTGAGTAATGCCCAGGGTACTATCTATGATTTTTCACTTAAGAGTTTCCTTCATATTTTCTGTATATTTCTATATCCACACATAGGTACAGTAAAGTATATGTGAAGTAAACTTTAATTATTTAGAAATTTTGTAAACTTTCTTTGAAATGTGCTGTGAAAATATCTCCAAGGAAATTTTGTTTTATTTGACCTCTCTCTCTCTGCTGAAGTAACATCCTGTTTATTCTTGATTTACTGTGTGAAAGCTTCAACTGAATCAACTGTTTTGTGTATAAGTTAGAGCCAATTTTTAATTACTGAAACTAGTTAAATTTTAAGAATCCCCAGAGAACTGGAGAACATTCTTATGTAGGAGGAGATCTCATACCTTTGTGTGAGGCTGATAAATAGCACTAAGATACACAAATATGTAGCTGAGTCCCAAAGCCAGTTTCACTCATTTCTCCAGCCAGAAATTATTAAAAGAGGATTTATATATAAGTACCTAACAAGGGAGACAAATCAATAGCTAGGATTAGGAATGATGGTACTTTACTTTTACAACATCTTGGATTTATACTGACTGTATTTATTCTTCTATTAAATCTGATTTTATTTTTTTGTTATTGACAATTTAGTGATTGTACATTGGTTAGAAACTGAACAAATGCCATATATGGAAGAAGGATAAGCAAAATGTACTCTTATTAAATGTACATTGTTTAATTTCTGGTCTTAGGGCTGATGATTTTGAATGAAATACTTTCCTAAAAACAACTAAGTGCTCATGAGCCAAAACATGTCTTTGAATGTCCATATTTACATTTCATAATAGGAATCTAGACTCAGGCAACATTTGAATGGGCTGATATTTGTAATCCAAACACTGGGCTTTAGCAAAGTTGATAAATGATCATTTTTCACAATAGAAATGTAAAAATGAAACTATTTATGAATTTGTTTTACTACTTATCCTATCTTATTCTGGATACTAAGCAATCATGTTGTATCTTATGGGTTTTCATTTTTTTTGGAGGGGGACATATCATTGTCCATGATGTAGGTAGAGGGTATTAGTGTCATGGAGATCAATTAGGAGACTGATATAACAGTCTAAGAGAAGGTGTGATTAAGAAAGTTTGCTAGAGCAGGACTACCAGTTGGTCAAGTACCTTAAATCCATGGAGTTTGGTGGAAGGAATTAGAAATATGTAGTCTGGACAAGAGAATAACCATGGGGGCCCTGATAATTGTTTTCAACTATTTAAAGAGCTATCTTATAGATGAAATTGTATATTTCAATTGTTTCTAGAGGTAAAAAAAAGTACCAAAAATTTACATTTCAGATGGACATATTTAGGCACTTTGATGACAGGAAAATTTTCCAACAAGGCTGTCCAGAAATGAACATTCCCCAGGATTTCTCTTCTTCTTCTTTCTCTTCCTTCTTCTACCAGGACTACCATAAAATATAGATTGTCTGGTGTAAAATAATGGATAGAATAGAGTACAAAAATTGGAGTCAGGAACTAGAGTTTAAATCCAAGCTGTATATCCAAGGAGAAATCATTTAACTTCTGACTCTCAGTTTCTTCATTTGTAAGATAGTGATAATACTTTTAGTATCCATCTCTGAGTTGTTCTGAGCCTCATATAAGAGTATATATTTTGCAGCTAGGAAGACCCATGTAAATGTAAGTTGTACTAAAGCTATATGGAGTTGTGCTTACCATTCCTATAGTGCAGAAGGAAGCTCATTTATAGAGTCAGTAAATATTTGACTTAGGGTCTGTAAATTTGAGGGGAATCAACAAATGTATTATCCATGGATATAATACGGTTCTGTCTTAAAATAGATCTGGATTTAAGTCAGATTTTAAAGCTGGACATTTGTATTTGAAACAGAGACTTACTCTTGGCAGTACTTCAGTTTTGAGTGACAATATTTGAAAACATTGAAGAAATTTGATGTGAGCATAAATTCATCTTTGACACAGTGTGTGTGTGGACTTATTATTGCATCTTGGCACCTGGCAGCTATATGTTCTTGATAGGTACTCCTGAGCTCTTGCCTCTATGGGGAAAAATAACATAAATGACTACCATGTATTTCATTTATAACTTCTTTGGGAGAATTAACAATTCTCTCTGCTCAGAATTGCTTCATATATTTGTTGCCACCAGATCATTTTGAAAAAAATAAGAAAAGACTTATGTACCTATAGTATGGTACTTTGCTAGCATTTGTCTTATATATGAAATATTAATTGGAAAAAGTTAAGAATCCAGAAAGACATGTTATGCCTTCCCTTCTCAATCACACAAGTCAGTGAGAATGAGTTTGTTTTTTTCTCTTGGTTAAAAAAAATTAATTTTATTCCTTCTAGAAAAGGAAAGTAATTTTAACCCTATGAATTTTCCTTTAGCATAAGTACACATTAATCTTAACTAATAAAAGAAAGACAAATGTCCAACACAGATACAATAAAACATTAAATATGGAAAAGGAGAACAAAAAGTAGGGAAAAAATGATCTTATTAGAATGAAATGCTTAGGCAAAGACAAAATAAAATCCAAACCCAAACCAAACCTTCAGCTTGAGAACATAGATCAGAATGAACATTTGGTTCTTGGAATACATGAGTAACCATCCATATTTTTTTAGCTTGGCATTTAAAGCAAGGTATCTATGACCCTCCCTTCATTTACATTTGTCTCTGCTTCTCTTAATATCTACTACTATAACCTTGAACAAGAACCTCATTATTAGATTCCACTGAAGTATTTCTATAGTTTCCTAACAAATCTTTCAGACTCTTTTCCCTCCTAATTTACTCTTAATACTGCTGCCAGATTAATTTTCCTTATTCTTAGAATTTTTATGTCAATCCTCTCCTCAAAGTCTTGTGATAGATTGAGTCTACTTTGTTTTCTACTTTAATCTTGCATTCAGAGATTTTTATAGAGAGATGCTTCCCCTTTTTACCTTCTAGCCATCTTTGTATTATTTATCTTATAAAATCTACAATCCAAACAAACTAGCCTACTTTCTGTCTCCTATATGTACTCTATCTTTAATTACCTGTCTATCTATTATCTGTCTATTGATTTTTTTTTTTTTGCCTGAAAAGTCTTCTTCCTGTCAAATTCCTACTTTTAAAAATAAACTCAAACATCACCACTCTTCCAGGAAACCTTCTACCCCATATCCTCAAACTGGTAATGATCATTCCCTCTCTGACATCTCAAAACATTTTGTTTATACCCTTCACAAATTAATCATGTATATTGCTATTTGTGTATGTGCATATCTCTTTACTAAATTATAAACTTCATAAAGGCACTTACGTATTTTAATCTTGTCCCTAGCATAGTGTTGCAATACAATTTTTAATAAATGTTTGGTGAATTTGAATAGGAAGGGCTTCTGTTACTAGTTATCTACCTAATATCATTCCTCTTACAATAATTCCCTTCGCTACACATAGGCTGATTTTCTATCATACTTACTGATCATTGTTTTCCTCTGGATGCTTTGTTAATGTAATTTTCATTCTCTTTCCACTCTGAAATCTATTTCTTTGAATGTCATTTGCTACTTTCTCTCAGTGAAACCAAATGATATTTTTGAAGGCCCAGCTGAAGAAGACTCATTTCCCCTATGTAAGAAGTGTTAGTCAAGTTAACATTAGTCAACTTAATCCTGTATTGATTGTTCTCTTGTTTTGAATTTCCTCAGTATTTATAAATTCCTTTATACTTGTTCATATATGCTGCTCTGGGATTATTCTTTAGTTGTTTGATATTAACATATCATAGCTCTTAAAATAAGTTGTAAACTTCAGGCAGAGAGTTTTCCATTTTCATTCATATGTTTCTTAAATTCCCACTATATGCACAGGGCAGAGATCTATATGACCTATTCTTTTGATATACCCATGTCTATAGTCTAGTGCTCTGCATGATTGATGTACAAAAGAAAGGTAAGAGAAATGGAGTTACTTCAAAGTGATAAATAAGTATCCAATGACCTATCATTAACATTGCTAGATCTCTACCCAAAAGGGATCAAAGATGAAGGAAAAGAACCTTTATGTACAAAAAATGGCATCTTTTCTTTTTGTGGTAGCAAAATCTTGGAAACTGAGGAAATTCCTAACAATTGAGCAATAATTGAATAAGTTGTGGCATATGAATGTGTTGGAGTACTATTATGCTTCACAGAAGAAATGGAGTAATAAAGGAAATGAGGAAATATATGATTTCAAAGAGTCTTAAATAAACTGGTAGAGAGTGAAGTAGGAACAATTTATACTAAACCAAAACGACAAAAACAAACAATTTTGAAGACTTATATGAACTGACAAAGAATGAAATGAAAAGAACCAGTAGAACAACTTATACAATAATAACAACATTATAAAGAGAAATCATTTTTGAAAACTATAAGAACTCTGATAAATACAATAACTATTCATGATTTCAGAGGACAAGAAAATAAAATGTTATCTATTACAGAGAGGTGATAGATTTGAGATCAGAATTAAGACATATATTCATTATACACATATTTACTTATAGCCATTGTGGGAATCTGTTTTGCTTGACTATGTATATTTGTTACAAGAAATTTGTTTTCCATTTTTTCTTTTCACTAGAGCTGGAGCTGGGAAGGAGAAAAAATAAATTTCTTTTAATTAAAAAAGATAGAGAAATGGATGAGTGCTATATTTGTGAAAAGTTTTATGCACTTTTTTAAAAAAATTTTTTATTTAATAATTACATTATATTGACACTCGTTTCTGTTCCGATTTTTTTCCCCCTCCCTCCCTCCACCCCCTCCCCTAGATGGCAAGCAGTCCTTTATATGTTGGATATGTTGCAGTATATCCTAGATACAATATATGTTTGCAGAACCGAACAGTTCTCTTGTTGCACAGGGAGAATTGGATTCAGAAGGTATAAATAATCCGGGAAGAAAAACAAAAATGCAGATAGTTTACATTCGTTTCCCAGTGTTCTTTCTTTGGGTGTAGCTGCTTTTGTCCGTCATTTATCAATTGAAAATCAGGTCTCTTTGTCAAAGAAATCCACTTCCATCAAAATATGTCCTCATACAATATCGTTGTCGAAGTGTATAATGATCTCCTGGTTCTGCTCATTTCACTTAGCATCAGTTCATGTAAGTCTCGCCAGTCCTCTCTGTATTCATCCTGCTGGTCATTTCTTACAGAACAATAATATTCCATAACATTCATATACCACAATTTACCCAGCCATTCTCCAATTGATGGGCATCCATTCATTTTCCAGTTTCTAGCCACTACAAACAGGGCTGCTACAAACATTTTGGCACATACAGGTCCCTTTCCCTTCTTTAGTATTTCTTTGGGATATAAGCCCAATAGAAACACTGCTGGATCAAAGGGTATGCACAATTTGATAATTTTTTGGGCATAATTCCAGATTGCTCTCCAGAATGGTTGGATTCGTTCACAACTCCACCAACAATGCATTAGTGTCCCAGTTTTCCCGCATCCCCTCCAACATTCATCATTATTTTTTCCTGTCATCTTAGCCAATCTGACAGGTGTGTAGTGGTATCTCAGAGTTGTCTTAATTTGCATTTCTCTGATCAATAATGATTTGGAACACTCTTTCATATGAGTGGTAATAGTTTCAATCTCATCCTCTGAAAATTGTCTGTTCATATCCTTTGACCATTTATCAATTGGAGAATGGCTTGATTTCTTATAAATTTGAGTCAGTTCTCTATATATTTTGGAAATGAGGCCTTTATCAGAACCTTTAACTGTGAAAATGTTTTCCCAGTTTGTTGCTTCCCTTCTAATCTTGTTTGCATTAGTTTTATTTGTACAAAAGCTTTTTAATTTGATGTAATCGAAATTTTCTATTCTGTGATCAGTAATGGTCTCTAGTTCATCTTTGGTCACAAATTTCTTTCTCCTCCACAAGTCTGAGAGATAAACTATTCTATGTTCCTCTAATTTATTTATAGTCTCGTTCTTTATGCCTAGGTCATAGACCCATTTTGATCTTATCTTGGTATATGGTGTTAAGTGTGGGTCCATGCCTAATTTCTGCCATACTAATTTCCAATTATCCCAGCAGTTTTTATCAAATAATGAATTCTTTTCCCAGAAGTTAGGGGCTTTGGGCTTGTCAAACACTAGATTGCTATAATTGACTATTCTGTCTTGTGAGCCTAGCCTTTTCCACTGATCCACTAATCTATTTCTTAGCCAATACCAAATGGTTTTGGTGACTGCTGCTTTATAATATAATTTTAGATCAGGTACAGCTAGGCCACCTTCATTTGATTTTTTTTTCATTAATTCCCTTGAGATTCTCGACTTTTTATTGTTCAATATGAATTTTGTTGTTATTTTTTCTAGATCAATAAAATATTTTCTTGGAAGTCTGATTGGTATAGCACTAAATAAATAGATTAGTTTAGGGAGTATTGTCATCTTTATTATGTTCGCTCGGCCGATCCAGGAGCACTTAATATTTTTCCAATTATTTAAGTCTGACTTTATTTGTGTGGAGACTTTTTTATAATTTTGCTCATATAATTCCTGACTTTCCTTTGGTAGATAGATTCCCAAATATTTTATGGTATCAACAGTTATTCTGAATGGAATTTCTCTTTGTATCTCTTGCTGTTGGGTTTTGTTGGTGATGTATAAAAATGCTGAGGATTTATGGGGATTTATTTTGTAGCCAGCTACTTTGCTAAAATTATGAATTATTTCCAATAGCTTTTTGGTAGAATCTCTGGGGTTCTCTAGGTATACCATCATATCATCTGCAAAGAGTGATAGTTTGGTTTCCTCATTGCCTACTCTAATTCCTTTTATATCTTTCTCGACTCTTATTGCCGAGGCTAGTGTTTCTAATACGATATTAAATAATAATGGTGATAGTGGGCAGCCTTGCTTCACTCCAGATCTTACTGGGAAAGGTTCCAGTTTTTCCCCATTGCATATGATGCTTACTGATGGTTTTAAATATATGCTCCTGACTATTTTAAGGAAAAGTCCATTTATTCCTATGCTCTCAAGTGTTTTTATTAGGAATGGATGTTGGATTTTATCAAATGCTTTTTCTGCATCTATTGAGATGATCATGTGGTTTTTGTTTGTTTGGTTATTGATATAGTCAATTATCCTAATAGTTTTCCTAATATTGAACCAGCCCTGCATTCCTGGTATAAATCCTACTTGGTCATAGTGTATTATCCTGGTGACAATTTTCTGTAATCTTTTTGCTAATATTTTATTTAAGATTTTAGCATCAATATTCATTAGGGAGATTGGTCTATAATTTTCTTTCTCTGTTTTCAGCCTACCTGGTTTAGGTATCAGTACCATATCTGTGTCATAAAAGGAGTTTGGTAGGACTCCTTCAATCCCTATTTTTTCAAATAGTTTATATAACATTGGAGTTAATTGTTCTTTAAATGTTTGGTAGAATTCACATGTAAATCCATCTGGTCCTGGGGATTTTTTCTTAGGGAGTTGATTGATAGTTTGTTCTATTTCTTTTTCTGAGATGAGACTGTTTAGGATATTTACTTCTTCCTCTGTTAGTTTGGGCAAGCTGTATTTTTGGAGGTATTTTTCTATTTCATTTAAGTTGTCGAATTTATTGGCATAAAGTTGGGCAAAGTAACTCCTAATTATTGCTCTAATTTCCTCTTCGTTAGTGGTGAGTTCTCCCTTTTCATTTTTAAGACTAACAATTTGATTTTCCTCTTTCCTTTTTTTAATCAGATTTACTAAGGGTTTGTCTATTTTGTTGGTTTTTTCATAGAACCAACTCTTAGTTTTATTAATCAATTCAATAGTTTTTTTACTTTCAATTTTATTGATCTCACCTTTTACTTTTAGAATTTCAAGTTTAGTGTTTGACTGGGGGTTTTTAATTTGCTCCTTTTCTAGCATTTTTAATTGCAAACCCAATTCATTGACCTTCTCTTTCTCTATTTTATACAAATAGGCCTCTAGAGATATGAAATTTCCCCTTATTACCGCTTTGGCTGCATCCCATACATTTTGGTATGATGTCTCATTATTATCGTTTTCTTGGGTGAAGTTATTAATTATGTCTATGATTTGCTGTTTCACCCAATCATTCTTTAGTATGAGATTATTTAGTTTCCAATTATTTTTTGGTCTACTTCCCCCTGCTTTTTTCTTGAATGTAATTTTCATTGCATCGTGGTCTGAAAAGGATGCATTTACTATTTCTGCCTTACTACATTTGAGTTTGAGGTTTTTATGTCCTAATATATGGTCAATTTTTGTATAGGTTCTATGAACTGCTGAAAAGAAAGTGTATTCCTTTCTGTCTCCATTACATTTTCTCCAGAGATCTATCATATCTAACTTTTCTAGTATTCTATTTACCTCTTTGACTTCTTTCTTATTTATTTTGTGGTTTGATTTATCTAATTCTGAGAGTGCAAGGTTAAGATCTCCCACTATTATAGTTTTACTGTCTATTTCTTCTTGCAGCTCTCTTAGTTTCTCTTTTAAGAATTTAGATGCTACCCCACTTGGTGCATATATGTTTAATATAGATAGTGCTTCATTATCCATGCTACCCTTTAGCAAGATATAGTGTCCTTCCTTATCTCTTTTAATTAGGTCAATTTTTGCTTTAGCTTGATCTGAGATCAGGATGGCTACCCCTGCTTTTTTGACTTCACCTGAAGCATAGTAGATTCTGCTCCAACCTTTTACCTTTAACCTGCATGTATCTCCCCGCTTCAGGTGTGTTTCCTGTAAACAACATATTGTAGGATTCTGGCTTTTAATCCATTCTGCTAACCGCTTCCTCTTTATGGGGGAGTTTACCCCGTTCACGTTTATGGTTAGAATGACCAATTCTGTATTACTTGCCATCTTGTTAACCCCGGTTTATGCTTTCCTCCCTTCTTTCCCCTTTCCCCCCCTTCCAAGTATTAAGCTTGTGAGCACCCCTTGCTTCTCACAGCCCTCCCTTTTTAGTGTCCCTCCCCCCGCCTTAGAGTTCCTCCCCCTATCTTACCCCTTTCCCTCCCAGTTCCCGTATTCCCTTCCGCTTAGCTTATTCCTTCCCTTTCCACTTTTCCCTTCTCACTTTTCAATGAGATGGGAGAAGTTTCACCATAGATTGAATATGTCTTAAGATTTTTCACTTAAAGCCAATTCTGAAGGCAGTAAGATACCCACTATATTCATCCCCCTCCATTCTTTCTCTCAGATATAATAGGTTTCCTATGCCTCTTCATGAGATGTACTACCCCCACTTTACCCTTTTTCTGGTACAATGTCCTTTCCACATCAATTTCTAGAACAAGGTATACATGTATTCTTTATACATCTATATAGTCAAAATATAGTTCCCAAGATTAATCTTTACCTTTTTAGATTTCTCTTGAGTTCTATATTTGTAGATCAAACTTTTTGTTAAGTTCTGGTTTTTTTCATCAGAAATAGATGAAATTCACTTACTTCGTTGAATGTCCATCTTCTTCCCTGGAAAAAGATGCTCATTCTCGCTGGGTAAGTTATTTTTGGTTGCATACCAAGTTCCTTAGCCTTTCGGAATATCATATTCCAGGCCCTTCGATCTTTTAATGTGGATGCTGCCAGATCCTGGGTGATCCTTATTGTGGCTCCTTGATACTTGAATTGGGTTTTTCTAGCTGCTTGCAATATTTTTTCTTTCATCTGAGGGTTCTGGCATTTGGCCACTATATTCTTTGGTGTTTTGATTTTAGGATCCCTTTCAGTGGGTGATCGATGAATCCTTTCAATGTTTATTTTTTCCTCTGTTCCTATGACTTCTGGGCAGTTCTCTTTGATAATTTCCTGGAAGACAGTGTCCAGGCTCTTTTTTTCATCATGTTTTTCTGGGAGTCCAATGATTCTCAGATTGTCTCTCCTGGATCTGTTTTCCAGGTCTGTTGTCTTCCCCAGAAGGTATTTCACATTTTTCTCCATTGTTTGATTTTTTTGGTTTTGCTTGACTGATTCTTCTTGTCTCCTCGAGTCATTCAATTCCACTTGTTCAATTCTGATTTTCAGTGAAGTATTCTCTTCACTCACTTTTTTAAAATCTTTCTCTAATTGTCCCATTGAGTTCTTTTGTTCTGTGGAATTTTTTTCCATTTCGCCAATTTTGTTTTTTAGAGAGCTGTTTTCTGTTTCCAGTTCACTAATCCTATTTTTCAAGGATTTTACTTCTTTATCCACTCTCTCTTTAACTTTCTCCAGGCTCTTTTGCCAAGCCTCCCTCTCCTTTTCCCAAGCCTCACTCTGCTTTCCCCATTTTTCTTCTAGCTCCCTTGTGAGAGCCTTTTTAATCACTTCTATGAGGTTCATCTGTGCTGAGGAACAGACAATCTCCTCCTTTGGGGAATCACCTGGGGACTGCCTGTTTTTAGTCTCCTCAGGATTTAGAGTCTGCTCTCTATCTGTGTAGAAGCTGTCAAGGGTTAAAGTCCTCTTCAGCTTCTTGCTCATTCTGTCTATTAATCAGAGACAAACTACCAAAGAAAAACAGAAAAAACTGGAGTCTTTCTTTGGGGGGGGGGCTGGGTGTGTTATCGAGCTTCCTCTACAGACTGCAGGGGGCAGCAGTGAGGCACTAGCAGGACTATGCTGCGCCTGCGCTCTGAGATCCCAGAGCGTGCTGAGTCACTGAGGGGGGGGAAGGGGGGGGCGGCCAGGTCCTGAGAGACTCCAGCTGTTTGGGGTTGTATTCTTCAGCCCCGGTGTTTTTAGCTTCTCTGCTGGGCTGTTGACTTGCTGCCGGAGGAAAGTATTCAAACCTGTAGCGAAGCTCTCCCCGCAGAAACGGCTACGATCACTCTCCACCCCCTCTCCAGTCTGCTCCCGTGCTCTCACTGCTGCTGCCCGCCGCCTGCGCCTGATCTAAAACCGCCCCAGCCCTCCAGTAAAGACAGACCTTTCTTGGCGGATCTCAAGGATGGCTTCTCTTGGTAACTATTTGTGGGTTTTTTTCAGTCAAGCATTGATTCAGAGGCTTGTAATGAAGTGGATAGTGAAAGAAAGCGTGGAGCTTATGCAGCTGTGAGCCTCCTCTCCGCCATCTTAACCGGAAGTCCAGTTTTATGCACTTTCAAATGAAGTCAGTAGATTATTAGTTTTGCTTAGTCATTTTATTTTTTTACAAGGGAACTTTCATGGAAGTGGAAGTAGTCTGTAAATGTTTGTTGTATAAAATTAAAACACATCAATAAAATGTGGAAGAAAAAAAAAGCAGTTACCAGTAGGAAGAAGAGGGGAATAAATTGATCATGGGTTGAGGGAAAATAGGGTCTGAAAAGAGTAATCCATGATCAGGTTATGGATTCATGTATTATACTTGAGTTCACTTTTCTTCTCTTCAGACATAATTAATGGCATTTGGCCACTGGGCTTTTTCCTTAGAAGTGGTATCTGGGAGCAGTTCAATTATGAAAACATTTTTCCTTCCTTATTCAAAAAGCAGATATTGTGCATGGTAGAATCAATCTCGTGCTTTAGAAAATAATAAATTTTTGCCCTGTTACCTATAGAGTACTGATCAGATTTTTCTTAAAGGATTTCTTAAGTAGCTTCATAGCATTTAACTACTAATAGAGTAGCAGCTGGTTGTTGTGCCATTTCAGTTTTGTCTCATTCTTTGCAACTCCATTTGGGGTTTTCTTTGCAAAGATATTGGAGTATTTTATCATTTCCTTCTCCAGGGCATTTTACTAATGAGGAAACTTGAGGCAAACAGGTTAGTGACTTGTCCAAGGTCATGCTATTAGTAAGTGTCTGAAAACAAATTTGAATTCAGGAAGATGAGTCTTCCTGACTCCAGACTTGATGCTCTATCTCTAAAAACATGATCTGGAAATTAGCTAAAGGAAACTAAAAAAATCATTTAAAATCCAAGAGAATTGTTTAACTGGTTGGGCACAGTACAGCCAAAGAGGAATCCCTTATCAGTGCTGTTGGTCCAAGGAATCCTGCCTTGGGAAACTCTGCACATGTTCTTAGGCTCCTGCCATTGCTTTATATTTTTTAGAGCTCCTCTTTTTGAATTACCTTCAGTGACATTTTATGACATGTCTAAGAAAATTAATCACTATTGTTACTTTACAACCATACCTTATTTTTGACTGAAAATGTATTCCTCAGTTTGGTCTCTTGCTTGGTCATCATTCTTGGTATGGAATGACTTCTGGCTGTTTCTAAAAACCAAAGCCATTGTCAAGAAAAAAAATGAAGACTTGTTCCATAAAAGAAAAAAAAAGAAGTGCTGCAGACTTTGGATACAATTCCCAATTTTGAAGGCTGATTCTCATATAAAATTTTCATTTTAAAACTATCAACCACTGATGTTCTCTTGGTTAACTTTGAAGAATCTCAGGGAAAATATAGGCAAGTCAGAGATTAATCATTTTAGCTTTTCTCTTTTGTTGTATTTCTGTTTATTCACTTAACTTTCTTTTTTTATATATGTTGATTTCACATCATTCTAGGAAGAAGTGAATAAGACCCTTTAAAAAAGAGTTAGATGGCTCAGTAGATAGAGTGCTGCACCTAAAGTCAGGAAAACTCATTTTGTTGAGGTCTCAACACTTCAGTGCCCTCAGACACCTCCTAGTTGTGTATCCCTGGGCAAATCACTTAATTTTGTCTCACTTTCCTCATCTGTAAAGTCAGAGTAGTAGATGGCAAATTACTTCAATATCTTTGCCAAGAAAACTCCAAATAGGAATCACCGAGTTAGAAAGTATGAAAAATATCTGAACAACAAAACAAATGCTTGTTATAAAGCATAATTGTGCACTGGTTTCTTTTAAGTTTGTTAGCCTCAGATATTGAACAACACAATGATTGTATTTCAGTAACAGATTACATTAATACAAATTGTATTTGAATGACATCCCAAGTTGATAAATAATCAATAAATAATTAATAGGAACTAAATATCAACTTAAAAAGAATCTCAGCATTGCCTTTTATATTTAAAAGTAGTAAAGTTTGAAATTTCAGGATTGGTATCAAGTAACAATTATAGAAAACAAAATTAACGTGAAAAATAGATCTTGAATGAGAACACTTGGGTAAAGGAAACACCATGACATACTTCTGAAAGATAGTTATGAGAATCATTTACATCTACATACACTTATGCCAACAGACACACATAGCATATATGATAAAGCCCTTCTTGATCCCCTGAGCTGCTAGTACCTTTGTCTATAGGCCAGACTATTTTGTTTTTAGCTTTGATTATATTTGTATATAATACATGTTCCTTCCTCAGATAGCATGTAAATTCCTTGAATACAGATTCTGTCCTCAATTCCCACTGTTTGTATCCTCAGTGCCTGGCACATAGTAGGCATTTGATAAATTCTTGTTGGTCAATTGAAGCCTTACCATAATATTGCCCTTAAATATGTGATGTATGAGTATATTTGGGTATTTGGTAATCCTTTGAAATAAACTCATATGTCACTTTTTATTGTTCAGCCCTTGTTGTGCCCACTGAACTCATCTTATCTTATATGAGTTTAGAATGGCAGACATCAGAGAAGAGCAAAAAGGCTGATGATTTCTAGTGATGTACTCATGATCTATTTTTGCTTTTTCTTTGTATTACCAGTACTTAGTCTAGTGCCTGGCACTTAGAAAGACCTTGAAAAATGATTTGTCAATTGATGACCTTGACCTACATAACTGTTTTCCAATTTACATAACCAACCACAGATTTTAGATTGTGAGCTGTTCAGCCAAGTTGGTTGTGCTCCTCTGATATTGCCCTAGGGATATAGCATTAATGCCTTATACATTTGTAGTACTAACCATTTGCATATGTACTAAAATGAATACAAATATAGTACATATTTTATAAATTATTACACAGTTCAAAATATGTTTTTCCTACATTCTGCACATGATACATATGTTAAACATGGGAAAGGGCTTAAAATATAAATATAAGACACATAAAGCTGTTTATCCACATGATTTTTACACATTTGTCTGATTATATACTCCTTTATTCAAACCAGCAATTTTCTCAAACATTAAAACGTTCTCTGATTAAAGTTTAGTGGTCCTTGTTTACATGTACTCAGTTAAAAATTTGAAAATAACTTTGGCCTTCTTTCATCCAGTTACTTTTTTTTCTCATATGGAAATTTTTGTGCTTAATTTTCATTTTCCTCAGAGGAATAAAGTTTAATGTTGATTAGCATTTTAGGTGATAAACCTGTAGTTTAGGACCTACTATGTTTGGTTTCACCTCAGTTAAAATGAGAGGGACATTTTTGTATTGAAAAAAATTAAGATTTAGTTGAGAAGGTTAAGTTAAGGGAATGGTATGGGGATAATTAAATGTTCTTTTTTTTTTTTTGTATGTGTAGTACAAAGGCATAAAAATTTAGAATGATTTAATTTAGGTACAGGGAATGCTGTAGGCACTGTTCAGAGTCTGAAAGAACACATAGTCCCTAGCCCTTGGGTTCATAGTCTAGCAGAACATCATTGAAAACTCCTGAACAATGTCAATTGAATATTCCCCTTCCCATTTCATTTTTCGTCACTATTTCTTTGTCTATAATTGTCTTATTGGTAAAAAAACTTTTTTTTTTTTGGTGAAGGATGCTTATTATAAGGTTACATGTAGAAGTAAATTTTATAGATGGATTTGAAGGAGAGGAAACTGCAAAATGATCCCATATTTTCCTTCAAAATGTGCATATAGTTTCCAGATAATTGGATCACTTTTTTCTCCTCCTAGCTTCATTAAAGTACTTTAATTTTGGAAACTCTAAATGACCAGGGAAACTGATAAAGAATGAGTGGTTAGTCTCTGTGATTTGAATTCTGGGAATATAAAATAGCTCCTGCATGAATGTCAAACAATTATTTCTAGGAGCTTTTTTTTCTTCTTTAGTGCTATTTCTCATAGAAATCAGCAAGTAAGTCTTTCTGAGTTAGAATAATTAATTTTTTTTAAGAACTGGAAGGAACTGTAGAGTTCAATCTCATTTTATAGATAAGGAAATTTGGATCCCAAGAGATTAGATGTTTTACTTAAGATCACATAGTTGATTAAAAAACTGGTCAATAACTCAGGTTTTCTGACTTCTAGTCCAGTATTCTTTCCAATAGAAAAAGTTGAAATCCTCAAGAGACTTATTCACCAAAAATAAGCTTGGAAAAAATATTCCTCATTAAGTAACTCTGATTAGTGAACATGATAATACAGGATATGAAAAAGAATCAGATGTACCCTTATAAATGTCTCATACTTAAAAAAAAGGATACAGTGTACTTCAAAATTCAGAGTGAAGCTCTTACTTTTATCCATGTTAATTTTTTAAACAATTTGCTTTCTTTGATTTTATTGCTATTAAAGAGTTTGAGGAAAAATCAAACAAATTTTGCCAGTCTAGTTGCAATTTTCATTCTAAATTTTTCTTGGTTACTTGCTGAGAAGATCCAAGAAGAGTAAAAATATCTAGTTCCACACTGGCAGTCTGCAATCTGTTTTGATGTGCCATTGCTGGGAGCTTCACAACTCGTCAAGTATAGAAGGTTGGTGGCTTTCTATTCCATCCACCCTTCCTGAGGAAACTACTATGGTAAATCACATCCTCTCCTGGAAATATAAAGGTTTATCAGTCTGATCATAATTTTTTAAATCTCTGAGCTCAAATTAGCAACATCCATCCATAGTAGTATAATCTCCCCCCAATTTTTGAATCTGCATTTAATTAAATAGATACAAACCATTTTTTCCTCCTCTTAAAATTTCTTATAGCATATAATAGAAACAGAAAGTTGGAGTTCATACCAAATGGTATATAACTGCCCAAGGGTAGTGCCAGCTTGCCAAAACACCTCCTCAAAGAAGAATTATACTTATGCATGAGGTTTTGCAATGGAATTTTATGCAATTATTCAGAGATTAAAATAAATGATATATAATTCTTATGTTTTCAAAGAACAAAAAACTAGGATTAGAAAACACTTAAAGCTCTGTTCAGTTTAACATTCTATGATACTACAGTAATTGGAAAAACAAGTTTTGCATGAGAGTAGAAAACCAAGTCCTGAAATAAAGTATCAAAGAGAGAGAAGAAACAGTTAAGATTTTGGACTTATGAACTAATATGACTAAGTTTTATGTACTAAAGTATAAAAGCACAGACACTGATCTTTTAATTGAAGTTTTTTTATTTTAAAAACATATGCAAGGATAATTTTTCAACATTGACCCTTGGAAAACCTTGTGTTCTGATTTTTCCTCCCTTCCCTAACTCCTTCCCCTAGATGGAAAGAAATCCAATATATATGTTAAACATGCTAATAATATAGGTTAAATTCAATATAGGAATACATACATTGATCTTTTTTTGGAGAGTGGGGATTGAGTTATTTGTTTCTTTGTAGGGTAGGACAAGCATCTTGCAAAATGTTCAGTTGTTCAGTCATTTCTGACTTTTCATAAACCCATGGACCATAGGACTTCTATTCTCTATTCTCTGTCCAAGTTGACATTCATTGTTTCTATGATATTATCTATCTAATCCTCTGCTATCCACTTTTTGTTCTGCTTTCAGTCTTTTACAACATCAGTGTCTTTTCCAATGAATCCTGTCTTCTCAAAGTATTTAAACTTCAACTTCAATATTTGACCTTCCAGTGAGTAGAGCAAACAGGAAATACATATTTGATAATCTAAAACTGAATGATAGAGTATAAGCTCCTTTGACTAAGTTGTAAACTTCTTTGAATTAAAGACCATGCTTTAATCTTTCTATACTTTGCACATGGTAAGACTCAATGATGTTTATTGAGTGAAATGATATAATAAATTATGATTATCATGCTGCATTTGAAAGTTCCTGAGAAAATTAGTTTGCTAGGACACCTATGATAATAGAAATACTATCTGTTGTGTTCTGGGAGATTTTCTGTTCTGGGTGAATTTCAAGGATATGATTTGGATAGAATAATCATCATGAATAAAATTAATTGTGGTTCAAATTAGATGATTTATCTGGGTTCTGGGATTCAAGATTGTTTCTGGTATCAATTAATTGGGATATAATTTTGGTAGAATTGTATGTTATATGGTATTTTCCATAAAAGTAATACAATTCAACAAAAAATTTTTTTAGAGATAAGAGATGAAAAGTTTAATAAATTCATGGTCGTTGCCCCTAATAAGCTAACTGTAGAGAAAGTAAGTAAGACATCAGCAAGTAGCTGCTAAGCATATTATATAATAAGTCCATTAGGAAATTATGAAATGAAGTTCTAGATGGGGCATTAGGGGTATTTATTACTAACTGGTGATGGGGAGGGAATGAATCACTAATATCAAATGTAACATTCCAAACTCACTATTAATAGGCTCACCTACTATGAGCCACTTTCTCTTAGTGTTGATGATTAGATTTTTGTTGAACCATTTACCTGGACTATATTATGATAAATTGTATTATATTTGCAAAATAGCTGATGGAGCTATACTGTCTGGTCTTGGAATGATTGAAGCAGTTTTCTCCTTCCCTTAAATCCCCAGTATGCTATAAGGACATTAGTTTCATTGGCATCATATAAATGAATGCATACTTTTACAAGCTTGATATAAACTCTTCCTTTAGAAAGTTTTATCTTCAGAATCATAATGTTATATAACATGGAGATTTTTGTTTCATATTTTTATAATGCTATAAGAGGGCTAGTTTACAAGATTAAATGAGGCAAATAGAGAATGATAGACTGTACACACACACATACATTTAATTCTCAAGGTTGATTTTAGGTTTATTAGCCTTCTTCTTTTTCAATTTATATTAAATATACCACATATATTCATGAGGGTGGAGAAAACACATGATAATAAAATTTTAGAGTTTCAAGAAATCTTAGATGTCATCTAGTTCAACCTCTTACTCCATGAAAGAATTCTTTTCTAAAACCTCTGACAAGTAATCACTGAACTGCTGGTGCACACTCAGTAACGGGAGCTCTGTTTGTGAGGCTGTCCATTCCATTATTAGATGATTTTAATGGTTAAAACATTTTTTTCATATATTGAACTGCTAAAATCTACCTCCAGGCAATCAATTGAACCTGTGTTATGTGCCAGGCACTGCACTAGGTGCTGGTTATAGAAAGACAATAGCAAAACAGTCTGAGCTTTTAAGGAGCTTATATTCTAATAGAAGAGACATATACATATATAGGTATATGCAAATATATATTTTTGTATGTATATGTATACATATACACACACATATATAGATACACACATATATATATAGATACACATAAAAACATATAAAATATATGTAGAGTAAACTTAGTAGGGGAGGAATTAGCAGGAGGGAGGACAGGAAAATTCTCATGCACAAAAAGGCATTTAAGTTAAGTCTTGAAAGAAACAAAGATTTTAAAGAAAATATTAGGAATTCATTTGTGACAGCTAATGAAAAAGGTATGAAGATGAGAAATGGAGTCATGTATTGAAATGAGAAATGGAATGTCAAATATTTGGAAGTAGACTAGTTCTGCACTTCAGAGTATATAGAGGGAAACAATTTGCAAAAAGTTAAGAAAAGATAATAGGATAGGGCTTGGTTGTAAAAACCTTTAAATATCAATCAAAAGAATTTATATTTTTGATTATGTAGAACACTGAAATTCATTGAGTGATGTGGTCTGACTTTGGAAAAATAATAATATTAGATATGTACTTGAAAATATGATTATAAGTAATAAAAATTATATACTAAATAAAGATATTGCTTTTTCAATTCCTGCTATTGATAATGGCCACAGATATTCTCCCTGAAATAATATACAAAATGTCTTTTCTATATGAAGTGCTTTATATTTTTGAAACAGCAATCATATAATCTTTAAAACTTTCTTTCACAGACTTAAATCTTTGGATGTTACTCTAACAATCTTGCTTATTTTTCTGTGATATGCACAAATTTTTCAATATAATCTTAAAAGATGATACTAAGAACTAAACATAAAACTCACAATGTTTTCTGACAATCAGAGAATATCTTCCATGTTGCTCTCCTGATATATTAATGTAACCTAAAATTACAGCAACTTTGAAAAAACTCATAATTTGAATTGTTATCAAGCTTGGTATACAAGTCAATCTTGTGCTTAAGTTTTTTTCCAACATGAATATGGCACTTTCTATTTTATTTTTGTAGCATATCAAGGCAGCTTGCTATACAAAGGGTTAACAGAGTTGGGTAGGGAATGGGCCACAAGGCATGATCTAGTGGTGAGCGTAACAGTCCAAGAGCAGCAGAGAGCCTTGTCATTTGGAGTAAGACCTCTTTCCTTTATTCTATCCACTAACAGAAATGCCAACAATTTCTTTACCATTTGTTGGAATGAAAATGATGTATAATCAGCTGAATTTGAACCCATCTTATGAAATAGGGAGACAAATGTGTGTGTGTGTGTGTGTGTGTGTGTGTGTGTGTGTGTGTGTATGTGTGTGTAAGAATGTAAGAACAGAAAGATCTGAAGGAGAAAGATCTAAAAACAAGTGCTTAATTTAACAGATAAGGATTAAGCATACTATGAACGGGACAGGAAGGGTACAAAATGTAGGATAGTTAGGGGCCATTGAGAATAATGGATTCTTGGTTGCTACAGATCTCTTCTGAAAGTCCTGGATGACTCTTATGGTTGTAGGTCATTTGGTACTTAAATGGATTTACACTTTTTGGGAATGGCCTCTTACTCCTCTTCTAGCTCCTCTTACTCATCTTGGCCTTCAGTTTTCTTTCAGTACATCAGGAAAGATATATTGTAAAAGGACATCAGGTGAAAGAGAAAGGGAACACAACAACAATAATGATAACTTTACATATTATATAATGCCCATTTAATTTTCATAGCGATAAAACAGTAATAAAATATAGGTGGTTGAAGATAACAGATAAGATAAAAGCATGGTATCACATATATCTGTATTTTATAGGCAGATCTTTATGTATCCTCTGATTAAGTTAGTTTAAACACAAATAATGTATCATTTACTAGTCTTATGTTTTCATTATGATCAATAAAAGTAGGGAAAATATTAAGTAAATATCTTAAATTTTTATCACATTTTTAAAAAGTATACTTTTCATGTGTATGATATTTCACTTACTGACACTAAATAGCAAAAAGATATTTTAATTATGTTTTTTATGATTGGATAGAGAAGTAACAATTTTCTACAGAAACTATTTTTTGTAGTATTTTTTTATTGATCATAGAGGCTTCAGAGACTTAGTGTTAGATCTCTCCTTGAAGAAAAATGAGGCATCTAATATTTCCTTTATTTCTATGTGTTGCAGAAAACACTTGCTTTAAAAGAAGCATAAGGAGTGAAAAAAATTATGAGGACATATTGAAGAAAGTATTAAGTTTATAAATGTTTGATAATCTGTTAAGTGATCTGTAGATAAGTATCTGAATTTCTTGTCTCAATAGCAAGGTTAATGGTCTTTTTTTAAAAGCACATACAATAACAGAAATACATAGACTTTTAAAAGAAACTGAAGGTGAATCTTTGCTATTTCTGTGGTGGTAGATTTAGTCCCAGAAGATAAATATGCCATTCAGTTTCCCACAGCTATTCATTCCAGGAGATATTGTATGCATTTGGCTAGTGAGCTGCTTTTTTTTTCACTTGGAAATTGTTTTGAGTTTGGAATTTGCTGTTTAGATCATGATTCACATCGCCAGAATAGAATTAAGGATACTCTTCTAGGTACTTGGCAGAGTCAGGAAATGTTTCCATATATAGATGGAAAACCTTTGCCACCCATTTTTGGCTTGAGGAAATGTTATTTTAAAAATTCAGTTCCCAATGACTTTTTGCTCAGAAGCAATGATAAGCACTATAAATTTATATACCTACAAGAGTTGATATTCTTTCAACAAGGAGAAAAGGTCATATATCTTGATAACCTCTTTTTTGCTATTTTAATCTATCCATACAAAGTCTCCTCCATCCCTCCCTGATAGCTCCAAAGGTATAGCTATATTTTTATTTGGGATTAGGAGAAAGAAGGATGATGACAATTCCTAATTCCATATTGGTCTTCATAGGTCAGGAAATATCTGAAAATAGGTGCTCTTCTTTCCTCTCAGTAGAAGTTGCCTTAACATCTTGAGAAACTGACCAGGAACTGTTAGCAACTATAGGACTGTGGGTCTGTAGGGCTTATTTTATTATTGGTTTCACTTCTTAGAGTATATTTGGGACTTGGTCTTGGGAGGGTGTGGTGGGAATATAGCAACAGGGGTTATTAGCAGAGCTAGAATTAGCAAGGCTGGACATCTGGAGAAGGACTTGCTTTACTCTACTCCTTGATCTCACCTCAAATGGTTCTCTGTATTGCCACTCCCCTCTCTCAAATAAAATTGAAATAAAAGAGGAAAAATGCTGAATTTGTTTTTGCTAAGTGACATTATGGTTAGTTACAATTCTGGTAGTTAGTATAATATATGCCCATAAAAAACCACAGGATCATAGGAGTGGAACCGGAAGAGACTTTGGAGTTCATTTAGTTTAGTACTCTTATTGTATGGTTGAGAAACTGAGGCTGAGACAGATTAAATTAATTGCTTGAGTGTAAGAGGTAACATTTCAACCCAGATCTCTCAGCTAGAGTCAGTGCTCTTTTCATTATGATAATAATACTAATAATTAATGATAAAACTTTAGCTGGTATTTATATAATATTTTAAGATTTGCAAAGTGCTTTACAAATACTAAATAATTTTATCCTCATAGCCAAAGCTGGGAGACTAGTGTTATTATCACCTCTATTTTACAGATGAGGAAATTGTGCTAGAAGTTGTGATTTGCCCAGACTACTCATTTAACCTCTAACTATTTCAATTTTCTCCTCTGTTACCAAAACCAATAATCACATCTCAATCCTCATTCTCAGATCTCTCTGCAGCCTTTAACAGTCTTCATCACCTTCTTCCACTTGAAAATGTTATTCTATATAGATTTTTGGCAATCACTCCCTCTTGGTTCTCCTCTTACTATCTGACCAATTCTCAGTCTCTTTTGCTGGATCTTCATCCAGATAATGGTCTCTAACCATAGAGTTTTGTCCTGGGTCCTCTTGGTGATCTTATCAGCTCCTGTGGTTTCTCTTTCAAGTCTCTCTCCACTCCAGTCCATCTTCCATTCAGTCACCAAAATGATTTTCCTAAAATGCAGGTCTGCCCATGTCACTTCCTCAACTTAATAAGCATCAGTGTGTGGCTCCCTATTGCTTCCAGGATCAGATACAAAATGCTGTTTGGCATTCTAAGCCCTTCTTAACACAGTCCCTCTTACCTTTCCAGGCTTCTTAAGCATTACTTCCCAACACATACTCTTCAAATCAGTGGTACTGGCCTCCTGTCTGTCCCACAAGCCAGACTGTCCATTTCCTGGCTTTGGGGATTTTCTTTTGTTATCCTCCATGCCTGGAACAGTCTTCCTTCTTATCTCTGTCCGCTGGCTTCCCTTAAGTCTAAACTGAAATTTCATCTTCCAAAAGAAGCCTTTTAATTCTAGAACTTTCCCTTTTTAATCCCCCCATGTCCTCCATATAACTTGTTTGTACATAGTTATTCCTTTCATATCATGACTTTCCCCACCTTCACTGATCCAGTTCATGGATCAGCATGAGAAATTTAATGGGAATTTTTGGAGAGTTTTGCAGAAACCACAGATAACTTAGAAAGTCAACAGATAACATAGAAAATATTTAGAAACTCAGAAATGCATAAAAATCTGTATACTTTTGTATAATATCAACCTAAATTTTATAATGAGCTACTATAAACACTCAATGAAAAGATAAAAAAAAAAATCAGAATTCTTTGGTATGGAGAACTAAAAATTTTCACATGAATTTCCCAGCTCAAGGCGGTATCATGCCCCTAAACATGTGGAAGGAATAACTGTTGTCCTTTGTTTCTTGTCTTCCCCATCATATTGTGAGTTCCTTGGAGACAGGGACTGTCTCTTGCCTTTTTTGATAGCCCCAGAGCTTAGCACAGTGTCTGGCACATAATAGACACTTATTTTATTTATTTTATTAACCAATTGATAAATGTCTAAGGATGAATTTGAATTAATGGCAAACTTACACACTCGAGGATATTTCTTATGATCAATTCTGCTTTTAACCTACTTGTATATAGCAGCTAGGTGACACAGTGGATGGAATACTGGATTTGGAGTCAGGAATCTTTGAGTTCAAATGCAACCTCAAACATTTATGAGTTATGTGATCCTGGGCAAGTCACTTAAACTCTGCCTTAATCTCCTAATTTGTAAAAAAAAAATGGGACAATAATTAATTACATTTATTTACCTGGGTTGTGATGAGATTAAAATGGGATAATACCTGTAAAGATAATGCAAATGATAGCTATTATTATAATAAAAATTTGGCAAATAAGGTAAATCCCTCTTACCCAATCTGTACTTTGTGTGAATATTAGTATGGAGGCAAGCAGGAGAAGGCATTTTAAAATTCCTTTTTTCTTAGGATATACTTCATATTTTCTATGCAGAGTGTGAATTAGTTGCATAGAAAATTGTGAAGAAAAGACTGTCATTAGAGACACAAAGAAAATGAAGTATCACCTATTTTGGGGAACTGAATTAGAACTGAGAAGGTTTTTGTTCTGTGTAATTAGCTCTGTAACAGACTATATAAGGAAAACTGCATGTAGATAGGATCAATTTGGGTAAGGCTGAATGGAAGGAGGGATGATGGTAATAATAATGGTAACTAACATTCATCTAGCATTGACTATTTGCCAGGCACTGTCCTTAACTACAATTATTACCTCATTTGATCCTCACAACAATCCATTTTATAGATAAAGAAACTGAAGCAAAGAGAAATAAAGCAATTTGCTCAGGCTTACATCGCTGGTAAATAGTCTAAGGTGGGATTTGAACTCAGTCCTTCCTGAACTTCCTGACTCCAAGCCTGGCATTCTATTTACTATGCCACTTTGTTGCCTTATAAACTAGTATAAAAGTAGGGTTGGCCTTAAAAAATATTTTCAAATATCTAAAATTTAACTTTGGTATATTATTGAATTATTTTCCCTTTGTGCTGGAAGATCATTTTCCTGACCACTTGCAAAATTTTATGATTCTCCGTAAAATTATTAAATTTGACCACTATTCTGATCTACTTGGAAGGATTAATTTTTCTCCCTCTTCTTCCCCTACCTCTTTCTGGCAAAATTTGCACATTCTTTTTATTGAGAAGTCCTGGACAGTTAAAAAAATAGTATTTTTTGTACTTTGGTGTTTTTTAAAAATTTGTTTAGTATTTTAACTTGTTGGTATTAAATTTTTTTGAACTATTATTTTGGGAGACCTGTTAGTTTTAAATGATCTCTGCCCATCCTATCTTAAAGACAGTGACTTGTATAGAATTTGTATGGATGTGTGTGTATTAAATAATGTTGTTTTTTCCTTTTATTAAGTCAACTAAATTTACCTTCACTTCAGCATTTTTGTGTTTCAAATTTCTCAATCTGTCCTTCACAACATCTCTTTATTTAGAGAGGTTCTCTATTATGAATTAAAATTTTCCTACTCTGCCAATTAGAAAAAAAGTATTGAGATAAAATGTCTAATTTTTTATTTTACGAATAAACTAATTTTTTATTTTATATATTATACTTTTCTTCTGAACCTTTCTGAAGTGTCTTGTTCCATGATTTCTGCGGAGTATATAGGAATCTGATTTATATTATTTTATTTGTAGATTATAATTCTGAGTTGAAAAGGATTTAGAGACTATCTTGTCTAATCTTTTCAGTTTACAGATGAAGACCTGAAGCATAGCTATTTCAATAATGTTTCCAAGGTCCACAGGTACTAAGTTATGCTCATCATACCCTGTTTCAGTTTGAGATTTAACTCATTCTTCTATTTTTAGGACCAGTTGATATATCTGCTGAAAAGCAGAACTTCTATTAAGGCTTTCTCGCTATCTTTTTTTGGTATTTCAGCCTTTTTCTGTCATTCTCTGTCCCTTTTTGGCTCTCTTCACTCTCTAGTGGGCAGACCTCTGAAGCTGGTCTGTCCTGTGGGCAGAGGCTGCCATAGCCTATTTATTTTGGAAGATATGCTGATCATTGTTTGGATACCTGCCCTGAATAATCTTTGAGAGATTTCTGGTAGTCCTAGACAGTTTTTCTATTTCCTTTCCTTTGGGCTGATACAGACACATCCAACATATTTTCAAATTCATCAATTTGTCCTTCGACTTTTCTTCTTTCTTAAAATGGAAGAAATTAGGGCCCAAGTCTATGGTTTTCTTGTATTTTTTGTCATAGAGATGAAGATGTAGGTGGTTCTTTTGTGTTAATTCTTGAAATTTTTAACCTTGCTAAGGGATGGTTGACGATATCATTGGGTCTATCTTCTAATTCTGTGAATTTAGATCTAATTACTATACAATTGATTCTTAATCCCTTTTTTTAATGTTAAAAGTTTGAAGAAGTTAACAGAAAGTGACTCCTTCCATCTTGCTGGTCATAGGATTTTGCCTGGGGGGATGTGTGTGAAGGGAGGCCAAGATGGGCCAAAGGAGAAGTCCTCATCTCTCAAATTCCTTGTCCTTCATCCTCAGAATTTCTTGACTACTGCTCAGAATCAATCTATCTCTATCGGCTATAGAACTTGAAAAAGAAAAAAAGGAAAAATATTACAAATCAAACATGTTCCTTTTGTGCCTTCCCTTTCCTCCTCAAACCTCTTATAAACTTCTCTGACTGTAACCTTCCATTTTCATAATTTAGCTCTTTCCTTCCTCCATTTCCACTAAGCCTCAGGTGAAAAATATGCTTGATTGAGTTGTGAATAGTTTGTTACAAGATAATATAAAACAAAAGGATTGGACTAGAAATCACTAGATAATCTTCAAAGCTCCTTCCAGCAATAACATTATTTGATTCTAAAAATATTACTCAGAAGTTTGAAAATCGCATTTGTAATTTGTTCCTGATTCTTTGTTCACAGTGTTCATTAGGAAACCCTCTAGGTTAATGGCAGATAAAGGTTGTCTATCACTAACTTTATATTAGACCTAATTGCAACTTCACTTGTCCCATACTAATGAAAATCAAGGATAATTTTATTTGGATAGACTGGGGGAATCTACTGAATTGAAAATGTATTAGAGAGAATGATAACTATGACCATGTCACATACACTATTTTATATTACCCCCTCTACTCTGACTCTGGGTACTTCGTGGAACACAACATCATGACCTGGCATGAAGTTTGACCTTGGAAGAGGAACTTGGACAATCAAACCTCCCTCAAAAGACCTGTCTTCAATCTGGTACTAGCCTGAATGTATTCTTCAGTGATTCACTAACCTCCCTCCCTTATAATCTGTCTATTCCAATGACTCTGAACTTTTGTCTGCCAATTTATCATCCCATACCTCCTACACATTTACTCCCATGCAGCTCAAACCACCATTCTTCCAGTCTCTCAGGCTCACAATCTAGTTGCCAACTTTAACTTCTCATTCTCTCTCTTTAGCCCCCATATATAATCTTTTGCCAAGTCCTATTAATTCTGCCTTTTCAATAACTGTTGTATATGACCACTTTCTCTTCTCTTATACTGCCATCATCCTGATAGTAATCTATAACTTAGCAACTGAACCACTGCAATATTGAACTTTGATGCCTAATGTTTCTTCCCACCCCACTTCCTCTTTCTAAAAATGATCTTGCTAAATAAAGTGCACGTCTCACCCTGTCATGATCTCCTCTTCAATAAACTCAGCATCTTCCCATTTCCTCTAGGATCAAGTATAAAATCCTTTCTTTGGCCTTTAAAGTTTTCATGACTTGACCCCTTCCTATTTTCTAGTCTTCTTGCAATTTACTCTTATTCTACTTCACTCTACTAGTGACACTGACCTTCTTACTTTCTTCATATGATTCACATTCATATTAATTAATGTCAATGAGCCAAGTGTCATGCTAACTTTTGTCAAGTTATCTGAAGAAGTCTCCCACAAAATTCTTTATCTAGTTATTCTCATTCATTTTCCCTTTTACCTTTAACCAATTCTTAGGTCCCATAGAATGCTTAAAATCCAATACCAGCTAATATCCTGTATTAGACAATATGGGTAGTATATTTGCTAGAGGATCATCCTGAAAGGTCTTGGGGTAAATAGTAATTGATTAACTTAAGTAGTAATAATGAAAATAACAACTCAACAGTTATTGAGCTTTGTAATGTAAGACATCATACTTTGTTAATGATCTTTGTTATTAAGTTTCTCACTATCTTGCTAATTTTACTTATATTCAAAGTTTTATGGGGTTTTATCATTTATTTGGTCACAGGTAGATAATATTATTGTGTTATTTTTGTCTACATTTTCAATTTTCTATTGAGAATACTCCTTTGGTAGATGCAGATCAATAGTATTCTGAAATTTAGAGTTTTAGAAAGTTGCCTAGGGACATTGATTTGGTTAAATGACTTGCTAGGGGATCATACAATCAGTTTTTGTCTTTCTGATACTGAGATCAGCTTTCTACCTACTACTACATTATTCTACATCTTGCTTTTATTTTAGGTAGTGGTATGTAAAAAAAAAAGTGCTGAGATTGGTCTTTGATATAACAGATATAATAATTATAGTGAAAGTGAAAGACCAATTCTAACAGAATTAATAGTTCTAAATTTAGTTCTAATAGCATAAATGAGCTGGTATTACTTAAATTTACCAATTGTTATTCCTTTCTGTGGCTATTAGCTGTTAGTTTGGGAAAGTACATGTACTTTTTTTCTTTTACTTTAGCCTTTATTTCTCTTTTTACCTTCATTTTTAATTTTTAGAGGAACTGATGCAAATGTAATAAAGAGAAATGACTATGATAAAGGAATTTCATCAAAAGAAAATAAAAAGGAGCTGAATTTACATCTATGAATTATAGATTTTTCTGGAGGACAACTGACTGCTTGTTATCATTGCTTCATGATTAAAAACCTTTTGGAAATGACTGAGTTTAATGAGCTCACAGAATTCTTGAGGTTAAGTAGTTAAAAAGAAAATGTAAACAGTTTACATTTTCTGTTCCCCCCCAAAAGATGACCTTTTTGTTTGTTTGTTAATTTTCCCATTAGTACTGTTCAGGATGGAATTTCTAAGGTTTCTAATATATGAGATATGAAAATTTGGATAGTAAATATGGAATTATTGGTGATTTTTATTGTGCTTAATGAAAATAAACAGTGGGAGGCTTTACCAATACTTTGCTTGCTTTCCCCCATTAGACTGTGAGCCCCTTGAGAGCAGAAACTCTCCTTTGCTTTTCTTTGTATCCCCAGGACTTAGCATAGTTCAAACTTAACAAATGCTTTTTGATTCTATATACATATAGTCTGGACTGATTTTTAATTAATATGAATGATCAATAAAGGACTATTGATTTCTTCAGATATATTGGATTTAGTAGTTAAGTGGTTTAGTTTAATAGTTATGACCTAAAGAACTGATAAAATTTGGTAGATTATAAGATAAAAGACTCATAGATTTAGAGCTAGATTGGACCTTAAAGGTCATTTAAAACTACCCCTTCATTTTACAGATGAAGAAACAGAGAGGTGCAGGAAAGTGAAGGAAGTTTTTCAAAACCACTGAGTTAAGAGGTAAACAAAATCAAGACTTGAACCCTTATAACTTAAGTCTTTTGACTTCAGAGCAGTTTTTTACCTCACCACACTGCCTTACTATTAGGGCTTTGCTAGAGGCATATTTCAATTGAGTGGCTTGTGCAGAATTATTCAGATATTAAATGTCAGAGGTAGGATTTATGTATTTCTGGCTCCAAGCCCAGTACTATACCACATTATCTATCAATCTGAATTGTAAACATGTAAAAATAATAATTTGAAGTTGAGGAGGGTTATGCTGATTTTTCAGAGAAAGATTCCATAGTGATAGAAGAATAAAGTATGGTATGGACTCTCTTCACTTTTAGGTCCTTGAAAGTAACTCCTTATAATGGAAATTGTATTTTGAACCTGTGACTTTGATAAAAGAATCACAATGTTGTCTTAAGACTATAGTAGAGTAAATGAAAAGAAAGTAATTTTTTTTCAAATGTAACATTCCCAAATTTTAAAAAATGGTAATTTTAATAGCTTTCAAGATATGTATGGAAGATAATACTAATCATTGCCAATGATGCATATCTATTTGTACACACATACACACGTATTCTAATCCCAATGTCTTGACCTGACATTCAAAATCTTTTTTTGTGATTTCTTCTAACCAATATTTTCTCTTACCACTCTCCAGTTTATCTGTTTTGCTTCATTAAGCCTGTGTAGCCTAACATAATTGATGTTCATCACTATACTTTTGCTCATATTGTGTCCTTTCTTTAAATGGATATCGACTTCTTCCTGTTCTTCAAAGGCTCAACATAAAGTCTTCCTCACAGACTTCTTTTATTTTCATCTCACCATTTTCTTCAGCACTTAGGGCTCATCTTACCATTTAACATTCAGGCTGAAGTGTTTTCCAATTTCGCAGATTGGTCTTTTGAAGTTTTAAGGTTCTCAAAAAACTATATCTTATATTTCTTTGTGTTCCTAAATGTGCTTAGCACAAAGCTAGGAACACAGTATATGCATAATTAATAATGGTTGATTTTACTTGACTATGGATGGAATCATTAATTGCTCAGGGACTGGAAATAATCATATTACAATTGTGTGCCACACTTTCTGCATTAGAGGGAATTTCCATTTGTATTGCCATAGAGGAGCCTCTTGGGTATTTACTGTTAGATGAGGAAGGAAGTAATGTCACAATTAGTCTGAGTTAACTTGCAGCAAATCACAAATCTGTATAGCATAAAGCAGAGGGAGTCTATTAGGGATCTTAATTATTTTGTGGTTCATAAGTAGAATTTTCTTCATTGTTCTCTTATTGCTTCAGCATTTGATGAAAATTGTAGGTAAAATCATCTTTTTTTACTTAGTGTGAGTTGTGGTTCTAACTATGCTTTGGATTAGAAGCAGGTTTTTTCCCAGCTAATTATTTTGGGAAACTCAGTACAGGCATCTAATTTCTAAGTCATCCTTTTGATACAGCATGATACAGTCACTATTTTTTAAAATGGGAAAAACCATATAAACAGATCTGAGACTTTTTTAAAGATACTATGCATAGAAATGAGGTAGTTATTTGTAATGCTTAGCCAGGAAATTATTTTATTTTGTTTTTTTTTGCAAAGCAACTGGGGTTAAATGATGTGCCCAGAGACAACACAGCTAGTAAGTGTTAGGTGCCTGAGGTGGAATTTGAACTCAGATCCTCCTGATTTCAGCCATGTGCTATATCCACTACACAATCAAACTGCCCCAGGAAATTATCTTTAACAACACATACATTTTCCTATGTTATACAGGTTTCTACTTAAGCAGAAAACCCCCCAATTACATGGGTTATGAAATTAATTTCTCATTAAGAGTAAAATCTTTAGACAAAACAAAAATATATGCAGAAAAATATATAGGGGAGGGAAGGTTGTTCTGAAGTATGATGTTTACATTTCTAAATTTTGCTACTTAAAATTGAAAATTTCACATATTCTGAAAATTGCAAAATGGTTTTCTTAATCTGGGGAGATAGAATTGGATTTGGGAGCAAGATATCATAGTTCTGGATACTAAATTATCAAACTGGAAGACCTTATTATTAAGCTCTTGGCAAGAACTGTGCTCCAGGTGTGTAGAAATCAATAACATCATTAATTCTTTTTAACATCTCTCATATATGAACTTCCTGCTGTCCATTCTTTTGATTGTATCTTCCTTTGATCATTGCAGCCTTTTCTTCATTGTTCTCTGTCAAGTGATGATTTTCTAGTCAGTTTCATATGTCACAGCTATCTATCTGTATCTCCCTGTCTCTATCCATCTTGTATCACAGTGTGGACTTAATGAAAATTTTTTTTTTTTATGCAACACACCACAAATAATCATTTAATAGATATTTCCTAATCATTCATATGTGCTGTGTAGGAACAGGAGATCTCTGTTCTTCATGTGCTAACTACAATCTAATAGAAGAGTTGAGTACACAGATAACTTTACTACAAACTAGAATATGACGAATACATAGAAGTCCAAAGTATTATGAGATTACTTTTAGCTGGAGGTATCAGGAAAAGGTTTATAGAAGAGTAAACTTTTGAACTAAGTCTTTTTAAATTAGATAGGACGTCAGTAGATGGGGAAGGGGGAAAAGAAGGAAAAAGGCAGAGGTTGGAAAGTATAGCATGTTTGTTTGGATTGTAGAGTAGATGGGAGACAGAATAATAGGATATAAGTCTGGAAATGCAGATTAAGTGTACCAGGAAAAGGAATTTATACTTTGCATTTTATCCCTTAGACACTGTGAAGTTAATGAAGATTTTTAGGATGTAAATGTGTACCTTGTGTCTTTAATACTAATATAACCATATGGAAGAGAAAGATCAAGGTAGTCTCCTCTATTGTGAAGTTTGTATGATCTGTCATTATAGTTTTATTTACTTCCCAATTTCTGTATCAACAACCTCTATGTATCCCACTTGTTCCATGGCTTTTCAGTTTTAGAATGAAGCTGAATTGGTATGGACTCATATTCTAATTCTGGGTTTTGTACAATGTCTAATACCTTTTGATGATGAAGGGTTATTTTTAAACACAAAAAAGGAAAAAGAGGAAGAGGAAGAATTATAATAAGCAAGAACTAGCTGTTAGAAGGGCAGACAGCCAAGGCAATAATAGATAAGTCTGCTCAAGGTACATCTTGCAAGGATTTGGGAGGAATAACTACACTGGTTTCTAGATTTAGAAACTTTTCTGGCTCATTTGGAAGAACTATTTGGGAGGAAGGATGTCTCTGTAGACATTCTTTCTTGTGGATCAGGTCTTATGATTCAAGTTTGCGTGGGTGAGATATTAATACTGTTCCCAAGGGATGGATTGCATGACTCTGTTTCTAAGAAGAAAATGTTTTGAGCGATCAACATCCATATTTATTACCGAAATTTCATTAGGGTTATGTAGTTCTTTAGGGAGTGACCAGAATAGATAGTTATAATTAGCACTGATATAGCTGTGGTTAGGTCACATGAGAATAGAATAATAATGCTTTGCACATAGTAGGTTCAAGAGGGAGAATTATAGAATGATATATCTAGACTTGAAAGAGATTTTAGAGGCCATCTGGTACAATCTACTCAATTTACAACTGAGGAAGTTGAAGTCCAGAGAGATCGTGACTTGTCCAGAGTTACCCAAGGAATAAATGCCAGGGGGCAGAATCTGATCCTAAGTTCTTTATCTCCCAAGTCAGAGTTCTTTCCATTATACCAGAAGCAATATATGTAAAGAATTTCATTGCAATTGGAAAAAAAGGAAAGGAAATCTTTTTAGGCTAAGCATGAACCTTTTTAATATGAAAAAAAATGCAGTGGTACATACTTTAATAACTTGAACTTTAATAAAGAAGGTTGTGAAGGCATGTATGTAAATTTCCTCATTGTATTGTCTCTCAAGATGATGATATATTTTTAGGCAGCATGATATAGTAGAAATAATGCTGGATTTTGTCTGTGTGACCACAGACAAATTGATACTTTTGGCTTTGGTTTTCTCAATGGCAAAATAGAATTTGTTATCATTTGGGAGTTTTTTTTTCAGAACTAAGTAAGAGATTTATAAGTTGAAAAGTTTTATTAATATGTTACATATAGATATAAAAATAAATTATAAGTATGTGTGCTTATATACATTCATATCCATATATATTATAAAGTAAAGTAAAATAACTGGCCAGCTATATTCAAAGATGTCTTTAAGGAAAAAAAATTTTTTTACTTACCTTTGCTCAGTAAACTATGCTGCCAGATAAACATTCTGAATGATGCATTAGCTCTTTGGTTTAGACAAGCATTTTGTTCCCAATTAGATTATCATTCACTTTAAATGGCTTAAATGTCTTGGCAAGGTTAAATCTTCTTGGCTCTGTATTCAGTGGTGCTGATCAAGTGAATGCTGCTATTTTTTTCTTCTCCCCACAATGCTGTCCCAACTGTGAAGAAGTTGAGAGTAGCTCCCCATTGATTACTGGCACAATTAAGCCTGTCTTGTCCCATTTATTAGGAAATTTTTGAGGAAAACAAACTAGATGCTAGACAATCTTGGAATTGTATGCCTTTGATAAATATTCAAGATGATATGAAGAGAATCCACATTGCCATAGTTGCTTTAGGGGCAAGCTTATGGGGTAACACTATGTAACTTTCTAAAAAGTAAAACTGCTTTGAAAGTGGATCATTGACATTGCATCGGATTGGCTTTTCTCTTCAACTTTTCCCAGTATCTGTATATGACATGTTTATAGGAATAAAAGTTCTATTATATCAATACAAAGTGTGCTTGGAATTTATATTTAAAAGGCTGAATTTATTGGAGAACCAATGTTCCATTTTACTTCAAACTAGACTAGGGGAAAAATATTAAGCTGAAAATAATTTTATTTTAGTGAGGTATGATGAGAAAAGTGTTAGATACTTAAGTAAATCTTCCATCTCTGATTTCTATTCTTTGCTTAAATTCTGAGCCTTTGAATTTTGCTTATAGATAAACAATTATAGACAGGTTTTGTGGAGGTAATATTTTCATCTTGATGTGTTTCGTAAGTTGCAGCTTTCTTATGTCCACCATTTGCTTTGCCATTGCCCTTTGGGTAATTTTTAACTCTACTTCTCTGAAAATAGTAGGTTTCTATGACTTACAGTCATATAGCTTTACTGGAAGAGTGTGGTATTAAAAAGAAATAAATTTATTTCAGAAAGAAGCTTGGGGTCATTAAAAAACACAAAATTTTGTGAGGAAATCCAACCTACTATCCTCCTTACATTCAATGCTGGGTCCATCTAGCTCATTGTTCATTTGTAATTTTCTTCAAGTTTTATATATGTATATATATGTGTGTGTGTGTGTGTGTACATATATATGTGTGTGTATGTGTATGTGTTTTCTGTAGAATGTTCATTCAACTATATGTTATAATCTGGACAATAGGCATTTTTAATCCACTTGGTTTTTCCTATGTGGTTAGTTATATGGAATTCTTTTGAAATATTTTACCTATAATTTTGGCATCTTTGCTTTGTTCTGGAGATTGGTATAAGTAGAACAATGTCATTTCAGTCAGTCAAGAAACATTGAACACTATGTTTTAGGCACCATTCTAAGCAGTGGAAATACAAAGAAAAACAAAAAAGAGAGAAAATAAGAAAGTAGTGATGAGGAAGGAGAACATTCTATTTAGAAACCAAAGTACTTCATCATATATAGGAAATCCCTCCTTGACTTGCACTTTGCACTAGACCTCTTCTATAACAACACTGACCTGATGGATAGCTTGTGTTTTCCACTGGCATCATCATGATAGCCAGAGGAATCAAAGATCTCTAAAAATATTGGGTGGATCCTTTGTAACAAACTTATTGGAAGGCATAGACAAGTTTGAGAGTGTAAGGAGGGTTGACACTTACAATATTGGAGGAAATACTTCTATTGGTGAGCTTGCAGATGATCCTGAATATTTTGTAATTATTTATATCTAGATATCTTTCTATCCATCTCTCTCTCTCTCTCTCTCTCTCTCTCTCTCTCTCTCTGTATGTATGTATGTATGTATATATACACACATATATATCTATCTTGAGCCTTCTTGAATTTTAAGGATCTAGATAAACTCTGGATGAAAAAGCACTAGAATGGACCTCTATTTCCTGGATATTGTAATGTGTCTTGTCTCATTTCTCTCTTCTCCAATCTAGTCTACATACAACTGCCAAAATGATTTTCCTAAAATACAAGTCTTCCTATGTTGTTCCCTGACCCAGGAAACTCTTAATTATTCTTTGTTGTCTCTGAGGTCAAACAAAACTCTTTTGTTTAGCTTTTAAAACCCTTCAAACCTGGCCCCAATTTGTCTTTTTAGTCTTACACATTACTATCCGTCCTACTCTCTATGCTCCGTGTAAATTGATCTTACTATTTCTCACAAATGATATACCATCTACTGTGCCTATGTCTTTGCATTATATAAACATGTCCTCTATGTCTAAAATGCACTCCCATCTCACCTCTGGTTTTCATAATCCTTCATTTTCTTCAAAACTCTGCTCAAGTGACACCATCTTCTACTTAAAGCTTTCATTACCCTCCCCACCCACATTGTTCTCAACTACTAACATTCTCTCAAATTTACTTTGATTTGAGGGGAAATATATTTTTATATGTTTATATATGTACATTTTGTCCCCTCTGATAGAATATTTGCTTTTGGGGAGCAGGAATTATTTTATTTTTGTGGGTATATCACTGGCATCTAATTGAAGGGTTGGCATATAATAGTCACTTAAAAAATTCTTATGGTTGATTGATTCTTGGGCTTATGTGTTGAAGAAATGTCCTTATGATGATTTCTTTCATAGTTTTTTTGGCTATCCAGAATGTTCTTTATTCCCATTTGTGGGGATAGTCTCTTGCCTTGGGCACTTCCAAACCATTACATATAGCCAAGTATTATGTCTGTGAATTGTTTTGGGTAAAGAAAATATTTGTGAGTTTACTGGGAAATCTAATTCATTCAATTGTCTGCCTTGAAGAGCAGTAGTTCTTAACCTGGGGTCCATGATCTTGTGTTCTTACCAAATCACTAACTGAATTTCAGCATAATTTATTTCCTTTATAATTCCATGGATTCGACTTCATGCCTTTAAAATATTATTCTGAGAAAGAATTAATAGGCTTAACCCAGACTGACAAAGGCATCTGTGATACAAAAAACATTAAGAATCCTGTCTAGAGGTAAAGCAGGTTGTGTCATTAGTGTCTGGATATTAGGTAAATATTATAAAATGACAATTGGGGAGTGGGTATTTTGTAAATCTAAATTATCAGAAAAGAAAACTGAAAGGCCATCTGGGAAGGTTAGAGAGAATAGAGAATTGGGCAACTGTAGTCTGGTGAGGTGGAGGGTAGGGGTAACAATTAAATGCTAATTAGTCAAATGAATGCTTTTCTTTTTCCTTCATGCTTTCTCCAGGCATAAATTTCTTTCTTTACAGTTTTCCCTTCTTCCTGATATCTCAAAGCTACAGGAGTAAATGATTGCAAAAGAGAAAGGAAATGAGAACATGAATGAACAAATTATATATTTAATCAGAATTAAGTTATTGAAGAAAATTTATTATCCAAATTAGTTTGTTTGCCAATTCCACTTCCTCTAACTAGTCTTGAGCCACAAATGTTTCACTGAGTGTCAATTGGTGTGGAGGCAGGCAGAAATGGGGTGGGCTATTCTCCCCAGGGACGAATAAAAGGACATACTATAACTTGTGCAGAAGACCTACAAGTAAGAATTTTCCCAGAATGGGGAATAATCCATTATTATTGCTCCATATAAAAACACATTCTAAATAGGTTAAATATGGAATATAATATATACTATTTGAGATTCTTCCAAATTAAAAAAAAAGAATTTTGAAAGAAAATAGTGTTATTTGAGCATCTAGAGTTTCTCTCTCTCTCTCTCTTTCTCTCTCTCTCTCTCTCTCTCTCTCTCACACACACACACACACATATATACACCTATATTTTATTTTTAAATAAATGTTTTTGGAAAAGTCAGTCAAAAACCCCATAAATTATATGTTTCATCAAAAGTCTTTTGAGAAAAATGTACAATGTAAAGCATTAGTCACTGCCCAAAAAGACTTCCTCTAAACAAAGTAAAACACACACATACATATTATATGCATTTAATATATACATTTGTACACATATGTGTACATATGTGATACACATATGTGCTTATATTCTAGTTTCCACAGCAACATGGATTACTGTCTTAGGAAAGAGAGATTTGCATTCTATTATTAATATTATGGTTATTAATTTATTTATTTTTGTATTTGATGACTCAGAAGCTGTAGAGTTAAAATTGAAAATGTAATCCTAGGATTAGTCTTAATTTGCTATATATATGTTTTCTTCTCACTAGTTCATTCAGCAAAAGAACTTTGTTTTTGTACTTCTTTATATGCAAGACATCTTTATTTATTGATGGCTATCTTTGATCTGCTTTGCAAATTTGAAAAAAAAAAAAGAACTGGAGGTCTTCTCAGATCTCTCTCTTCTCAGACAACAGCTTTTATCAGTAGCTAGGTCAGCTGACCTGCTAACAGTTTGTCTTCCTTGGCAATCAGTATTGACTGAATGACAATACATGAGGAACTGGAGTTCCCATCATGGGTCATCACTTCCATAATTCCTTATAAATTCTCATGTGACTGCTAGTGTGGACTGTTCAAGGTGAAGACATCTGATTTTATTAATGAAATTTCTAATTTGCAATGCTTACTGTATAAGGAGAAGGATTTTTTTTTTTTGTTCCTTTTCTATTAAGTTAATTCTTAAGATATTGTGGAAGTTTACTCTTTAGGACATTTCTCCATTAATATCCTCAGTGATCTGTTGTATAAATTCTAGTTAAAATGAACAAGAGCAGCTTTGAGGAAGGAAAAGAAGACAAGATATCACCTGTATGAGCCTGAGGGGTATTCGGTATAAGCTGATCACACCCTCTTTGATTTTATATAAGTACTTTTAAAAATCTGCCCATCTGTCTATCCATCTGTGGATCTGTGAATGTATGGATGTATGGATGTAGCTATCTCCAGCCATCTCTCCATATATGTGTGTATGTATGCATGTGTGTCACTCTCTCTGTCCATTTGTCTATCCATCTATACATGCATGCATTTGTGCATCTCTCTCTGTTTCTGTCTCTGTCCCTCTATCCCTGTCTCTGTCTCTTGTCTGTCTATCTCTCTTCTAGTTAGTGATACTAGGTAGTGTGAGCTCCCTTTTTAACTCTCCATGCAGAATCTCTGTGCCTACAGTTTTGACCTCCCTGTTTTTGAAGTAGAAGTCCCTAGGAAAACATGGCTGAAGCAATTGCCTGTGCTTGCCCAACCCCAGGAAGGTTTCTGTTGGTTATTTAAGTGCTTCCAATTGCTGTTAAAATCACTGATAACAGTAGGAGAGTCAGGTTAGGATAGGATAGGGTATGATAAAGTAGCATAAGAGTCAGATTGAACTATTATTGTGAGACCTTTGTGAAAAGGGGCTTGTTTGTGTCTCTAAATTCTGTCCATATTGACTGGCATTTCAGAAGATTTCTAGAAAGTATGCAATTTACTCTTGACAGCATTATATTCTCACCTATCTCCCTGGGTCTTGTTACATTATTGGAGAATAACAGGAAAATATGGGTGAAGAAGAAGGAGAAATATGATTAGTGGATTATTTTATCAAGTTCCTAAATAATGAAATTAGTTATTTCCTTTTCTCTTTCACATTTCCATAATAAATGTGCTTTTCCTTTCTAAAATCACTGTTGCTTTCTCTACTAGAGCTATCTTAGTGATCACCTTTTGTAGGATATTCCCAGAAGGCAGGGTAGTATAATGGATACAGGGAGAGACTTGAGTTCAGGAAGGTTGAGGTCTGGATGATGCTATGACTCATTTGAGTGGGCTAGGTATACTCAATTGGCCATAATTGACATTATTTATATAGTCTTGTATCCTAGCCTGATAAATATAAGCTATGTTGTTTTTTGGACAGAGGGAAATCCTCAAATTCCTAGCACAACTAGAAGTCTTAAAATAATCTCATCTAATATGGGTAGCCTTGTAGAATAGGTAAGAATTAGGATAAATGAAAGAGTGCCGTGGGATTCTCCCACTTAAGGAGAAGACTGATAGATGAAAATATGTACATATATTATATATAATAACTGTATATCACATATATAGATATTACATATAACATATATACATAGTGCTCTACATGTCATATAGCTATGGAATGTGAACTATTATTATTTCAAAAGCACTTCTTCCCCAAGTTTTACATGGACCAAATTTTTCCCATGAAGAAATGTGGCTTGGCTTGTGAGTAATCCAGGGAGATGTATCTTAATGACTTAAACTTGTGGTAACTTAAATTTAGAGTAAGATATAAAAGAAGGGGAAATGTGAACCCAGAAGACAAACTGTCCATTTCAGTTTAATCAGGCTTGGCCTTTTTTAGAACATGAGGGTTGACTGTTTTAAAAGAAATTCTGTTGAATATCTGCATAAGATACTTCTTATAACCAAAAGACAAGAGAAACATCAGTTTTTCTTTTCTGGAAATCTAGTGACTGATCCCTAACTTTCCACCTTGTAGGAGTTCTTAACCTTTACTTGTTTCATAGCTCTCTTTAGCAGTGTCTAGTAAAAGCTATGGCCCTTTTCTCAGAAAAATACATCATATAAAATACATCAGAAGCATGTATATTGAATATAGTTATCAAAATCTTAAACAAGTCCATATACCCTAGATCAAGAATCTCTACTAAACTAAGTCATCTATTAATCCTGTCCTTAAATGGGGCACTCTTTGGCATTCTCTTTTTAAAACATAATTCCTATCCATTTAATAGGACCACCAATATTGGTTGAGATTATTTTAAGAATGTATGAATAGGAATTTGGAAATCCCTCTGTAATGGTTTCTATTGATCAGATCAGGATTCAAGGCCATCTGTATGAGGTCAAAGATGGACAATTGAGGGTATCCAGCCCACTCAGTGGGTCATAGAGTCATATAGATAACCATGGCTCAATGCAATTGGACCAATATTTATAAGTCACCTACCACATGCAAAGTGCTCTTAAAATAAATTTTAAAAGTGCCACTTGTTTATTAATTAGGAGTATGCAATACACACATAAATATACTACAAGATATAACATAAAGGACAAAACAGATTCAGATAAAATACTAAAAGAAAACTCAAAGACAGAAAAATCATTCATTGTCAAAGGACAATGGTTCAAGTTGTCAAAGAAGTTTAGTGGTCAAAAAAGGCTTCATGGAAGATGTTGCACTGAATTCTAAAAATAAGAGAAATTTTTCAATAAGAGAAAGGTAGAAAGTATTTTTACAGTTAGGACTATGGAGATAGAAAGGATCTTAGCAATCATTGAGTACAACTCAAGTCACTTTAAAGATTAGGAAACCCTTTTGACCCAGCAGTGCCACTACTGGGTCTGTATCCCAAGGAAATCATAAGAGAGGAAAAAGGACCCACATGTGCAAAAATATTTGTAGCAGCTCTTTTTGTGGTAGCAAAGAATTGGAAAAGGAGTGGATGCCCATCAATTGGGGAATGACTGAATAAGTTGTGTGGTATGACGAAGGTAATGGAATCTTACTGTTCTATATTGATGAACAAGCTGATTTTAGAAAAGCCTGGGAAGATTTACACAAAAGGATGCTGAGCAAAACAAGTAGAACCAAAAATACATTGTATACAATAATAGCAAGAATGTATGATGATCAACTATGAAAGACTTGGTTCTTCTAAGTGGTTCAGTGATCTAAAGCAATCCCAATAAACTCTAGATAGAAAATGCCATCTGCATCCAGAAAAAGACTATGAAGAGTGATATGAAGAGAAATATATTTTCTGTTATAGATCTCATAAATGAGGAATTAGAGAAGAACAGAGACCCCAGTGAGTAGAAACCATCATTAGATGACCCATAGTTCTCTCTTTGGGGGTGGTCATTTCTACACCTGCAACGTTCACTTCTGTTTTTTCCTTTCTCCCACAGTTTTTTTCCTTTTGTTCTGATTTTTCTTTCCCAACATGATTCATAAAGAAATGTGTATTTAAAAAGTTAATATACATGCATAACTAGAAAAAATAAAACAATTAATAAAAATGAGAAAACAGAATTGATAGAACACTCATGGGTTTGCAAAACACTTTGTTTATTTTATCTCATTTATCTCATTTTCACAACAGCTCTCTGTCATATATAGGTGGTTATCCTAATTTTACAGATGAGGCACATGAAATTGAGAGAAGTTAAGTGACTTATTCAGTGTTTAAGGCAGGTTCTGATTTTAGGTCTGTCTGAGTTCAGATCTGAAATAGTATCTATTATGCCACCTTGCTGTGTGGATGACATGCCTAAGGTTGGTTGGTTGATTGATTGTGCTTTGTTCTTGAAAAGGACCAAAATGATATCAAAAGTTAATGTGTCAGACTGTGATTATTCAGACCACTTGTGAGCTTAGAATGCTCTGCCACAGATTGGACACATATTGTCTTTATGAACATTTGGGATGGCTTCGCCAACTCTGCACATTTTGCATTTCTTCTGTATTAATTCAATTTTACTTTGCTCATAGTGACTGAATAATAGAACCACGTTCAGTGGTTCCAAATTCTGAACCTTTATGGAACTTTCTCCCCTCAAATTAAAAGTTCATTTTTCTATAAAGTTGTGAGACCATTATTTCAGCTGTTTTCACTTATTAGAAATAGCTAAATATAGAGCTTCTAATTACCCTTAAGAATTTAGAAAATAAGGAGCCTGAGGCTACTTTGGGAGACTAGCTAGTACTTCATGTGGCCCAGGTCTCCACCCCAAGACAAGGACAAGAACACTCCATCAAACTGACCTAGTCTTATGTGCCACATGTATCTCTCCTAATAGAAAGGCTCCTAATGGTAGGAAGAATCTCTGCCCTAGGACTTAGTTTGGTGATTTGAATTGAGTGCATTCTAGGCAAGGAGTTCCTTTATGCAATTAATTGACATGACAAATCAGGGAACAGCAGGTTGGAACACAGAGTAAAGCAATTTAAAATGAAGGTAGAAAGATAGGATGATGCCAGAATGTGGTGGGTCATACATGCATGCCACGCTAAAAAATTTTTAAATTTGTTATTTAAGAGCATGAGATCTCAAACTATCCAAGTGTTACAAAGATTAGGGTCTGATCTGAAAAATGAAATGAAAAAAAAAAGACTAAAATTCAATAATAGACAAGATTCCAAGAGAAATATATTTTCTGTTATAGATCTCATAAATGAGGAATTAGAGAAGAACAGAGACCCCAGTAAGTAGAAACCATCATTAAATGACCCACAGTTCTCTCTTTGGGGTGGTCATTTCTAGTCTTGCCATGGATCTGATATATCATGCATAATGGTTGGTAACTCAAAGAAAAACAATTCTGCTAATAACTTTAATGAGGATGGTGATGAGCTTGGGAGAGGGAACAAGAGGAGGGATTAGGTGTTGTCTCTCCATCCAACTCTTGATTATTTAAAAACTATTCAGTCACTGAATTATTCAAGCCCCTTTTTTCTCTTCCTCCTCCTCTTCTCTTCTCTCATCTACATTTGGGTCATTTTCCTGCTCATTGGTATTTTATGCCAGGGTAAGGAGACAAAGAAAAATTCATTTGCAAAGAATTGCAAATTATTTTGTTTTGCTACTGTAGTAGTAACAGCTTAGTTTGGGGACAAGCTAAAACTATATTATAACTATGGATAATTGAGAAATGAATGAATTCATTAGAACCCTTGGAATGTAACCAAACTAAGTGAATACTCATCAGGGTATGTCTGGGATGAAAGAGGGAGAGAGGCCTCCTTATTTAACATCATGTAAACTTTTTTATTTATTTTGGTATGGCATGTTTTATTGTGTGTAAAGATTTCATGTTATCTAACATGACACAATTTCTATCAGCATTTACATAGTATTTAATACATTTTTAGCTTAAATAAGCTTCCTCAAAAAGAAAGCTATATTTAAAAATGACTATTTCAGACAAATTCTAGTCTATGATGTGTTTCCACAAGCCTGTGAAGGAAACTTAAGAGCATCTTGACTCAGCATATTTAACTCTGAGTGTCTTCCCCCTAATCATGTTAAATCTAGGAAATCTCAGCCAATTAGAGTTTATGGCAACTGTTATATAAACACAGTTACATTAAAGGATGTAGATAGGTTTTTGGAAAATCAACTGCTGGTGTCTTCTTTATCGTAGGAAAAATATTTGGACTATAGTTAGGCAGCTTTCTGATTCTGTAAATTGTTAGGATTATTCCTTTCAAAGGGATTCCTCTCAGCTGTTTAATGCCCCCTCCCCCAAAACAAAACAAAACAAAACAAAACAAAAAACCCAAACAGTTATACACATGTAATGCCGAGAGTAATATATTATAACTTTCAATGAATTTCTAAACCCAATTGTATTAGATCCCTAGATGCTTGTGGAATGGACAGTGTGGTAAGTGGTAAGTAACATTTATTAGTACTAAGGAAGAACCATTGGACATTGTTTCTATTTTGATTTCTAGAGACATCATATTAGTGAATAACATTGATTCTTTCTCTTTTTTCTTTCTCTTTCTTCCCTCTCTCCTTCCTTCCTTTTTTCCTTCCTTCCTTCTTTCCTTCCTTCCTTCCTTCTTTTCTTTCTTATGTGAATTTTCTTGTACAAAATGACTGACAGCTAAGAAAAGTTTGAAAAGAGAGTAAGGTATTGTGAACCTTAGGAAAGGAACAATCTAGTTAAGGTAAGCAACTGGTAAGGGTGGGGGAGAGACTGTAAGTGGTTCTAAGAGGTGGTGAGTTGGCTGAGTAACTGGGAGTGGGATTGGAAGATTTTAGGGGGTCAGAGTCTATAAAAAGCTTCCATTTCCCTTTGATGCTGGGAAATTCCAAGCTGTTCCAATCTGTAAGGTTTTTCCCATTTTCCTGGTAAGACTGGATAAGTCTTCCATCACAATCTAAGGTATCTGGTTCTAAAAACTAGTATCTTGGGAAGATAGCCCTTTAGGAAGAACTGGAATGAAGTACCAAAATGTATAGGGATTAAAAACTATTGTTTTGTTTGGGCAAGTATCCTGCTTGCTGGAGGAACCTTTGATCTCCTGAGGACTGAGTGTAAATTCAAATGATAGCTGGCCAGGAACTCCCAAAGATTGGTCTCCAGAGCTCTTCTCCTTGCTTCCATCCTAAAGTAGGGCCAAGAATGGGAGCTTGATTGATTTACAAAAATAGTTTCTGTTTGTGTGTGTGAGCCTGTGTTTTATCTTCTGTGTTACTCTCAGTCAGCCGAATTATGAAGGAAAAGATCTGGCTATTGGGGATTTAAAAGTGTTTTTTGTTTGTTTGTTTTGTATATAATTGGATTTATGCAAATAGCTTTTACCTAGAGAGGAAGGTTTAGTTCTGAGAAAGGGAAAATTTTTAACTGTCACACTAAAAAGAAAAAAAACCCTGACATTTTACGGACCTAGAACTGGCCAATGTGGGTCTGCAGAAATAGTTACAGAACTTCCAAAAAATACTTTAGCAGATTCTGGGGTTTTTAAGACTAAGTTTTAAATTGCTTGACATCAGTCAGCTAAGTTGAATTAGTCTATTGTATTTTTAAGTAGGCCTAATTTATATGACTAAAAGCCTTCTGAGAGCCTGAATCTGAGCCTTTCAGAAAAAAAAAAAAAATGACAAAAGGAAAAAAAAATCCTCTCTGGGAATTTCTAAGCTTTTATCTGCCATGGAGAGGCTTGTGGAATTTATCCTGGTCAGGCTGGCCGGCCTGGATTCTTCTGGGGTTTGCACTGGTGCCCCAACATCTTCAACATGACCCCTCCATGGCTCCTTCTCTCCTCTTCAGCATTTCTGGCATGGAGGGTGGACTAGTCACTGGGCCCCAGACTTGCAGCCAGACATCTGGGTCCAAATTTCTTCAACCCTCTCCCCCAGGGCCCAGTCTTTCAATTTCTTAGCTGTGGACTGACTTGAAAAGGCAGTTTTCTATCACCTTAAATTGGAATTTTGATGCTGAAATTATGAGTTAATTATTATTAAATATGCTAAAATTGTGAACTTGTTTATTCTGGCATAAGACTTTAGAAATATGTGTGCATTAATATTAAAGTGTTGCTACTAGAAATTTAAATCTGTATTAGATTTGGTTTTAAGTTAAAAATTTTTGTTACTCTGGTAACTTGCCTAAAGAAGTCACAATGTTTGTATCTCCTAATTACACCATATTGCTTTCTAAATTTTAATTGGGTAATTTGTAAAAATTGTATGAGCTGTGCTTTAACATTTTGTCAGCCCTGCTGAATATGTTATAAATTTTGTGAAATTTGGTTCAAAGTTATTTAGATATTATCTATATTCTGAATCTTTAAGGTTTGTCTTGCTTTCTCCTTTTAACAAAGAAGTAAAAGCAAGAAATTTTGGTGTATAGGGGCATGTGTAATTGTAGAATAAATTGTATCTGAAAGGTATATAATATGTCTAAAAACAAATAACAAGTTACTGAGTAGGTGTCCTTCCTGAGGGAGAGATCCTGGCTCCAAAATATTCGTTAGGTTTTAATGAAGCCATGAGTAGGGATGGGTGGAAGCTTCCCTAGCTCTGCTACTTTAAGAGGAATTAGTAGAGTAGCACTGGAACAAATTGTACTTAAGTGTGGAGTGGTAGAGGCTATTGATTCTGATAAAGAAAAATATTTTCCTTCTAAGGTTTTAGAAGAAATAATGGGAGGGATTGCAAATTTGAGTGGCAATTCCATTCATTTGGATCTCTGCCCTCATCAGAGAAAGTGGAAAGAATGAATCAGATTCTTAAGAAACTAAAACTAAATTGATGTTAGAGACTAAATTGTCTTGGGCCAAATGTTTGTCTATTACTTAGTTTAAGAATTAGAACTGTCCCCAGAAGTGACGTGGGACTTTCCCCATATGAGATGGGTTTATTTTATTTGGGAAGAAAAAGCAAAGACCCTTTTTTGAAACCGATTGAAATAAAGGATAAGTTTTTAAGGAATCATATAATGGCAGTTTCCTCATCCCTTTTAGCCCTTAGGAAGCAAGGATTGCTGTCCCAGACACTACCTTTGGAGTTTGCAGTTCCAGAAAAGTGGGTGTTTACTAAATCCTGGAAGAAGTAGAGTAGAAGGACCTTACCAGAGGTTACAGATGACTGACTAAAGTCTGGAAGCTGAGAACATCAGGGTTAAAGGACCTGTGGAGTAACCTCAAGAATGGATTGTTAAGGACAATTTGTAACCTCTAAAATTGACTTTGCACTGGGGCAATTAGGAATGTTTTGGTGGGAGGGGAGATTAATTGTACTTAGAGGAATTTTAACAATATTGGTGTTGTACTTGTTATTTATATTTCCAGAAAAGTTTATACAGACTCCTTGATTGGAGGAAGATGAATAAACATTTTTTAGGATGAAGAAATTATTAATATTAATTCCGATAGGGTTCTTTAATGTGAAATTAGGACAGTTTATTCTATATTCTATGTGAGTTTTAATTGGTTGTATTGAATCATTTTAAAGCTGTTCATATTGTTAAAGATGGGAAATTTTGAGAACAGTAGTCTATGTCCCTTTGAACATGGTTAATATTTGAATATGTTTTGATATAGATTGGTTATTGAGCATCTTAAAGTGTAATGTTGAATTTAAAACCTATTTACTCAGATATGAAGATAAGCTGTGAACTTTCTAGGATGAATCTCTTACTGTTATCAATGCAAGTAGGTCTAGTCAGTACTTATTTAGGATATGTGATTCTTGAGAGATAAATTTATCTGAAGCTTTGATTAATGAGACTTGATATTTAAGATAAAATTTCTTGGGACTGTAGCTGATATTGTTTGGAGTTTGAATTCAGGTATGATTGTCTGATGGATCATCAAGCCAGTAATCCATCTGAAACGAATATACTACAAGCCACTGAATGGTTACAGGTGGAAGTTAATATTTGGGCAAGAACTGGGAGGACAACCTTAGCCTCTGCTTAAGGTGGATTTATTCTGACTCATTTTCCCAATAGTGTTCCTTTGAATAAGAACTCACCTGATTATTCTTGAGTCTGGCTATAAGTTGGAATTGTTATTGCATACAATTAGCTAAGGATGCTTTATCTTGTCATATTTATGCTCTCAGGCTGAAGCCTGAAGGACCAGTTTTGATGCTATTATAATCATATCTCTGCTTTTTTCTTTTATAGCAAATTTCTATAATCTGGTCAAGTGGTCAGTAGAAGCTATGAACACAATTCAAGTATGTAAGATTTTGCAGTTTCCCATCTGAAAATATATTGACATTCTATTCTAAATTGGTAGGTAAATGAGTATTTGGCCTAGTCATCTATTTGTTGCCAGATGCATATGTCTGTCTGTTTCTTTTAGCATTTGTTGTTGACTTTCCTGATAAATATAGACATATTTAGTTGTGAAGAATTACCTACTCTAATTACTAGGGACACAAATGGTTGGGATGGTGACCCCAGATGGGGGTTGGACATACAGAATCCAAGGCACATTAGACTCCAGGCCATGGTGGAAATAATTATTAACCAGCTGACAAAGGCACTGGATTTGTTAGCAGACCGGGCCACTCAGACTAGAGAAGCAGTATTCCAGCATACATTGGTATTAGACTACTTGCTGGCTAAAGAGTAGAGTTTGTGGAAAATTAAATATTTGCTATGTGAAAATTTATGATAATGGACAGATAGTGAAGGAAATTGCCAAAGACATTAGAAAATTGGTCTATGTCTCATCCCAAACCTGGTCCTCACTGATGTGATCTATGGTGTAAGTTGGGATTTGGTCATGTGAAGAATTCACAATGGCCATTCTCTTTGGTAAAAGGTAAATTTATTTGGGGAAATGGGTTATAGACAACATGAAGGGATATGAGTTAGGGGATATACCACATGGCATGGGGGAGGAGAAAAAGCAGAATGCTGGGGTGGGTTGACCTAAAGGGCCCACAAGTAGGTTTTATAGAGAAAATTTAACCTCAGGGAAATGACTGGGATTTCCCCAGAGGAAAGATTGAACAACTTGGAAGAGGAGGTCCACTTAGTCTTGGAGTATTAAAAGGAAAAAGATGGATCCCAGGAGAGAAAAAGACAAACTGGGTCCCAAGGGATTGGAGGCTAAGAACAAGATGGTTGAGGAACTATATCAAGAATGGTGAGAAATATCTTCAAAGGTTAATAGCTAAAGTGAAAGGACTGAATGGGATAAATTGAGTGAAAACTTCTCATGGGAATGCGGCCTTGAGACTTTGCAATAACAAGTTGAGGTATAGCTAAAAGCTACAGGTGTTCCATTGTCTTGGATGAACATTTCCCCTCCTTTTTTTCCCCCACTTTTTAATTAGCATTTAAGTGCTTCTTTTAAAGACAATGTTGGCTTTGGGAATTCAAGTAACAGAATTCTCTCATCCAAGAATATCTGCTTGTATAGCAGTTCTCTAGGGAAATTTGAATTAAGACTATTTACTAGTATTCTTTTGTTTTCAGGATAGATTCCTGTGTTTAGAGTATAAGCCTGGATTCCCCTAGACAATGGAAGAAAAGGGTTGCTGAGCTTCTGGTCTGTACAATCTTGTCTTTTGCAGTTTGCAGTTTGCACTCCTCTATTGACTACTTGTCTGTTGGGAGTTGCTCTTTCTCAAGAGATCGTAATAAATCTTATTTTTTGCTTTAAAAAGAATTTTTTTTTAACCTTGAGAGTCTCAGATTTTAATTTGGGCACTGTCCCACACATGTAAGGTTCCTGCTAAGTTTAGCATTTAGTGACTCTATGAATAGGGGTTTTAAAATAAAATACCCAGTACATCACATCAGACTTCCTAAAAGGTTAACTAGAGCCTAACAAAATGATTTTTTGAGATTTTATATCTATATCTATATCTATCTATCGATCTATAGCTATATGTTTATACACCAAGAACAACTTGGAGCAGACTCAGAGATGAGTCCCAAGGAGAAAAGATAAGAAGATTAGACAAGAAGAAAGATCATGTGAATGATAATGATTGAACCAGAAAGAGAAATCGTTGATTTAAGTGATCAATAATGGTTTTCACAGCACTACACTATTAATTTTACACCAGAGACAAGAACATAAAATTGTGTCCTTTTATCCTAATGGAGTGTCTGATACAATTTTTTTTTGAATTTTGTATTCCTTTTTAATTTAATTTTATTTTTATCTTAATAACCTTTTATTTACAGGTTATATGGGTGGGTAACTTTACAGCATTGACAATTGCCAAACCTCTTGTTTCAATTTTTCCCCTCCTTCTCCCCACCCCTTCCCCCAGATGGCAGGATGACCAGTAGATGTTAAATATATTAAAGTCTGATACAATTTTAACATTGTTTTCCGTGCATCTTAGCTTTTAGGACTAACAGGAAGTGCCTAATTTGCCTCACCCTTGTTACAGCCCTGGGTCTATAGTAATTTACTCTGGATTTTGGGAGATTAAGGATCTGTTTACATGCATAATAGATTAGACTAAAGAACTTCAAATCTGGAAGGGACTTTAGAAAAATTTTAGTCCAGCTCCATTTATAGAGAAGGAAACTGAGATTCTGAGAGGAGTGATCTGCCCAGGTTAAGTACTGTTGTTCCTACAGGTCCATGACTTCAGAGAGGGGATGCCATGACATGCAAGTGAATTGTATTTGAGTGAGGGAGGCTGCCTCACTTTTCACTCCAGAGCCAGCAAGGGTCAGTGGCAAGATAACAGATCAAGATGACTAGAGATGACCCTGGATGCAATGAGAGACTTTGGCCTTTTTCAGCTTTGACACAACTGGGATTAGAACTCAGATTTGCTGACTCCAAAGTTCAGGACTTTTTAGAGACATCTGGGCAGCAAATGGCCCACAACATTCTGGAGTGTTACCCGTGTTCATGGAGTAATAAAAAAAGAAGAAGCAAACATTTTCTGAGTTGATCTATAGTCTGCAGGGATCCTTTTGTTTGGTTTAATGATTCCTGTTTCTTTTTAAGTTTGACACCACTCACTGTATTACAATCACCCTAACTAAGCATTTGAATGACATGCAAACAACTTGTGAAAAGGTGGTTTTTTGTGTTTTTTTTTCTTTTTGCTTAGATTAAATTTTATAAGAAGAAGTTCATGATAGGATGATTGTACTGTGAGATGTATGGATCCTTATTGCTCTGGAACATTACAGGGATAGTTTTGTATGAATTTAGGGGCTGGAATGGATGATCACTCAATTCCTTCTAGCCTGGTGATTCTGCAATGCCTTTGGGGAAAATTGAATATTCTATATTAGCATTTCTATTGGCTTCTGCACAGTATTATAGATATTGATATTCTTTGCGTCTCAAAAGTTTTAGCACACGTGAACCTCATGTATGTATGTGTTTGTGGGTGTGTGTCTCAGACTCAATTTCTATCACTTAAGCCTCGTTAATTTGTTTTCCCAGTGGGTTTGTGCTGTGAAATCAGCTATAACAGGAGATTGCCTTTTAGCCTTTATTAATTAATTCATTATGTTGGGGTTCAAAATGAACCTGCTTCATACTGAGTTTTACTTCATAATGAACAGTTTTAAGGTGTGATTCCAAGTTGAAGTTTTATGCTGATGTGAAACAATAAAGCTTGACTTCCAATTAGCAGAGGTTCAAATTTCCTTATTATCTTTATGAGGAACATTTATTAATTATGTCTTCACACTTATAAGGATCAGAATAAAAAATGTTAGCATAGAATAATGAATTTATTTTGAAAATGATATTAAAGTGGATTTTTGAACATTGATATAAATTTGACATCTGTCTCTATGATAATGTTATGTAGGCACTAATGAGGATGAGATTGTAAAGTAATAAAATTTGAACCACTTTGTGAACAAGACACAGTACTGGAAAACAAACTCATTCCATCTATATTGCTGAATAAACTAAGTAGCATGACCCTTCTCAAAAAATGTAAAAGCTGAAGTTGCTAAAAAACAAAACAAAGCAAAAATAAACACAGTTCCTTCTTTTATTTTACCATTGAGATAATCCAGCATTCATATATTTGCTCCACCAATTAAGATATGAAAGATAAGTAGATTTAATATTTGGAGTGCAATGTGTGACTTCCAGAAAATGCTTGTAACGAGAGCACATTTTTCTTACACTTCTTCAAATGGTTTCACTTAGGAAGAAATTAAGAAAATATAGTACTCTCCACCATTCCCCAGTTTTGCTTTTAATATAAAGCCTATGTCCAGATACAAAAAAGAGCAACCTTTTTCTTACATGGAATTATAATTCTATGACATTGTCCAGTATCAGATATTGACAGATATTGTGTGATTTGAGCTCTTCTTAATTTTTATCACAATAAACTGAAGGACATTGAATGTGCTGAAATGTAAGGAGAAGGAATAACATACATGATATTTTAATGATTAAATATGTGAAATGCAAGAACATTCCAAATGAAATGACATGATTAATAATTAAATATGTGAAATGCAAGTACATTCTTTTTTTAAATAGTAACTTTTTTATTATCAAAATATACACAAAGATAGTTTTCAACATTCACTCTTACAAAATCTTGTGTTCCAAATTTTTCTCCCTCCCTTTCCCCAACCCTTTCCCCAGATGGCAAGTAATCCAATGTATATTAAACATGTGCAATTCTTCTATATATATTTCCATAATTATTATGCTGCCCAAGACAGATCAAAAAGGAAAAAAATAAGAAAACAACAAGCAAGCAAATTACAAAAAAGGTGAAAATAACATATTATGATCCACATTCAGTCTCCACAGTTCTCTTTCTGGATGCAGATATAAGACTAAATTTGCAGATTTGCAGTGTAAAGGAAATTTCTTCACTAGAAGTTATTCAGTGATCCTACATCTACAAAATCATAGAATCATAGGTGTGGTCCTATATGTATATGGCAAATCATTGCAATAACTTTGCCAAAGAAATCCCAAATGGGGTCATGAAGAGTCAGCATGACTGAACAAGAGCAGAACCAACAAACATTATGTATATATGTTAGATACACAATATATATACACAAATAATATTAAAACTATTTGTAAATAGTTTGAAATAATTCATAACAAAGTATATCAAAATTTTCCTGTTTTATAGATAATAGCATTTCCAAGTATATAAAGCATATAGTTACAATGGAAGAGTTGATTTTATTTGACTTTTCTCATTGTAGATTTCTCTTATAGATTTATTTACTATGCCCTTTCCCCTATTATCCTATTATAAAATGCACAGTATCTGCTTTTTAAGTTTTAGCTTACTAATGATGATTAGGAGTATGTTTTATTTTGGTCAATTAGAGTTCCATCTTTTTTTTTTTTTAAGGGGAGTATTTATCTTTCTTGATCATTCATTTATTGAAAAACGATACTTGATATAGCACAGAATGTCCCAAAAATCTTAGTGCAATTTTAATTTTAAGGTTTTATCTATGTTAATTACCTATGTATTTTGAGTATTAGGCTATACTTATTGAGTAGACTTGGTTGGAAAGTTGAAAATATAGCATTTGTCTCTGAAGAAAATTTAACTTTTTTTGCAGGAATCATTTATTTTATGATCAGGCTTATTTTTAGGTGGTAAGAGGTGATGTAAACACTTTAGTATAGTAAAAACAATAAAATACAAATTGTAATTTACTTTTATAATTTGTTATTTTCTAAATTATTTAAATCCAGTCATTTACCCATTCATCCATTCTTTCATGAGTTTTGTGAGACGTGGCATCATGGGTTATGAAGTCTGTACTGAAATAATTAAAAAGTTAAAAAAATTAAATTTGTAATCTTCAAACAAATATATGAGAAATAACCTTCTCACTTTGTTGTTAGTTCAGAGTTGAAAGATCCCAGAGAGGATCCTTTTTCTTGGATGATCTCATCCTATAATCTAGAAACTCTTTGAGTAATATTGAAAAAGTAAGTAAGAGAGAAAGTGAGTGAGTAAGGTTAAAGAAAAGATAATGATTTTTACAGAGGTGACTGACTGAGATGAATCTTTTGTATAGAGAGGAAGAAAATCACTACAAAGCAGTGTCATACAGAAATGTTAAACCATCTGCTTGGCCCACTGGCCATATACTGCCCACAACATTCTAGCTGGAGCCAGATTAAAATGAAATTAAGAAATTGTGTAACAAACTAATACCCCTCACAAACAAAATACAATCAAACTGATAATATTACATTTGATAAATCAATATCCAGCGATGTTTAGGTATGGTTTATGGCCTCAGTTTCCATTTGAGTTTGATGCTATTGGTGTGATAAAAACCAAGAATGTCTAGATTTTAGGAGAGTTAGTTGTTAACAGCATCAAATGCTGCTAAAAGATCAAGAAGAAAGGAGTTGCAGAAAAGACTATTGAGAAAAAAAAACATTTAGTAATATGAGATAATCAGTGACCTTGATGAGAGAGGTTTCATTTGAGTGGTGGGCATTCAGGCCAGATTGCAAAAGGGTTGAGAAATGAGGGGGAGGTGAGATAGCAGAGCCAATGACCCTAGAGTGCTGCTTCTATTTTTCTAATAGTTTGGTAATAAAAAGTAGGAGCTATGTAGGAAAATATTTTGAAAGAATGGTAGGATTAATTGAAGGTTTTTTAAGGATGGATGGAACCTGGGTGGGTAAGAACAATTTTATTGATATAGTTTGTTTTCACATTGCTTTCATTTTCCAAACAACTACTCTATATGCCGAAGTAAAATTGTGGATTAATTTTGAGGTGTTTGATTGGGCTATGAGAATGAACCTGCAATTACAACTTGTTTCATTTAAAATAAATTACAGAAAACTGAATATTTCCAATTAAACATAGAAAATGATTTTGAACATAGAAAAATTAGTATATTTTGCATGTCTAACAAATACAAAATTTCTTGATAATTTAAGTTTCTTTTCATTTCCTCACTTCAATACCATTTTTACAAGTAGGATAATCTAGTACAAAGGAAGTCATAGCATAACAGAATTTTAAGCCCTGATCCAGGATTCAGGAAATATAAATTTTAGTCCTGACTTTGCCATTGTGTGACCTGGGTGGGGATCAGCGACTTAATACGCCATTTTCTTTTGTGTAGAATGGCAATGAGAGTACTTGCACATATTACTTTTATTAGCTGTGAAGATTAGATCAAAATATAGATGAGAAAGCCCTTTGAAACATGACAGAAAAAAGGATAAATACATATAAGGTGTTATGATTGTCATTCAAGAGTGAATCATGGCTCCAATTGAATCTGGTTTTAGATGATAATATCATAGCAATTAAAAAATGGATGGAGTAACAGTTATTATGATATGGTATTTTGGTAGTATTTTTTTGTATATTAAATGGGAACAGAATATGAATGAATATGATGCTAAAAGTAAAGTCATAGCAGTCTCATACTATCACATTATCAATGAATTCAGTCTGAATGATATTAATCTCTTAGTGGAAGTTTATTTTAAAAGCATTATTTATACTATTTTTACTCTAAAATGAGAATGGTCAGTAGTTGGAAATTATAAGCAGCTCTGGATCCTAGTTTTTACTGCTGTTATCCTCAACAACCTTAATTTGGAGATTTTGACTCCCAATTAATTAAGAACAAGTTACCCAAGTTTTATGGCAATTACAAAGTTGAATGGGGTCTGCTAATAAAGAATTTTAGATATCAAAGGAACATTAGATATTATTTAGTTTAATTCATCTTATTTTCTACATGGATTTATTCAGATTTAGAGAGGAAGTGATTTGTCCAAGGTTGTAATATGAATAGTGGCAGAGTTATTTTTTGAAACTAGATCTTTTATTTCATTGTCAAGTACTTTTTCCATTTTTCTATGTTACCTTTCTAGCTAGTCAAATAATTCCCTCCCCCTTTTTCCAGAAAGACTGGCTATATTTTTTTTTAAAGTTTGAAGGATTTAAAATAAACATTTGTAACTTTTTAAAATTAAAGCCTTTTATTTTCAAAATATACACATGGATAATTTTCAACATTCATCCTTACAAAACTTTGTCTAATTTTTTCCCCTCTCTTCCCCCTACTCCCTTCCCTAGATGGCAAATGATCCAAAATATGTTAAACATGTGTAATAGAATGGACATTTGAAGAAATCATTGACTTTGAATGCCAGTGTATGTTAGTTAGTTTGGAGTGGAGTTTATACACCTTTGGGCACAGCAAGGAGGATTAGATAGTTGTAGAATCAGTTCAGGGAAGATTATTGCTTCAATATTTTCTTATAGAATTAGCATATGTTCTACATAAATGCCCTTGTCTAGTGGCCAAGTAACAGCCTGTCAAATTTGGTGCCTCATAGCTACAATCCAAGGGAGGTAGGAAGGTTACAGAATAAATGGGAAAAAGAAGTTTGGGACAGCTTTTATTGTTGTTGTTTTTTCAGTTATGTCTAATTTTTGGTGAGCCTATTTAGGGTTTTCCTGGCAGAAATACTGGAGTGGTTTGTTATTTCCTTCTCCAGTTCATTTTACAGATGAGGAAACTGAGGCAAACAGGATTAAGTGATTAGCCTAGGGTTACACAGCTGGTAAGTGTCTGAGGTCAGATTTGGACTCAGATGAGAATTCCTAATTTCAGATCTAGCACTCCCTCCAATTTGCCACTTAAAAACTGAATTCTACTTTTTCTATTCCTTCCATTCCTGATGGATGGTGAAGGGAACAGGTAATCCTAATTACCTTGATTTGTGGTTTATTTCCAACAGTATTTTCCATTTTTTAGTGGTGCAAGACTGAAATAATGTTTTGATTATTATAACCTGATAGTGAATCCTTAATTGCTTTGTTATGCTTTAAAGTAAATTGCACAGTTATAGAATGTAAGCCTGGGATAATCATCTCATCCAAATCTTATCTGAATTAATCCCTTCATACCTGACAATCATACCTGACAAGTGGTCATCCAGGATTTTTAGAAGGCTTCCAGTGAAAGGGATTTTGTCACTTCTTAGAATCAGTAGCATACTATATAGAGAGTGATGGATTTGTAGTCAGGAAGACCTGAGTTCAAGTCCAGCCTCAGGTTACTAGCTGTGTGACCCTGGCTAAAACACTTATCTAATACCTTATTTACCTCATTTAAATAATAAAAATGATAGCACCTACATTCTAGAATTGTTGGGAGGAACAAAGGAGATAACATTTGTAAAATACTTTGTAAACCTTAATGTGCTATATGAATGCTGGCTAATATTATTATTATTTTAAAACAGCCCATGATATCTTTGGATAGTTCTAATTACAAGGTTGTTTTTCTTTATGTAAATTTCAAATTTTTCTTTCTGCAACTTGTACCTATTGTTCCTAATTACATCCCCTTGGGCAAGGTAGGCCATGTATATCCTTATTTAATTCTGTAAGAGTCTTTCTAATACTATCAAGTCCCCTTCAGGCTTACCATCTCTGGTTCCTTCCTCATGTTTTCTCACCCCTCTGTTCATTCCAAACACTTCATTCTCTTCTGCGCAAATTCTAGCTTGTCTAAGTATTTCTCAAAATGAAGTGCCCACAGTTAAACACAGTATCCCAGATATAGATAGATCTCAGTCCTTGTTCTGGACACTGCCTTTCTTAGTGAAGCCTTGGATAGATAGTCTCTTCTGGCTGCTAAATTGATATATATTACTTGTAGTCCATTAATCGATCCATCAAGAAACATTTATTTAATGCTACATCTTTGGGATCTAGAAACACTGCCTCCTTGCTGTTCCTCTCACAATACACTCCATATTCAGACTTTACTGGTTTTTTCCTATCCCTGGAATACTCTCTGTCTTCATCACTGTTTCCTGGCTTCCTTTAAATCATAGCTAAAATCTCACTTTCTGCAAGATTTTCTGATGTACTCAATGTTAGTGCCCTTCCTCTGTTAATTATCTCCACTTTCTCTAGTTATATTTTGTTTGTACCTTGCGATCTGCATTTTGTCTCCATCACTGACTGACTGGAGAGCAGGCACTGTCTTTTTGACATAAAAAAAGTATTCCTAGCACTTAGCAAAATCCCTAACACCTGGTAGACACTTAATAATACTTATTGGGCAGCTGATCTACTGTGCCAACCTATGCTAAAGCCTGCTTTCATTGGATTTATACTACATCTAGGGAAATAAACTGTACAGATATAAATACAAAGTATATTCTAACTAAATGAGATAATTTTGTGGGAGAAGGAGGTCCTCATTGCTGGCAAAATTAGGAAAAACTTCACTGAGGTGGTTCCTGAGGTAAGCTTTGAAGAAACCTAGGGATTATAAAGGCAGAAATGAGAAGGGAGTATATTCCAACATGTGAGAGAGACTGTAAGGACCTGAGAGGGGAGATGGAATGTCTGTGTATGATGAACAAGTTGGCAAGTTTAACTAGTCAGTCGAATATAAGAATGGAGTAATGGACTTTAAATCTGTATTGGTAATATGAAGCCAGATTATAGGGGCCTTTAAATATTTGGGGGAAAAAAGAGTTTTTAATTTTACCCCTGAAGCAAATGGTACCTATGTAACTAAATGTTATAGTGGATAGAGCACTGGGTCTGGAGTCAGAAAAACCTGACTTCAAATCCAGCTTTAGACACTAGCTCTGTAACCCTGAGTTTATTCTCTGTTTATCCCAATACTAAAAATGGGTATAACAGCATTTCCTTCAAAGAGTTGTTGATAGGATCAAATGAATGGAAGGATGAAGGGAGGGGAAGGAAGGCTCATAAATAAGCATTTATATAATACTTCCTATGTTACAAATATTATCTCATTTGATCTATCAACAACTCACTGTAACTTTTTTAAGCTGGTGAGCAACATGGTTAGATTTTTGTTTTAGGATTAATACTTTTTTTACATGAAATGTTGTCTAGTAATGCTACTCTTAGCTAGCAAACATAAAGATGATTTCTATAATTTCCCTCCTATAATCTTAAACCGGAAAAGTCTCCTTTTTCTTGAATTATTTCAGCCCCTATATTCTTGGAATCTCAGGGAGAAGTGTTTTCCATTTTTCCCTGCAAGCAGAAATGTGCTTTAATGATTAAATTTAATGATTAAATATATGATTGCCTTCAATACACCAATTATCTTCTTATTAAACTAATTTATATAGTATATGTATATAGATATATGTATATATATCTACAATATGTGTATATCTTCAAATTTAATTCCATAATTTAAACAAAATCACATTTCTCAAATGTTTAGATGGTTATATTACCCTGATTAGAAAATTTTTAAAATAGAAGACTTTCAAGATATATAAAATTTGCCCCCATCTTTTAAACACACAAGGACACTAAGTAAACATCAGAGAAAGCAAGCAGTTTACTGAGACTACCTTAGTGACAAATGACTTGAACTCAGGATAAATGTCTCCTATTTAACATGCTGCTTCTCATATTCAAATACTTTCCTCCTTTATACTTAGGGGTAGTGAACTATATAGACTGATCCAAAAGTCTTAGTGCAGTTTTCCATGATTAAAATTTTTTGTGACATCTTATGTATAAACAATGTTTTTGCCTTTAGTAGGGACACCATTAGGGCTGTTAAACAGAAATTGTATTCAAACCTACAATTTTGATCGTTAATATTTCAGAAATTCTTAATTTCATTTTAATATGGCTAATTTTTTCCTTCAATGCTAATTCTAACCTCTTCAGACCTTAGTAGACAGTACACATGTATTGATATGACTCTTTCCACCCAGAAAATAATTCATTATCTATTAGCCATGTCTTTGTGAATTTTATTGGGAGTGTTATTGAACCACTGGGTCAATATTTGAAGTTTTCTCAGTTTTTTTTTTTTTTCGGTAGGACCTTTTAGGTTAGGAGTTTTTAATCTTGTGTGTGTGTGTGTTTGATGAACTCCTTTGACAATCTGATGAAATCAATGAATTCTTTCTCAGATTAATGTATAAATGTATAAACTAAAATATTGCCAAGAAAACTGATTATATTGAAATCCACTTTTCAAAATATTTTAAAAAATTTCATGGACCTCTAAGTTAAGATTTCCTGTGCTTCCTTTTACACAGTCTTCAAAAACTCAAAATATGATGAGACATTGGATAAGGACTTTGATACAGGACTATTTCAAATAATCTTGTAAAATTATTTTTTTAAAAACTCAAAAATTTAATCTCCAAAATATGATAGGATCACCTTCAAAATATAATGTGGCATTGGTTAAGGGTTTCAAATAATCATGTAAGATCATTTGTAAAATTCAAAATTTTAAAGTAGCATGTCTTAGTGAGAATATAATAAATAAGGCATTTTAATTAGAATCTATCTTTAAGTTACAACAAGTAGAATCAGAAGTTTTTTAATGACTAAAAGAGGAGGGTTTGGGACTGACAGAAAGAGCTTTTGAATTATAAGGGACTGAAGATTCTCCCCCGCCCTTTTTTTTTTTTTTTTTTTTTTTTTTTTGCATCCCATCAGGACAGGTGTATGCTGGGACTTTTTGGCAGCCTCTGTTTGGGGGTGGGAAAGTGTTTATAATGATCAGAACACATGGATATACAATAGGTCTGCTTTATGCCAGTCTTGTGACATCAGTGTTCTGGCAATACTTTCTGGTTCCCAGGTGTTATTTGGTATGGGGTGGGGCAAATGTCTTCTGATCCTGGACTCCATTCCCTCCTCAAAACAGACCTTTTTCTTTGTATTTTCAGTGCTCTGTATAGGGCTTGCCACCTAATAGATGCTTAATAAATGGTTATTGACTAACTGATTGACTGACCTGCCTCCTTCCTGTCCTTGCTTCCACTTATTCTGCTTGTGTCTTCCCTGCAGTTTTATTTACTTTAAAAATATGCCTTGGCAGGTCACCTGTGATTTAATTAGGCCTTCCAGCTACCAATTAGTCACAGGTAGAATTTACAGGTAACAATTACCCCTGGCTCATGTGAGACATGCATGATAAACTAATTAGGTTCTTTTCAAAGGCTGCATAGCTGACAACAGACCAGGCTAGATTATGTTCTTTTCAGTTTCATGGTTATTGTGCTTTTTGAGACCTTTTACTATGGGAACCCTTTGGGACCCTTTACTAGGAAACCCAGAAGAAGAAAAATCCCAGATCTACTAAAAGAGCAGGGATTTAAGGAGGAAGGACCAAGCAAAAAGTGGAGATAATGCTATTCTGGGAGAAAGGAGACTAAAATAGAGTTGATAGGCTTTTCATATTCTTCATAAATCAGAATGATACTAAGTAGAGTGGGATTTTTGATTTGTGACGCCCTGATGGAAGCTCCTAAAGCAAGATTTCCACTGTTCCTGGCCTTCTCACCCCTACAACAAATGAAAAGAACTGGGCCTATATAAGTTTTCTGCAGGCTTAAGCTACAGAATTATTAATTCTCTTTTACAGAACTCATTTATCACCCTGACAAGAGGCATAAATTCAGGTCACTTTGTTCCTATTATCAGATGTAAGAAGATTGAATATGTCATAACTTCTCCTAATCTGATTATGACATGAAATTTCATTGACTAGACAAGCTGAACAATATAGGAAGGCTTCTGTGAATAGTTTGGATTTTCTTGTGTTGGCCAGAATAAAACGAAGGAGCTGGAACTCTTAGGGTTAAGGAAGTGGTCATCCTCTTAATTCTAGAAATACTTTTCTCAAAATCTTAGAAGGGAATTCTTGCTCCTAGTCTAGAAAACTAATTTAAGTCCATACAAGAACAAGGTGAGCAGTTTGGGATGGCTTTTCCAAAATGGAACACTAGAGAAGGGCTTTTTCTAGTGGTCAAGTTTCCTTTATGATAAAATTTAATATCATCCTGTAATAGCAGGGAGGCTAGTGCTAGATGATGTAGTAGTTAGGGGGGTCTGGAGTAAAAATCTGGCCTCAGATGTTTATTTGGTAGCTAGGTGACCTTGGCCAAGTCACTTAAGCTCCATTTGCCTCAGTTTCCTCATCTGTAAAATGGGAATCACAAAAGCACCCACCTATTCAGTAAGGATCAAATAAAATGATAATTATAAAGCATTTAGCACAGTGCTTGGCATTTAGTAAGTTCTATATGAATGATAGTTACAATCATCACCATCATCAATATCATCATCAACATCATTATTAGTGTTGCAATTCTTTTCAATCCTGAGTAAATCTAGCTTCTTTCTGCCTGTATTGTCTTTCATGGGCTGTCTAGTCTTAAGGTAGGACAAAAAGGAGCCTCAATAACCAGTGGTTCAGTCTTGGAGCTCTGAGCATTGTAGGCAAGTGGGGAATGAGAGATTAATTCAGGGTTCATATTATTTGAGTTATTCACCTAATAGACTGAAGGCCTGTGACTCCAGTTGCTTGTGTCTGTATTCTGATGAAATTTGTGAACATAAGAGGCAAGATGGGCATTTCCAGGATGAACTGTGCTCCACAATTAGAGAGAGAACAGTGTACTCATCAAAATCTCCCAGTCTGAGTACATATAAGTCCCTATAGTTCTAAATTTATAACCCAACAACTCTGGTTTTGTATCACTCAGATATATATCTTGTTGTAGGAGAGGTCAAACCAGTCTTGGAGGTAAGATCTGGACCAACACAACACTGGTATGTGGGTGAGCAGGTGCAATCTTTGTCTCTGAAGCATTTCAGACACAAGTGAGCACCAAGTACTTCCCCATACTATGGAGCGATAATATTCCCAGATCAATGAGAATGCTTAATTGGGAATAGAGCATTAAACTTGGAGCCAGAGAGGCTGGTTTTGAATTCTGGCTATGACACTAGCAGTGTGACTTGGTGAAGTTTATTTGGCCTGTATAAGATTCAGTTTTTTCATCTATAAAAATGAAGATAATAATATATACCCAGTGTTATAACTAGGTTAAGGAGAGTGGAGGTTTTCCCCAGGGCACCACAATTAAGAGGATATTTACCGCATTTGAAAGCCTCTAGGAATATAAAATTATTATACTTAACATATTGGTAGCAAAAATAATGAATTAAAGTAGGCGTCTACAAAATGGCATGAGATTTTTCTTCATGGGAAGCTGTATGGCAGCTGAGCTCCTTCTTAGCTTGACCTGGCCCTGATTACTATTACCTTGATTGTAGGCTCTATAGCAATAGCTTCACAATATTCTAGGATATATGCTTTCTCCATCCTCTGCCAAACTCTACTTGACTCAACTTTCCAATTCAAAATCCCTAGTTATAGCTCTCTGTTATTATTTACTTTTTAGGGTTGTTGCAAGGAAAGAGGGCTTTGTAAATCTCAACAAGTAATAGAAATGTTAGAATTAAAAGCACCTCTTCAGGTCCCAGTGATCTTATTTCAAACTTGTTAGAAAAGTATGGTTTAAAGTATTTGTTATCATCTTTGTAACTGAGCCTTTTCTCAATTCACTATTCTATGTATTTTAAAATGGTTAGCAATTTTTATGTTTTACCCTTTCATGACAATGGAGTTGGCAGAATTTTTTTCCTTTGAAGTCACACTTTGCACCTTAATTTTGATTTAGATGGGTAAAGATTTGTGGTCCATTTAGTGTGGGAACAGGTCAAATATCTTAAGAATAAGCTAGGATAAGATTTATTATTATTAGCTCTATATTTGAACAAAATTGCAACCATTTCACTCATTATTATACAATACTTTTACTGAATAAGTCCATCCCTTCTTGCTTTTTTATCTGACTGCTTCTGTGTACATAATCACATGTATTTATAATGGATTGTTCTTACCTATCATCTCAGAATAGTATGTCATCCCATATAGACAAAATCAGGTCATTCAAAATTTGCTGAGGAAATCTATTATGGAACAGGAATGTGGCGTAAGCATTGATATTGACCTTTTGACTCCAAAATTGTGGTTGTTTCCAGTAATAAAATTGAGTTGCAGAAACTTCTGAAGTTCTTTGGGATATCTTCAATTAGTAGGAAAATTTTATTCTAGCCTGAGGTCTGCTTCTGGTGGTGTATGAACATGTTTGTGAAATCTGTTAATTCTTTCTTGTAGGAGTATCTACATAGAACGTTCATTGAGATAAAGCCAAGAATCTCTGGCGTAGGTTAGTGTCAAATTATAGGTGTATAAGGCACAGAATACATTTATGTATGTATGTTTAGTGCAACATACATGACTTAGCTTCTGAATTTATGTCCTTTTGGTACAAGATATAGTTTTATTTTATTTTTATTTTTTCTTTACATTGTTGTTATTTCTCAATTTTCTCTTTCCCTTAGAATGGTTCTTTATAAGAAAGACGCCTCCTTAAGAAAGGAAAAATCTTCAAATATATATATCATGTCTGACAACTCATGACTCCCTAAATAGTTTTAAGAATTGGTATTTACAAAATGAACAACTAAGGCAGACTGAATTAAAGTATTACCTCTTCTAGTTATCACTTGCCTTTTAATAATACTACTTTAACATCATAAGAATGAGTAAGATGGAATGGCAGTACAGTAAGCCCAGGTAGGGAAATATATTTGTGTAAGAAATGTATTTCCTTTTATCCATCAAATCATGAAATATCTACCTCCTCCATCTATTGGTAACATTGCTGTGATTGCAGAAATCACTTAATCTTTAAACATACATACCTCATCTAATGCTTCATAAAAATGTAACTTTAGGCAAAATAAAATTTCTAGAAGAGGAATGTTAGTTTCATAGAAGTAATGTTCAAATAGTATGGTGTTGGTAAGCATGGTATTTTTCAGAGAACTTAGTGTTTGTAGGGCTCTGGTTTAAATTGCATAATTCAATTTTCACTTCAGGGAAGAAAATAATGTGATAGTCTTATAATTTTATAGGTTTTGTTATGTTACATTAGTAAACATTATTGCAAAATGACATCATATTGTTCTGGGATTCTTCCTGAGCTGAACATCACAGAGGTCATATGTTCTTCCTAAGTAGAGATGATTATTTCTGTTGGAATCGAAAATTTTGAGCTAGAAGAGAGTTTAGAACATTTAGACTAATCTTCCTCTTTTTTATACTTGTAAAAACTTAGGTTTAGAGAGATTGTGATTTGTTCAAGGACATAAGGATTGATTCCCACTTGTGGTGAGAATAACATTCCAATCTATCATTCTCATGTAAGTCAGACTAGGTTTTTTCCTTGAAAAATATTGAAACAGTCCTTGAGACATGATTGACTCTGGTGACTGAAGCCCTAACTGAAGTTCCTTATGGTTCCTTTATATAGGTTCAGTCTTCCCCTCTCTCTTCTCCCACCTCCCTTTTTTTAAAGCATTTAAGTTGGCCATGACTGATAACAAGGGTATGGAATTCATTTAAATGAATCACAATTGTATGTCCTCAATGAATTTCCTTTTTAAATATCTTCTGTTGTAACTAAATAAATCTCCTTTTGTTAACTCTCACACAAGCTTCAAGTGTCTTGTTCTGTTCTAACTGAACATAAAACTATCAGGAGACTGGCCTGAGTTAGGTCCAGTCCTGAGGAACTGAAGGCCTGTTATGGGTTAGGCTGTCACAGTTATATAATTTTTCTGCCATCAGATGCTAAAGGAGTAAAATGTAATAGTTGACATAGTAAGTTTCAAGGAAGACCACGGGCATAGTAGTGTAACCTATTTGGATTATAAAGAACTGAAACCCATTTTTGGATTCTATTATGATATTTTAAAATAGTCAAGTCATTCTGAATCTATTTTGGTGAATATAGTGTACAGTCAAGCTGGGTAGTACTGTTTTTAGTCTAAACTAAAGTGTTACTCTAAAGTAGTATATAATTCTACATTATACTATAAATAATGGATCTAGTTTTCTCATGGTTCATTAACTGGAGCCCAAGGGAATTCTAAACAAGTTTTATGTAGAGAAAATATTTCTACCAGCTTTCCAAGGTGACTACAATAAAGAGGACAATGCTGATTTAGTCTTCATATTTATTTAAGGAAAATCAATCGTACTTTATAATAAAGGCATATCTTGCATAGAACAAGAAAGCATTTCTTGTTTCTCTTCCACTTTTTGCCAGTCTCTTCTCTCTCCTTTGGTTCCTTTACTTTTACCATTAATGTATTTCAGTATGTGTTAGTTCCTATTCGTGTTACTCTGGACAAGTGACCTGATCTATTTGCTTCAGTTTTTTTTCTAAGCTGTAGATACATTTTGTTTATTTTATATTTATATTGTTAATCTATATTATAAATAGGTAGATATGTGTGTATGTATGTATTTCTACCTATTGAACTATTTTTTGGGTTTGCTAATACTTTAAATTTTCTTTATTATTAGGAAAAGTTGAAGGGAGAGGAGGGAAGGATTTTTTTCTAGTAAAAAAGTAATAGTAAAGGAAAAGGAATCGGTTAAAAAAATTTAAAGAAAGAAAAAAGAAGAATGTAAGAAGCATCCATTCCTAAAGATATGAAATTAGCATTAAGATGTCAATCAAGACTGTCCAGGAAATAAATATGCTATTATCTTTATAGTGCCTGGAAAGATTTTTTCCCTTACAGATAGTAATGAATACTCCTATTAGTTTCTTCAGTCCAGAAATTAATGTCAGTTCCTCATATTCTCCCTTAGCTTCTTGTGGAATGCCTATTGATTGATGACCGACTGAAGTGACTTGTATTTCTAATATGTCTTTATTTCTGTATGATACATATATTATACATTCTATATGTCTGTTTTATAAGTCTAATCCAGATCTTTGTGAATTCAGGTTCATTGAACACTTTAACCATTAAACAACAGTGCCCTTTAAAGCCTCGACTCATATATCATGCAATCATATTACATAAATACCATCGCTTGGTATGTCTTCTATAAAATGAAGAAATTCCTTGTTATCCCTGTTCTTGCATACACCATAATCAAAAACACAGATACTTCAAACTACCCCTCCTCAAATAAAAGAAATTCTCTTTGTTAAAAATCCAGTTTTAATTTTTCTAGGAGCTAAACTTTGGATTAACTTCAAGTTAATATCCAAATAATATTCCACTCTTTTTTTGCACTTAATAGTATTTTTACAATTACATATAAAGATTGTTTTCAATATTCATTTTTGTTAGATTTTGAATTCCAAAATTTTTACCATCTTTCCCTTCTCTCCCCCTCCTCCAAGAAAGCAAGCAGTCTGATATAGGCATGTACAATCATGTTAAACATATTTCCATATTAGGCATCTTGTGAAAAAAGAATCAACAAAAAAGGAAAAATCTCAAGAAAGAAAAAAGAACAACAACAAAATCAAGTTGAAAAAAAAAGTAAAAATAGTATACTTCAATCCGCATTCAGAATCCATAGTTTTTTCTCTGGATGTGGATAGCATTTTCCATTGCAAGTCTTTTGGAATTATCTTGCATCATTGCATTGCTGAGAAGAGATAAATGTATCATAGTTGATCATCACATAATGTTGCTGTCACTGGTTCTTCTGGTTCTGCTTGCTTCATTCAGCATCAGTTCACATATGACATCCAATTCTAAGGTATCCAAGGAACTATTGCTTTTCTTGTTTCTAGCTTCTCCTTCTCTCTTCTAACTTCTCCTTTGATGACTTGCCAGTTTCTTCAAGATTGTTCTGGATCAGGAGGAAGAGAAGAAGGAGAAGGAGAAAAAGCTCAAAATAGTTCACATTAATACTTGTTAACACTGCTGACAAAAGATTTTGTAAAGAAGGGAGCTAAAATGTGTGTTTCAAATACATTTTTAAAAATTCTATTATGCTCTCCTCTTTTTGAATCTGTTTTCTATCCTGTGGTGCCACATGCTACCTTCACTGTGTGGCTGTAGAAGGGGAATTGGCTGCGATTAAATATTGTATGATTAAGGAATCACTGCCTTTTTTTCCTTAATGCAAAAACTGATCTAAATAACTGTTCTCATTATATCAGTTGAACTTAACTCAGAAGCTCTTCATTGAATTCCTATCTTCCCTTTGGCTAGTAAAAGGAAATCTGTTACATATGTTATTCTCCTACATAACAGGGGCGTATTATCATATTTTTGGGTAGGAAAAAAAGACAAGGGAGAGGTCTCGGCAGTCTTTGAACAAGTCATGAGATAAAAAGGTGGAGGAAGACTTCAATAGCTGCCTTCTGTGTAGGCAGACTATAGAGCTATCTACGGGATATGTTTTTAGGAGGCAAAATGTCTCCACACCTACTTACAGATGGCTAAAACATGAGAAAAGCTTTATTGTATAATTAAGAGATAGGGCTAAAATTTTAGAATCCCTGAATTCATATGAAGATGTAAATAAGTGATATCAGATCTTTTCCTGAGAATAGGTGTTGATGGGGTTTTTGAGGAAGGAGAGAGGATATGAAGAATAGGAAAGCAAGAGAGTCTCTTGAAAGGAAGAACACAATATTGAAAAGAAAAATCTGGGAAAGAAAGCTTCATTTTCACAAAAAGTTTGCCTATGCCAAAATTATTACCCCACCCCCTTAATGTGTCTATAGTCCCTTTTTTGGGGGAAAATTACATATGTGATATCTCCAGAGTGTTGCAAATTAATTCCATCAAGCCATGTATGGTGTACATAGTGTACTTTCATGTATTAGAATGTATTTCAGATGTGTAACATGATTTTGCGTTCTCAAGAAGGTTTCATCCAGTTAAGTATTGTAGGAATGTTAGCTTTCCTGTCAGCTTCTTGGCAAGGGGTATTCAATTATGCATTTGTGCTTCATAGGGAAGATCATGTCAGAAATATTCTGGCAAGTTTTCAGATTTTATTTTGGAATTTAGCAGTTGATTGATGTTATTTATATAATCCAAATCAATAATGGCTTGTGAGGCACAAATGTGTTGGTCTTAAATAGTTGTCACAATACATTTCAGGGATGAGAGTTTGATTATCTTCCCTTTTCCCATCCCCCCCCTCCATGTATACTTTAGCATAGCATATTCCTGGGTATATCCCTGTTCCTCATGGTACTTTGATGTTGGGATATGATTTATCAGTCACACCCTGAGAAATTTCAGTGTCTGATGGATGGATCTTCCTTTTGATAGTAGGCAAATGAATAATTGGTTCACTTATATATCTTCCTATTTATTAATTAAGTTAGTGTTAACTTCAGCTAGTTGTGTTTAATTTCATTCTGGATGGATTTGTATCTTTCTAGTTTTTTCTTTTTCTCTCTCTCCTTTTTATTTACATATAAATATTTTTATTAGGTACACAGAAAGATAAAAATCATTATCAAAATTTTATGATACTTCATATATAATACTCCTATTGCAATTGTATTCAGTACTTTAGATCTCAGATGATTGTTTACTATATTATTAGCCTTCTCTAGATCTTGGATAAAATAAACTTAGGACTTGGGGGCAGTTAATTTCTCTTTCCTGTATTTAAATAATAGATTCTTTTTGAAATATATATGACTTGAGAAATGAGGCTTTCGATTCAAGGGAATTATTTTCTGGAACACAAGGAAAATTCTTTCTCTGGAGTCTCATTTTGTTGTAGAGTTGATCCTAGGATGTCAAAGACGATGTTAGGAAAGTACAGGATACCAATTAGAAAAGCTTTTAATATTGTTGAACAGTCTCTACCTCCCATGGAAAAGTTTCTCTGAGTCAGAGAATCTGATCACTAGGAGGCTGGTCACCACATGGTAATTTTTTTTTCCATAGTAATTTTTTGCTGATCCTCTAACAAATTTAGAGAGAATCCTTGAAGGTAAGGATGGGTGGTAATAGTATTCTTCCATTATTTCTTGCCTCTTCACTTAGTAAAGGTAACAGAAAATAACAAGATGCAAATTGATTTAAGCAAAAGATAAATGTACAAGGTGAAGCTAATATCTGTCTGCTTTATAAAGGTACTAGATTATTATTAGAAACAGAATTAAATACAAAATTATAATTAGAAATATTCTTTGATGTATATAGATATATGTATATTTATGCATATATATAGGTCTATATATAGCTATATCTCTATATTTAGAAATATATTACCTTAGTAATGATAAATTTTTAAAATTAGCATGGAATTTGAATAGTCTAATAGTAGATGACAAAGCATTGCTTTGAATATGAGAGTAATAAATTATAAATTACTACATTTCCTTAGAACATATCTACATAGTGGGGCATTTAATAAATGATTGTTGATTTGACATCCTTCACATTTAACAGATGTGTATACATTAAGCTTATTGAATGAGACACTAGGGAAGTCACTGAAAGTTCATAATTCATGATAACTCTGAAGTTTGTCTCATACTTATTCTCTTTTCATATTTACATTTTCAGAAATAGCTTTCAACTCCTCAAAAAACATAGATGTCTCAAATAGCTAACCTCTTTTTCAGCTTTACCTTAAGCTTCCTCTGTCTTTGAAATACTAATCATATTTACTAATATGTTTGACTTCCTTGATAGAGATAGTGACCATGTTGTACATAATGTAAAGGAAAGTGAATTTAGATCTGGAGTAGTCCCAATAATGCCGACCCCCTTGCTTTTTCTTATATATGACTCTTCATCTCCAGACTGAGTGTTTTACCAGATTGTCTCCCATGGCTGTCCCTCCCTACTTCTTTCTCCTATATTTCTCTAGTTCTCTTTAAGTATCAACCAATGTCCCACCTTCTGCAAGAAGCTTTTTTCAGTTCTCCATTTTAATGCCTTCTTTCTGTGATTGTTATTGCTCAATTATGTGTGATTCTTCATGATTCCATTTATGATTTTCTTGGTAAAGATATTGGACCAGTTTGGCATTTCCTCCTCCAAATCATTTTACAGATGAGGACACTGAGGTAAACAGGGGTAAGTGACTTGTCCAGGGTCACATAGCTAGTTAATATCTGAGGCCACATTTGAACTTAGGAAGATGAGTCTTCCTATCTCTAGGCTCCATTGAATTAATACCCTACAACCTCAGTTTATTTCGCTGATGGTTTTAAAATGTTTTTTTTTTCGTATTAAAGCAACTCAATTACCTGCATGGGTCATTCATGGTAAATTTTAAATCCTAATCTAGTTTTCTTCTATAATCCAACATGTGTCTGGCACAACTTGATTTATTTGGGAAACACCAATCACTTTTTAATATTGGCCTTGACAAAAACGTAATGAAGAAGGTAAATCTATATAATATTAAGCAAAGAGTTTCAATTAAATAGATGCAATTTGATTGCTGACATTCACAATTTTAGAATGAAATGTGATCATTTATACTATTATTGTGTGATATGACATTATAAATGATATGACTGAATTAAATGTGACAGAGAAATAAAAATTCAAAATGTTGGAATTGTCTTTTATATTTAAAGACTGTAAATGGATTTTAAAGAGTCATTTGAAAGTAAGACAGTGTTAGGGATCTATAAAGGCATTTGAGCCATGAATTCAAAACAGACTCAAAAATACATATTTATGTAGTAAGTTTAAGGTAAGGTTTGATACCTTGAAAATAAGTACAATGAAAGATAAAAAACATAGGTTTATGGATAACATTAAGTTATCTTTCCCCTTTCCCCCTTTCTTTTATGTTATGTTATATTGTTATGTTATTATGTTTAACATGTCTGATCAACCCTCATTCCCCCCTTTTTCCTACATTTGTAACCATTAACTTAGTTTAAGCTCTCATCATTTCTCCTGCATATTGAAATATTCCCAACTATTCTCGCTCTTTCTCAAGTCTCTCCTCACTTCATTCTATCCTCCACACAACTGCAAAAGTGATTTTCCTAAAGGGCAAGTCTGACCATATTGCTACCCTACTTATTAAGCTATGATGTTCTTTCCCTATTATTTATGAGATTAAATATTTTAAACTCCTCTTTTGCCATTTAAATCCTTAATAGTTTGGCACTAACCTACTTTTCTAATCTTATTACATATTATTTCACTTCATGTGTTTTATAGCCCAGTCAAATTGTTCTTACTTTTCCTTATTAGGGACACTCCATGTCCCATTTATATAGCTTTGAACAAGTTATATCCCTCCCCCATGCATTTTTTCCTTACTTATGCTTTGTTAGAATCCCTAGTTTCTTTCAAAATTCAGCTCAGTTACCATTGTTATGAATATTTGAATCTCCCCTATATTTCATTCTATCTATTCTGTATATAACTATATGTGAAAATGCTCAATCTTTCCAAATGGAAAGTATGTTCTTTGAGGGCAGGAAGTATTTCATTATTGTCTTTGTCCTCATAACTCCAAGGCCTCACACACTAAGTTTAACAGTAGTAGTAGGAGGAGCTTAATAAATAGCAGTAGCTTAATAAATATTTGTTGATGGATCTTTCAAAAAATATTGTTAGGAAACCCACTTTTATTTCATGATCTTAACTAAAATAATTTTAAAAACACAGGAAAACCTTTATAATCTCTTTTTTAGCTTGTAGTTGATATTATTTTAATCTACCAATACTTCCAAATAACTTTTTTCCTGCAGTAAGCTGAAGGGCCACTTCATCTGGTGACAAGTTTTTGGTAATGAGCCACTTCAGATTTTGTGGTCTTCAGACACATAATCAGTGACCAGATCTATTGTTTTTGAAGTCTTTCCTGTTCTTTTAGGAATCCAAGCTCTTGCATGCTACCAGTGGAGAACTTTTATTGAATCATTGATATCAGTAAAAATAATTTACTTAATATTCTTCATGCCTGATGTTCTTCATAAATAAAGGTAATGTCTTTTAATCATAGTCAGTGAGTATTGTATTGTTACTTCAATGAAGAAAGCTTGGAATTAGATTTTCTTTCTATACTCAATACAGATCACTACTTTTAGAGAGAAAGAAATTAATTGGTCCTTTTTTCTTTTCTAATTTTTGTGAATTTATTTCTATCATATACTATCATACTCTATCAGCTTTGTACTGATGTCCGTCTGGATGACTAGCTTCTAATGAATATAGTTATTGCTGAATCTAATTATGTGTTATTTATTATTCCAGTGATACGTTGTTACCTCAATGTATATTTTAAATTTAGAAGTACAGAATTAGAAAATTGCTGAGTTGTAAGAACTCAGAGGTCCCTTAGTCTACTCCTAAACAAATTATGCATCCTATTTGTAAACATCTCCAATGAATGATCACCCAGTTTCTGTTTGAAGGCTTCTAGTAATAGGACTCTTGTTTCTGAGGCAATTTAGTCTATATTTTTCAAACCTCTGGTGATTAGGATGTTTTTCCTTGTATTGAACTAAAATATGCCTCTCTCTAGACTATTGATCCTAGTCTTCCTCTTCAGAGCAATAGTCAGCCAACAATCATTAAGTGCCAGGCACTGTGCGAAATCCTGAGAATATAAAGAAAGGGAAAACTAATTTCTTTCCTTAAGCAGTTCATAGTCTATGGGGAGAAGACAACTAGTGTATACAATTAGGTATATTACAAAATTGATGGAAAATAATTTCAGAGGAGAAGGTACTAGGAACTATTGCTGTGGATTTAGGAAATGCCTTCTGCAGAAAGGAGCAATCAAGATTATAGAATAAGAAGTTGTAAATTCAAAAACCAATTACTCCAATCCATATCTAATAAGAATCTCTTTTTGAAACCTCCTTGACAAGCAGTCATCTAATTTCTACTTGAAAACCTTTAAACTTGGAGGACTCATTTCTTTCCAACATAGCTCATTTCACTTTGAGATAGTTCTAATTATTAGGAGTTTTTTCTTTATATTAGAACTAAATTTGTCTTGTGGCAACTTCAACTTTAACTTCTGGTCTTGCCAATGTTAAGAATAACAAATCTGATTCTTATTTCACAAGACAATCCTTGAGATACTTGAACACAGCATCACTTCTCCACTCCTAGTTTTTGCTTTCCAGTTTAAATACATTTCCAGTTTTTTTATCTGTTCTCATATGACATAGTCTCCAATTCTTTTTAGTAGTCTATTCATTTCCCCCCTCTTCCCTCCACCCCTGAATGCTATTTATTTTATAAAATTTAGAGTTGAAAACCAGAATACAGTATACTAGAAATGGTCTTAATAGGACAAAATAAAGGATACTATCACTTTCCAAATTTTGGACTCTTTCCCCCCCCCCCTTTTTTTTAATGTAGCATTAGCTTTTTATTTTATTTTGTTTTGATCACACTGTTGGCTTCTTGGGAGCCTGCAGTGCACTAAAAGCACTAGATTCTTTTTCTCAGAATCTCTTTTCAAGCTATTCCTCTTCCATCTGGTACTTGATATTAAATATACAATTGTAAAATTTTATGTTTATCCCTATTAAATGTCATTTTATCAGATTTGGCCCATCTTTCTTGCTTATAAAGTTCTTTTGGGACTCTGTCAACCAATATACTTAATATCTCTTCTATTTTTATTTTATCTGATAATTAGATGATTATATCTTGTACAAGTATATGCTGCTATTGCTGTAGTTTGTTTTTAGTTCTCAAAGATTACCATGACATCAAGAAGGTGAAGCCATGACTTGTAAGTGAATTATATTTGAGTGAGGGAGAACTGTGCAAGGTCACACTTGAGGGAAGATATAGACTCAGACTACCAGAGATGGCTTTTGATGCAGTGGGAAAACTTGACCTTTTTAAGCTAAGATCTTCAACAGACCTCAGTTTGAGCAACTTTATGTAATTCACCAATAAAGACACTTAATGTTCCAAGACCAAGAATAAATTTTTGAGACGCTTCATTTGAAGAGAAACTCCCAATCTTTACAGTTCATATTGTATCATTAATGGCTGCTCTTTGCCTCTGGTACTTTGATCAATTTGGAATCCACCAAAAAAAAAAAGCTATTGATTTGTCTATAGCATCTTTCCATTTGTCTTAAATACATTTCTTTATTATTCTTTGTGATAATATATGCTAAAATTCTGTCCATTGCTAAGCTGAAGCTGGAGGAACTCTATTCTTTCCTTTCATGAAATTAGGACATTATTCTTTCTTTTCTAGTTTTGCAGCAATTTTTCTGTTTTCCATTTATTATTGTTGTTGAATTTAAATTGATTTTCATTCTCATCTTAACAAACACCAAATAAAATAGTCATTTCCAAATACATATTAGAACAGAAAGAAAATTTCACAAGTCCAGCTTACTTTTCTTTTTAAGTATATAAACTCAGCATCTAGCTTTTTAAATTGTCTTGATTTTTTTTTTTATTGGCCTTTGTTTTTTTCTCTGAATAAAAAAAAAAGATGACAATAAGTCAACCTTATTATTGTATGCTATACTCTGGACATTTTGTGACCTCAGTTTTTTTCAGAACCTCAGGATCAAAAGTCAAGTAAACATCCTTCACCCTTTTAATTTTTAACATCTAAATTTGCTTGAGTTTGGACTCCTGACTAGGAATAGTTGTTCTTTAGCTAACTGCATACTTGCTAAGGACCCACATTCTAAAGGAGCCTCTAAGGATCAAGCAAAAAAGACAATCTGGAAACTATCTTAGCAGCAAGCATATTGCTTAAGGATTCAAAGTTCTATTAATTCTTCACGAGATATATGTCATGAGATCACTCTATATATATATTTCAAAGTCTTATAAACTTTGTGCATATCCTTGCTTAAGATTAGTAATTCACCTTGTTAAGGATTAACTACTCATGTGAATCTTGCCTGATTCAAAAAAACACAAAAATATTGCTAGATATGATGGTCAGGTTATGTACTATTACTACTTATAGTCCTATACTTTAAGTATGTTGTAGTTTAAATAGGCTTCTGTGTATTGGTCTGAGATATAACTGTGTCAGCAGGAAATCATGTTTGCAGCTTGAAAAGGTTTGTAGGTTGAGTGTTGCATATAATTACAACTTCTAGGCGATGTGAATACTTGTATACTGTAGTACTAGACTCCTCCCCTACTCCTGCAAAATTATTTTGTTTTTGTTTATGTATATTTTGTATCTATACATTATTTCTGCAGCTTCCTTCCCCCACCTCAGCATTTTTCCTTGAGGGAAGGAAATATCTTTTATTTTTGTTCTTGTTTCCCAGTCAATAAGCATTTGTTAAGTCCTAAAAAAAAAAAAAAAAAAAGAAAGAAAATACAAAAAATACACAACTTAATCTCTTTACGGTCTTTTTTTAATGTTTAAAATGGGGAAATCCTTGGATCATAAATTTATCTTTTGCATAATAAATCAATTAAATTGCCACCTAAATAGACTCTGCATGAAGAAGACGTCATTAATTTTAATTAATTTTAGTTAACAAAAGGTAATGGGGTGTCAAAATTTCACATTTCAAAATAGATGGCTGTAGTTTCCTTTATTTTAACCCTTAGTTTGAAGAAAACAAATTAAAATATCCATTCAAAGGAACTGGAGTTAAAGATAATTATTGTATAAATGGTTTATGTTTTAATAAGCTCTATGAATTCAGATTTAGACTTTGTTATTAATGTGCTGGTATGGGGGTGTGTGGGGAAGCAGAGGGGAGAGGGAGGGAGAGGTTGAAGCAGGATTTGAAGCATCAGATATCAGAAGTCCTACTAGGTAGTGAGGTTTAGAATCCAGGTCATCAGTTATGGCTTAAAGGCTCAGGTACATGTTAGAAGTTAGACAGGAGGTAGGATCAGGGGATAGCCACATATGAGGATCAATATAAGCAACCAATTAGAAGCCAGGAAAACAGACTAACTTAAGTCACAAATACTCTAGGTTAGAGACAAAAGAGGAACAAAAGTCAAGGCAAATAGGCAGAAACTAGTAGATCTGAGGGGCTGAATAAAGCAAGTGGGAGAACAGATGAGATACCTGTAATAAGATCTGGTTATCTATGCCAGTCCTTAGCTTTGGCTAAAAACGTTTATGTGTATCTTGTTAAAGCAAGAGTCCGAAGTGGATTAAGATGCTTTGGAATATTTAGGCTCCAAGATTCTGGGGATCTTTCTTTCAAATTTGACATGTTAGAAAAAAATGCATAGATGTAACCATAAATTATTATATCAAACTGAAATGCCTAAAAGAAAAATTATAATTTTGGAAACAGGTTTATTGTTGTATTTTATTTTCAGGTTTTTTTAAAATTTGATTTAAGGGTTAAAATTTAAATACAAAATAATGTCCTAGTACTGTTATAATTTTTATAATTTACGAGTGACTTGTAAAGTTGTAAAAGAAAAACTGGATTAAGCAAATATAAAAAGCATGCTGTAGTGGAAAAAGTCTTTAATTTGGAGTAGGAAGACTTAGTTCATTCCCTGCTTCAGACCCTTACAAACTGTATGATATTGTTCAAATGACTTAAGCTCTTTGAGTCTCAGTTTCTTTATCTGTAAAATGAAGGAATTAGACTCAATGCTTTATGTAAGGTACAGAGCTAAGCATTTTTGACTATCTTATATCATTTGATTCTTAGAACAACTCTGAAGATAGGTGCCATTATATAGATGGAAACTGAGGCAAATATAGGTTAAATTACTTGTGCAGGATCACACAGCTAGTCGTTCTGACTCTAAGCTCAGCACTCTATCTACTGTGTTACCAATTAAATAAATGGAATAAAACATTGAAAAAATAAGGTCTTCCTTTAAATTTTATGAAAATAATAATGACATGTATTAACTATAATAACATGGGTATCCTACTTGAGGTCATGACTTATATGTGAGGCAGATAGAACAGGGAGAGTTATAAGGCTCAGTCTAGAAATGGGTCCCTAGAAATGAGATTATATTTGGGCTTTATGCCAGACTGCAAAAGCCCTGAGATTTAAGGATCCTTAAGATATGGAGCATATCATTTGTCCATACCATCTAATTTGTATCAGAATATAGAGACTGGCCTTCAAAGGTTGTGCCAAAGAGGTAGAGGTGATGGGTGCTCTGCCAGTATTTAAACAAATGTTTTGAAATCAGAGGAGCAATAGATCTTCCAAGAATAAGGGTCATTTTGGCATCTGCTTGTTGTGTCCTGCTGCCATCATCTTAAAGATCCTTAGGCATGTGTTTCTAGTTATCTATTGGGCAATCCAATATTTTAAGTACCCATTCCCAATAAGGTTAACCTGGAACTTGTAGGTGAAAATAAATGATAGCATCTTCTTGGAATAGGGAGAAAGGAGATGGAGAAAAAGTCAATTTCCTGTGGAATTTTACAATAATCATTGCCATGGTATCCAATCTTTAATTTGTGACCTTTCTCAGATAAAGTGCTAAATTGTGTTGAAATAATCTTGTTAAAATAATTATGGATTACAATTCTATAATTTGGATTAGGAGAATTATTTAGGCATTTTCTTTCCTTTATCTATTAGTGTAATTAGTTACCTATGACATAATTTCTAATAACTGTCTATTGTGTATAAAACCCTTTACATGTCTCAACATGCTATATTAGTACTGCTATTATGTCTTAGGTCAAGAACATTAATGATTTTAAAGAAGGGGTTTGTGTCATGCTTTCAAATGAGCTAAAATCCAAGTGCTAGAGTTTGATATCATTTATTATTTTGGTGAGAAGTTGTCAAAAATGTTTGAGCTTGGATGGTACAAATAGAATAAATTACTTGAGTTCTTTATGGGAGAAGACAATACTCTTGTGAGTTTTGTTTCAGGAGTTTGTATCTTATGCAGAATTGTTTTTTGGAATTTCTTTTTCCTAAGGGATGTTAGCTAGATTTCAGTATCTCACTTAAGGAATCAGTTTCTTCTACAGTACTTCAAAGGGATTGTGGATCATATTTCAACTCTCAGTTGTTTTTAAACTATGTTTTTTCCCTCAATTGCTACAGAGTTGAAAATAGCTTACTTAACTCTTCCATGACACTGCTGGGATTCCCAACATTAAGCCCTGTTTAACATAATGAGCTGTGACAGAACCATGCTAAGAATTAATGGCCCACCAAAAGCAGATTGAATAAAAGAAATAAAATACTTTATTTTCTGCTTTGGCAGAGAATCACTCCAGGGCAGGAAGAGAATGAAGTAAAAAAAAAAGTTTTCAGGGCAATTTAGTTTTGAAACCTCTAGATTGCATTAATAATACAGTCTCATGAATCCAGATGATGAGGTCAGTTGTTGGCTAAAGTAAAATATATGTAGTGCTTCTCCTAGAATGTTTGTGAACAGTCTCCAGATGCTTCAAACAGCTGCCTGTATTAGGAACCCTCAGAGACTTCACTCTTAATTCTTTCCTTTCACTTCCCTCTTTCCTAAGGGACTTTTTACTATCAGGACCCATCCCCATGATCTCAAGTCTTAGGGAAAATAAAAAGTCGTTTCTTCCCACAGAAGAGGTTAGGCACTCCAGCTGTAAATTTTATTTGATAGACTCCCAGAAGCATTTAACTCATATTTTGCCAGTGGTGAATGGAATTCTAAAAGAGGAAAAATAATGTCTGAGATTTCAATTATTGTGATAATTTCTTTAGTTATAGCAGGAAGAGAGAATCTTCTCTTTTCTCCAACTTTGATGAATCATAAGATTTTATTTGTTTGCTAGCATGAATGTTTATGAACAGTCTTTTGTGACTAGCTGTGGAAATGACATACAATGTTAATGATGATGTTCCTGAAGGGAAGATCAAGGGAACAGAATGGGATAATGATTGCAGGTGAGGCAAAATCTCAGTCTAAGAAACCTCTTTCAAAGAGGAGGACTTTGATGGGAAACTAGATTTTCTGAGAATAGAAACAGAATCTCATAGTGTGTGTATGTGTGTGTGTGTGTGTGTGTGTGTGTAGGGAAGGGAAAGTGTAATATAAAACACTTCTATCTCAAAAAAACCATTGTGGCTTGCTTTGATATAAGCTAACAGACTTATGAATGTATGCTACAAGAGGCCTATAACTCCCCATTCTGTAGTGTCCCGTTGCTTTTCTGGTTTGTATCAATGGCAATTTTTGTTAGGAAAATAAGTTTAATTTCCTCTACATTGCTCCAAAATTTCCATGCTCTCTTCTTTATCCTGGAGAAAGCTCATAGTTCCAGGATCTTTTTTCCTACCCATATTGCTCAATGGTACTTATGAGTTGTATGACTATATTTCAGGTCCCAAATAAGAGTATCCCATGTCTGAATTACTTAGAGAATCTCAGTTTTTATTTATGTCCTCAGAAAAGAGAACTTTAACTAAAAGGATCTGGCCTAATGAGAGTAGTAGCATTTTGTGAAGACCTCTAATAAATGTGAAATAGTGTCTTTTGTGATCCAGTGTTTTACCTATGGTTAGACTACACCATTGGCCCATTTTAAGAATAAATTTTGAGTTTATTATTTTATTAAATGATATATTTTCATTGATTCAACTACTGATCCAACAAGATACTCTTTTTCCTAGCTGCCTGGTAATGAATGACGCATTTGCAAGAAGAAAGGCTCCAGTTAGGACATATATGCCCAGAACTGATCACAGAAAACACTTATGTTCTGTGATCCTGGTGCCTTTTCAACATTTTTAATTTCCCAAATTCTTCATTATTTTGGAGACAGAGAGGCCATTTATTATTCTCCTCCAGCACTACCATAGTATCTTGTATGAAATAGATGCTTACTAATTGTTTGCTAATAGGGTAAAAAGTATAAACAATATTAGATTTTAAATTCTGACAATGTATCAAATTAAAACATTTAAGATTCAATTCTGCTCATTCCAATTTCAAATTATATTCTGGTTGACCCCAACTCAGCACCAATTAAGCTGCCAGACCCCTACAATCCCTACATCACCCATTTTACCCCTAGTAAATGAGCAACAGAGAGGAGAGTCTCTGTGGGCCTCAGGGCAGCATCAGTGAAGTACCAAGTAAACAACCAGGACCTGTAGCCCTTGACACAAGAAGACTAAGACAGTGCCCCTTCCAACTTGGAAGCATAGCTCAAATTAAAAACCAAGAAAAATATGAACAAAACAACAACAAAAAGAATTTGACAACAGAAAGTTATGGTAACAGGGAACATCAAGATACAAACTTAGAGACGACAACAATGTCAAAATCCCTATGGCCAAACCCCCAAAGAAAAATATGAAGTGGTCTCAAGTCCAGAAAGAACCCATGGAAGAGCTCAAAAAGGAGAATAAAATACTATAAGAGAAATAGAAGAAAAATTGTGAAAATAAGTGAGAGTGATAAAAAAGAACTTTGAAAAAAATCAACAGCTAGGAAAAAGAAAAAAAAACTTTAAAAAGTAGAATGGGCTGAATGGGAAAGGAATTACAAAAACTAACTGGGGAAAATAACTCCTTGAAATTAGAATTGGGCAAACACAGCTAATGACTCTGAGGCATCAAGACTCAATCAAACAAATTCAAAAGAATGACAGAATAGAAGACAAAGCAAATACCTCACTGGAAATACAATTGACCTAGAGAACAAATCCAGAAGAGATAATGCCAGATTCATTGGACTACCTGAAAGTCATCATCAAAAGGAGGACCTAGTCAGAATCTTTCAAAAAATTATCAAGGAAAACTGGTCATCCTGGAGCCAGAGGGCAAAATAGGCATTGAAAGAATCCACTAATCACCTCAGGAAAGATAGCCCAAAATAAAAGCTCCAAGGAACATGATAGTCAAATTACAAAACTATCAGATCAAGGAAAAAATAATATAAGTGGCCAAAAAGAAACAATTTAAGTATTGGGGAGCCACAATAAAAATTATACAGGATTAGCGGCTGCAACATTAAAGGACCAGGGATCATGTAACACCAGAAGGCAAAGGAGCCAGGATTACAACCAAGAATCACCTACCTAGCAAAATCAAGCATAATATTCCAAGTGGAAAAATAATCATTCAGTGAAATGGAAGGATTTCAAACTTTCATAAGAAGACCAGAATTGAACAAAAATTCTGATCTCTAATATCAAGACCTAAGAGAAGCCTAAAAAGATAAAAACGGAAAAGCAAAAATAAGGACTTCAAAGTAGCTGAGCTGTTCACATCCTTACATGGGAAGATGATACTTGCAATTCTTTAAAATTTACCACTAATAGTACAGCTAGAAGCAATATACATGGACAGAGGGTATGGATATATGGTAAGTTTGAGAGAATGACATAAAAACAATTAAATGTTGAGAATATGAAGTACATTGGGTGTAGAAAGAAGGGAGGAGTAGAATGGGGTTAATTATTTCACATAAAATGTCAGGGAAAACATAATAGAGGATAATGTGGGAGGATGGGTGATGGGCATTGCTTGAATTTTACTCTCATTAGTATTGAAACTCAAAGAGAGAATAATACATATAATTACTTGAATATTGAAATCTATCTTACCCAATAGGAAAATAGGAAGGGAGGAGATTAAGTTAAGACAGAAGATGGGAGTGGGAGTGGGAAACTGACAGAAAAGAGGGCAGACCCAATGGAGGTGGTAGACAGAAGCAAAACACTCTTGAGAAAGTAAAGGGTGAAAGAAGAGAAAAGCAACACAGGATGAAAGACAGGATAGAGGGAAATACACAGTTAATAGTGATAATTGCAAATGTGCATGGGATGAAATCTCCCATAAAAAAGAAATGGATAGCAGAGTAGATCAAAAACCAGAATCCTGCAAAATGTAATTTTCAAGAAACACACTTAAAACAGAAAGACACACACAAAATAAAGGAAATGGGATGAAGCAGAATCTCTTATGCTATAGCTGAAGTAAAAAAAAAAGCAGTGGTAAAAATCTAAGTGAATCTTAGATAAAGCAAAAGCAAAAATAAACCTACATAAAAGAGATAAGGAAGGAAATTTCATCTTGCTAAAAGATATAATAGACAATGAAGTAATATCAAAACAAAACATATATTCATCATGTGGTACAGCTCCTACTTTTTTTTTTTTTCTGAGGCAAATTGGGGTTAAGTGACTTGCCCAGGGTCACACAGCCAGGATGTTAGGTATTTGAGGCTAGATTTGAACTTGGATCCTCCTGACTTCAGGGCTGGTACTCTATCCACTGCGCCCCCTAGCTGCCCCAGCTCCCACATTCTTAAAGGAAAAATTAAGTGAATTACAGATTTATGACAAATAAGAAATAAAGAGCATTATAAAACATAAAATAGATAATTTTGGTTTTATTAAACTAAAAAGCTTTTATATAAACAAAACCAATACAATCAAGACAAGAAGGAAAGTAGGGAGCTAGGAAACAATTTTTGCAGCAAGTGTCTCTGACAAAGGCCTAATTTCTCAGATATATAAATATGTCAAATTTATAAATATACAAGTCATTCCCTAATTGATAAATGGTCAAAAGATATGAACAGGAAGTTTTCAGTTGAAGAAATGAAAGCTATCAATAGGCATAGGAAGAAGAGTTCTAAATCACTTTTGATTAGAAAAATGCAATTTAAACAACTCTGAAGTACCACAAAAAAGGAAAATGATAAAAGTATGAGAGGATATAGGAAAATCGGGACATTCATGCACTGTTTGGTGGTGTTGGAATTGACCCAATCCTTCTGGAGAGCAATTTGGAACTATACCCAAAGGGCAACCAAACTGTACATACTCTTTGATCCAGCAATTCCACTTCTAGGTCTATATCCCAAAGACATCCCCCCCAAAAGAGGGAAAGGATCCATTTGTACAAAATATTTATAGGAGTACTTTTTGTGATGGCAAAATATTGGAACTTAAGGGGATGCCCACCAACTATGGAATAGTTGTACATGGTGAGATATATTATAAAGGGCTGAAACTCTGAAAAGGTGTGCTTGAATCAGACAACCAAGCACTTAAGGCTAATTACTGATTGGACAATAATTCTATTAGCATATGTTTGGAAAAATGGCCCTTCTCACTGTTCCGTGCTGACTTGATGTTTGGTGTATACAAATAATTGTAGGAAAGATTGGAGGATGGTGTGAGACAAGGCAGACTCACTTTGCAGCAGGATCAGGAGAAGGAAGGTTGGTGGCGAGCCTGTGGCAGTTTTGTCCATCTCCTTCACTTCTCCCCTTAAAGATCAAGGACTGTTGCTTATCCTGACTCTGGCTGATCCTGAGGTTTCCAGCGAGCTAGTCTGGACTTCACAGTATGTGAATATAATAGAATTCTATTGTGCAATAAGCAATGATGAACAGGCAGATTTCAGAAAAACCTGGAAAGATTTGTATGAACTGATACAAAAATGAAATGAGCAGAATGAGGAAAACATTGTACCCAATATCTGAATCGTGTGATAATCAACTATGAATGACTCAGCTCTTCTCAGCACAGTAATCCAAGTCAAGTACAAAGGACTCAGGAAGGAAAATGCTATTCACATCTAGATAAAGAACTAATGAACTCTGAATGCAGATTAAAGCATAATTTTTTTCACCCACTTCCTTTATACTTTTTTGTGGTTTTTATTCCCTTTTGAGCTGCTTCTTCTTTCAGAATTGTGACTAATATGGAAATATGTTTTACATGACAGCAGTTGTGTAACTTTTGTCAAATTGTCTACACTTTTAGAAGGAGAGGAGAGGAAGGAGAGAGAGAAAAGTTTGGTACTTAAAATCTTGTAAAAATGAATGCTAACAATTGTCTTGATATGTAATCATGAAAAAAAACTATTTAAAAATATATACTGCTTCCCATGATGAAATTCTGCCCATTATTCTTCTAAAGTGCATTCAAATAGATGGATTGAGTTTCATCACAGGAAAACTCAAAGGAGACATCAAAAGATGTCTCATATACATCTAGATTTTGGGAGTCATCTTGATATTTCTGATCATTTACAACATTTTAATCCTCTTCCTCTTTTAGTTCACTAAATAATGGTTTTATCTTAAACTGTTGTACTTGTCTTTCTCCCCTAACTTTTCCACACTCTGTCCCTTAAAATTCTCTTCTATTTGCATAACCTTCACTCTTCCATCTACATTTCTAGTTCTAACTATTCTTTTAAAGTTAGTTTTATATTACATATTATATCCTATTATATTACATTATATATTATGTTATATCACATTACATAAATTATATTACCACTTCTTGCTGCATTTTTCCAATTCATTGTCCTGCTATCACATCAAATAAACATTTCTAAAATGGAACTTTTTAATATACTCCAGAAAGCATTTGTAATTCTCCCTTATGATTTTGCTATTTCTAAGTGTTACTCTCCTTGCTACACATTCTCAATCTAGTATTCTACTAATAGAAACCAATTCCCTAATTCAACAAATAGAAACCAAATACTCTACCTAAATATATCTTGCACTCTCCTCTTTTTTTATTTCCCTATCCACAATTCCCTTCTTCTTTCTTCCTTTCTATGGAAGCAATTAGGTGGCTCAGAGGACAGATTGCTGGATCTGGAGTTAAGAAGATCTGAATTCAAATCTAGCCTCTGATACTTATTTACTGATGAGACTGTACAAATCAATTAAACCTCTGTTTTCTTAATTCATTGGAGAAGGAAATGGCAAACCACTTTGGTAGCTTTGCTAAGAAAACCCAATGGATAATGTTGCTGTGCTGTGGTCCTTAGGCTCATAAAGAGTCAGTCATGGCCAAATGACTGCATAATTTCTCTTCTCTGCTTAAAGACTCAATTAAACTCATACTTCCAATGAGAAGCTTTCCTGGGTCATCCCAGCCTAAAATGAATTTTTTTCCCCCAGAAATGAACTAAACAACTGAATTTTAGAGATATGAAAGACTTTAGAGATTATGTGTTCCATTTCTCTCATTTTATAGATGCGAAAACTAAGATACAAAGGAGCCTTGTCCCAGGTCAAAGAGGAATAGTAATAGTAAGTTAATAATAGAGTAAGGGCTAAAACTCACAGCTTCTGTTTGCTGTCATAATACTATGTCTTGACTTACAACCCTGTATGATGAATTATTGTTTCATGTACACACATACATACATGTAATTATCTTTTCAATTAGATTATAAGCTCCTCAAGGAAAAGAATTGTGTTTTCTACATCTTGCATTCTCTTCTCCCTCTTGTACTCCTCACCTAATACCTAGAAAAATGCCTCTATCATGTAAAATTTAGTATTTTGGGGGGCTATTGTTAGAGCTAGAATCCTAAAAGAAATGCGTCTAACCTATTACTGTAGTTGACCATCTATTGTTCTGGCCTTTGTGACAGCATTATACTTCATAAGCAATTTTTAAATATATCCATCACAAGGTGACATTTTGACATTCTTAACATCTTTCTGTTTTTTTTGCTGTATCCATTAAGTATAACATCTCCTGCAGTCTTTAGAACCCAAGCTTTGCTGGAAGTTATAACATTTTCAGGAGTCAGTAAGACATTGCATGGTATTTGGTCTTAATGTGATATAGGAGCTTTTTGGATAATTTTGTTTCTTGTAATAGATCTAATGAATTATTTTATGCAAACATAATGTACCTTTACTTCATTTTTTTTCCATTGCCAATCCTGATTCTGCAATTCTTCAATTGTTTATAAAGAATTAGATTGTATTTAAGCAACAAATAATCATTAAGTATTTATAATGTGTCAAATTGTGCCTTTTCTAGCACCTATTAATTTTAATGCTTTCCCTCTTTGAATATTTCCTATTTATCTTTTTTATTTATATATTTTATTTACAAAACATATGCATGGGTAATTTTTCAACATTGACCCTTGCAAAATCTTCTGTTCCAAATTTTCCCCTCTTTCCCTCTACCCCCTCCCCTAGATGGTAGTTATTCCAATACATGTTAAAATATGTTAAATCCAACATATGTATACATATCCATACAGTTATCTTGCTGCACAAAAAAATCAGATCTAGAAAGGAAAAAAAAAACCTGAGAAAGAAAATGCAAGCAAACAACAGAAAGAGTGAAAATACTATGTTGTGGTCCACACTCAGTTCCCACCGTCCTCTCCCTGGGTGTAGATGGCTCACTTCATTACTGAACAATTGGAACTGGTCTGAATCAATTGATTGTTGAAGAGAGCCACTGGATCTTTATTTTGAATAGCAGTTTGTTGATGGACGGAATATGGTACAAAGAACATTGGATTTGAAGCCAAGCATCTACCAAATATTATAATAAGGAAGAATTTGAGATATAAAGAAAGGCAAAAGCCAGATTCACTCTCAAGGAGTTCACAACCTGGTATTCACCCAAAGAGACTAAAGTAGTCCATATGTTAGAGACTTCTGAACAAAATTTGTCTCCATGAACAATGAAGTTAATTGTTTAAGAATTGTTTATGGATGCTTTGACTATATGGATATGTCCTATTCTTATTGTAATAATAGAGTGTGGTTTTAGAATTAGAAGCTCAAAGATTTTCTGTCTATTTCTGCCATTTGCTACTTGTCACTTGGGGCAATTAGGTGGTACAGTGTATAGAATGCTGGACCTGGAGTTAGGAAGACTCATCTTCCTGAGTTCAGAGGTGGTTTCAGACAATTACTAAATGGAGGCACAAAGAATCAGGCATGACTGAAACATCTGAACCACAACTTGTTACTTAATCTTGGATTGGCACCTAATTTTTCTGAACTTAATAAAAAACTACAATTTCCCTTATCTGTAAAATTGGGAGGCTGATTGGCCTGGGTTGCATTTAAGGTTGCAAACTCTAAATCTGTGTTTCAGTGATGTTCCCAAAGATCCTCCATGTTATCTTCAGAACAAAAACTGTATCACAGATTCTTTTGTTTGTTACTTCACTGATGTGGATTATTTTTTAGGGTTTCTACTAGTTAAAGTCCTCATGCTATAGAAATTCAGAGGTAGTGTTAACTACTATTACAAAACACAGTTGGTAGCTAGATAGAACAATAGAGTACTGAACTTGGAGTTAGGAAGACCTAAATTCAAATCCTGTCTCAGTGACTTCCTTGCTGCATCACTCCTAGCAAGTAACATTTTAGCTTCAGTTTCCTCATTTATAAAATGGGGATAATAATAGCACCTACCTCAGTGTTATTATGAATGGCAAATGGAATATCAGATGTAAAGTACTTTGCAAACTTTAAAGCATTATATACATGCTAGCCATCATCATTATCATTGTCAAAAATAATAATGAAAAGCCAGATAAAAATAAAAATAAAATATATCAAAATGAAGTTCACGTGTGAATCAAGTGACTGCAGTATATATTATATTTTTAGGATCAAAGAAGTGTCAATCTGTACTATATAAAAACTAATTCTATACAGTACTCATGGAGAGATTACAAATTGAACTAGGATCGATGGTCTTCTAAGTAGCTAAGTTAGGTGCATGAATTTGTGTCTGGCCCATGCAACTCCTTTTGGTGTAAGAATTATACCTCTCAACACGTTCAGTTTGTGTCCTGGAAAGAATTGCTCAACAAGTATTTGTATATATTGAAATATTCCTACTTTATAGGTCAAAAACTATGGAAACAAATTTTAGTCCCATGTTCCCATCCCAGTAATCCTATTATATGATTTTAAAGGTGACAGTAATTAGAAATGCTTTATTTTCTAAAAGGCAAATAAGCTGTCTTAATGATAAAGTACTTTTTTTTTTTTTTACAAATAGTTTAGTAGTTTTAAAGAAAATCTAATATTTGAATTAATCTTCCTTATACTTATAAGGTAAATACATGGCAAGCATAATGTGTATGAATGAAAGAGTTGGAGAGAGGGAAAAGAGTGAGAAAGGCAAAAACAAAAATAAAAATCTTTCAAAATATAGGTAATAATTGAATGAACTTTTAAAGGATCTGTGCCTTTTATTTTCTTTTATTTTTAAAAAAGCCTTTTATTTTCAAAAAAAATGCATGGGTAATTATACATTGACCCTTGCAAAGCCTTGCGTTTCAGATTTTCTCCTCCTTCCCCCACAGATGGCAAGCAATTTTGATATATGTTAAACATGTTAAAATATAAGTTAAATCCAATATGTGTAAATATATTTATACAATTCTCTTGCTGCATAAGAGAAATCAGACCAAAAAAAGAAAGTAAATGAGTAAGAAAACAAAGCATTTTATTTTCTTGTTTGAAATTCTTGAACCACCTCCTTCCAACTATCTTCTGAAACTGTCAAAAGGTCTGCTTACCTAGATTTCAAATCATTAGAAAATTCAATGGTATGCATCTGTTATACATACATATATGTATGTATATAGATATAGGTATATATATATGTATATATCCACTAGAAAGACCTAAATGATAAGTTTAATACTGAAGAGGTAAGTTACCTTCTAGGATATGTCATAGAATCTGTACGTTTCTAATCAAATTTCTTTTATTGCCTGTATCTTTAATAGTACACAATAAAAACTGATGATCATAACAAGGACACTAAAGCTTTGTGGGTCCCTGAGATGGTGTCTTCATTGTCATAAAAAGATTAAATCATAATCATTATATTTTTGATATTAGCTATATTTTCTTAAAGAAAATATAGAAAAGGGGATCAAATGCTTACAAATCAGTATTCTAAGTCCAGAAAGCACCTCGAAATTACTCATGTCCAACATCTGGCTAAGAAGAAAGACCATAGAAGGAACTTTGAGAGACCTAGAGAGGTAACATCTTTATATTAACATTTATTTATTTGCATAAAGGCATTCACATTTATGTGCAGAAATCAAAATTTAAATTATTTGGAAATGTTAAAATAGTGTGCATTCATTTCTACTCTTTCTGTTGTTGGCTTGCATTTTTGTTTTCCTTCTCAGGTTTTTTCTTTCTTTCTAGATCCAATTTTTCTTGGGCAGTAAGATAACTGTATAAATATGTATACATATATTGGATTTAATATATACTTTAACATATTTAACATGTATTGGACTACCTGCCATCTAGGGGAGAGGGTGGAGGGAAGGAGGGGAAAAGTTGGAACAGAAGGTTTTGCAAAGTTCAGTGTTGAAAAATTACCCATGCATATGTTTTGTACATAAAAAGCTATAATAATAATAAATAAAATAATAGTGTGTATTCTCTTGCTGCTTTTACTAAATTATTTTAAGCAGGAAAACTTTGTAGAGATCAAGAATTCTGTTAAGTGAACATTAAGCTCATATTGGTTCCCAGGGAGTGTCTTAACTGCAGATATTTATAGCATCAATTTCCTCTTTTCTAAACTAGGTTGCAGTTGAATTTATAGCTAAGTAAAATAAAAGATGAGGGTAACCTTATTTAAGATTGAATAGTATTCATTATTATACAAAGAAAAGAAAATATGTGAATTTACCAAGGAATTTGGATTGTGTCATAAAAGACCCATATTGAGTGATTTGGCTTTTTGAAAGGGTGGTTCACAAATGTTGTAAAGTAATTGAAATATGAGGCTTGTCTAGTAGTATCTGGAGGGCAAATACAGTAATTAAACCAACTTTGTGGTATATTTAGAATGATTCCACTTCAAAATGTCACTTTTAGCAATTAAAAGGAAAAGCAAGTGTTGTAAGAATAGAAGTATGTTATGAAGACCATGTCTACAATACCATTCATAGAAATAGTTAATACAGTTAAATAATTTGGGCAGAGTTCTTGGGCATACCTGAGTATGTCCCAAATAAAATCATAATTTCAGATGTAAAATTCTTTGCCATCATTATGATGTGGAAAAATCATACACTTCACCATTAGAAAATCTTTGCTTGAAGCTTTCCTATGCTATTCACTATCTGGGTCATTTTGGTCAAATCACTTTAGCTCTGTGAGCTTTATATTCCTCATCTGTAAAAGAGAAAATTAAACTAGATAATCTAAAAGGTGCCTTTGGAATGTAAACCTTGTACTCCTATAATGTCAAGACTTCCTTTTTAATGGCTGAATGAATGAATAAGGGACATTTATTAGGGCCTTACTATGTGCCAAGATCTCTCTGCAAAAAAATATAGACAATTCTTGTTCTCAAGGAACTCACACTATAATTGAAGTTGACAACAGATAATATTAAGTTGGACTGGAACTTAGATGGAAAAGCCTAGGAATCTTAAGGATTCAACAGTGCCTTAGATTACCCCAGTGAGTCAGATGACAATGGTGGAAGATATAGAAACAGAGTGGATGTTTAAACCTAGAGGAGCTGAAGATACTAGGCAGGGTAGTTAGTAATGGTAGTCCTTCGTTTTGCCAAGAAGAATTGGTGACTTCTATTTCACCTAATTCATGTAATCAAGCAAGAAGGTCAGATAAATTTTGCATTCCCCAGGTGAAAGGAAAAGAATAAAAAAGCTGGTACTGTGGTGGTAGGTCTTCCTGCCAGAACTGAATAGTAATTCTATAACAATATTAAGAGGCATTTGGGCATGGTTAGGTGACACAGTAGATAGAGTGCTCAGCCTAGAGTTAGAAAGACTTCCTGAATTCAAATCTGGCCTCAGGTACTTACCATCTGTATGACCCTAGGCAAGTTGCATAACCCTATATACCTCAGTTTCCTCATTTGTTAAATAAGCTGAAGAAGGAAAATGAAATCACTCCAGTCTCTTTGCCAAGAAAATCCCAAACAGGGTCATGAAAGTCAGAGAAAATTGAAATCAACAACAACAACTAAATGAGTCTTTGCTAAAGGAAAAATGAGTGCATATAATGTTACTTCAAATTATATGATTATATAATTAGCTTGCATCATTTTCATGTTATTGTAATGAGCACCTCATCATATCATTGTCTAAAAAGTCAAAATTTCCTGGTAGATTTTGTATTTTTTTTTTTAAAGGAGCTTCAGTCATCCATTTATCATAGTTGTTTCCTTATGTGCCCTTTGCTTATCCTCAATGAATCCTTCTTTATAATAAAAAAAAAGTTACTGAGAAAAGGGAAATATGTTTCATCATTTGTTCTCCAGGCCCCAGATGAGTCATGGTAATTGATTTGTTTAGATTTCTTATAATGTCCTACAGGAAGTTTTAAAGTTAGTTGTTCCATTTATTCAAAAAATATGTAAAGCTCTGATGGACCTATGCTCTCTTCAATGTGTGTATATATCCTTCAATGTGATAGATAATGACCTATTTTAAGCCTTCCCATCTTGTGTAATTATCTCCAACTCCTACACAGGAGATTTACTCGATGTGTTAGGGTAGGGAGAGCAACCTTTAGACATATTGATGTATTTAGAAATATCAATGAAGCTTATAGGCTATATACTGATTATCCTTATTTTTTGACACAAACTAAGTAACTGCTTTTTCAGCCATATATCTCTCTGCTAATGAGATGGTTTTGATGTAAAAATTTCCCTTGGTGATATGTTGTAGCTGCCCATGCCTGCCATACACCTCTCCATTGTCTTTTGGGCAGCCTGAAACTTTATTTCTTGGACACCATGGTATTATATAATGCTGACATATAGCATCTTTGGAATAACACTGATGTTAAAAAGATTGACTTTTGTCTAGGCAAAAGCTTAAGGTCATTAAAAGTATGGCATGAAAAATGTTACTGAAAAACTATTGAAAACTGAGTCATATGCCAAATTTTTCAATTCTACAAAAATTTATAAGAATACAATGAAGGTATCTTTGGTGAAGAAATGAGAAGACAACAGGCAGATTTTTGTAAACAATATTCAATAGCATTCAGTCACCCAGTTGACTTAAAGATTCAGAGAATATTATAAAATTTAATTTGGTACATCAAAGCTCTACTATCAAGACCCACAAAACAAAAATCAAAATCATAAAAAGACTTGGAATATTTAATAGCAGAGTTAATGTAGACAACTTTCTGGTCAATTATTAAATAAGGCATAAAACCTTATGCTCTCTAACATCAGTTGCCACTCTCATGGAGGAGGCCTAGAGTAGGGTACAGATTGGAAAGGGAGTCTCTATATACAGTGAGGTCCTTTAGATGCTTTGTGGTGATAGTATCGAGTCCCTAATATTTCAGAGCCTTCCAGATCTCTGAATACACACACACACACACACACACACACACATATATATAGTTCAGAAGAGGGTCAGTGAACTCACAGTCAACCCAGGAAAAAGCAATTGGAGGAAAAATACCTATTGTTCAGAATATAATAAACACTATGGATGGACAATGCATAGAACTCATCCACCTGTTCAAGGATCATAGAAAGACACTGCTGATTGAGAATGAAACAAGGCCAGAATTGAATAAGAGGAAGAAAGTGAAATGGATTGCCTTTGGAAACTATGGGATGCATTTTATCTAGATCATATGCTACATTAAAAAAAAATTAGAATTTCATAGAGGAAAAAAAGTCCACTAATGCATTTTTTATAATCATATAGTAATTACTCCTCAATATTTTTGTGTTAGTTTATTTGAATAATTATAATAACCATATAACATTTATGATAGTTAATTTGCAAATTATGATACTAGTCTGAAAGTTCACAAGCAAAACACAGAACCCACAAAAAATTTTCTTCTTTGAATTTCCTATAAGATTTATTTTAGGATAAGCTCCACTGAGGCTCTACTGAATTGTTGTGCATTCTAATGAAAAAATTATTCATCCTTGGGAGGCCCAATTTTATCTTTAAATCAGAATTTTCCTTCTAGGAAACTATCATAAGCTTTGGGAATGGTATTATTGAGGTGAATGCTGAATGGGTAACACATGTATTGTCTGATTTGGTAGCATGTATTAAAAAATCTCTCTGAAGGCAGAAACTAATTTTGCTTTTTTCTTTATTTCTGTAGTATCAAGCATAATTTAAAAAATGCTTATTGATTGATTACTATACCCTGTTGTTTCTTACAGGTTTTCTCCAACTGTATTTTATTAATGTTCATCCATAATTTTTCCCCAAAGTGGATATCATTTAAATCAGTGATTTTTCAATTTAGGGGAATAATGAAATTCTAAAAGCCACATTTGAACTGTACTTCAAAAAAGAACACAGCAGGTCAAACCTAAGCACTGAAAAATATGGGTAGGTAGATGGAAATCAATTAATAATTAAAAAAAGAATCATTTCTTAAAATTCAAAAGGGAAAGTGCAAAAAGCTGCCAATTACTCCAGAGTCCTTGAGCATGAATCTTAATTGCTCCCTGGAGTAGTCCAGTTCTATTTAGAAAAGCTAGGGCTAGATGAAAATAGTGTATATATGTGGAAGTCAGTTCATGTGCATTTTAATTTTTGTTTAGTTTATGAATTTTAGATTTAGATATTTATTGCATAGCAACAAATTCTATAAAAGGTCATTACTTTTAATAAAGATATGATTGATTGAAAAATTCATTGCTTCAAAACAAATTTTGGATTTGTTTTAACAGGTCTAAATATGTTAAAATCTAAAGTTGGCTTTACTTCATCATCTAAGGCTAAAATGCTGAGTGATATCCTGTAAACCACAGTGAAAGGCACTATGGGGTAGAAATGGTGGTTAGAGGGCTAACCACAGAATCAGGCCAATTTTGGTTTGAGTCCTACCTTTCACATGTAGCGGCTGTGTTACTATAGGCAAGTCACTTAATCTTTTAATAAAGATACGCAGGCAGCTCTCTAATGCCATATATTGCAGAATAGTTGCCAATCTGCATGTGTAGTAGCTATCATTTCTGGAACCAAGGAATCACAGGGCCAGAAAAAAAATAAACCATGGTTATTTATAAGTCATTGTAATGGAATTAAATAAAAAATTAGGAATTTCTAAAGCAAGTCATAATTTACACAGAAATGGCCAATATAGTTTTAAAACCCAGAGCTAGACAACCAAATCTGCTAGAGACACTGGCATGTATACTACTCAGTTTTTTAAGAGAAAAACTCTAATCCATATTTATTATTATATTTAATGTTTGCATATCAACTAAAATTGATTCTCATTCTGGAACATAGCTCTTTAATCTTTCTTTTAGAATTCTCTTCTTTTCTTGCAATAAGTCATTACAGGGGTTCATTACCACACTGATTCCCATTTCTTCCTACACATATATTTTCATAATTTACTACTTCTAAGTAGTTTTCCTAATGGGTTCACCATATGCCTTGGGTATATCAATCATGACTTTTTGAAAAATGATCTGACAGATCAAGAAATTTAGAGAATTGTAGCTTCTGAGAGCAAGAAGTTCATTTAGAGACTCTCACTTTTTCTTATTCCACAGCTTAGTGAACTGAGCATTAGAGAGGGGGAAGTGGCTTATTTGCCCAAGTTCACATGGTGGTTAATGAAAGAGCCAGGACTAAAATTCCAGTGTTCACATTCTCAGGTCAGTGTTCTTTCCATGACTCCATCCTGAGCCAAGAAGGAAGGACCTAAAATCTTTCCTCACCCATTGAGGCACAGCTGGATAAACAGCTGCCATATGGAAGAAAGATTAAGCTTGCTCTATTTGGTCCCAAAGGGAAGAACTAGGAGAAATGGGTAAAAGTTACAGGAAGGTAAATTTCAGCTCAATATTAGGAAAAAATTCAGAGCAATCGAAGCTTTTCCAAAGTGCAGTTGGCCATCTTAGGAGGCAATGAGATTCCCCTTCAGTAGATGTGTTCAAGCAGAGACTTGAGGATTATTGTCATAGTGGAGAATGGGTGGAGAAAGGTTTGTCTATAACTAAAGGGTTAGAACAGATCATGACTGAGATACCTTCCAAGAGTGAAATTCTGGGAGCCCTGAAAATTTTTATTTGGTGTTACTAATTTGAACCTTTTGTGTTGGGCTTCAAAATATAAGAACTATATTAAAACTGAAAAAGGATAAATACAATTTTACTGATCTAAATGCTCAGGGGAATTTATCCCATTGCACTTAATAGAGTGCCTAGCAAAAAGTAGAAGTTTAATAAATGCTTATTGATTGCTTGATTTTATTTTTAGTGTCTGGGTTTTGTCCAGGTATGACCCAAGAAAATCACAGAAGCCAGAGGAACACTGAATATATTACTGACAGCTACAAACTTTTGTAGACTGTTTACTGAGATAGGTAAAGGAGAGGAAAATAGCAACCAAAATAATTATAGCCAATAATTTAAGAATTGTTCATATGACCCTTAGGTAAAATTGTGAAAATTTCAATGGACAAGACCTTTTATCCAGGGACCATTGAAAAGACCATTAGTACTAATAAATTACTAATTATCTCTCATACTGATTTTAGAAAGTAAGACTGTATAGGCAGCCACTTAGTCAGTATTCACCTCCAAAATAACAACATCCCAAGTATAGAATGGTCTCCTAGAAAGAAAGTTGCTGAGCCAGAGATAAAATCGGACTTCTGGGGGTGGGATTGGGGAGGGATACAGGGGACATTTTTTTTCTTTAGAATATATTTGAGGGCTCCTTAAGTACAGGGCTATTTTTATTTATTAGTATAGGACTAATAGTCTTTTTCATTGGCCCCATGATTCTATGAATTATTTTCATTAATAGTAAATCATTGCTGTTATACAGGTAAAGAAAAGAGTTCTCACCTTTTAACAGAGGAGTTGTGATCCACAGGTGTTAAAAGCCTTGCCCAAATATCAATCAACAAGTCAGAATTAGAGCTTGAAATAGACTTTCTAGAGCTCATAATGCCCAGATAAAAGCTGAGAGATTAGCTGTCTTTCAATATGAAGGGAATACTTTTAGAAAATTGCCAACTCAAACACAATTCAAGTGTTTTCTCCACTCCCTTTTCACTTGTCAAGGTCTTAAAATGTATAGATCTCCTAGTTAATTTTCTTATTTTAGAAATTGCAATAGTCTAAGAGGCAACTCAAGAGGGAGGATCTTTGAAATAAAACAATGCATAGATATTATTCAATTGTTAAAAAATGTTTTCTGAGCTTATTTTGTTTTTTATTATGGTGAGATATTTTAAATTAAACAAAGAAAATGTGCCATATCAACAGTTAGTTATGGTATGTCAGCTTTAAGAAAATCAAAGGTATAAATGATCAGTGCTAAACTTTATAAAATGTTTTAAAGTTTTGCAAAGCACTTTGCATATAAAAACTGATTTGATCTTCATAATGACCCTGTGAGATATGTACTATTTAATATTATCCCCATTTTATTGTTGTTGTTCAGTGGAATCTTATTTTGTGATCCCATTTGGGCTTTTTCTTGGCAAAGAATTAGTAAACATGTTTGGCAGAATTAGAACCCATGCTTTCCTGATCACAAATCTATATGTCAAATTATTTTTAATTTTGCAAAAGGGACAAATAAGGGATGATGATTCATAGTACATTTTTTTACTTCATAAAAAGATTTGTCAAAGAATTTGTTTCAATAATCATCTTCCTTACCACATTTGAAATATGATCTGATTTAGAAATATTTGAATTTCATGCAAGTTTTCAGACATACAACCTTTGTATAAAGTGAAGTAGTCAATCAATATATATGTATTAAGTGCCTACCATGTTCCAGACTATGCTAAGCGCTGGAGATAGAAAGAAAGGCAAAAAAGATGATCCCCTTACCATGAGGAGCTTACAATCTATTGGGGGAAACTACATGTCAACAAATATGTACAAACAAGCTACATGTAGGATAGGTAGAAAATGATCAACAGATGCAAGATACTATAATTAAAAGGGATTTGGAAAGTTTTCCTATAGAAAAAGGAGTTTTAAGCTGAAGCTTGAAAGGTTTCAGAAGGTGGAGATGAAAAAGGACAACATTACATGCATAAAGAATAGTCAATGAAAATTCTTGGAATTAGAAGATGGAGTATCTTTTTTTTTAAGGAACAGCAAAGAGGCAGTGTGACTGGATCAAAAAGCACATGGAGATATATAATGTATAAGAAAATAGATAAAGTAGACATGAGGGTCGGGGAGAAGCTAGGCCATAAAGAATTTTAAATAGCAGAGGATTTTATTTTTGATCAAGGAGGGAGAGAAGGAAGGAGCCATTGAAGTTTATGGTGTGTGTGTGTGTGTATGACACAGTTGGACTGGCATTTTAGGAAGACCACTTTGACAGCTAAGTGGAGAATATACAAGTGTGGGGAGATGCTTGTGTCAGGTTGACCAACCAGCAGGCTATTGTAATAATCCAAGTATGGAGAGCTGAGAGTTATGGCAGCATTAAAGGAGAAAAGAGAGTGTATATGACACATATTACAAAAGTAAAATCAATAGACGTTGTCAAACAGATTGGATATAGTGAAAACTTGAGGATGACTCCTAAAGTGTAAGCCTGGGGCACTATGAGGTTTGTAATCTCTTTGACTATGACATTGAAGGGAAGAGGAAATGATTTGGGAAGAAAGTTTATGAATTTAATTTTAGTCAATAAACATTTGTTGTTGAGTTTAAGATGTATATTTTACAGTACACATGAAGAAGCAGTTAATAATAACAATAATCCTAGTTGATATCTATAGAGTATTTTATGGTTCATAAAGCATTTTGTAATAACTCATTTTTTCATGAATGAAGGATTATTTAAATTAGTGAAATGTAAGTCTCATAATATTTTGTCAAATCATGATTTGAATCTTAACATTTTTTAGAATTTTTTTTGAGATATCCTCTTTTTATTTTATACTTCATTTTCATCAATTGGATCTTTTTCTTTCTTCAGGTCAAAGAAAATTTGTACTGAATCACCACTGTTATGTTTGCATTATGTACAACTTAGTTATCAAAGCACTTGCAAAAAAATTTACTTGGTCTTCCTTGCAAAAAAATTTAGTAGAGCTGCTTTTATTAGTTTTTGTAACAATCAGACAGACCTGTGGAGATTGGGTATCTTCCAATTTTCAAAAACCTAAACAGGTTTTAAGATTTTGTTTCAACATTTTATTTCCTCTGTCTCAGTAATTGAATATAATGTTGCCTGGGAGAAATAGAGAAATGGTAGGTAATTTCCTTTATGATAATTTAGAAAAGGACATTAGGTAGTTTTCAAAATTCTACCCCATCACTTATTGTAGACCCTACAAAGATGTTTTCCTAGATGTAAAACAAATCCTTATACAACAATTCTGTCCACAAACAGAAGTTGTTAGCAAAATGTCTAAATTATTTTAAAATTAATTTATTGTCATCTTTTTTATATTTCTGCAGTGTTCACTGAGTTAACACTTTTCTTCCACCATTTCCTGTTAGAGTCATACTAATTAAACTGATTTTTTCTTATCTTAAAAAAAACCATTTTAAGATAGGATTTTAAAAATATATATATTTTTAAAAAGACAAGTTAAAAAAACAGGCTAGCTAATTAATACATTGAAAAAAAATATGTGAAATGTGAAACACTTATGGATCTCCCATTTCTGCAAAGGATTTGGTGGGAATATCTTTTTTTCAAAACATATATGTTCCACTTTTGATGTGTGTGTTTGTGTGTGTGTGTGAAAGAAAGATTCTTTTTGTTTAAATTGTTGTGTTTTCTTGAAATGAAGATTTTGCATTGGTTCATAGAGATAAACATGCTTCGCTGTATTTCTTTCACTCATAATTTCTTACAACATAGTAATATTACATTAGATATATGGACCACAAATCAATGGACAAGCAAAGTATCTTTAAATGTTAAATGGACTTGTGTAAAATTACCCATTTTTAACATGCTCCACTCAATTTTCTCTGTAAATATTGAGCAGGGGCTATTTCTTTGAATTACAGATGGATACAAATGATTTGTTTGGATACTTTTAATAGGGTGCTGTGGCCTTTTAAACTTTCTTCTTGGCTGTCCCCTGTGTGGTCTACAATATCAACATTGTTATGTTGATATTAAAAATAGATTTGTATTTTGAATTCAAGCTTAAGAGAAGGCAAAAGCATATCTTCAGTGACTGTTCGGAGTGAGCAAGTGAAAGAAATCATTCAGTTTACGGGCCAGCAAAACTATTTATGTTACCAGAAAAAATTGCAGCTTTAGAAATGACTTTTTTAGTTATTTCATTGGCTCTTTATAATAGAGCGAATGTAATAACAGTTTGTAGGCTTAATTGAAAATAAAAAAGATCAGGGAAATAGAACTTATCCTTAGTCTTCAATTTTTAATTTGAATTAATCTTGTTGCCATTTACTCCTTTTGTGCTTCAATTGGAGATATGTTTTAATGAGGGTTTTACTGTGTAAATAATAATATTATTTTCTAGAACATAACTTTGAATACTTGATGCGATTTTTGTGAAAATATTTTCCCCCAGGTAACTATGAGCATGTTTTGGATTCAGTTTAAAACACAACAAAACCTTGGAGGTCCATAATTTTGCTAGATGAGGCAAGAATGGCCATAAAGAAATGCCAGAGTGGAGAGTATGCTTGGTATTCTCATTGAAACGATTGTATTCCTCAAGACAAATTAGCATTTGCCATTTGAGTGTTTTGAAATTTATGTAACCTTGTCAATGAATAGCAACAATCATGATACATTTAACAACAAAACAATTAAGGGTTTCTTCTGGAACAATGACTCTCTTGGATTTCTTAAAATAAGCAACATTCAGTCAATGAACAGTGCTTCTTTGTTTTTTTTTTTTTTTTTCTCCCTTTTCCTTCTGTAGTTTACCACTACTGTTCAGAGTTTAGACAACAAAGTATCTGTTTCTCCTCTCAATCATATTTATTGAAAGATTGGGTGAAATATATTAAATAATATTAATTCAAAATATCTGGAAACAGAAAAAAAAGAATGTATCAGAGAATTATATAGCTACAAAAGACTGTTGAGATCATATTCCAGCCAGAATAGTTAAGTAAACTTCACTCCAGATTGCACAGATAAATAGTACTGAAACAACATTTGTAATGTTCTCTCTAAAATGTAATATTCTCTGTTGAGGTTTCTTGGGGTTTCTGGGAGCAGCCTTCGTTTCAGTTCAGTAATCACAAGTGCAGCCAGGGATTAAAATCCAAATCCTTTATTGTCTCTTTCCAAGTTTTGTCTCCTTTCTTGGGGCCCAGTTAGCTTTCTTATGGTCCAGATCCTTTATTATCTCCTTCCTGGGGCTGGGCAACTTTCTGGAAAGCCTTTCAGTCTCGCCTTGGTCTTAGTGGGGGAAGTGCAGGAGTCTAGGCCAGCCACCAGGAAGATAGAAAATCGAATTGAATTTCTCCTCTTGGTTCCGAGAGCTTAAGCTCCTGCTGCCAGTTCTTTGCCTTCTCTTGCAGTGTCCCCAAATCTCCCTGGTTGAGGCTTCTAGCTTATATATTCCACACTGAGTACAAACCAATCATTATATCACTGGGAAACTATTATTTGTTGTAGGATTAAACTAGATTTAATCATTGTCTCTTCAATTCCACTTAGTACCTTGTTTTAAGTTCTGGCCCATAACATCTCCTTGTAGGATTAAATCAATCATACTGAACCTTGCTAAACTAGATAACTATTGTCTCTATCAATTCCACTGACTTAGTACCTTGTAAGAATTCTTTGTTTCAAGTTCAGAGTTCTGGCCCATAACAAACATTTCACTGCTGTTTTCATACAATGACATCTTTTTGTCCAATGCAACATGGTTCAATGCTGATTCTGGAGTCAGAGAGGCCAGGTTCAAATCCTTGCTACTGATGTTTTACAGCCTCTGTGAATTTGGCAAATGGCTTAAACAGTTCTGGACCTTAGTTTGGTCATCAAAAAAATGAGAGATTTGGAGAAGATGACATCTATAATTTCTAAATCTATGAAACAAGATTTATGAAATAAGCCAGCTACAAGCTTGCAGTTATTTATGCACTACTTTAAATCGACAGAATGTATAAAGAGTCAGAATTTGGAGTCAAAAGAACTGATTCAAATCTACGCTTTCACACAAACTTGGAAGATTTTGCCTTCCCCTCATCACTGATTTTGTTAATTTAGGGGGCTATATCTAGTTTAAAATGAAAAAAACAAAACAAAACAAAACACTTGTCTAGTTACTCCTAAGGGATAGGGGAGCTTTTAGTTTATCCTTATTTGCTTAGCCCCTTTCCATCAAATATTGGTTACACAAAATTCCATCATAAATAGTAAATAGTGAGTAAATGTATATGTTCAAATAAACAGAAAATGGAAAAGTTATAGATTAGCATATGCTGAAGAACATATGAGTTCTTCAGCTGGGAGTGGAATGAGAGATCATGAACAAATCAAGAGAGAAGGCCACAAATCTTCCAAAGAAGTCATTTTTTCTAGTTTCTAGGAAGGCAAACTGGACGTCAGGGACATGGTTACAAGTTGGTTTCTGTTACATGTCTGCAGCTTCTTTTTTCATGTGTATTTCTGGTAATGAATCTAGAATTATGTTTCTCTCAAAGACTGTCACAAACTGTAAATACATACTGTAAACACAAAGGTAAATACATCTCCTTTGGCATACTTGATAACTAGATGCAAAATACTCCAAGCTGAGACAGAAGTCCAATTTTACTGGAGCATTTATTACTTATGAGATCATGGGAATATCATCTAATTTCTCTATGCCTCAGTTTCCTCATCTGACAATAAGGAGTTTGGATTAGATGACTTCTAAAGTCTTTTCTAATTCTTTAACATCCTTTGATCCTTGGATAATATCAAGTTTTTACTATATATTCATTTGTTTTTATAGGCATTTGAAAACATTAATTTATATTGTTGTCAACAGATCCAGCCTATGACCCTGGATTTTTGAAGACTATACTAGAGAAGTGCAAACACTGGTACCAAGCCAGACAGAAAGATCTTGAATATAAGTACAGCAAAACACTGTTGTCTAAGGATCAGTCTATCTAAGTTCAAAGAGGCTCATCTTGGGAAAGTGGCTACCAGATATTTTTTTTCTTAAATCAGGGGGCAAAAGAAGGACACAAGAATTCATGAAAACAACAACAACAACAAAAATATTTATTAAGGAGCAGAAAAGTTGTTATTTGCTTTGATAGAAGGTTTGCCTCTATTAATAAAATCCTAAATCTTTTGATATCTAGACCAGTCTAAGTAATTGTGATTGAATTTGCTTTTTAGAAACAGATCTCTATTTCCATCTTCTCAATCAAAAATTGAGTGTCTCCTATGCATTTTTTGTAATAATGGATTATATAATTCAAAATTAGGATATAATTCAAAATAAGGATATTAATAACCTATTTTCCCTTGGACAATCAATATGTAGAGGTGAGAAAAATAAGGACAATAAAAAAGTACAGTAGATAGTTGGAAAACTCATATTACACAAACCTTTAAAATGCATAAGGTATTGAATGATGTTTTTTCCTGATAGGTATTATCTGTCACTCATTCATTTATTTAACAAAGAGCAAATTAATAAATATGTAAAAAGAAAAATGAGGTGCAAGGATCTTATTCCAGCATCTGTAAGAACCCAAGGACATAGGAAAAAAAAGTTCTCAAGTCTTTAATAATCTAATTCAGAGAGATAAGACAAAAACACAAATTTCTGTACTATAATATGTTCCATTATATGATAAATGGCATGTGTGACTGATCTAGACAATCGTTACTGTAAAAGTTCAAAGGAGGGAAAAGCTACTTTTCTCCCCCCAGTCTTGTACATTATTTTTATCATATACTCTTTGTTCTACAAAACTAGCAATCTTGGTAATCTTGTAGTTTTTTTACATATAGTATTTCTTCTCTTTTCTCTGTTTCTTTGCATAATCTGTTTCTCATACCTAGAATGTACTCCTCCTCACATTTGCCTCCCAGAATCCCTTGTTTTTTTCTATACTTGTCTGAGGTTCAGATGCTGCCTCTTTCAAGAAGACTTTCCTGATTTCAGCAGCTGCTAGTGCCTTTCCCCACCAAATTTCCTCATATTTATCTTGCATATAATCATATATATGTGCCATCCCTTATAGAATATAATTCTCTTTAGAGGGGTGATTATTTTTTTCTCTTAAAAAATGCTTCTCTCCAGTTACATTTAAAACATGTTTTTTACATTAAAATTTTTTTTGAGTTCCAGATTCTCTCTTATCTTCAACCCCCATTAAGAAAGTATTTGTGAAGTTATGCAAAACATTTCCATAAAAGTGAAAGAAAACATAGATCTTCCACCCTAAAAAATAGAAAGCAAAACCTCAAGAAAAATGAAACAAAGAGAAAGAAAGAGAGAGAGAGAGAAAGACAGAGAAAGAGAAAGAGAGAGAGAGAGAGAGAGAGAGAGAGAGAGAGAGAGAGAGAGAGAGAGAGAAAGAGAAAGAGAGAGAGAGAGAGAGAGAGAGAGAGAGAGAGAGAGAGAGAGAGAGAGAGAGAGAGCGCTTTAATTCATTTTCAGATACAATCAGTTCCTTCTCTGGTATGGATAGGATTTTTCATCTTAAGTCTTTCAGAGTAGTCATGGATCATTGTAGTGCTGAGAATAGCAAAGTCATTTATAGCTGATCATCCCAAAACATTGCTATTACTTTGCATATAATATATTTCATTTTGCTTGAGTTCATAGAGGACTTTCCAGATTTTCCTGAGAGCATCCTGCTCATCATTTCTCATAGAACAATAATAACCTATCATAATCTCATACCACAATTTATTCTGCCATTCCCCAATTGATGGGCATCCCCTCCATTTCCAATTTTTTTGCCCTGAGAAGAGAGCTGTTATAAATATTTTTGTACATAAGGGTCCTTTTCCTTTTTTTAAAATATCTTTTGGAATTCATGCCTAGTAGTAATATTGTTAGGTCAAAGGATATGCATGAATTTATAACCCTTTGGGCAATGGTTATATCTTTTGATTATTTATCAATTGCAGCATAATTCTTATTTTTTTTCTTACACATTGATTCAGTTCCCTCTATGTTTGAGAAATGAGACCTTATTAGAGAAATTTAATTCAAAATTCTTTTTTTACAATTATTATTGCTAACTATATCCCCCCATTTGTTCTTTTCTCTCCTTTTATTCTATGCCTCCCCAAAAGTGATTTGCTACTGACCACTTCCTCTCCCAATATGCCCTTTCTTTTATCACCTTCCCTTTTCCCATATCTCATTCCTCTCCTACTTTCCTGCATAGTAAGATAGATTTCTATACCCATAATGAGTATGTTTGTTATTTCTCCTTTGAGTCAGTTCTGATGAGAGTAAGGTTCCCTCCTCCCTCTCTACTCCCCCTCTTCCCCTCCAAGGTAAAAGCTTTTTCTCGACTCTCTATGTGGCAGATAATTTGTATCACTCCACTTTTCCCTTTCCCTTTCTCCCAGTACATTTTTCTTTCACTTCTAAATTTCAACATTAAAAAAAAGATATTATCCTGTCATCTTCACCTCAAACTTGTGCCCTCTATCTAGATATGCTCCCTTTAACTGTCATAATAATGAGAATGACTTTATAAAAAATCAAGAAATAATAAAACAAAACCACAAAATTAAAAAAAAATAAAAAAAAGTGAAATATCTCATTGTAAAAACAACTGAATTGGAAAATAAATCCAGGACAGTTAATTTTAAAATTATTGGCTTACCATTTCTAATGAGTTACAAGTATCCTCCCATTTAAGAATGTAAACAGACAAACCTTATAAAATCCCTTACAACATCACTTTCCTGAATCTCTCCTTTTGTTTTTCCTGAGTTTTGAAAATTTGAAAACCGAATTTTCTATTTAGCTCTGGTATTTTCATTATGAATGCTTGAAAGTCCTCTATTTCATTGAATTTCCACCTTTTCCCCTGTATACTCAGTTTTATTGGGTAAGTGATTTTTGGATGTAATTCTAGCTCCATTGCTCCCTGGGATAATATATTCCAAGTGCTCTAGTCTTTTAACATAGATGCTTCTAAATCTTGTGTTATCCTGACTGTGGCTCCACTATACTTAGATTGTTTATTTCTGGATGCTTTCAGTGTTATTTTCCTTGACCTGAGAGTTCTAGAATTTGGCTATATTCCTGAGAGTTTTCATTTTGGGATTTCTTTCAGGAAATGATTGGTGGATTCTTTCTATTTTACCCTCTGGCTCAAGAATATCAGGATAGTTTTCCTTAATAATTTCTTGAAAAATGATGTCCAGTCTCTCTCTCTCTTTTTTTTTTTTTTGGTCATGACTTGTAGGTAAATCTGTTTTCCAGGTCAGTTGTTTTTTCAATGAGATATTTCACTTTTTTCCTATTTTTTTCATTTTTTGATTTTGTTTTATTGTTTCTTGATTTCCCATCAAGCCATTAATTTCCATTTCCTCAATTTTAATTTTTAAGGAATTATTTTCCTTAGTGAGTTTTTGCATCTCCTTTCTCATTTGACCAATTTTGCCTTTTTAAGATAACCTCATTAGCTTTTTGTATTTTCTTTTGCATGCCTCTCAATTCTCTTCCTAATTTTTCCTTGATTTATCTTATTTGGTTTTTAAAATCCTCTTTGAGCTTTTTTTTTTTTAGCCTGAGACCAATTCCTGTTTTTCTTATTATTTTCTTTTGAGTGAGTGTTTTTATCTTCCTTGTCACCATAGTCATTTTCTATGGTCAGAAATTTTTTCTGTTGTATGCTTATTTTCCTAGCTTATTACTAGGATTTTAATTTTTTATTAAAGTAGGGCTTTATTTCCAGGGTGGAGAGTACACTGTCCTAAACTTCAGGGGTTTTGTGCATTTGTTTCCAGAGATCCTTTTAGGGACCTGACCACAGGTCCTCTTTTTTGCCTTGGAAATATTAGGAATGTCCCTGCCCCAGTGTAGCTGTAAGATCTACTGTGCTAAGACAATAGAGTCCTTCCTCAATGTCAACAAAGAGACCTCCATGAGATGAAGCCTCTGGAAGCTGTTGCTGTCAATACTGCCAACAATAACCCTTGATATGCTGATTTCCCAAGACCCTCTCATGTCATTGACAAACATTTTCTGCCAGTCTTCCAAGTTGTCTTTGGTGTGTCTGAGCTGAGAGATTTAGAAATCACCAGTGCTGTTGCTGCTTCAGCAGTCCTGCTTTTCTGGTACTGGGGCTAGGGTTGCACTGGTATGACAGGAGCTGGGATTGCACTAGACACCTATATAGACACACACATATACATGTGTACACATATGTTTAATGGAATATTATTATGCCATAAGAAATGATAAAAGAAATGGTTTCAGAGAAACCTACGAAGACTCAAATGAACTGATGCAGAAGGAAGTGAGCAGAACCACATCAACATTGTAAAGACACACAACTTTGAAATACTTAGGAACTTGGATTACCAACCATGATTCCAAAAGGCATCTTGCTTTTAATGACATTTATTCAAAACAATAAATTATAAATTTTCTTATCTCAAATGGGAACCCATGATTATTTAAATGTTAGGTGAAGTCTCTTGGTTCCTCAGAATTTCAGAAGATGATGAAGGTAAAGCATGGTCAGATGATAGATTCAGAGTGCTAATAGACAAATGATATACTCAAGTTGCAAAATGAAATGCAACTTTTGGACATGGTCAATGGAAGAATTAGTTTTACTTGACTATGCATATTTGTTACAAGTTTTTTTTTTAATTCTGTGTAGATTTAATTTTTTTTTTAAAGTGCCAAATTGAAATGAAAAAATGCTTTCAAGTAATAAAAAATATCCTAGAAGATTAGTTACTATTTTTAAAGAGGGGACAATCAGTGGACAGGTATCAACCTAAAGCAATTTAGAGCATTTTTCATAATGAGTTTCATATGAGTTACATTGTTTGAGCAGAGAGTAGGGATTACCTGCATATGATACACAAAAGCCAAATATACTGGGGAGTAAGAGCAGATGGTAGATCAAAGCCGAAGGAATGCTCTTTTGCTGGATGGAATATTGATTTTGGAATGACATTTTCTTTTTCTAGTGCTTTTATAGAAAAATTCTCTAAAAACTGAAAGCACAGGCCAATGAGGATATCTCTTGCCTTTCATGACATTTGTTTAGAACAGTAGATAATATATTTTCTTATCCAGAGTGGACATCTATGGCTATTTAAATTCTGGGTGAAGTCTGCTGGCTCTTCTTCTGACTCAGGGCATTTTGGTTAAACAGAATCTATTTTGTCAGCAATGCCCTTCCCCCATCACTCCAGGTTTACTTAGAGCAAATAAAGGCCAGAAAATTGAGTTCTTCTCAAAGAGATACTAATCAGTTGCACAAATCTGTACTGATCAAAATGCAGGCTGTGCTACATCCTGTTTTTGCAACTCCTAGCATATACTGTTTTACTAGTTAAAGAAAAAAGGAAGTGCAAGGCTTGCTTTTTGAGATGAACTGTCAGGCACATTTTACACTAGAAGCTATTGTTATTCAGTCATTTGAAGTCCAGTATATCTCGTCATGACCCCATTTGGGGTTTCTTGGCAAAGTTACTGGAGTATTTTGTCATTTCCTTCTCAGCTCTTTTTTACAGAAGAGGAAACTGAGGCAAACATAGTTAAGTGGTTTTCCCAGCGTCACACAGCTAGTAAATGTCTGAAGACAAATTTGAATTCAGAAAAATCAATCTTCTTGATTCTAGGTCCAATACTCTATTCACTGGGTAACCTAGCTGCCCAATGTACTGGAAGAGTTTATTTATTAAATTGCACTCATCTCAGTACAGTCACTCAGGTGAATGACTGTACCACTACAACACTCATACTTCTTTTTCCTTAGCTGAAGAAAGCAGAATGATATAGAATATAGAACACTGCAACGATAACCAGTAAGATCTGAGTACAAATCCTGCCTCTAATCCTACACTAATTGTGTAGGATGGGTGAGAAGTGTTACTTTTGTAAACCTTTGTTTCCTCATATGTCCATTCCAATAAGAAGTAAGAAGGGGGGAGGGTTGCTGGAATGTCATACCTGCAGAACCTCTATCACAGGATTATCACGAGGATTAAGTGAGACGATGTATATAAAGTACTTTGCAGACTTTAAAGTATTTTATTATTTTGTTATATATATTATTTTATTCTTATCAGCTTTTATTGTTGGATGAAACAGAACTAGATGTCCAACCTGATCTTACTGCTATTTACAGAGAATCATAACTCATATTGTCACTCCCCTCCTGCCTTTCTTCTCTACTTCTCCCTCCCCACTCTTCCTCCCCAATTAATTTTGCAATCAAACTAGTTTTTTCTTTGTCTACTGGAAACTTTAAGGCTTCAATCTTAACACATGCAACTTGACTTGTCATATGTATCATAGATAGCAGGGGGTTTCGGCAAAGAGAATGTGTCTGTTGGGATAGACTTGGGGTCTTGGGAATAATGTTCCTCTAGGTAATACTTGTCCTGGGGTCTGGTTGGCTCTGGTAACTGCAAATCCTGAATTTGTTTTGATATATTAAAGATATGCAAAGTACAAGGATGGTGTGGAAAAATTCATTGAACTTAAAAGATATAAAAGAAAAAGAAATGCTGGCCAAGGCTGTAAGAAAGCCATACCTGTTCCCTGTCACTTATTAGTGTTAGATTTACTATAATCAGATTTTGTCCAATGTAGTATAATCTATAATGTATTTAATAAGCATATTTCATCAGTGATAGACTTTCAGGGATAGGTAGGCATCCAAGCCAGAACAATGCACAATATAGTTTTCCAAGTTTACATCCATAGATACATAGATGGCTCTCCTGAAGTTCAGAAAACTAAAGAAAGGAGAAATGAATCTCCTTCTGAATGATTTTGTCTTGTGGATTGGCACTAAGAAGTGAATGGAATGTTGTCTCCTGTGACACATAATTCTAGTGCCTTTTGATTCTGTCATGATTTTAATGATCTAATTAAACTCTTTATGAATTTGACTCAATTGAATGTTTATTATCTGAATGTGCTAGAGAAAGTTGACAGTGGAGTGGGTGAATCAGGAATATAGGTAAATCTAGAAATATAGCAGTGTACTCAAATAATTCCAGTTCTAGGAGTAGTTTTTGGTACCCTATGTATCAAGGTAGATGCCAGTTTGTTATATCTTAGAGATTTTATCACATGTATCAATTAATTAGCAACTAACCCTGTTCCAGGCATTGTACTAGCTGTACTTCTACTTTATATATTCTCATTTGTTGCATAGCTGTTTGTATACTAGTCTTTCTTCACTATTATAAAGAAGATTCCTTCACATTATCAATGTGTGGTTTATCTCAGCATTACCAGCACCTGGCATAGTTATTTGCTTTCTGAAGGCATTTAATTTTTTGTTGAATTGGATGAATCAATAAATACTTATCGACTGATTGAATGAGGTGCCCTTTGTTTTTGATAATATTTCACCCTTTCCCCACCATAGTCCTATAGTAATATTGCTATTAAAAAAAATAACAATTGTGTTCTAAGATCTAACTGATGTTGTTAGTAAGATGCCCTTATCAACTGGATTTCCTAAAATGAAAGTTTCAATTCTCAGAATTCTGTAATGATGAAATTTCTTACCTATTTAAAATACCTGAATTTTGATATGCCTATGACAGGTAATTAGTGTTGCAAAAAGCAAAAAGAATCATATCTATTACTCAGTTTGGGATTTTGGAGACAGATACATCCTTAGTTTATTTCATCACTTTCCCCTAAAAACTAGAAAATAGAAAAGAAAGACAATCAGACTGAAAGCAGTGTTCTTGGATTTTGTTAATTGGGTGTGGTGGTTATGACTGCCCTTATCAGGATTCTAATCACTCTACCCTACAAGACTCAAGATGAGGTAGCCAGTGAGTGGGCCTGAATAGAATAAACTAGAAATTGGGAGCCATGTTCAGAAAAGACTATGTCCATCAGGCACTAGATAACCATCCAAGATAACCATCCAAGACAAGAAGAGCAATGCTCTGGATAGACTACCAGACCATACAGTTACCAAGAGACTAAGAGAGACCTGAAAAGCAGAATTTATAAGACAACACATCTTTGGGAAGGCTCAATGACAGCAGCAAGATAACATCAGGAGAACTCATTAGTGGTTTTGTAGCATTAGTTTATTCTGAGAATATGAAATTTGAGATAGCTGTTCTAGGTGCCCCATGACTTTCTTAATCTTTCCATGGAATCCTACTGAGGTAACACAGCGTATACCCATTCATTCCTAAAGTTGGCTCTTATTTCTATGTAATCTTTCTGATCCTCTCTTGCCTGACTATTCTGATATTTGTTTCAGATGGACATATCCCAAAAGCCAGGAATAGATTCAGTTCATCTTGCCATATTTAGCTCTTAGATATGGCATGTGATGAAGGTATCTAATATGATCATAGGTGACAAAAGGGAAGAAAATTGCTCTTATTTTCATCTACCATTCATTAAACCTGAATAGTTAGCCATTTTGATTTAGGCAAGAAGAAGAAGTCAGTTGGGAGACAGAGTAAGACTGATTTTGTTTTCATTTTGTTGAAGTGTGTAGAAACCTATGTGCTATTATTTCAACTAAATTAAGAGGTGCTCTTAAAAGAAGTTTCTCTATCTACTCTTTGATGTTTAAAATCCTACATTTTGGGATTCATTGTTTTGGGCTTTTTTTCCCTGTTAAAATTTAAATGACAATGAGATTGGTGTAAATATATTTATTAAAACCTTTCCAGAGGTCAGGCTTTAGAAGAGGAAGGATGTAGAGAGTGGGAGGTGGGAAGAGAAAATATTTGGAGACACTGGGTATGGGTACCATAGGGGAAACAACAGGTGGTTTTGCTAAAGGATAGAGTAAAAGGAAATAGAAATATGATGACTATGTAATATAAATTTGCCTCCTTGACAATTTTGCCTACTTGATCCAAAGAGCTGAGATACACACACACACACACACACACACACACACACACACACACACATACTGAAATCTATCTGTCTGTATATACCTACGTATGCATATGTATACATATGTTGGTGGAAAGGTCTGTTGGTGGAAAGGGGAGAATTGGTGAAAGAATTAGCAGTTAGGTCAGTAAACTTCATTTGTTCTACTCAGTCAGCCTACACAGTTCCTACTACAAGCATCTCAAGTCCTTTTGTAATGCTCTGTATAATAGTATTTACACAAAGTGTCAAAAACCTTAATGGTTGGACCTGATTCTAGACAGAATTACTATTTGTATTTTCTTGATCAAGATTTGGCTTATTAAATCACATATTCAACCTGTGTTGTAATATATTTAAATCAGATCTATTCTGTTCATTCAGGGGATTACACTCAGATCAGTAGATACATTCAAAGCCCTAATTTTCCAGTATGGTAGGTGGATGAGCAGATGTTACTCTACATTGATAGTCAAATAGACTGAATTTGATCACAGTTTTGCTATTTATCCAGCTGTGTGGCTTACCTTTTCTGGACCTCAGTTTCTTATTTGTAAACTGTTGGCAGTTGTATTAGTTCACTTCTAAGATGCCTAAATCTATGATTCAATGAGCCTATATCTAAATTTTTAAAAAAATTAATTACATAAATTGAGGTGCTTTAACTAAGGTATTATTTTTCTTTGATATCTATCATATATAGACATGTCTAGCTTATTTTTTCCTGATCATTCCTGTCATAATTGCTGTGTGAAGGATAAGGACATCAAGAAACCTGAACTTTAAGTTGATTTTTAAAAAGTCTATAGAAATTTCTATAGAAGCAAAACAAAACTATATCTGCAGAATTCGCATGTGCGTTAACTGGAGATAAAACTGTATATAGCTGGAGGGTTTCTAATAAATTGTTAATTATATTTTTTGTTGCAAAGTAAATGGTACTAAATATCCTAATTGACCATTTCAATTCTTATATTACCCAAAGGATTATCTCTGAAGGCCTTTCCTCCCTAAATCTGATGATGGCTTTTATACTGAAAGTAGAAACTTTGTAAATGTGCTTGCTCATAATAGTTTTATAATGTTTTAAATGAAAGAGAAAGCTAATAAAGTAATTTCTGGATTAGATAGTAATTTTCTTACAATTAATTAGATCATTGTGATTATTTGAACCTTAAAGTATTTTCAGGAACAGATTTTACAGGGTTTACAAAGCTTAGCAGTTTAGCTTTTGGTATGCATTAAATATATCTGTATATAAATGAATCTAATTTCCAATTTATTTAACCACAGAAAATAACCCCTTTCCTTCTTCGCCCCCCCCCCCAACTCCAACCAAACAATAGTCAGATGGACTAAGCTGAACTTGGGTAGTATATGGGAAGTTATCATAAGAGACTGATTTTGTAGCCATCACCACCAAGATTTGTTGAGTAAATCCTCAAATGAATCATTTTGGGGGGATTAGACTTATTTGATACTCAACATCCTCTGATACTTAGTTGTAGATGTTGGCAAGGTACAGTAAATATAGCAAGGTATAGTAAATATAGTAAATATAGATTCTCATTCTAAAGATTTTATTCTATATCTCTTTTCTTCTTTATGGCTAAAGTCCTTGAAAAGGCTGTCTACAATAGGTGCCTCCACTTTCTCTTCTTACTCTCTTCTTGATTATTTACAATCTAGCTTCCAATATCATTATTCCAGAGAAACTGCTCTCTTTGAGAGGAATCAGAACAAAAGAGAAAAATCACTAGATTCTCTAATTTTTAAAAGAATGACAAAATCAAATGGAGATATGTAATTATAATCCATTGTTTCTAAGTCAGGAGCTTGAATTATTATTATTTACAAAAACAATATAGTTGTAAACATAATCTCTAATTAGAAAGACCACAAAAGTACAAATGACCTGTTTTTTGTAGGATTTCTCTGTGGGATATGATTCAGAGTATGATGTAACTGATATTCTATGACTGGATAAAATCCAAACTTTAGTCACTAGTAGGCTTTGTTATAAGATAATTAAAATTCAGAGTTTAAATTTCAACACAGTACTATGTTTCTATAGGTTAGCTCAAACTTTTAGAATCACAGAATTTTAGGTCTGAAAGAGATACCACTTAGTCTAAACAGATGAGAGACTTAAGAGTCTGAATTAAACAGAACATTCTCTCCCCCCTCCCCTACTTCCACCCTCCCTCAGCCAGGAGCAGACATTGCTTATAGCTATTCTGTACCTTGAAGGCCATGGCTATTACATTCCTTTCCTGGTTTCCACTCATTAATATTCTCTATGTGGATTGATCACATATGATCTAGGAACCTGTGCCACACAGGTAAGATGCCTGGGATCTTTTGTAAAGCTAGCTATAGTCACCCTTCAACCTTGCTCTGGCAATAGAAAACATAAACCTAGACTTCTCGGGGTCCTGCATTTTCCATTGGAAATATTTCTTTGGACTATCCCTCTACTGTAAAATTGTTGGATCCTAGATTTTCCTGTCATTCTTTCCAACTGGTGCTTGCTGAAGCTTAGCTTTCTTTTGAAGACACATTTCTTGGCATTTACCTCTAGCCTGGCTATATCTTCTTTCATTCTCTGACACTGTTATCCCAAACTTATTATTTATTTTCAATCTTTTCCTTTTTAGTAAGTACCATTTACAAACATATTCATGTCTCCCCATTCTCAAAATACCCTCACTTGATCCTTTCATCCCTGCTAACTTTCATTTTATATTTCTTCTGTGCTTTGTAACTAAGATCTTGAAAAGGTCTATAATAGGCTCCTCCACTTTCTCTTCTCTCATCCTCTTTTTAACTACTTACAATCTAGCTTCCAATATCATCATTCCAAAGAAACTGTTATCAACTCTCCTTCCCTTCCCCTCCCTCTTCTTCTCCCTCTTACTCTCTATCTCTCTGTGTGTCTCTGTCTCTTTGTCTACCTGTCTGTCTCGGTCTCTTTGTCTCTGTCTCCGTCTTTCTCTCTCTCTTCTTCTCTCCCTCCCTCTTGTATTTAATAGTATCTTCCCCCAATTATATATAAAAATAGTTTTCAACATTTTTCAGAAGATGTTGAATTCCAAATTTTTCTCCCTCCTCCTTCTTCCTCTCCCAAAGACTACAAGCAATCTGATATAGTCTATACATATACAATCATATGAGTTAAACATATTCCCACATTAGTCATGCTGCGAAAGAAGACTCAAAAGAGAAAAAGCACGAAAAAGAAAAAAAAAAAATGAAATAAAAGTGAAAATTAATGCTTTGATTTGCATTCAGACTTTATAGTTCTTTCTCTGGATGGAGTTAATATTTTCCATTACAAGTTTTTTGGAATTGTCTCAGATTATTATATTGCTGAGAAAAACTAAGCCTATTAGAATTGATCATTATACAATATTGCTGTTACTGTGTACAATGTTCTCTTGGTTCTTATCACTTTACTCAGCATCAGTTCATGTAAGTCTTTCCAGGTTTTTCTGAAATCCATCTGCTCTTCATTTCTTATAGAATAAGAATATTCCATTATAATCATATAAAAGAACTTGTTTCATCATTCCTCTATTGATGGGTTTTCCCACAATTTCCTCAAAAAGTATTTCTAGGAATATTTTTGTACATGTCAGTCCTTTTCTACTTTTTAAAGATCACTTTGGAATATAGACCCAGTAGTAGTATTACTGGATGCAGTTTGATTGCCCTCTGGGTATAATTTCAAATTATTCTCCAGACTAGTTGGATCAGTTCACAACTCCACCAAAAATGCATTAGTGTTCCAATTTTTCTATATCTTCTTCAAGATTTGTAATTTTCCTCTTTTTTTTGGCATATTAGCTAGTCTAATGGGTATGAGGTGATATGTAATTTCTCTAAATCAATAGTGATGTGTAGAGCATTTTCTAATATGACTATAGATAACTTTAATTTCTTCATCTGAAAACTGTCTGTTTATATCCTTTGATCATTGATCAATTGGGGAATGACTTGTATTCTTATAAATTTGGTTCAATTCTCTGCATATTTAAGAAATAAAGCCTTTGTCAGAAATATTGGCTATAAAAATTATTCCCCAGATTTCTGTTTTCCTTCTAATTTGATTTTGTTTGTGCAAACCTTTTTAAATTTCATGTAATCAAATTATTCATTTTAAATTTCACAATTTTCTCTATTTCCTGTTCAGTCATAAATTCTTTCCTTCTCCATGATCTGACAGGTAAACTATTCTTGCTCTCCTAATTTGCTTATAGCATCACCCTTTATGTCTAAATCATGGACTCATTTTGATTTTATCATGGTATTGGGCACTTATCTCTTAGCTGCCAACTCACTTAATTGGACTTTTTCCCAATCCTCATTCTACTTGAACTTTCTCCATTCTTTGTATCTGTTGATGATCCTCTCTTTCTCAATGTGAGGGATGTAGAAGACCCTTACCCAAAATGATTACTCAGAGGTCACTTAGTAAAAGGCAGAAAAGTTGTTTATTGAAAACCTCCGGAGGATGAACTGTCCCATTGCGAGATAAGAAAGAGAAAGCTCGCGGTAGAAGGGCTAAAGAAGTAGTAAAGATACATAGCTGTTATACAAAAATTACATCACAAGTAAGACAGCACTGAGAAGGGGAAGGGGAGGCATCTAATTGGTTGTTGCTATTTGGAGAGATTGGAATGGAAGGTTTCTGTTTCCCTGAAATCTCCTGATTTCTAGGAAACAGTCAGGCCTTCAGGCTTAATCAAGCAGACAGTGGTCCAGCTAATAGACTAAATATCAATAAATGTCAAATAGCAATAAATGTCATCAGCTCAGGTTAAGTAAATATGTTTCTAGCTGGCCAAGGCTCAAGTAGATATGAGCCTGCACATATTATACAGGTCAAAGGGGAGACACAGAAATAATAAAATACAGAAAAAGAATTCATACATTCCTGTAAGTTCTTCACCTTTTCTATTCCCCACATCAATATTTTCCTCTCTCTAGGTTTTTAGGATGCTTCTCCATCTTGGTTCTCCAATGTACCTGACTGCTCCTTCTCAGTCACTTTTGCCAGAGTCACACCCTCTAAATATAGGTGACCCTCAGGGTTCTGTCCTGAGTTGTCTTCTCCTTCCCTTCACTGAAAAACTTTTGGTGATCTTATCAGCTTCTATAGATTTAACATTTCTATGCTGATAATTCTCAAACTGGACATGTCAAACCGGAGGTCCAGTATTCATCTTAAGCGTAATGTCCAAAATAGAACTCATTATATTTCCTTTTGCTCCCTACCTCCTCTTACCTTCCCTATTACTGTAGAGGGCAATACTTTTCTGGTTACCCAGGTTTGAAATTTAAGTGTCATTCTTGACTTCAGTATCTCTCAATTTATCATGTATAACATATTGCTTATTGATTTCACATTTGAAACATTTCCTCAGTATCTTCTTCTTTTTTTTCTGTGACGCTGCCATCTCTTTAATCTAGGCCCACATTACTTCATTCCTTGATATTGGAATGGCCTGCTAGTCTACCTGTCTAAGTCCCTCTCTATGCTAATACATCATCCATGCAGCTACCAAAGCAATTTCCCTAAAGAACAGTTCTGACTATGTCAGCTGTATAATTAACTCTAATAGTTCCTTATTGCTTCAATGATCACATATAAAATCCTGTTTGGCATTTATGGTTCTTCTTAGCTTAATTCCCTTTTTCAGTCTCTCCTCCTTGCTGCATATTCTTTGTTCCAATGATCCTGAGCTTCTTGTTCTTCCATGAACATCTTTTAGCTTTAGGGATTTTCTTTGGCGACCCCTGATTCCTGGAATGCTTTTCTTCCCTCAATTCTGCCCTTTGTTTTTCCTTAAGTTCCCTTATGTCCCATCTACTACAGGAAGTCTTGCTCAGCCTCTCTTAATCTTGATACCTTTCCTAGGCTAATTATTTCCTATTTATTTTGTTTATTATTCTTGTTCAGCCGTATCAGTTTTGTCAGATTCTTTGTGAAACCATTGGGGCTTTCTTGGCAAAGATACTGGAGTGGTTTTCCATTTCATTCTCCAGATCATTTTACAGATGAGGAAACTGAGGCAAATACCATTAAGTGACTTGCCCACACAGCTAGTGTCAGATGCCAGATGTTAACAGGAAGAGGAGTCATTTTGACACTATCCATTGCACCACCTAGTGGCCCATCCAGTATATAGCTTGATATATATTGGTTATCTTCCCCAATTAGATTGTGAGTTCCTTGAGATAAGGGTTTCTCTCTCTCTTTTTTTTCTTCTTCTTTGATTTATTTAATATTTTTATCCATTTACATTGAAAACAAAATTATTTTTTCATTTGTTTTTAAAATTTTTGAATTCTAAGTACTTTCCCCTATCCCCACTCACAATTAAAAAACCAGATGGGAAGTTATGCAGAACATTTCCATAAAAATCAAGTTGTGAAAGAAACTTTAGATCTCCTGCCCTAAAGAAAATAAAAACCCTTAATAAAAATTAAGCTAAAAGGAGACAGAGACAGAGAGGAAGAGAAAGAGAGAGAATATGCTTCAAATACTTTTCACACACAATCAGTGCCTTTTTTGGGTATGGATAGAACTTTTTCATCATAAATCCTTCAGAATAGTCATGGATGAGTATACTACTAAGAATAGTAAAGTCATTTATAATGGTCATCCCAGAACATCACTATTACTTTGTATATAATACATTTACCTTTTCTTGAGTTCACAGAGGACTTTTTAGTTTTTTTTCCCCTAAGAACATCCTGCTCATCATTTCCCAAGAGCAATAATATTCTATCACAAACACATAGCATAGTATATTGAGCTATTTCCCAATTGATGGGTATCCCCTCAATTTCCAATTGTTGTGAATACTTTTTATACATCTAGGTCTTTTTCAGGAATTTTCTTTTGCTTCTTTTTTATATCCCTAGTAGTTAATATAATCCCAGACAAATAGTAGTGCTTAATATTTTTTGATTCACTGTCTGGAGGAGTTGGCAGACTCCTTGATTCTTACTGCTCTTTTCAGATCCTATGAATGACACATTCTATAACTCAGCAACCGTCCCTTATTCTTGTGCATGTTCTTGTTGAGAGCCCCTCCATCCAGGTTACCTTGCTTCTTCCAAATAAGTTCAGTGCTTGGCTTTTCTCTACTTCTATCCCTTCCTCTTTAAAAACTTTGATCTTCTAGATCTTCAACCTCCCTAACTCCTCTGACCTTTCTCCTCAGTCTATTTAATTATAATATAGCTATGTGCTACTCTTCTGCCCTCCATTATTGCTAATGGAGAATTCTAAGTGCTGGAATTTTAAAATATAACAACTGTAGAGGAAAAGGTAGAAAGTTTGGATTAGAATATGAGGTCTCCTGTCTCTCAGTATAACTTCCTTTCTATTATCATCACCTTAAAGATATTTACCATATTAAAAATTAAAGTATATCATTATTAGGCCATACTTTGAGAACCATTGGTCTAGAACACTAAGAATTTAAGTGGCTTTCTGGGGAGGGGGCGGGGAGGGTCACACAGTCATGTGCTCCTGACTGTAAGATAGTTCTCTAAGGTCTTAGCTTAAAAAGGCCAAGATCTCCCAGTGCATCCAGGGCTATTTCCTGTCGTCCTGATCTATATCTTGACAGATGACTCTGAAGAGGAAAGTGAAACAGTGATCTTGCTCATCCCTCCCTCACTAAAATTCAATTCACTTGCATTTCATAGTATCGCCTCCATGACAGCACGGTCCTCTTTGAAAATGAAGGACAAACAACAGTCTACTCTGCCTCTACTTCATAAACAAAACTTGAAATACTTGTCTCCTTTTTCTAATTTTTCTTGGAATCAATTTTTTCCCTGTTGTCTGTTCTCCAGGAAGCACTGCCCCATGTCTTTTTCTTCCCCCAACCTCCCACCTAACCCTCAGTATAACCTGATTACCTGAAATCTTATCACCAAGAAGAATGACTTAGATTTTTTCTACTCTTTTTCAATTCTCCTTTGGTTAACTTTCCCTTTGATAGAGTGTTGATTCAAATAGCTCAATAGTCCAGACTGTAAAACTTCCAGCTGTATATCTAGCTGCAGTTGGCTAAGAAAGAAATTATGAGGTTATTAACAAATCGAGAAATAGGCAATTAATTTCTAGATTTTGTTGACCAAGTTAATTTGAAGAATGTGAGGTCAGGAAGAAGGAGATCTAGAGAGGCAGATGACATGATGTGTGTGTGTCTATGCATTACCTTTACAGAGCTTATTGATCAGCATAATTCTTATGATCAATGGTGGTAATGACTATAACTGTTTTCCCATTTCCCCATGCTTCTGATTGCCCAACTGTCCCATTCAAGATGAAAAGGAAAAGTCAAGTTATCTCTATGGTTTTTCTCAAATAACTATTAGGTTACTTTGACAGCTCCATCTTACCTTCAGGTTCATCTATTGTCCCAGTCCCGAACTGCCTGTAATATCCTCACAATTCTGGCCAATGTTAAATCACAAAGGACAGAGTTGGAATTAAAATTAATCTCAATTGATACAAATGAGATAAGCAGTAATGAACCAAACTTGATCTCATAGCCATCAATGGAAATTGTTCCTACATGAATATGTGTTGTGTGAAGGTACCAGAGCAACAGAGATAAGAAATGTGAAGGATAGAAACACTTGTGAGCAATCATCTTTCCTGTCCCCTTGCCATTTTTCCTTCTCCAACACACCAGAATTTTTTAGAACCTTCAACAAGAAAGCTATAGTATGATAAGTTTTTCCTTTACTAGGAAATATGCTTGACAGCTAGGTGGCATAGGATGTAAGTCAGGAAAACCTAGTTTAGACATTCCCTGAATGGGTGATGCTGGGCAATCACTTAACCTCTTAATTTGTTTCCTCATCTGTCAAAAAGGGGGAAATAAAGTACCTACTACTTAGAATTAATGTGAGGATCAAATAAGTTTTAACATATGTCAAGCACTTTGCAAACTATAAAGTTCTGTATAAATACTAGCTAAAATTTGTTATTACTTATAATAGAGACTTTCTCTGCAAACTGCTAACTTCAATTATAGGTCTGTAATGTAATAGTCTCTAGTGGACATTAATACTTCATTTTGAGGAATGAAATTGAAAATTTTTCTTCATATTCCATAAAACATAGTGCTTTGGAATGTTGAAATTCTGAAATGGAACTTTGGTAAGTGGGATAATTTCCTTCAAGAGACTACAAGACTAGTCATTTCAGAGTCTTAATTGTTCAAGAAACTTGTCCTTCTGTCTCCAAATCTTCTGTATTACAAATTTGTTTTATTTAACATATTTTACTTTAAGTTCTGGTTAAGATTCAGAAGTGTCATTTGTCCATGAGATATATCTCTCCTGGAGAGTAGAAATTTAATTTTCCATACTTTCTTAATGATTTTCTTTTTGTCCAGATAACCTCTTTAATTTTTTGATAGTTATAATGTCCTGCTCCTTCCCTTTGCCATGAAGAAAAACAAAATAAAACAAAACTGAAACCCTCATAAGAGCTAAGTGGAAGATTTTTGGTTTTTTGTTTTTTTTTTCTCAAAGATTGAGTCTTCATTCTGCTGGACAAATAGTTTCTTGACAGATAGCATGTATGTGAGTAATTTAGTGCTCAGGGCAGAAATACTGAACTCCTCAGAAGTTAATATCACAGGTTTAAACTAGATTACCCATGTGATAGTGATTTGGGGAAATAGCACTTTAAAAGATGTTAATTAAATGACACTATTTAGCAAAGTAAGAAGAGTAATTTAATTAGAATGTGAGCCCTTTGCTAGTAAGGTTTGGCTTTAATCAGAATCCCAAAGATCCCTTTATGCTATTTATCTACTAAGAAGGTGTGCTCTAGTCTATCATGCAACAGCTGTTCTGAGATCTGAAACCTCACTCATCCCCCAAAAGATTTTACTCATGCCCCTAGCAAAAGTGTGATCCTGAGTCTGGAAAAACAGGTCACATTTTTGATTTATATTCTTAGTAAGTTCTTCAAGTGATATTCCATTGCTTTTAAAATTCATTTGGACTTAGTTTGGGGATTTCTTTTGTATTCATTAAAAATGAATCAATGATTCAAAGTGAGATAACTGAAAACATGCATTTTTATGAACTGAGTTTGTCCTTTTTATATGCTGCTTTTTTATCCTTGTACTTATGAACACCTGATTCCCTTTGGAGGATTTTGAATCCGTGCTACCCTTTTGGCAGTTCAGGCCATATCTCAAGCTGGAACACACTCATGTTTCTCTTTTGTCCCTTGAAATACTTGTCTTCCTTTTTCTTTTCTTTCTTTCTTTCTTTTTTTTTTTTTTTTTTTTATAGAAGTTAGGGTTAGGAGACTTGCCCAGGATCACACAACTAGTTAATGTGTCTCAGGCTGGATTTGAATTCAGGTCCTCCTGACTCCAGGGCCAATGTTTTATCCACTGCACTATCTAGCTGCCCCTTGTCTTCCATTAAGAAGATGACAACTAATCTGAGAAGCTTTTATATCTCCTCCAAATGTTGGTGCTCCCCTCCTGGAGCTGAAACTAGAGTAGCATAATGGGGTATTGTCAGAGTGCAGAAGTTTTGGGGATAGTATCAGCTCATGTAAACCACCAGAAAACATCTACTATTAAGTTTATCCTCCATTTAGCAAAAATCATTAAGTTTTTTACAATAGGAAACCACTATTTAGTCTGAAACCTGGTGAGGTCCTCCTTGATACTTAACTCTGACTTCATGGGGTATTCATTTCTATGTATGGGACTAGTGTCTTAAATCTTCTTTTCTCCTGTCTACTGTGGAACTTTATGTCTTGAATTCACTTCCACCCTCAAGATAGAATTTGTCTTAACATGTTGATTTTATGGTATCTTTCTTGTTACTTTCCATATTGGGGGGAAGTGGCTTTCAGAATCACTCATTTTAGCTTGGCTCTCTCCTCAAAACACTTTGTATTTTCTTACTTCTGTCAGATTGTAGAAGGTACAGGAGGGCATAAGCTCTTTGAGAATAGAGACTCTTTCAATTTTGTCTTTGGCCCCTCACTTATCTCTCGCATATAGTCGGTGTTTTAAAACTGTTTACTGAATTTAGGTAAATTTATTTGAAGAAAGCTCTTCCACTTTCATTTCTAATTAATCAAGAATTCCCTTTCCTAAATTCCATTCTTTAAACAATTGTTACCAGTTGGATACTATTTAGTTGACATATGCATTTTGGGGGATACATTTTATTTTGACTTAAGATTAGTTTAAAGTTCAAATCTTTTCACATACCTGTGATTCAAATATAGAACTTTCAGTCGAGGTCATAGCCTACGATATAAAAGCTGATCTGTAACAATATCTTATAGAATTGAGAGGTTGTAAAGAAATCAAACAAAATGAATTTATTTAGTAAAGAACAATTCCTTCTGTCATATGTCTGAGCAGAATTTGAATACAGGTTTTTCTGACTTGAGGTCTCTGCTTTTTGATGGCTCTCAATTTATATCACATATAAATACATATTAAATATTTGCTTTAAAAATCCATTATATTTTATTTTGAAACATTTTTATTTTTACTTCTGAAAATTTCCAAGGAAGCATTCTAAAGGAGTGCAGAACAAATTATGACAAATACAGAAAAGTGAGTTAGGAGTTTAGGAGGATTGAGTATGTGATAAATGAATATTCAGAAAAAATAAACTGCTATATGCTTTCCTCTGTTCCTTCCTAGCATGAATATGTAATAACTATTTGTTTATGTGGTCAATATGCACAATTGGTAAGGCTGTGCTAATGCTCCAGGCTCAAATCCTCTATCTCTATCTATTTCCAAGCTTTTGGCCGAAGTTGAACAAGACAAAAGTATGTAGTTAGAGCTATATAAATCCTTTAATACTATGTGACAAAAAGTCTCAGTAATTAGTTGGTGTTTTTTTGTTTGTTTGTTTGTTTTTTTGTTTTTGTTGTTGTTTTTAACAATGCTGCCATCTTAATAAAAGATGTCAGTGGCATTCCTTAATGGCAAAGACCTTTAAGGTAGTGAATTTACACACAATTTATCGATCCTTGGAAAAGTGGATGTCCCAGAAATCAAATGTGACTGGTTTACAAGTGATGAGGGAGGAATAGCTAGGTGGTGCAGTGCATAGAGCACCAGCCCTGAAGTTAGGAGGACCTGAGTTCACAGTTGGTCTCAGACTTCCTAGCTATGTGACCCTGGGCAAGTCACTTAACCCCAATTGCCTGGGGTGAGGGGAGGGAACCAACCAAGTAATGAGAGAAGGAATGTTACAATGAGAAGTGGACTTATTCCAATGAGGAGCTGAGAGAGTGACATCATTTCATTCTTGGACAAAGAATATCTCTCTATTCCGACTATCCCAGGGAGTGGACTGGGTATAATTTATTCCCACTTGAATTTAAATAAGATTTAAATTTAAACAGAATACAATGGGATTAAATTCCTTGTAAAATTGGATGGGATCTGACCAGGATTGAGGAGATTAATTCTATCTTGTTTTCAGTAATGTCCTTTCAAAGACTCAACTCTGAAATGAGGGAAAAAGGAAAATCCTTGTTGTCCTCAAATGACTGGTTATAAATAATAATTTTTCTCAATTACTAGGAAAATAGTTTACAGTGTGTTTATCTTTTAGATGACTAGGTAGTATAATGGATAGAGTGCTAGATCTAGAGCAGCAGGACTTGAAATCAAATCTAGCCTCACATTTATTGGCTGTGTGACTGGGCAAGATACTTTCTCAGTCTTAATTTCTTTATCTATAAAAATGGGGATAATAATAGTACTGTTCTTACAAGGCTGTTAATAGGAACAAATGAAGTAATATGTATAAAGTCCTTTTTTTTGTGAAACTTATAACAGTATATCAGCATTAGCTGTTCTATGAAACATATCATAGAATATGCAAAATGAATTGGGTTTAATAGAGTGAACTATAGAGTAATTCAATGGAATGAGCATTCATTGTCATCACAATCTTATTATCCATTAGCATTTAAGTACCAATGGAAACTACTTGGTAACACAATGTGGAAAAGTTGTAGTGAATGAGTTATACCTGATTATCAGATAAGAAACTGGGGATAAGAACTGTAATAAGTAGGGGATCAAATCTGGCCTATTTCCCAATATGGAGTCCATTTAAAATAAAAATTCACAGATCAGTTCAAATACATAGGCACATACACTGTAGAGATTAGGTTTTGGAAATGGTTCACTTATTCTGAAATTTCAATACAAGGGACATGATTTAAATGCTTTAGTTGTTGCACGGTATATTCAGATCCCAGAAGATGAATAGCTCTATTTTAATTTCATCAAATCTGAAAATCAAGGTTGGTTAAGGCAATGTCTTTTCTTATTGTAATTTGTGAGGATTATGGATCCTGTATAATGTTCTATAACCTGGATCAGTGAATCCTGCTTGAATTATGTCATTACTGAGCTATTCTTAGCAATATTTTTGGGGAAATGTGATATATTGGAGAACTGTCAGAGGAATGAAGTAAATTTTGTAATGACTTAAGAAGATAGAGAAGATAAATTCTTTAAATTATAGATTTTTAAGCTGAACTCCAGGTTCTATACAAATTCATCATTCTGAACAAATTCATCATGGCACAGTGGATTAAGATTGGTCTTTGAATGAGGAAGATCTGAGTTCAGGTTATGTTTTTGACACATTACTGTGTGTTTGGGTAAGTAGACCATTCTTTCTTTGTTCTAGGCAACTCTCTAAGACTTTAAGTTCCAGACTATTTGCTGAGGATTTGGACCCCTATGTCTCCCCTTTCTCAAATTTGTGAAAAATTACTGACTCTACTCATGTATCTCACCTTACATGTAGAATTTTGGGTGTGCCTGTCCTCAGTTTCCTTATTTGCAAAATGAGAAAGCTGGACTTGATGTCATCTGAAGTCCCTTCCAGTGCTAGACTTTTTGATCTTATAAATGAGGCCTGGTTTATGAGGTTTTGGAAGGGGAAGGCAGGACTTCTGATAACAACCCTAGTTTATCAAGATAACACCAGAGTAATCTAATTTATGCTTTGATTGCAAAACATTTGAGAAAGTGTCTCCTAATATCCTAATGGACAAAACTATACTAAAATAGAATCAGAGCTATTTCAGTAGCTAGACTCATAAAGTATCATAAGATAGGTCAATGCCAACTTGTGGGAAGGTCTGTAATAAGGCTTTTGTTAGTCATTTCTGGAGTATCTGACTCTTTTAAGACCTTCTTTAGGGTTTTCTAGGCAAAGACTCTGGAGTGGGTTTGTCATTTCCTTCTCTAGCTCATTTTACAGATGAGGAAACTGAGGCAAACAGAGTTAAGTGACTTAGCCAGGATCTGAACTCAGGTTTTCCTGACTCCAGATCTGGTGCACTACATAACTGCCCCATGTAATAAGGTACATGTCCCACAAACTTCTCCTTGGTTCTATATTGTTTGATATTCTTCAATAATTTCACCTCTTTCTCAATAAGTTACCTAAAGTTATTGAATATTACAATCTGAGATTGTAATATTCCTTTATTCACTGCTACATTTAGTAGATCTCTCAGAAAATCTCTTAAACAAGAAATAGGCTTCCACAAACTTAGTGCAACTAAAATCCTTTATAGTTTTAAATAAGATATCTTTCTTCAGATGTCTAACTAAAGTTTGACATAATATTACTTGGGTCTGTCACACTTAATTTTTCCATTGTCAAAGTGATAATATTTCTGAAAAGGAGGACAAAACCCCTTTATGTTAGTGGCCAATTTCACAGTGAGGTCAAGTGGCTTTAAATGGTGTACAGGACTTTTCTGACACTGAGAGTGAGATGAACATTACTTCATAAGGCCCCTCTGGCCAAGCAGCTCTTGGCCTATGTTGCTAATGTCTTTTGCCACTTAATTATTTTTGGAATTTTCCACCAAAAGCCATTTTTCATCATATGAGACCAACAGTTGGAAATAAAATTGGGTTTTGTACATTTTCTCTTGCTTAGGAGACAGAATAGTCTTTTGGGTAAGTTTAAGATCTTTATAGACCCTTAACAGTTTTTGTACTTGATAACATCTCTTCTTAATGGTCCTCTATTAAAAATGACATTTTCCCTGTTGTGAGAATGATTCTTGTATTTTATTTCACTGCCAAATTGCTGCTGTGGCTGACATTACCTGCATTACTCAGAGGTCTCTGAGGTGGAATGGGCAAAGGAAAAAACAATATTCTTAAACAAGCTATAGCAGCATACACCATCTGTGCTTATGTTGATGCTCAGTATGGCCAAGCTGTGTCTCAGAAGCCATTTGTGCTTCTCAGTACAGTCTAAAAAACTGGTTACTCTTTCTGGTTACTCTTATAAGCTACTGATTGATTCATGATATCACCAACATCAATATCACATTTATATAGCATTTGGTTTGTGATGTGATTTCCCTTCTAAACCTCACTGTGCTATTTTCTTTCTTTCTTTCTTTTTCTTTTTTCTTTCTTTCTTTGCTTAGGCAATTAGGGTTAAGTGACGTGCCCAGGGTCACACAGCTAGGAAATGTTAAGTGTCTGAGATCAGATTTGAACTCAGGTCCTCCTGACTTCAGGGCTGGTGCTCTATCCATTGCATCAACTAGCTGCCCCTCAGTGTGTTATTTTCATTTCCCTATGGCACTTTATGACCTAAAGAAAGGAAACAATCTTGGTTATCATTATCTGTCCCCTATAAATTTTCAGCTCCTGAATTATTGATAACATCTATATTCTCCCCTTTCCTTACACAAATGGAAGAGGGAGAGAGTCAATTGGTAGTGATGGTAGAAACTGGGTAACCGGCAACAATTCCCTCCTAGAATAGAACTGGAAACAGGAACTGGAAATAGAACAGGAAATGTTATTTAGGCCTTGGCAAGAGGAAAGCCATGGCATCTGAGATACTTTGTATATGTGGATCTATGAATTGTATATATTACTAAGCATACTCATCTAAATAAAATAACTTATTCCATCATGGCTATGAAAAGGGGCTTACATTTACTTCATACACCTTAAAATTTTCTTTTGCATCTGTTAAAATCTAGGTTTTAATGAACCAAAGCTAAAATTTTCTTTCCTTTTTATGCCATACAGCACTCTGTAGGTGCTTAATTAATGTTCATGAATAATTTTTTTTTAAAGAAAATTTGTTAATATTATTTGAAGGTGATGTATGATTTTATTTTCTGGCTTTTGGATGACAATTAGACTTTTGTTAAATATGGTAATATAAAATAATCTGAGAGCATTTGTGTAGTGTTGTCATAATTAATGAGAGGAAATATGGAACTTAATAGCTTTTAATTGTTTTATTGTGAATGGGTAGTGAACAGTCATACAGAATTGACTGGAAACAAGATATTTTGTTTTCACCTATACATTTATATGAGATCAAAAAGCACATTGATTTTTTACTCATTAAAAACTAGTGAGAATTTTTAGGTTTTCTACAATAATTTTATGATGTATGTCTTTAAGAAGATGAAGGCTCTAGGAGAAATGGTCTCTAGTCTGTGTAGTACTCAGGCAAAGAAAATACTCAGCAGCATTTATTACCAAAAGCTTTTAAATGTTTGGACATTTTCCCTAAGCAATGACTGCACTAGTCAAACATACTGGTATTAGCACTTCTAAAGCAGGTTTTAAAAGAAAAAAAAGAGCTTTAAAAGAACAGCAACCAGAACTGTGGTTTATTTTAATCCCCATATTAATCTCCTCAATTATGGTTTCTGAAAGTCAAATGAAGTAGGATTTCATCTCTTCCTTTATGTAGGCAAAAGGAAAGTAGCATTAGGGTTGTATTTGTATGATCCCCAAACAACCACTTTGGTCATTTAATTAATTTTTTTAAAAGAAAGTGTCAGTTAAATTGATTGGTACCTTGGAGATCAAATAATAAAATTACTGAATTTCTTTATTGAAGTTAAAGCTTTGTGTTATGGATGAATTTTCTAGTTTGGTTAACTGTCTTCAGAGTGGTTTCCCTTTTTTAAAAACAGATTTAAAGAGCATTGCTTTACTAATAGAGAAAGGGATTGAGAAATTACACTTTCCAAGTAATTTAAAATATTTCTTTTTTGTTACAAACTTAATAAGTGTGATCACATATAAATATTTTAATTTTACATTTTAATTTTAATATATACATGTAAAGGCAGGGTTGGGTGGTTCAATCATTATAACCTACTTAAAGGTTATACCTCTTATACCTTTATCAGTTGAGGCTTTCTTCATTAAATCAATCAATCAATCCATCAATCAATTAATCAAGTGCAAGCATTAAATGAGGTGTAGAAATATCATCAATTGATTTAAATAAGTGAAAGCAATGGGATAAAATGAAATGATGCTACACAAAAAGTATATTTGGATTGATTGAAGAAATTCACTCATATTCTGTAGGGATGTAAGCCACTTTAAAATCTGATAATCCAATGGTAGGTCATGCTAGTGGTGGAAGAAGTTCTGGCCAAACTTCTGAGAAGGAATTGTTTAGGAAGAAGGAAGGAGAAAGTTTCCATCTCTTTCCTTCTCCCCTTGACCAAAACTTTATGAACTTCAAAAGGTCAGAAGTTTTTGAACTTTACAGGAATATCTTAGCAGTGTCCCTGCAAAAGTGGGAGCCAAAAACAAACTAGACTAAAGAAAAGCAGTTTCAGGTCTCTATAGTCAAAAAAGAAAGCTACACAAAAGAGAAAGACACTTTTAAGGGGAGAAAAGATCTGCCAGTAAATAGATGTTACTCCTTTAATTTATATGCTCTTTAAACTTGAGCCCCCTTTCTCCTGGACTTTGTATATATTTGTAGAACGGTATGCTTCTGGTTTGGGTGCAATGCTTTATATTAATTATTCTTAATATATGATCTTCATAATCATCTATTTTTAAAGGCTGATTAAGCCTAATCAATCAATTTGATAATCAAATAGAGGGGTGTAGTGGTAGGGACTCATGAGCAAAGCTCTACAGAAAAGCACTCCCGGGTTACTCCCTAGAATCCTGAGGGGAGAAGTATTATAATCTTTGCTGTGGAGACCTGACCTCTTAATTTGAGTGGTGATTGAATGATTGATCTCCAAAGAACTATGCATTACATAAACAAAAACAAAATAGGAAATTGTAAATAAAACTGTGGACTTCTGGTATGTAGTTTTTTCCTATGACATAGTTTTTTTTTTTTCCTATGTCTGATTTTAAAATCTACTTCCTTTGTCATCTAAGTAGCAAGTAGAAGAGTATATTGTCATTTTTATTCAATGTTGACAATTATTCTTGATCTCTCCTCTCTGACCTCCCCAAACCCAAAAGGTGTGATGGTGTTTGAAAATTAAATTTTCTTTGTATTTTGAGGCTGTGGGTTGAGTTGAGGTTAAGGACTTGAGGTTTGCAGCCTAAGAATAGCTCCCTTACTGTCTAAAATGCACCCAGTTAATACAATTTGAGTCATCAGATAGCCTGCAAAGGCCAATGAAAAGTAAAACAAATTTAATTTCTTTAATTGAGAGGAAAAGAGCATTAGTATCCATGACATACACACTAATTAGACAAACTAAGTCTTTCAGAATTGCAATGACAAAATAAAAGAATATTCAAAATAAAACAAACTAAAAATCCACCACTCAGAAGCAGTAGATTACTGTAGCCTTATCTTCTACTTTGTCATATCTCTCTAATAGAGCATTCCTTAAAAGAGGGGCTAGAGCCTTGGAAGCCTTCCAGGTTCAGGAAGGTTAAAAATCATGGAAATTTAAGGAGTTCCTTAAAGGCAAAGCTTCCAGTGCATGACATGGACACAAAATGAGAACCAGTTGTGTGTGTGTGTGTGTGTGTGTGTGTGTGTGTGTGTGTGTGTATGAGAGAGAGAGACAGAGAGAGAGAGAGAGAGGAGGGAGAAAGGGAGGGAGGAAAGGAGGAACAGAGACAGAGAGACTGAGAGAGAAAGAGAAAGAGACATAGAGAAACAATCACAGAGACAGAAACACAAAGAGACACACCAGAGCGAAAGACAGACAGACAGACAGACCACACACACACACACACACACACACACACACACACACACGGACACAGAGATGCAGAAACACAGAGAGATAGATAGAACGACAAAGCAATACCATCTCCTTTTAAAACTCTGAATGGGGTACCATTGTGAGAAATTATCACAGAGGATGGTATATAAATGAAATCCATCAGAGTTGCCAATGTTGAGGAATATGCCAAACTCTAATGGAAATGTTCCCTCCAAGTCACCAGTATCTTTCTGATGTCTAGATCCATGCTCTCCTTTCCGCCTCCCTTCCCTCCCCGCCTCCCCCCCCAATCTCTTACCTCTTTGATCTAGTCCTATTGACTTCTACTTTTTTTCTGAATCTTTCTTCTCCCTTGGATTCTGAGGTGCTTCCACATTTCTGATTTTATAGATGCAAAGATGAGGAATATGAAGACTGAAGAAAAGAAATGATTGCTCAAAGTTAAATAGGTAATAAATGGAACAGCAGAAATTCATACTTAGGTTGCCTGACTAAGTCTTAGGTTTTCTCCACTGCATTTGCCTTCTAGTTTTTCAATTTTTCTTTCTAATCCTTTCTCTTTTTTTCTGTTTACTCTTCAAACTCATTAAATACTGGGATCCCAAAGCTTCATTCATTACTGTTCTCTGGATTACTGCCAGATTTATAATTCCAACCCTAACCTCTCTCTGAAGATTGCTTAACAACATCTCAGTCTAATACTTACATATATAAAGCCAGTATCATTATTTTCTCTTATGGGATAACTTTTTTTTCAAATTCGCCTCACTCTTTTAGTGATACCATTCCTCTCACAGTTACTAGTTTTATCCCTCTCTCTTTTACCACTTGCAATTAGTTCCCAAATCTTGTTTCTTTCTTTATAATAGTTCTTAATTTGTCCCTTCTTTCCATTCCCCTTGCCACCATCTTAGTTAGGGATCTTATTAGCTCAAGTTTAGACTGTTGAAATAACCCCCTAATTAGGCTCCTTATCTCCAGTCTATTTCTGATGGACTCCATCTTGCACAATGATGCCAGATACATCATCCCAAGAAACTTATTTTGAATGTGTTGCTCTTGTTTAAAATCCTTTAGTGATTATTTCCTGAATCTGCCTCCAATAAAGTCTAAACCCCTTAGACAGCCATTAAAATTCATGATCCTTCAGTTTGGCTTCAATCTACATTTCTAGTCATGCTTTCTACTACTGCTCACATGTAATAGTATGTTTACTATTTTCTGTATGTGCCTCTTTGCTGCTTGCCATATCTTTGCTCAAGCTGCTCTATTTGGAATATTGCCTCCTATTCTCCTCCATCTCTACTTTTTGATGCCTTACTTATCCTACAAAGTCCAGCACAGATGTTGTCTCCTCTGAAATCACTACATCTGAGGGTGATCTTTCCCTCCTCTAAGCATTTCTTGTTTCTGCTTGAAGGATCATGTTAGAATTATACCTTATATATGAACAGCTGTGTGATCATGAGTAAATTACTTAACCTCTCAGGGTTTGTTTCTCCCTCTGCAAAATCAGAATATTCACATACACAGAACCTACCTCATGCTATGATAGTGATAAAAAAGCATGATATAAATGTAAGTTATTGTTATCTTTGTTATTAGATTATAAACTCCTTGAAGGCAGGAACTGTGTCATATTCAGTTCCTATCATAGCATTTTGTCCATACAAGTTGCTTGTTGAATATTTGCTGAATAAAAATGAAATGTAATGTATGAACAAATTTAACATGTCATAGTTTGGATAAGGGCCTGGAGTTAAATCCAGCCTCAGAGACTTACTAGCTATGTGATCTGGGCAAGTGATATAATCTTTGTTTGCCTTGATCCAGTGGAGAAAGAAATGGCAACTTCTTACAGTATCTTTGCCAAGAAAACCCCATGGGCAGCATTGTCATACTATGGTTCATAGGGTTACAAACAGTTGAACACAAGTGAACAGCAGCACTCTAATTCAGGCAGTAATGATGATCTAGAACAAATTGAGGTTCTGGAACTGGCTTTCTGAGTGAAGAGACTTGATTAGAGAAATGTTGAGATGAAATAAGTATAACTTGGCATCTTGAATTGCTGATTTGAGAGACTAGAAGATGGAAGTGTCTCAAGAGAAAAAGGGAATTTCTTATAATACCTACAGTTTGCTTTATTCTCTTGTTTAAAAACAAGAGCTTAAGTGATGTCCATTGTGAGATTTTTTTTTAAGTTTATCTTTTCTTAAAGAAGTTGTCTTTACTGATAAGTGTAAATTATTTCCAAAAGCTCTCAGTGTAGGAAAATAGTTTATCCCTGATTTTATCCCTTGTTGGTTCATTCCTGCTGTCTTATGGTGTTCAACACTTAATCACAAGGGGCTAAATGATTTCTCAAGTTGTCTCATATGCCCGGCAGCCTGTCCTCTTTGCAGTCCTGGGCTTCATTTCAATCCTGCCACATTTGTTCATAGAGAAAAAATGAAAAGTTAAGCTGATAGTTTTTTTTTTTTTAAGTGTCTGCCCTTGACAAAATTGTGAAGTTTGGGAAATTGGTCTTAAGAAATCTTCTTTAACAATATTCCTTCTTCTTTTTCCCTCCCATCTCTTTCACACTCTATTGTCCTAGAATTGACCTTTGTGGCTTACGTGTTTTTATGCTTGCCCTTAGATTGGGATCTTGGTACTGCCAAGGATTCCTTCCCCATTATTGAATCATATATGCACAGTATTTCACTATTGAACCCCACCCGGTCATTTTGTACTGTTGGGGTTTTGGCAGAGAAGAAAAGCACTTGATTTGGAGTTAATAGACAGTATTTCAAATCTCAGTTCTGATACATACTACTCATATGACCTCAAGGAAAAATCATTTTATCTCTTTTGGTCTCCATTTCCTCATCTGTAAAATGGTAGGATTGGATTAAATTATCTCTAATGTCTCAGTGAGAAATCGTATGATGTTAATATATAGGTATATACAAATTATAAGGTACATATAAATCAGGGGGGAGGAAATGATTCCCTCTGTCTTTTTCCATCACGATCTCTGACTTGCCAAACAGTCAATCAGCATCTGGACAGTACTTTAATTGCTGGTCATGTTATTGCTGACTGATAGGTGATGATGGATAATTTGGCACACCTTCCTTTCCTCCATCTTCAGATGCTGATTCAACACAAGAAGAAAGCCCCAGACATTCAAAATATGTGCTGCTGATCCATAATTGAAGTGACATCAGACATTGCTCCATAGAGTTCAGTTTTGACCTATTACCTCTCTGTTAAAGTGTTTTCCCTTGCTCCATCTTACCATTAGGGTGAAATGCAGATTCCTCTGTTTGGCATTTAAAGTCCTTTATATTTGTCTCCAGCCTATTTTTGCAAGCTGATTATACATTACTCACTATCACACACTGTCCATGCCAGACAAACCTTCCTGTTTGCTGCTTTCACACATGACATTTCGTCTCCTAGCACAGGCTGTCCCCCTAGTTCCTCCCCCCTTGTCTGAAATACTCTCATTTCATCTTCTTCTCTTCTTGAGGGACTGTCTTTTACATTTCTTTGCATTTCCAGCACTTAGCACAGCATCTGACACATAGTAGACATTTAATAAATGTTTATTGATTACTTGCATGCCAGAAGGACAGTATGATATAGCTTGGGACATGTCAGGAGACTTGGGTTTGAAAACTGGTCTTGACACTTATTTATCCAACTGTTTTGACTATTTCACTTAAATTCTCTGAACCTCCATTTTCTCCTCTCTAAAATAGGAATAACAAATATTTGAAATACTAATGTATTTTTTTAAACCTTTGGATACTTATATATAATGATACTTAAAAAGACTTGGGATTTGACCTTAATCATATATTGATATGGAGGAACTTTGTACTGAAGCGACCCCAAAATCATTATAAGGCTTCTTCAAATGTCTGAATGTAGCTTACAAATTTCAATAACTACCCCCAAAAGATTTTTGGCTATTTGAAGACAGATCTCTTTTTCAGAGAAATAAAAAGATCAGAAAGTTTCATTTTAACTAGTTAAGCAGTGAGTTTCCTTCATTGACTTTATTTATTTACTTTTTATTATTTTAAAATTTTTAATAGCTTTTTATTTACAAGTTATATGTATGGGTAATTTAACAGCATTGACAATTGCCTAACCTTTTGTTCCAATTTTTCCTCTTCTTCCTCCCACCCCCTCCCCTAGATGGCAGGATGACCAGTAGATGTTAAATATATTAAAGTATAAATTAGATACACAATAAGTATACATGACCAAACCGTTATTTTGCTTTACAAACAGAATCGGACTCTGAAATATTGTACCTTCATCGACTTTATAACCACTTTGATTTTGGATTCATTTTTCTCATGATCCTTTTTAGGATTTGGTTAGATAATGAATGTATTCAAAATGTTTCATAGTGTTAAGGGTCTTTAAACACCACTGGAATTTGACCTCATTGTTTTCTTACAATTTCCTTATTTATCTGTCCTAATTTTTATTTTTGGTGCTTATCACACTATGGGAAAAGAAAGCTAATATATTATATTAATAGATTATATTTATATGTTATAGATTGTAAGCTCCATAAGGGCAGAGATCATTCCTTTTTCATCTCCTTAATAGATCATATAGTATCCTACATATAATAAGCATCTATGAAAGATTAATGAAATCAAATGAATTAAATTATTCTTCTATTAGCTGGACAATATGGGAGTTTATACATGTCTTCTGTAAACACTTCTATTCAGGTTGGAGATCCAGGAAGATTTTTATGGATAAATAGAGTTCTTTTTTATTGCTAGTTTTTCCCCTAGTGTGTCTTTGTATACAAAAATTCTCTGAAGAATGTTCAATGAATATGACTTGATTTTTATCTGGTCTCCCATAGGCTTGGCCCCATAGCAACCAGGAGTTTAAGGAAAGCTTATCTTGCTAGTCTGTCATTTTCAGCATCCACATTGTTATCTTATTGTAGGTGCACATAAATAGACCAATTATTCCATTGTAGACTAATATTTGCTTTCTAATGTATAATACAATGGCGATTTTCCAGGTGTGGGAATAGTAGAATGTATGCCAAAATCTTGTCATTTTGAAAAGCAGAACAGCCAGGAAATGCTTTTGTTCTCCCTACAAAACTCAAAATAAAGACAGTAAGACAGAAAATATTGCCTTGATATTTTTGCAGGAAAAAAAAGTTTTTTCTGCTATTTGGAAATTTTTTTACCTTCAGTTTCTCAGTTCCTAGTAAATAGAAGCACAAGATATTAATTTGTCAAATTGTAGACTAAACTGTTATTTGAAGATGAGAAGAATTTAGCTGCTTGACTCAAAATTGTCTTCTCTTAACATGAGATTCCTACAGAGAGGCAAACCAGAGCAAAGTCTGGTCATTATGTCATTATGACAGATCCCTTGTGCTTTTTCACAGGTGAACTAAACATTTCATGGTTTAGTGGGATTAGGGAGAGTTGTGGTTGACTTGGGGCTCTTCTCACTAGAAAAACAAAGTAAACAGAATCCCAAACTTTTCTACAGTTTATTGCTAATTTGGATACTCTGAACTACTCACTTTCACAATAAGAAAATGGAAAATTCTTATTCCTTGATAGTAATCAGTGATACAAATATCCTGGATTAATTAAATGCCATGAGAGAGACAGGTTGGGTGTTTCTTTTGTTTTTTGATTTTGTTTTTTGGAAACATACATAAGAAATACAGCAAACAAGATTTCTTGGTAATAGGATGCTAGGTAAACAGAAATGGAAGAGATAAAACTAAATGATTAAGATGATTAGCTTTTAAAAATACAACTTGTTTCAGGGTAATCTTTTTGCAAGCAACTTCTACTTAACTAAACATTCATAGTTAACTTTAAAAAGCAGCAAGATTGTTTATGGATATGCTTATCAGAGATCAATAGAATTGACTCTTCCCACTACTTGGATAAATCCATACTGTCTTTCTGGGTTGTGGCCCCGTAGTGCAGTGCTCTACTCGAACTGTAAATCTTTCTCTGTCTCTGTTTCTCTGTGTCTTTCTCTGTCTTTGTCTCTCTCTCTCTCTGTCTCTGTTTCTCTGTCTCTCTGTTTCTGTCTGTCTGTCTGTCTGTCTGTCTCTCTCTTTCTCTCTTTCTCTTCCTTCTCTGTCTCTTTCTCTTTCTCATTCTTTGTCTCTCTGTCTCTGTCTCTCTCTGTTTCTCTCTCTTACACACACACACACACACACACACACACACACACACACACACACACAGAGTAGCTCTAAGAGGAGCCTCCCAATCCACTAGAGAACTAGAGAATATGGCCTTTGCTTCTTTATGGATTGAGGAGGATGAAGGAAATCTGGGAGTAGGGGGATCATCATGAATAATTAATCAATCCATAGGTATTTCTTAACTCCCTACTATAGGCCAGGCACTCTGTTAGGTGCTCAGGATTACAAGTTAAAAGAATGAAATAATCCCTACTACTTACAATAAGATTCCATTCTAATTGAAAACACAAGTACCTACATTTAAAATATATACAGCATAAATATGAAGTAAATGATTTCAAATATATAGAAAATTGTGAAGTACAAGGTAATTTGAGAGGCAGGACTCTATCAAGAAAGACTTCAAGCAGAAGATGATTTCTGAATTGTATTTTAAAGAAAGAGAAAGGCTCTATGAGGCAGAGGTTAAGAAGTCAGTGCATCTCAGGCACTGGTGACATTATCATTTCATGGAGACCAAAGATGGAGTATGATGTGTATTGAATGGGAGGAAGAACAGTTTGGTTGGATCGCAGAGTATAGGGAGGCAAGTAATGTTCACTGAAGACTGGAGAGATACGTTTGGGGACATTTAATATATTTAATACATTTAATATAATATTCAGGGAGGAATACTAGGCAGCATATGGGGGATCTTGGTGATGTGTGTAGGAAGGACATTACCAAGGGAAGAGCAGACCCTGCCCTGGGCAAAGTCCTGTTTACTCCATGCTAGTAATGACTTTGTTAGAGACTACTCTTAATAACTTTCATTTGTATAATGAAAGGAGAGAGTGCAAATTCAATTTTAATATTGAAATGGTTGAATTTCAGGAGCTGTATTTTCAGATATCCCTATGACAAGTTGAATAATCTAGTTTGGGGTCATTGGACTGGGGTGGAGAAATCTTTAGGAGAGACATTTATAACCTTTCTGTAAGGTAGTTTGTCTTAAAAGGAAATATGCAGCCCTTTTAGTCACTTTTGTTTATACTTTGAATAAACTACTAAGTTAGGGAATCTAGATATGTCTTTAAAATGGTCGGATTTTGTTCTTGAGCCTTTATTTTCCTGGGTAAATGAGATCAAAGTCATTAAATTTGTGTTGTAGGCAACTTTTCCTTGAGGGAAAGATGTCCTCCTCACTAAACTAATACAGTGACTGATAGAAAAAAAAGAAGCATGCTAATATTGAAATGTTTCACCATTATTAAAGAGAGCCAGGGATAACATAAGGAAAGTTTGAATGCTGTATACTATGAAAAAGGGTCAAATGCTACCTCTGTTCTATGGCTTTTTTCCCTACAGAGCTCCCTCTTGATCTGGTCCCTAAGTTTTGGGACTAGCTTGCCTGTATTAGGGATAATAATAACACCTATCTCCCAGGGTTGTTGTTCAAACAAGATTTTTATTTTTTATTTTTTATTTTTAAAGTTTTTTTTTCAAAACATATGCATGGATAATTTTTCAACATTGACTCTTGCATAGCCTTGTGTTTCAGGTTTTCCCCTCCTTCCTCCCATCCTCTCCCCTAGATGGCAAGCAATCCAATATATGTTATACATGTTAAAATATATGTTAAATTCAATAGGTGTAAACATATTTGTACACTTCTCGCTGCACAAGAAAAATCAGATCAAAAAGGAAAGAAAATGGGTAAGAAAACAAAATGCAAGTGAACAACAATAAAAAGAGTGAGAATGTTATGTTTCCATCCACACTCAGTTCCCACAGTCCTCTCTCTGGGTGTAGATGACTCTCTTCATCATAATATCATTGGATCTGGTATCAATCATCTCATTGTTGGAGAGTCATGTTCATCAGAGTTGATAATAGATGAAATAATATTTGTAAACTGTTTATCACAATGTCTGACACATAGTAGGTACCATATAAATGCTAATGTTATCATCATTATTATTTCTGTTGTTTAGTCATTTCAGTCCTGTCTGATTCTTTGTGACCCCATTTGGGATTTTCTTGGGAAAGATACTAGAGTGGTTTAACATTTCCATCTCCAGGATATTTTACATATGGAGAAACTGAGACAAAAAGGATTAAGTGACTTGAATTCAGAAAGATGAGTCTTCCTGATTCTTGGTATGCTGCTCCATCAACAGCTACTCATTATTATTAGTGTTGCTGTTATTGTTGTTAATTGTTAAAGCTAGGTAGCTGGATGATAGAATTCTGAGCCTAGAGTCAGGAAGATTTGAGTTTAAATCTGGCTTCAGATACTTTCTAGTTGTGTGAACCTGAGCAAGTCACTTGATCCTGTTTGTCTCTATTTCCTCATTTGTAAAATGAGCTGGAGAAGAAAATGGCAAATCACTCCAGTGTCTTTGCTAAGAAAATTCCAAATAGAATCACAAAGCTGGACACAATAGAAATGACTGAATAACTGTAACATTTAAAGGTTTACTGAATCAAGATATGGAAAAATCCCTTGTCTTAGTTCAGAAGAGAGAAAGGGTGAATTTTTCACTAGGAACTTGTGACAATAATCTAAGTAAAAACAAAAGATACTGAAATGAATCTATTCACAGAGTACCGATTAAGTCGGAGAGCTAGAAGGGCCCTTGATGGTCAGCTAGTCTAACCTTGTCATTTTGTAAATAAGGAAGATGAGGCACAGAGAGTTGAAATGGCTTGATAGCATCAGTAATAAGTAGCAGAACCAGAATTTAAGCCTATGTCTTTTGCCTCCACATCTGTCTTTTTGTTATGCTTTCCATGTTGCTGTATGTATGCATATGAACATTGAATTGGTTGGCTCAGTTTATGGGATTTTACCGGACGGGATGGAAAGGGAGCCTGGTGATGCTGATTATATTTTAGCCTGATGCTAATTGCTCTCTTGCTCCTTTTTCTCTCCTGGCAGAGCTCAGAGGTCTTATAAATTCCCTGTTTTTTTTCCTTCACATATATTTCTGCCCATAACATATATATTGTCATACTCCTTTGTCATACCTCTGTAAATGCCATCAATTAAAATCTGAAGATGTATGCATCTTTCAAATGACCTTAGCAAATATAAATCTGAATGCAGATTGTCGGCTACAATGCTTTAGAATGCTGGCTAATTACTTTAGAATCCAAATAGTAAATACTCTAAGATTGTAAATGAGCAAGTAACCACCAGAATAAAGTAAATAGGAAATAAAATGCTTTTATGTTAACAACTCACATTTGTAAAATTCTTTAAGATTTACAAAACTCTTCCCTCAAAGCTATCCTATGAGGTATGTAAGCCAAATATTATTATTCCCATTTTTTATTTAAGAAAACAGAGATTCTGAGATATGAAATGACTTATCCATGCTCACACAATCGTAAATGTTTGAGGCTGACCTTCTTGAGACTATTATGATAATTATTCTGCTTCTCAGAGAGTCCTGGATTTGGAGTCAGTTCCTGTGTTCAGGAACTTGCTATCTGTGCTACCATACTCAAAGCACTGTTACCCTATGGGACCTCAATTTCTTCTGAAAAAATGAGGGGCTTAGACTACAAGATTTCTAAACTATAATCTTCTGAACTACAAAGATCAAAAATACTAACCATTCATCTGTCACAATAGAGGAAACATTATTTATTTGGTCACAAGGTGTTATTATTTATTAAGTCTAGAAAGGGCAATTGAATTGTGTGAAAACTTGAGGTTTAAGTTATTATTTTAAGGGAATGAAGATGTCCAACTTACAAATACTGACAAGAAACCATGTCTACTGTTCACATGAACTAAATTGCACTGTAATAGACATCAGTGTGCTGGTAAATGTTTAGCAGCTGTGTCTCTGAAAAATAAAAGATAGAATTTAAGTTTCATCTGTTTTATTAAATTATTCTCTACTATTTTCTTAAGTTTAGATAACCAGCAAAACAATAAATCAAGTGTTGATTTATAGAATTTGCTAATATCTGAAAGGCAATTGCTCACACTGAAAATTTACCTATGGGTTCTCCAAAGTCTTTAAAGCTGACTTCAGCACACCCCTGTTGTAGATTGCCTCTTTCAGAAGCAGTGCTTTATAGTGGACAAAAGTCTGGATTTAGAGTTGGAACATTAAAGTTTAAATCCTTTCTCAAAAGCTGTGTGATTCAAGGTGAGTTTCTTAATCTTTTGTCCTCTGCTGAATGATGGGATTGGACTAAAGTGTACCTGAGGCCCCTTCCACCTCTAGCTTTGTGATCTTATGAGTCTTTGTTTTAAAATAATAATTACAGTTAAATCAGCTATGTTTAATATTTAAGCACGAATCACATTAAAAACGAATCAACTAATCTTTAGTCAGAAAAAAAGGCCACCTTGAAACTCATATCAATATTGTATATTTGCTGAAACTGGAAGGGTAGCTAAAATTGTTATGATAAACCTGTGCATTTCTAGTAGCTACTGCATATATGAAACATGTTCTAAAATATATTTTATGTTTCTTAGAAATATTTATTTCACCCTTTTAGTAGAATTTCCAGCAATAAGCTAGTACTGTGGACTATCCAAATACTGCCTAGTTCACAGTAATTTCTTTGATCTCTGAACTCCTAGAGCTTGTCATCTATAACATTCATTTAGCAATTCATCACGTATCATCTTAGGATATTCTTTCAATCATTAGTTAACTTTTCATGTGTTTCTTCATGCCCTCCTTTAAGGCCTTTTTCTATTTACATCATACCTTCCATACAGTAGGTACTCACAAAGTACTTGTCACTTGATTGAAACAACTATCCTTTAAAGTATATAATTTGAGTCTAGTCTTATAGTTTCCTAGGATTTGTTTTGTCTGTTGAAGAGCAAAACCAAAGAAGATATTATAATAACATATCTTAATATGTGCAGCGCTAAAAGTAGGAATTTTGATGCTCAGGGTAAATTTATTTGACTGGAAAGGAGGGAGGAACCACTAAATATTTAACCACCCCCCAGAGACTCCAAACCTGGCCTTCATGACATAACTAATGCTTTCCTTGGGAAGCATTAAGGTATGTGTGGAAAGGTGAAGAACTTACAGATTAAGCACATATTGATCAGACTGTTAAATAAAGTAGATCAAGCCTATAGGCCCCAGTCATGTGATTTTAGATGAGACCTGGACTGCGTTCCATTGTCCAAAGAAGGAATTAAGTGGCCGAAGCTGTATATCACCTTTTTCACTGCATTTCACTGACCAAATAGGGAGATAAAGGTTTATGTAACCAATCACAGCTTGTAAAGGGTGGGATTTTGGGGGTTCTTTGTCTGAAATGTATAAAAGTTGTAAGCACTTCAAGTGAATGAGTCTCCTCCTGTGGATATCTTTGCTGTCCTTTCAGGCCTACAGGCCAGGACAGTCCGCTTCTCGAGATTCTAATAAATTCTTTCTGTACATCATTTGGAGTGACTCCTGAGTAGTCAGTTTGGGTAGTTGCAATTGCCCCAAACAGGTGGAAAAATATGGGCCATGGCAGATGGTTATGGCCTTCAGCAGAAGTGCTTATATAGTATGGTCCAATGGGGGATTTCAAAGTATAGGAGACTACCATGGAAACTCCTATTTTTATGTATCAACATTCTGAGGCAAGGTTTCTGTGCTTTATCCTAATTATGGTATAGAGTATATAAATCAAGAATAATATCTTACCCAAATTTTCTCAGATAAAATATTGAAATATTAGCAGAGACCTTCAACCCAATTGAGACTTCCTACTTTCCTATTATTTTTCTGCTGCTACATAAAGACCTCCCTACTCTAGTCAGTATCTTTTTTTTATCTGCTTGTTACACTTTAACAAGAATTTCTTTGTTATAGTTCTACCAGCTATTATTTTGGATGTTTATATCATATTTTATTAATCAAAGTTGCCTGTAATGTTGAAATTTGATTTTCAAAATTACACCATATCCATAGGCCATCTTTGGGTTAGTATCATAACTGGACAATTCAGTTTTGAAGGGTTATCCTTGATATTCTGACCCTTACTTGTTATGAATTTATTAAATCACAATACAGTAATTTCCCTGATCTGGTCCCATCCTGCATTTCTATTTCTCCTTATTCCACCTTGTATTGCAAAATGGACTGCTTGCCTTGAGTGTAAAAGTAATCTTTTCTCTCCATCCATTGAAATCTTACTTTCTTTCAAGAACCAACTCAATTGCTACAACCTTCATGAAGCCTTCCCATATATTTCCATCCAAATGCCATCTCTCTCTTTTCTCTTTTAAGCTACTGAAGCCCTTATTGCCTCTTTTTGGATATTTATAGTTCCACTCTTATGATGCCTACTGGATTTTAAACTTTCTATGGCTTATTAACTTTTTATTCAATATAGTGATATATACAAAACAATAGCTGTTTAATGGAATTGATTTTTTTGCAGTTTTAGTTATATTAGAGGCTTTAATTAGCTCATATGCATACAGTTACTTCTCTGAAATACTTTCCTGAAAAGGAATAACCCTTTTCAAGAAATGTCTAGTAACATTTATAATATTATTTTAATGTTAGTTCCTAAGACATGGCAAACATAATAATTTATTAAAATAAAAATCATGTGACTTTTAAAGATCTTGGACCAGAGATTCTTCTTTCTTTAAGATGGCAAGAGTTACCTGTCAATACTCTCTCTAAAAAAACAAAACCTATAAACAAACCTTCTTCCTCCCTTGTCCCCAAATCCCCTTATTTTTTTTTTTAATAATACTTATTTCACAAGTAATTTTTTGGAGCTTATTTTTGCATTAAAAATCTTTGGGTAATCTTACTGTTTCACCATATGGGATAGAGAAGATGATTGAGGTGGAAAAAGGAAAACATTTCTACCAGTAGATAGACTATAAGAATATAGTGAATGTATCTAGAATTGAAAGTGACTTCAAAGATTATTCAAGCTACCCCCTTTATTAACACATGAAGAAAATAAAACCCAGGGGAATTTAATGACAGTTTGGAATAGAAGCAGTATTTGAACCCAGGACTTATTATTTTGGTTCAGTGTTCTTTCTGCTGTGCCATTGAAAGATGCCTTAGATCATTGACTCTTATTACTAATTTCATGGACAATGTTTTCACGATAGTGACTTGGCCTTTTATCATTTTGTGGAGAACTTTGGGTCCAGTACTCTGACTGTTTATCCGTCATCTTTCAGTCTTACTGCCCTATTTCTGATCATATATTTCCTAGTTGGCTTTACTTATTCTACTTTTTGCACATGGGTCATCATTATATTTATGCTTTAACCTACTGATTCCCATCATGTATCCTTATTTTGCTTTTATGGATTTACTTGTTTTATCCTTGTGTCTTTTCCCAACTTTGTCTTCTTAAATGTCATTTCCACTTTCTTATATTGCATATTAAGGACTAAGCTTAGTGCATGTGTTATGGTTTCACACTTGTTGATGATCTAATGATTTATTATTACTTTTTGCAAATTTTAGTTATTCTGATAACTTGACTACTTTATTTCTGAATGTCCTGAAATGTCATAGTTCATTTGAGACATATCAAATTCTCTATTACCTTATTTTCATAATGAAAATTTTTATTCCATGGAATCTGCAATCCTTTTATTTGGATTTTTATTTTGGATTCAAAATCAATAGTTGCCCTTGACAGTCAAGAAATTGTGTTTTTCTGGACTTTTTTTGGCCTCCTCATTATGATAGTTAATCAAAATCAGTATCATTGCTTTTTTCAATTTTTCATTTTTTCATCATTTATAAATTATTTGTGAATGGTTAATTATGAACATATTGTAATCATTGCTAACATCTTCTCATATTTCTTATCCAAATTTGATATTTATTTTGATCATAACTCTACCTAATCATTTATCTAGCTGTAGACAATCAATTAATCCTGTTATGACTCATAACAGTAACCAAATGTTTCTGCATGTGAATATGTGATGTTTTTTGGTGTTCTGATTTTCTTCTGGAAGGACATGTTCATACTATGAGGACCTGAAGTATCTGAGTAGTCTATAAGCAACTTATTTTTAGCTTCTTTCATACCTCAAACCTCACATATTTTGTCCAGCATAATTTTTGTTATTCCTCTATCTACTTTTGTACTGAAGCCATTGAATATTTATGTATAAGGTGCAGCACAGTATTAGTGTGGAGTTAAGCTTTACCAATTTTTAAACTTTTGATGTTGACAAATCATTCCCAATATCTTTGCCAAGAAAACTCCAAATGGGGTCATGAAAAGGCACTGAAATGAATGAACAATAGCAAGATTAAAACTGCATTAAGACTTTAGGGACACCCAGTGTGTGCTGTCTTGGTTTGGAGAATCTTATCAAGTTCTTTGTAGTGTCTCTTTCTCTAACTCTATCTCTGTCTCTCTCTGTTTTTCTCTCTATCTCTTTTTTTTCATTTTCTCTTCCTCTTTCCTGACTTCTTCTCTCCCTCCCTCTCTCACTCTCTCTCATTCTCTCTTTGTCTCTCTTTCTCTCTCTTTCATCTCTGTCTCTCTCCTCCCCCATTCTCTCTCTTTCTCTCACTTTGTTTTTCACTTTTTCTCTCTTGTTGTCTCTTTCTCTCCTTCGCTGTCTGTCTTTGTCTTTTTTCATCTTTTTCAGGGTTGTTGATGAATACAAGGAAAGTGACCATAAGGTTGATAATCGTACCAATATCTGGGATAGAGGATGAAAAAATATAAACTGATGCATCTTATTGCCTTTGTGTATAAAATAAAATTACTGTTGCCATTTCCCTTATTTACTTTTATAACATGAACATGTAAACAATTTTTCTTACTTAGGTGTAGCATTCTTTTGTAGTCTACTTTCCTTTCTGATGAAAACATTAATATTGTTATGATTCTATTTTTCCAATTTTATGTCAGCATTTCAGTCTTTGGGTAAAGAAAACATAGTTGTAATATTAGCAATTAAGTTGAAGTTTGTAGACAGTATGAAAATTGTGATTCTTAGAATCCAATACTTCTATTGCTTTCATTCTATTACTGTCAGTAAAGCCCCTGAGAGAGATTGACTGTGACTGAAGGTTCTTTTTTGAAGGTTTTCTGTTTTATAAGTTGTTATGACCAAAGAACTGAGTGACCAATTTGATGATGAGTCCATCTACATTTAACTTTTTTGATACATGAACACCAAGAAAAATTGGACCATATCAGAAATCCCAATAGCAGGCATTATTGACTTGGGGTCTTGAACTTGTCTTTTACAAATGTTTTGAAAATTATTTTCACAATATCATTGGTTTTCTTTGTAATCCTATGTACTTTGTTTCATGCATTTAAGGAACCCATAGGTTTTCACCAAACTATCAAAGGTGTCCACAACACACCAAAAAGGTCAGTTTTACAATTTGACAGATAGATCCTGCCAGTGTACATGTTTTATTGGCACAGACTTTCAAGGTCCTTTCCACCCCACTAAGAGGGATTAGAATAGAAATTTACAGAGAACTTTATATTTAAAAATAAACAAAAAAATTTGCTCCTGTTGTTGTAGGTTTTTTCCCCTTAGAAATAGTTAATTAAAATTACAAAGGACACAGCTAGGTGACTGCAGTGGATAGAAAGCCGAACCTGGGATTTGGAAGATGAATTTAAATCCTACCCCAGACACTAGCAAGTCACTTAACTTGTCTACTTCTTCTGATAAATGGGGAAAATTATAGCACCTGCCTCCCAGGGCTATTTAGTACTTAGTGCCTAAAATGTAATAGATTTCATAATCATTTAGCTCACAGAGAGACTAGGATGTGCAAGGATAAAGGCAACTTTTAAAAAAGCTACTTTTTAACTTGGTCAGTAGGGGGTTTAGAAAATTGTTTGGCTTGCATAAGAAGCTCACAATTTTTAATCTTCTTAGGAGAGTTCTGTGCCTAAGGCAGCCCTATTGTTAATCAGTAGGGTTAGGTTGGGATCTCTTAATCCAGATCATCATCTCCTTAAAAAATCTAACTTCACCTTAGTCTTCATTTCCTTGCACTGGGTGGCTTGGTGGTTTGAGGCTTACATAGGAAAGAAACCTCTGCAGCTTGAATGACAGCTTCTATTCTGAATGCTGATTATACCTACTAATTCTTTTAGCCTTTCAAAACTGATAATAGGATTTACTCTCTCCCCTCCTCCCCCCATCTTTCACACCTCCTGGCGCTAGAGGGATCTCAGAAGTAAAGGGGGAGAAATTACTATTATTTTCTAACCTTCTAGGGGAGATATGAAAGACCTTGTCAGGTGAATATTCAGTAAGTCCCATGTTTGAGACTATAAACATTTATTTAGCTCCTTTTCTGTTCATGTGGTTGTTCTAGAATCTGAGAATATAACATGTTCTAAGTCTTTATGTTGTAAGGAACGAAATTGGGGAATGTGATATAATAGGTACATAGCCAGATATTAATACAAGGAAGAGAGTGATGGAGAAGAATGAGATCTAGAAAAAGTTTTCTAAGAAACCAAACCTAACTACTTCATCTAGTGGTTCAATGAAATTTAGCCAACATTACTAAGTACTTACTTTGTGCAGGTGAGAATAAAGAGTAAAAAACCAAACCAAAGCAAACCAAGAACCCAAAATAGTCCTTGCTTTTGAGGGGCTTAAGTTTTACTGGGATAACAATATAAAAACAGATAAGCAATACAGGATAATATGAAGAGTGAGAAGGAGCACCCAAAACTAGAGGGCATCAGAAAGGTTATCACTGGACAGTTTATTTTAGCCATGGAACAGTCTGCTTTCCTAGCTACTTGATGTTCCTATGATTCACCCACCATGATGCCTGTCCTTTTAATTTAATATCTGTTCTGTGATGTTTGTTTTGGGACTAAAATTGGTCTTGATTCTTCCTCCTGCCAGTCCCTTGGATTCAACGCCTCTTTTTTTCCCCATAGGTCCTCCATCTCATAGAGAATTTCTAGTAAAGATGTGCATTCATGTAATAATACTGCATACTTCTTCCCACTGTCTGACTGAAAGCCAAGTTTCAATAAGAGAAACTACTTGGCTGCCTCAACGTTCAGTCATTTGCTTCTGACTTTGGTATCCTCTGCTAGCTCCTGTGAACTATATGGTCCAAAAGCAACCCTTTGATATTTCAATTTAACTCCTTAATTCTTGGGTTCCAATTCAACCCAGGATAAGGGATGATATGGAGTAGAGTCAGAGGAATCTGTCCCTTCATTTAGAATGTAAGCTTCTGGAAGGCAGAGATTCTTTCATTTTTGTAATTTTTAAAAGTAGCACCTACTACAATGTTTTGCTTACTAGTTAATAATGGATAATTAAAGCTTAATTATTACCCACTTAATTGAACTGAAGGATCAATAAGATAATGCTATTTATTGTTCACATTTTTTTTTTGGTCTTAACCTTTTTTGGTGAGAGAAATTCTTGGACAAAATAGATCTTGTATTCAAAAGATATTGATGTACTATTTATTCAGTAAAACAAACAATTTAAATTATATCTAGATGAGACACACAGTACTGATAGTAGTCTCAGTTACTTGGAAATGAATTTCATCTCATTTTAAACAGGCTGCCTAAACACAAAAGAAAAAGTTATTAATTTGCCAATTCTTCTAATGTCTTTCCACTTTAGTAAAAATTTGCCATGGTGATAAGACTTTCATCATAGGCTCCTCTCCATATTTGCAAACAAACTCATCTTGATTACAAATTAGATTTGCCTCTGTGTTGTTCTATTCACAATGACCATACATAATAACTTCTTGTAGATAGTGTTCACTTCCTATGATACACAATTTTTTTCAGGTCTTTTCAAGACAGAATATAATTAGAGACTAGACCTATATTTTCACTGATATAAAAAACATCTTCTAGTAATAATTTGCCCAGGGTCACATAGACAGAGGTGAAACTTGAATCCAGGTCTTTCTGACTGAGTTTCCAAACATTTTGCCTCTCATAAGAAAGTATATTTTATTAAAATGGCAGCTGGTTTTTACATGATTTCCTAAATTGATATTATTTTAAAATGTTTCATTCTTTATAAAAAGAACTTGCTATCAATCCAAAACGAATTTTGCCAAACTATAGATTATAGAATAGGAGTTTTCTATATAGTTATTTGATTATTGTATGTGGCATATTAGATTGATGTAGTGAATTTATAATCCCATTTTAATCCAAGAGAACATGATCTCTTTCTTCATAGAGAAATATCACTCTGTTCCTATAGAGTTCATAGGGACTTTGGGAAGATTGTTTTTTAATACTCCATCATACTCTATAACTTAAAAGGTTTAGTATCTAGACTAATACCCTTGTCATAGTTTAATAATGCTTTAGAAAGAATAACTATGTACATTTAGTAGTAAAAATAATATCAAAAGATGTTTGAATCTGTGTTTTTAGTCAGTATGTAGAAATATTAATATGACCTTTAACATAAAACTTAAGTGACTTGCCCATAGTAACATATTTAGCATGTGTTAAAGTCCATCCAAAGATGGAATTTTAAGCTAGGTCTTCTGATTTCAAACCTAGACTTACATCGATTACCTAATTGCCTCTACTCAACTAACTTATACATGTAAAATCTGGAGAAAATTGATTTTATGCAAATATGGCAGGAGAAGTGGATCTCAAATTCAATGAGTGAGTGGTATGGTTCTATTGTCAACAAATAGCTCATGCCAAGGTATTGACTAAGTCCTCATTGGACTACTATGTGCAAATTATGTTTTTGCATTTTCAAAAACAGGCAGAAAAATTGAAGATGATTCAGGAAAAAAATACAATAAAAATGATCAAAGAGAAAACTGGAGATAATTTAACCTGGGGAAAAGAAAAGGCTAATGAAGGAGTTAGGTTTATAATTTCTTCAAATTCCAGCATTGATCATACCTGAAAAATAAACCTCATTCTACAGTTTGAATCTATTATTTTTCTTAGTTAAGAAATGGATAGCATGGTTTATTATTGACCCTCAGGAATCAGATGATTTTTGACTTGCCCTGAGAAATTGTTTTCATTAACAATGCTATTATTATTGTATAAATTGTTCTCCTGGTTCTGCTCACTTCACTCTTCATTAATCCTACAACTGTTCTCAAGGTTCACTTAGTTTTCCTTAATTATGATTTTTTTGTTACAAGGATTTAATTTATCTTTTTTTTTTCCTCCAGTGAAGAGAAAGAAAATTGATTTTTGTCAATTAAAAAAAAACAATAAAAATAACCTAATTCTAAGGATATTGCAGAAGACTGTGTTCTATTTTGCATGTTCTGGGGGAGTTACTGAATAGATATTGTTTTAAATCATAGCAAGAATGGGGGTTTGATTAGACATAAGGGAGAACATCTTGACTGTAAGGTTGGAACAGGCTACTAAGGAGGTTGTGGAATCTCCATCCTTGGAAATCACTAAAAATAGTTCTAACAACCATCTGCTTCAGTCAGAGATCTGGACCATGTTGCTTCTGCCAGTCTTTTCCAGCTTCATGATTCCATGATTCTATGATCACTAGCAAGTGGAGTTAAGCTTTGATATGAATTATTGCTCTGTTGTAGATTCAGGCAGACCATCTTCTTAGTGTTACTCCTTTCTTTAAAAATTAACTAAACCAAATTACCTGATCACTTCCCTTCTGGGGCTCTTTCACTGGCTTGTGTCTCATCTCTAGAGCTTCTGACACTGTCAAGAACCACTGTATCCCAAATACCAGATCCACTTTTAGACTGAAGGAAATGACCCTCCCGGACTTTGCCTAGGCAGAGTGAACAACATGACAGTTAAAAGATTTTTGATTCAATTTGCCTAAATAAAAACAATGTAGAGGAAATATGCAAATATGTTGAATTTTTAGGTATGCATATTACTGAAGAATTCTATTTTCAATTCCTTAGATCTATATTTTTGAACTTCACAGTGGACCAGCAAGAGTATTCAACAACAACAAAAAAATACTTTATATCATGTCAGAAAATCAACATTAAATTTTTACTATTGGATCATAGGATCTAGAAATAGATGAAGTGGAAGTAGATGAAGTAGAAGAATGTATAGAAAATGAAGATATTCAAACTCCTCTCTTTAAACTCCACAGAAGTAAAGCAAATATAAATATATCATCTCCTCTCCAAGACAATGTCAATCCAACACATCAATCATTGTGCTTAGGAAAGAACGGTATTCTTGGTTTGCCATCATTAGGCCTAAAGTATAGAATATTCCAAGAAAGTCTTGGAACAGCTAGAGTTTGTATTATAAGAATCCAGGGTTAAAGATATTCAAACATCAATATTTGTTCCTGTTTAGCCAAATGAATCATCTGAAAATGAAGACGTAGAAATCTAAAATTGTACAGATTTACAGATGATTTTAAAATATCAAAATAGTCAAATAGAAATGGATGATGAGTAAGGAGCAAAAAAAGTTCATTTTAGGTTTCTGTGACAAAAACAGAGATGACACAGTTTCCCCAGATCTTCCCATACAACTACTTGGATTTTATTTTTTTCTCTTGTATGTGTGAACAATATGGTGATTTGAATCTTACAGGTATGCAAAATGTAACTGTGTTAGCTGAAGATCTTTTGGCACAAATTTGAGAGTAGATAAAACAATCACTGAAAATCAGTCTCTGCTTTTAAAAATCTGTTTCAGGTCATAGAAATGACATTCTCATATCAACAAATGATTGAAGCAGAATGGAAGCAAAGGGGGCAGAGCACCTAACAAAAATATTTATAGTGTAACCTTTGCAACATAGGTACTAATTGCCAAATTCATCAGCTATCTTCTACAGCAAAAATGTGTTTAGAGCATGTATTTTCACACAAAAAAATCATTCTGTGCTGGTTGGGCATCAGAATCAGTGAGAGTCTTGGACAGTGTCAAGGACTTTTATTACATCGGATTTTATCTCAGTACTGAAGAATGTATAAATGATTTGGAAATTGGAAGTGATGATTTTGTTCTAGAACCACAGTAAAAGCCTAGCCCATATGCTTGTGTGATTAGCTTGAGAGATGATCCCAAAACAGATGCAGAGGGGGGAACAGTGAATTTTAGCTAAAGAACAAGTGTGAGGTTAAGCTGTCATCCAGGGCACAAAGAATCATTTCACTTTCTTGAAATGGTATTCTATTCTTGATGAAAATGTATAAGTTGACTCCAGAACAGCTGGATTGCATACATGATATTCGAAGACAAAGTAAAAATAGAATTGTTTCACAATGTTTTCCAAAAAGAAAACTTGACTGCATACAAAATCTTGAGTTAAGAAACTGAGAAGTTGAAAAGGAAGAGAGTTTACTAAAGAAAAGAGATTATATTTTGTCAACACTGGGTGAGATAAAGCAGAATCTAATTGAACTTTGCCAGGTATGCAAAGAAGCAGCTTTAACTCATAAACAAGCCAGATACTTAGAAAGTACTCTGCCTCAGGTTGCCCAGTTACATTGTTAATTTTTTAAAAAGAAAAAAAATTTACTCCTAATTCTGAACTTCTGCCAGTATGGATTTAGCTCTTGGACTTATGAATATTCTCCCATTCAGAGAACAAATGTGCAAGAGAAATAAATGATTTAATGCAGAACAACTACAAGATTCTAAATACAACTATCCATAACCTTTCATTTTTGCTTATGGGACAATGTTTTCAGAATTGTAGTATCACAGATTTGTCAGATGACTGGTAAATGCACTAATGACAATTAAAGCTACATTTCATTTTCTTTTGGCTGTTAATGATTTTTTAAGTTTTAAAAAACAATCAGATTTCAAGTTGTCAGCAAGCATTTATTAAATAACTACTGTGTTCCAAGCACAATTTCAAGTGGTTGGAGATGCAAGAAAAGGGAAAGACGGTCAACTGAGGAAGACAACATTTAAACAACTATGTAAACATAAATTATGTATAGGATAAGATTTGAATAATCTTGGGGGAACATATTAGTATTTAGGGATAGTGGGAAAACCTTTTTGCAGAAGGTAGGATTTTAGCTGAGATTAAGCAAAGAATTCAGGAAGAGGAGATGATACAAAAGAGAATTTCAAATGTGAGTTAGTTTGTAAAAATCTATAGTGTTGGGAGATTTAGAGTATCTATGAAGAATAGTAAGGAAGCCCATAACCCTGGATCAGAGATGATCTGGAGGGAGAGTAAGGTGCAACATTTCTAAATTTTTGTCGTACACACACACACATTTTAAAAAAAAAATTTTCCCCTTCTATCAATGAATAGCTGAATGACTATTTTAAAGAAAATTTGGCTTGACATGGTCAAATGCTTCCCAAAATTGGGAAGTACTTTTCCATGAATTAAAGATGAAATTTTATTAAGTAAATTTCTGTTAATGTAAAGAGTTGAATAATCAAGTAAAATGTTTAATAATTTGTGAGTCTTTGTGGGCATATTATATCATACCACTCCTGAATTTAATTTTAAAATTTGAGGTTTAAAGTTTTTCCTTTAAGATATTTAGAAAACTTCATTTGATATTTCATGTCTTATGTAATGTTCTGAAAAAATTACATTTATCAGTTTTAATTGCATTACATTATTTTTAGATTTTTTTCATAATTTGAATACTAACAGAAAATTATGTGCTACTTAAAACCAATGCAAATATAATTTTTTGCTAAATATTTTCCATATTTAAAAATATTTGAAAAATGAAGGGTTCCATATAAATAAATGTTCCATGTAACTGAAGAATTATATAATAGAAACAGATTAAAGATGGCATCAGAAAGATATAAATGGAGGCAAAACAATAAGGGTGAGGGGTAACCAATAAGTAGCCCCTATTGGTAGCTATGTAAAGTCAAGATACCTAGATAAAAACACCAGCCCCCTAGGAGCCTTCCCTTTTCTATCCCCATCTTTCATTAAAGACATGGACAAGAATTATACAAGATGGGGTACAGATGGTTTATCATCTGCACCAATAAAAGGAATATTCTCCTCAATGATAAGTCATTCCTCAATGATTCTGAATATATGAAGTATGGAAAATTTCTGAATATATAAAGTATAAAAAAATTGAATTTGTAAGCCAAGGCAATGGAGGGACTTTTTGTCAACTATTTACCTTTCCACTGCCATTTTGTTGATTGAAACTTTTATTTTCCAGAGACTAGAATTCTACAATTTAGCTATACAGCTTTACTGAAAGAACATCAGGGTTGACTTTTGTATTAGGGAGGACTTTGGGATCAATAAAAGAACTATGCAATTTCCCAATAGCCATCCAATTTCTATTCTTACTCCAGTTCAATTCTGAATCTAGTTGCTGTTTGTTCAAGACATACATATTACCATATCAGCTAGATAGGTTGTCCAGTCAAATGAGTATCATGACTTGGAAAACAGGCATTCTTTATTCACTTGCTTTTTCCTGTTTGTTGACTATAAAGAAGTATTTTTTTAAAGCAAAATTCTATCTTTTAAGATTCTTCTCCAGTAAAATGTCTCTTATGGATGTTAAAATTATGTAACATTATTTTTAAAATGCAGCAAAAGAGTTCAACCATTTTTTACAATAATTTGAAACTATGTCCAAAGGGATATAAAACTATTCATGACCCATTGACCCCATAATGTACTAAAATATTTATAGCAGCTCTTTTTGTGGTTGCAAAGAAATGGAAATTGGGGGGATATTCAACTGAACAAGTTGTGGTATGTGATTATGACAAAATACAATTGTGCTATAAGAAATAACAGGTGGGATAGTTTCAGAAAAAATCTGGGGAAACTTGAACTGACTTGAAGAACTGTTGCAAAGTGAAATGGACAGAACCAGGGGAAATTGTACATAATAGCAATATTGAAATAATAATCAACTATGAAAGATTCAATATTTTGATAAAAGGCAGTTCTAAAGGACTCATCATGAAAAATGCTATTCACCTCCAGACAGAGATAACAAACTTTGAGTGCAGATTGAAGTATAGTTTTTCCACCTTATTTTTCTTGATTTTTTAAAATCATAGTTAATATGAAAATATTTTAATAACTTCACATGTGTAACAGATAGCATATTGTTTGCTTTTACAATAAATGGACTAGGGAGGAAGGGAATTTGGAACTCAAAATTAAAAAATATATATATTAAAAAAGAAACAAAAGAAATAACTTTAACATTTTGATTATTAAGAATAATAGAGTCCAAAAGACATATACTCACTAAAAGTATCTACCACTATCAAGCACCACTAGGTTTAGCAAAAAGTACAAATGAAAGAAGAATTTCCTATAATTGATGTGGTTCTCCAGATGTTACTGTTTTCAAGTGACTTTATGCTGATTATATAAAACTCAAGAACACTGACAAACCTACCAAGGAGATTCACTCACAATAATGTGAGAGAGTTTGGTTTAACATTCCACAATGGAATTGAAATTTTAAATGTCCTGACATTTAGACTATTCTTGAAATATACATACTTCTTCCTTTTTAAAGGAAGTTACATGTCATAACTTAATTTTTCTTAATAATTTCCTATCATTATTATGACCATCAGTTATTTTATTCTCTACCTTTTTTATAAGCAGATGATTTACTATGAAACAAAAATCAAGTTCAGATAACAGATTTGTTTTATCATATTTTTTTATCAATTATAATATTTTAAAGAGCAAATCATGGTTCAGGCAAACTTCATGTTACATTATCTTTAATTAAGTCAATTAATGTGAATAATAGGAAGTATTATACATATGCATTTATCTTAATCATTCACATATATCATTGAATTTAAGAATTTGAATTGGTTGACTTCTTTTTATTGTCACAACTCTTTCTTATTTTTGAAATTAGTTTTTTTTTTTTTTTTTTTTACATTATGTTTCCTAGAGGGAACCAACAGGCTCTGTAGGGCCAATAAAATTTACTTTTCTTGTTCCAGTGTTTATTCAATTTTATTTAATGTTGCAGGGGAATGAGTCATAGGATTTGAGGTAATGTAGAACACACAAGAATATATTAGATTGAAGCTTAATTTGGCTTTCTTGCTCCAAATTTTATCACAATTGGCTGGGTTTTTGGAGGGGGATCAATTTTGATTGTATGAATCATTAAAATGTTATTTGACAGATCAAAAAATCTTGCTATGTAAACTTTTCATATTGTAATGGATAGTAAAATGGCAAATATTCATTATTACATGGTTTCAGCAATGATTTGTATGTTCTGGAATTATACAGGGCTGAGAGTGAAGAGGACAAAGTACTCAGTTCACTTGACATTTTAAAATAATAATGAATTTTAATTGCCTGGAATCAATAGGTAAGCTAAAGACTTAAATTAATTGTAATGAATAGATATTTGCTTGGAAATGGATATTGGCTACCCTAGGGTAAACCCTAGTTGACTGAATGATCTTACTAATGGCCTATAAATAAAAGCCTAACTAGATTTATCAACTCTTATTGAGATATGGGAAATTAAAATCTGAGGTCATACCACAACATAGTATTTCCACTCTTTTTGTTGTTTTTCGCTTGCATTTTTTCTCATTGTTTGATTTTTCTTGTGCAGCATGAACTTTGTGGAAATAGAGAGAGGACTTGCACTTGTTTAATATATATTGCATCACTTGCCAACTGGGAGAAGGGATAAGGGAAGAAAAAAAATTAGAACACAGGATTTTGTAAGGTTGAATATAAAAAGTTATCCATGTATATATTGTGAAAATAAAAAGCTTTAATTAAAAAAATTGAAGTCATAGATTTGCACTTATAGAAATGACTTAATAGCACAGTCTAGGTTGCCAGAATAAATGATAAAATGAATAATTGTCATAAGACTTTGGGTCATTATTTTACCTCTTGGGGAAGCCAGTTCTTTCTCCTTGTGGAATCAAAAGAGAAATTTGTTTCGCTGTAATATCTCTAGTCCTAACGTTAGTACAATACTGGAATTTCTCCTCACTCTGTTAGAAGATGCCTAATATTCTATTCGTTCTCTATGTATATAATGGGAAACTGATATAATCTATCAAGTTAATGAATGAATTAAGCATGAGTGCAATTTATTACCTGCCTGGACTTGGACATGCCATTTAGCTATGTGGGCCTTGGCTTGTTCCTCTGTGTAATGAGAGGAATGTACTTGATGATTTCTAACATCCTTTATATTCTAGATTTAGAGAAATTGATGTATATGCATCTCATCAACCAGCTAAGACTTTAAGAGACATATGTAGGAGATGAAGGAAGGGGAAATGAAGGAAAATAAATGCAAAAGTGTGGTTTATCCTATAAAAATAGTTTCAGAAATAATAAAAGTCAGAAAGAATTGAGCAAAAGTATCTGGACAAACAAAGGTCTGCACAGTAGGGTTTGACACTAAGAGGATGGACTGAGAAGGGAATGGACAGGCAGAACAAAAATGGCCAATATGGAACTGAAACCTAAGACACATGGAGTTGTGTTAAGAAATAATCTAGGGGTCCTCAATGAATTCATGTCATCGGTTCCAGGTGAACTATATTCCAGGATATGAAAGAACTGGTACTTGGAATGGATGAATCATCCAAAGAGATACTTGAAAGATTTTGGAAAATGGGAGTGGCTCAGCAAACTGGGAAAAGAGTAAATGTTATCCCTATTTTATCTGTTAAAGAAAGAGGGTGCTAACAATGGACAAGTGAATGTGACTTTAATTCCTGGCAAAATTTTAGAATATACTATGAAGGAATTGGTTAGATAATATCTACCACAGAAAATAGTGATTACATAGAGCTAGAAGAATGGTACGACAGGAGTACTATGCGTAGCCTCTTGCCTGAAGAGCTTGAATTCATAGAACACCTAGAGTAAGGGTCCTTAATCTGAGGTCTAAAGAAAAGAAAGAAACATCAAGTACCTATTAGGTACTGTGCTAAATAAATGCTTTACAAATATTATCTCAACTGATCCTCACAACAATTCTGGTGGGTAAATGCTATTATTATCCCCATTTTAAGTTAAGAAAATCAAGGCAAATAGAGATTAATAGCTTGCTCAGAGGCACGATTTCAACTGAGGTATTCCTGACTTGAATCTCAGTTCTTTATCTATAGTCCTACCTAGCTACCTCTCTGTGATGAGATTTAGGGAGTTCTCTGTGTTTGACAAACTAATTTCATTTACCTTATTTTGTGGACTATACCCCCTCGTGGAACAAAGGAGTATAGTAGAATAGAGATAATAGTCTTTGATTTTTTCCCAAAATCCTATACTCTTAATTTCTTTAGTACTCGATGTGAATTTGTATATATTGCTTGGACAGTGATTTTAGTTTGTAGAGGGAAGGGACTGTGCTTTATGCCATTTTCCCCCCTTTTTTCTTTCAAAGTCTTGAGCATACAGCAGTAGGTTGCTTTTATCATAAATACTTGTTGAGAAGAAGTGATAGGTACAGTAAAAAAGCATCATTTAAATATGTTTGTTGAAACACATTTATTTTCCCCCATCTTTGAAATGTCTTGAAGTATTTCCAGGTATCCATAGCAGTTAATAAAACATCAATATTCAGTGACTTTTCAGGTTCTGAGGATGATAGAAAAGAAAATAAAAACCATTGTTCCTTGCTTGAAAAGATCATAACCTTATGGGGAGGTGGAATTTACATTAATGAAAGCAGAATAAGGGTTCTTAACTTGGGGTATCCAAGGTCAGTGGAAAGCTTTCAGAAAGTCTTTGAACTTGGGTGAGAAAAAAGAAGTATCCCTAATTTTTTGCTTCTAAGTGAAATTTAGCATCTTCTTCAATTTCAAAATAGTCAATAAAGCACAGTAGCATTATTTATACTTATGACTTTCTATTTTCATATCATATTACAGTTGTTACATTTATACTCATTACTTTGTTCTATAGCTATTAAATCTGCCACAAGATTGCATATGATATCAGTTTTCCTATTTACAAACCATATTTCTATAAAAGTATTTTCCTTTGCAATTCTATGTATTTTATTTTATGCATGTAAAATCATTTTCCTGAGAAGACTATAGACTTCACCAGACTATCACCAAGATCTATGCCAATGAAAAGGTCAAGAAACACTAAACTAGAGGAATGTCCAAGATTTTGTACTTGGTTTCTTGAGGGGCAGGATGAACCTGTGAATAAAGTCAATCAAGAGGGCCTTTGGAAGAATTCTCCTTTGAAAAGTAGGTGAAATATAATTTATGATCACACAAAAGAATAGGTCATGCTTGATCAAGCTAGAATTCTTTGAAATACCAAGCCCAAAGGATAAGGCAGGAAATGAAGTTGCTCTCAACACCCTAAGACCTGGTATTCAGTATTGTAGTCTATTATTGTGAAGGCCCTTCAAAAGAGGTTCAGTGAGTGCTAGCAGAATGAGCATTTGTCCTATACGACTTGATAAGCTAAAAATTTTCAGCAATTTCCTTGGACACCATTCTTTTACGGGTATGCTAGCCTCAATCTCTAATTGATTTTCTGATAAGACCTTATAAAATCAGGTACTAAACTGTGTAATTGTTAGAAAGCCTTCACTCTTAAAAAAACCCCAAACTCACAGATATTTGTGGAACATTAGTTTTCTTAGTCTTGTTGAGACTGAAACCCAGTATCACTGGGTTGTGTATATGCCAAAGTATCATTGATTCATTAAGCAAAGATTCATTGAACTATCAAATGCAAAGTCTTATGCTAGTCACTGACTTTTAATGACATATGCTAATGTTTGGTAGTAAGCCTGGAAAATAAGAATGAGTGCCATGCCATGAGGGTGGTCATGGTTAACGGGCTTGGGACTTTTAGAGGAAATATGAAATCATAAATAATAATAAGAGAAAGCCAGAGGAGTATTTCTTAGACTTTTGGCTTAGATCATATGTTAGACAAAGGTAGTTTAATCCAGTTGTGGATTATTAAATTGGGACTTGAATGGTTTTGAGGAGAACAATTTCCATGAAGAAGTGATGGATAAAGACCTTGGGATCTAGATAGAAAAGATCTACTTCTTCAGGAAAAAGTAGAGCCAAAAGGGGAAAAAACCATAAACTAATCCAAATCTAGGATAGGAATTTAGGGAATTCCAGTAAGGGATTAAGGAATTGATAGTAAATTTTAGAAGCTGATCTATTGTGTGAACATATTTCTAGATTAATTAAGTGACATAAAACCTACAATTTAAACAATTTCTATGAAATTTTGCTCCTTAATTTACCTTGCATGCCTTAAAATATTTTGTATGCTCTTCACTATAGTGTGTATAGTGGCTGAGATAAAGACAGTTACTACAAAAAGAATTAAGGTAAAAAGTTATGAGCAGAAATCTTTTTATTTACTCTGGATGTGGCAGCAGAAAATTATTCCTAAACCTCCTCTTTCAATAAAGTAATACAGATTGCCAATGCAATAGGAATTTAGATAAGGAAGAAATCAATAACTGGAGGAAACTTGATGGAGGAAATGGGATTTGGATTAGCTCTCAAGAGAAGTGTGTGATTGGTTAGATAGGCATAATGGGCAGTATTATAAGAGGAGAGAACAAATTAAACAAAGACATGAAGGAAGGAATAAGGAGAGCTGATCTGAGAAAAAATAGACTGCATTGTAGACTTATATTAGGATAGAGTAGAAGACCAGATTGGGTAGATAAAGTTGTGTTGGACTGCTTTGTTCAGAATTCTTAGCTAACATTCATTCAAGTTACCTTATAGAGCTCTGGGATTGGAACCCAGGACAATGAGTTTTATATGATACGATGTATTGGGCCTGAGATATTTTTCTTTTTGATCTGTTTACAAAGAGATAGAGAGAAAATAAGAAAATTTTTATTTTGTTTTGAGCACAGAATTTATTATTTCGTATTATTTCCTTGGGACAAGTGAGGTAATTTTTTTTTAAAACTAAAAGCAAAATAGGAACTGGAAATCTTCTGTAACCTGTGGACTATCCTTTAGAACAAGATGCCAGACAGACACAGAGTGAAGAGAGAAAAAAACATACAGAACATTTGTTGTTTATTCAACAGATATTAATTAATTCTATGCATAATTTATACAGGGCATCATGTAATTAAGGCTCTATGGTTTGTGACTGATGAGGCAGAAAATGAAAATGAACCTGGAAATTGTCTGAAAGTGAAGATGAGGAATCCTGAGCTTTTTTTCCTATTGTTCCCCGAAATGAACCTTTTCAATGAATGTCACATTTCTAAAATGAGGTATTGTCCACATTGTGGCTATGAAAAGACATGTTTTTCAATGTGCCTGTAACAGTAAATTCCCCCGAGTTTCTGCTTTCCAATACCTCAGGCAGGATTTCTAAATAATTTAAAAGGGAAACCCAGATGAATGGTATCCCTTTTGCAGCAGCAGAAACAGCAGAAGCAGCAGAAGCAGCAGTAGCCTCAACAATAGTAATAGCAGCAGCAGCAGCAGCAGGTCTCAGACTTCCTAGCTCATTAGGCCTGTAAGTCACAGTATCTTTTATGATTTTTGATTGAAAGTTAGAGTGCCAGGCAACCGCTGTGTGGAGGTCATACTCTTTCTTCATCAATATTAATAGCAGGCACCTTCTACAGAATGATCAAACTGGGCAGGCCTGTGGAAATAATGATTGATTAGGAAGTTGAAAGATTCTTCAGAGAAGCAAATGCAATGGGTGCCAAGGTGAGATGCAGCAAAAAGCCTGGTAAATAAGAAAAGTTGATGGAAGCATCCATCAACTTTGGTACACAACTGCAATATGGAACAGCTGGTCTTCAAGCTGTGGGAAGGGCTTTAGATGAAAGAGACATTAAGCATCATTGTTGAATTGGGGTCAGATGTGTGTTTGGTGCCAGTGGGGTGGGGGAGGGATGGTGGGGTTCACTAACTATAGTCGAAAATTTGGCTACAATGATGCTAGACATAATTTGGAAGGCTATGGCCTGTAGCCATCTGGTTGAGGGTGTGGAAGCTGCTCCCTCCTCATGCAGTTTTCCCTGTTGCCAAGGCCATGATTTTTTTTTTTCTTCTCACAAATTGAAAACATTATAGAGGCCCTGTGGGATTAGAGAGGGGCCCCTTTCAGTCTGGCAGAAGAGATTGAGAAAATATTTAAAGAATACAATAATAAAAAATGACCCTCAAATGCCTTTAAACATTAAGCAAAAGTCCAGCTAATCTTCTCTAATTAAAAAAAAAATTATATATCTAGGTTTTTGATCAGGATATCATTGGAGTCAAGAGTAAACTTACTTCCGACAACAATTTTGTATCTGTATTGTTAACATAAAGGGCACTTGAGTGGTAGATGTGGGAATAATGTAATAGAAACTAATCATCTGAGAAAACTTTGAAATAATAAAAACTAGAGAAAAATAGAACTATTTCAATACTCCCTTTGAAATGGTTCCTAAAAGATACATTATCTTGTATAAGGTAATAAAACATTCTCTTATCCTCAAAAAACCCTTATGCTATTTTAGGATTTAGAAATAGTTTCTCTGGGAATCCAGAAGACCTGAATTCAGATAATGATCCTGACACTAGTGGCTCTGACTGGACTGAGACCTCTTGGTGAAACAATTCTCTAAAAATGTGGATGGCAGAGCAGTGACTAATTGGTAAAATGGGTTTCCTGACCATGGATTCCTTCTATCTCTGAAATCACAAGTTCAGTTAAAAACAACACATACATTCTCACACCCACATTCATACACACCCTAACTTTCCTCTCCACATACACACCTTGAATCTACTAGTGTTTTTCAGTTGATATTGTATACCCTTTGTATTTATTTTAGGACTGACTATCTTTGGAAAATTTTTGTAAATAACAATTTTGTCTTTTTAAACTTTGGGGGTCCTCATTTAAACGGTCATTTCCATTGTTTAATCAGCCTTCAAAGGGCGATTAACTATATCTCTTTCTTAGGGTGCTAGGGGTGCCTTTGGGTGCTTAGAATATCTTCTTTAAAAGAAATCTGAATTTAACCACTAAAAAGAGAGAAAATTTTCAATACAATTTTGAGCACAGAATAGTATACACACAAAGCATAAATTTCTATTCTGTATTGCTTGTTTTTTTTTTTTAATTCAATCTGTTACTTTAAAAGCTACTTCTCCATGCTTGCTTCTAAATTATTGTCTGTATACTCCTGTGCAGTTTTTAAATGTCAAGCAAAAACAGATCCATGAAATGTCTATGTCCAAAAATTCATCTCTTATTCAAACTGAGTTAATCACCTCTCTATTAGGATATGGCTAGCATGTCTCTTTATAAAGACCCTGTAGAGATAGCAAGTCATTGCCCTGCTCAGAGTTTTTAAAGTGTTTAAAATTACTTTTCTTCATAATGTTGCTGTCATTGTATGAATTATTCTCCTGGTTCAGCTTACTTCACTCTCAATCAATTTCTACTTCCTATGATTCTTTGAATTTGCTTCTTTATAGCAAAATAATGTCTTTACTTTCACATATCACAATTCATTCAATCATTTTTGGCATATCTTCTAATGTTACTAGCTCAAGTCACTGTTGTATTCTCTATCCAACAGTTATACATAATATCTCCCCTTTATCATTAAATGATCCAGTAATTGTTAACTCATTATTAATTTTACCAGTTATCTCAGTATCATCAATAAGCAATTAACATCAATTTTTTGGTGTTTTTAAAGGCATAATTACTGAAAAGATATGGCAAGAACAGAAGTAATAAAATAGCTCTCCCAAACTAGAAGACACATTTCCTATTAACTTTGATCCTGTGAAGAGTGAGTTTAAACATCTCAGCAACCAGATCATCATTTCTGGGCTGAATTTTATAGGGATCTACTAGTGCATCACCAGGCTTTGGTCCTGGAAAACTCTGCTGTAGATCTGAAATAGCTCTCCTGGTCCTTGAAAGATCATAGAGTTGTTATTTCCAATATTTTTTCACTTAAGAACAGTAAATAATTAATTTATTAAACATATGCTTTTAGCTTGACATAGGAAGAAATCAAGTTTCACTTAAAGAATGAGGGTGGAAGATATGAGGGAATTTGCTCATGATTGAAAAGGAGGCACATTGAAAATAAAATGAGATGAGATAAAATGAAAGAGTAACCAGGATAATATGAACACCAGAAGAATCAAGGGACATACACACACACACACAGAAGCAGACAGAGAAACTAGAGAGAGAAATAGAGAGACAGAGAGAAAGTCTCAGAGAGAGCAAGTGAAAGCACATCTATGATACAATCAGGAACTCAGAAACTTTCCAATGCAAGATCACAGACCTAGAGATGGAGAGAGAGAGAGAGAGAGAGAGAGAGAGAGAGAGAGAGAGAGAGAGAGAGAGAGAGAGAGAGAGAGAGAGAGAGAGAGAGAGAGAGAGAGAGGGAGGAAGAGAGGGAGGAAGGGAGAGAGGGAGGAGGGAGAGAGGGAGGAAGGGAGAGAGGGAGAGAGGGAGGGAGAGAGAAAGAAAAGGAGAGAGATGGAGGGAAGAAGGGAGAGAGATGGAGGGAGTTTTTGTTCTTTTTTCCCCAGTCTTTTTCCGGCCTTTCATTTTTATATTTATAAACCCAACATTTCACATTGTACTTGGCACTGATTAGGAACTTGTTGATGGACTGATTGCAACATTTTTCTTCCTTGCCTCTCTATATTGTCTACTCTTTCACTTTTTTTTTTTTTTGCTCTCTTCCTTTATATTCTCTCACTCTGTTGATAAATTTCTAGAATGTTACCTTCAGGAAGTCCTTACAATCTCAGATTAAGCTACATTTCGCAAATCAACACCTCTGAAAGCTGTTTTTAGTTAAAACAGATAGTTCTGAAAATAGTCTGATTTGAAAAGTGGCATGCAGTACAATTATTTGAAAGGGAGACATTTCAAGGTCCAACCATAGAGCTAGAAGGTGGAGAATTAACTGAGTCAATTTTATCTCTTTTTAGTTCAAATAATCAAATTCCTGATTTGAACTGAAGGAATGTAATTAAGTTGTCACATTTTAGCAAGGTAGGCCTGCTTATTTATGGTGGAAAGGGAGCAGGATTTCAAATAACAGGACCTGCATTTAAGTCCTAACTCTGCTACTTATTAATTATGAGCCATTGAGCAAATAATTTGTCCATTTCAGGCCTCAGTTTTCTCATCTAAAAATGAATGGGTTAGATAAATGACCTCTAATATCTTCCATCTTTATAATTATGATCCTGGTTGAGAAAAGGATGAAGTCATTAGAAAAAGATATGAAGAAAATGTTGAAAACTGGAATATTGAGGTTCCTACACTAAAAAAGAAAATGTATAGGTTCTGCATTAGATATAGCTGAATAAATTTGATGAATTAAAAATAAAAAGGATGTCTTTTGTGATTACTTTGGTTCATCACTTTTATGGATAGTATAAACTTTAGGGAAGGAAAAAAATCTACTCACAACATTATAACTTTCTTTATATTTTACCACATTGTAATAACATTTAGGAATGCTTCTATTTTGAAGTGCTTGAATATTCTGAATGAGTAAAAAAAAAATGGTTTGTTTGGGCTAAGTGCTGCTATATCTTCCTTCAAAACTACTGACTTTGATCTCTAGAAAGTCCCTTAGAACAAATTTGAAGGTTAGCAAACTTTGTCTTAGCATTGTCAACTTTCATATCTGATAGATACTTTCCCTCATGCTGGATCCAGTTCCTTCAAAATTATTCTCTTTCTACCTATGAAAACTCATTTCTAAGAATGGATTTGAAATTTATTCATGCTAAGTTGTTAAAAAAAACTGTTAACAGTTTATGTTGCTACCCTTGTCATTTATAGTTGAAGTTTGTTGCTTAAGTAATAAATCTCTCACAGTAGAGTTTCAGATACCTGCTCTTAGGAAAGGAAGTTTCTACATGGTTAGTGGGACTTTCCTAGTACAACATAAAACTAACAAGTGGACAATTGCTCATTGCCATGATGTATAAGATAGACCAAACTGATCATTATGGATTATTTACATGACTTAGGCAATTATCTGGAACAAAGAGATGGTGATGGGTTCATGTACTTTCCTGAAATATTTTTGCATCATTGAGGAGTCACAGAATAATAGAATTTAAGATATAAAATCTCATGGCTCATTTAGTCAACCCATACTAGAACAGAATCCCAAATATGTAGTTATCAAATCTTTTCCTGGAAGATCCTTTAGTAGAGGCAATCTACTTCTTCCCAAGGTTGTTCATTCCATTTTTGTATCTTTTTTCAGACAAAATGTTATCTAATCATATAGTTCCTTTATCTAATACTTATGAAATAAAATTTTTGATCCCAAATATTATTTTTATTATTAAATATTATAAAATTTTGGATCCCAAATATAAAATTATTATTAAACATTATCTTATTTATTTAGTTCAACTTTTATATCATTTCAGTTCAACAAGCATCTTCAATTCAATTAAGCACTTATCATGTATAAGTTATTTCAATATGTTAGAAACTAAAGACAAAAGAGAAAGTAAAAATGAAGAAAACATTAACAAGTAGGAAAAACTATCTTCAAGGCTAAGGATTCTTACTATAGGAAAGTTTTCCTGCTGTTAGTACTCTGTTCAAACAAACAAACAAACAAATAAATAAATAGAATATTAATGTACAAAAAGAAAATTTGCTGGGGGTTAGTGTGACAACCGTACTAGCACCAAGGACACCCCAGAATCAGCTGGAGTCAGGATAAGCAAAAGTCCTCAGTCTTTATTCTTGGTCTTTAGACGCAGGATAGAATAGGATGGAAGCAGAATCTCCCCAACCACCATCTCCCTTGTCTACTGCCAAGGAGTGACTCTGGCCAGTCTTACTCCACCCCCTAGTTTCTCCTACAATCCTCTATACACCAATCATTGAGCCAGCACGTTTAGTGGAAAGGATCATTTTCCAAGCATATGCCCATAGAGTATTGTCCAATCAGTTAGCCTTAAGTGCTTGGCAGTCCTGACCTCAATGCATCAACCTAATAGTTTCATCCCTCTACAAGTTAAGAGTAGTCAATAAATATTTTTTACTTCATAGGTAGAAGGAAGCAGTCTGGGGAAACATATGAATAAATGCACAGAGATAAGAATTAGCACACTATGTATAAGAAGTCTTGATTAATTCTTAACCCTAACAATTAGGGAAGTAGAAATTTTTTGCTTATGCTATCCTGCAGTAGATTGGATTAATGCTAGATGATCTGCCTATAACAGAAGGTACATGTTGAATAAGAATATGAAATATGCTAGTAGGTTAGAATGGACACAGATTCTTTAATTTTCTTGAATAATATTTTACTTTCTCCTAATTACATGTGAAAATAATTTTAACATTTGTTCTTCAAAATTTTTGGTTTCTAAATCCTCTCCTTTTTCTTCCCTTCCTTCTCTCTGATATGCTAAGCAATTTTATATAGGTTATTCATGTATAATCATGTAAATCATATTTCCATATTAGTCATGTGAAAGAAAACACAGACCAAAGGAAAAAAAAATCATCATGAAAAAAACAAAGAAAGTGAAAATAATATGATTTGATCTTCATTCAGAATCTATCAGTTCTTTCCATGGAGATGGATAGCATTTTTTCCTCATGAGATGGGCACAAATTCTTTGGGATCTTGAGAGTTAGGTGACAGGATCTGGACTTGATATGAAAGCCAATGGGGAACTACTAGAGATTCTGGAACAGGGCAGTTATTTGCTAAAAATAAAAGAAAGTGAGCTTCGGGATGTTTAGACTGGCTATAGTGTGAAGAGTATGTTAGAGAGAGGAGAAAAGGCAGGAAGAGGTCAGGAAGCTATTGAAAGCATCCAGATGAGAGATGATGAAGATATGGACTAAGGTGAAGGTAACATGAATGGAGAGGAATGGCAGGATATATTTGAGAAAGTAGGTGACCTGCTAACAGACTGACTATAAGAGGTGGAAGATAAACTAAAATAATGGGAATTTTATTGTTCAAAACAAAGGTATGGGGAAGGGAAACTGGATATGGGGTCAAAGATTATGAGTTTTTTTTAGGACTTGCTATAATGAGGAATCTTTTGGGTTTTCTGGCCTCTGCTTTATAATCTATTTCCCATTTCCTTTAGAGACTTTTGTATTGCAGTGGAGTATTTATAAGACTGCATGGTTTTGTTTTGTTTTGTTTTTTTCCCCTCTGGGAAAGGGCTAGAGGGTCAATTCAGAGGAAAAAGAATTGCGTGTGGCCCTGCAGGGATCTCCCTTTGGCCTTTGTAGAGCCAGGAACAGACTTCCCTGACCTTGGTTTCTACTCACTACCATTTGGGCAGGCCCTGTAGTAGAGTGGATTACAGAGCTGGCTGCTCTAGCATCTTCCTTTGCCAGATATGCAGCAGTTTTTCACCGAGGGGAGCTAAGATGAGCTTGTTTGTGACTGCTGCCAGCATAGCTTTTTGCCAGAGGAGCACTGTGGGAGGGGATGCATTTTAACATCCAAATGGCTTACTGAGTAACCCAGTCCAGATTTCAGATCAGATTCAGATTTATAAAGTCAGAAGGCAAATCCTTGAAGTCTGGACTCTCTAGGGAAAGAGGCTCTAGTGGGGGGAACCAAAGTAGAACCAAGATGCAGTTATCCACTTTTCCAAGCTGTTATTGGTGATATAAGAATGATAGGCTCACTGGGAGGGAGAGCCCATTCTGCATCTTCAATGCTCCACGTGGAGAATCCCAGAGTGGCTTCAGGATGGAACAATCATTTGGCAACTCAGATAGTGTCATGTGGTGGTGATGATGGGGTGGGAATGGGGAAAGGAGGCTAATAAATGAAGAAAAACAGGAAATGGACACCCTCTCCAAACTCCTCTCTTCTTCCCAGATTTTTTATTTTTTTCATCACATTGTGCAGGTCGGAGGTTCTGGGAAGAAACATCCCCTGCTTTAACCAGCCTTCTGCATTTCTCTCACTTCCTGTTTTTAAAGCTATTGAGGGGCTTGGGGCTAAAAGATGCACAGAACCAATTGATTTAACCTTTTCAACCCTCCAAATTCACAGATCTCAAGGACTACTGGCTAAATGTGACAAATCTCTTCCAGCTGTGTCCTCAAGGTGCTGAAATTATTGATTCTGAATCTCAAACAATCCCTGATTTTAAGGCTAATTTCCTAATAATTACATTTTGAATTATCTCTGCATTAAATGCATCCATTTGGCTTCCAAATTGCAACTAACTTTCCATTATCTGTTTGAATGCTGAGTTAGTATAGGATTGGAGCAGAGGTACTGTAATAATACAGTATATAAATGGCATATTAAAATGTTCTCACAGATTCTGGCAAATACCATTTCAGGTGGGTTACCATTATTATTTTTGCTATTACTATAACTAGTAATTAATCACAGCAGTATTAATTAAATTATTAAGTGATACAATTATTAATAACAGTGTTAATGATATTAACAATTGCAAGTAATATTATTGCTCTTCTACACATGAGAAAACTAAGGATTATAGAAACTAATTGATAGTTTTAGATTTTACACTCTGGTCTTCTGATTCTAAGAATTTCTATTATGTATAATAATATAGTTTCAGGAAATAAAGATTGGTGTTAAGTGACTTTACCAGGATCACAAAGTTAAATTTGTTTTGGGGGAGAAAAGTAGGAACCTGTGACGTTATCAATATGGAGGAATCTTGGTATAAAAATTCCCTAGGATGAAAGAGACTGGTAAGATAGTGCCTTTCCCATAGAAAGATTAAGTGATTTACCTAGTCATTTCCATATTATCATAACAAATAATATAATTGAAAGATGATATTTGGGTTAATGTTTATAGTCATGATTTCATTTCCATTGAAGTAAATCATCACTCCTTCTGTACCTCAGTACATAGTTTTATGAGTTGTAGGTTAAAACACCAAAAATATTTGCCATAAGGAGACCAATTCTCTGATAATGAATCCTTCTGAATTTAGCCAAGCTGGTCATTTTATGTCATTTCTATGTTTCTCTGACACAATCTTTTAAAAAACCTTTTAAATAATATTTTATTTTTCCAAATATGTGGAAAGATAGTTTGCAACATTCACATTTGCAAATCTTTGTGTTCCAAATTTTTCTCTCTCTCTCCATCTCTTCCTTCCTTTTCCCTCTTCAAGAGAGCAGAGCAATTCTTCTAAAGATATTTCCAAATTTGTCATGCTGCACAAGAAAAATAGGGAAAAAAACATGAGAAAGAAAAAGCAAGCAAGCAAACAACAATAATATAAAAGGCAAAAATACACTCAGTCTCCATAGTTCTCTCTCAAGTATGGATGATACTTTCCATCATAAGTCTATTGGAATTGTCTTGAATCACTTCATTGTTGAAAAGAGCCTAGTTCATCACAATTGCTGGTGTAACAAACATTTTTGAACATGTGGTTCTTTTTTTCTCTTTTCCGATAACTTTGATATATAGATCCAGTGGAGACACTGATGGATCAAACGATATGCAGTTTTACAGCCCTTTGGGCATAGTTCCAAATTTTACTCCAGGATGTTTGGGTCCTTTCAAAACTTCACCAACAATGCATTATTCATACAATCTTTCAGTGAATTTATGCTAGAAATCTTTCTAACATGGCAGAGCTTGGGCTATTCGACATAATCTTTGAGAGTTCAAGTTCACTTCCATGTTATGATGAGGAAGCAAATTAATGTCAATAATGGACATTTATGGAACACCAAAATTTTTACAAAACTTTAATTATCTCATATGAGCTTGCACTAAGCTTGTGAAGTAGATATCATCTTGATTTTATAGATGAAGAAATTGATACCAATATTAAATAGTATGTGCTGGAGATGGAATTTGAACCCAGCCCTTCCTGATTTTGTGGCCAGAACTCAATAGTCTACCAATTTGCTTCTTTTTTTAATGGAATTTCTTAACAAAATCCAAAATAATCCAAAGTCAGAGATCGTAGATATAGAGCTAAAAGGACTCTTAGGGATCATGAGGTCAAACACACTCATTTTACAGCTAAAGAAATTGAGATCTGGAGAGATTATATAATTTGCCCAATGTCAAAGAGAAAGTAAGGAACACAGTCAATATTTGAAATCAGAGACTGATTACAAGTTCAATGTTCTAAGTTGCTATATTGTAAAGGAGCATAATGTTCTTTTTTGAAGACTTGGTCTTAAGGCCATCTTTATCTCTTTTCATAAGATATAAAATAAGAAAAGAGCTTGGAGATCTAGTCCAACCTTTTAATTTCCCAATTGAAGAGTGGGAGACCAAGTGAGGGCAAGAATTTTGTCAAAGCATATATGTATTATTCCTGAAATTTGAATATAGGTTCTTTAAATATAAAGCTAGTGTTCTTCCCAAAATATTGTACTGCCTCCTTTCTAATAAATGGTGAAATCTGGGAGTGTTCCAGTGAAATTGTATTTCACTGATGATGAAAACACTGAAGCCAACCCGTATTTCATCATTGCTGATGCACGGTCCTGCAAACACAGTGGGACTTAATATCTTGGCAGCCTTTCGCTTATGAAGGCTTTCCAGCCAGCCTCCAAGGATATGGCAAAAAGTCAAATGGGATGGGGATGTTCCAAGTGGAAAATAGAATAATTTGCTTCAGATGGAAAGGTTGTTGAAATTTCCATAATGCAGTAGTCAAACTCTCCTTGGCCTAGGGTTATAATGGAAGTATGATGCATCTATTTTCAATTGGAAATAGGAAACAGTCAAAGCAAAAAGATAAGTTTTAAAATTTAAAACAATAAAGGAGAATTTGTTTAGACTTTAGATAATTATGGATTATGTGTGATGGTTTAATTAAAATAAATTTAAAAGAGAAATATTTTGTAACTGTATATTTTTTAGAGTAGTCTTCTGGTTAAGTTTTATTCTGCCCTTTCTACATTAGGTTCTGGGTATTTTGTGCTTCTTAGCTACCACTAGTTAATAAAATAATTTTGTTGGATTGTAGAGGGGAAATATAGCCTTGTAATTTTCCATAGACATTAAAAAAGGAAACTTTGGGAGCAGCTAGATGTACTGATCTTGGAGTTCAAATCAGGCCTTAAACACTTGACACTTATTAGCTGTGTGATCTTAGGCAAGTCACTTAACCCCAAATATCTTGCCAAAAAAAAGGAAAAAGAAAACTTTTCTGGCTTCTTCATTTTCTGTTGGGGCTATTCTGTTACCTTGAATGCCTCCCATAAACCTTTGATAATTTGTTCTTTATCCTATTGCTGTTATGTTCCTAAACCAGAACAATTGAGGAATTGTATATTCTTACTTAAATAACCCATAGAAACTTGCAGTTGTATGTGTTGGTATTTTAGAATAGTATCTTGGCAATTTTCTCATTTGGACCTATGCTATATTTAGTAGCGAGTTTGGTCATTGCAAGATACTGGATCATGCTATTTGGCCACATATCTTTTTTTTTTTTTTTGGGGGGGGGGTCTTATTCCATTTTGTTATTTACTTCGACTATTCATGTGTATCTTTGTGTTGCTAAGTTTGATGAATGAAGAGTGCTGTAATCTTTAATTTTCAGGGACTTTAAAAATTAGGGAAATTTTTTGGTAGTGATATATAATTTGACTTTTCTGTTCTACAGAGAAAAGAATTAATACCAGTAATGCGACCCAGTAATGTGGCCCAGTAATGTGGTTTTATTCATTGACTTTGATTCTTGATTAGCCTGTTACAGTATGTTTTATGTCAGCATCAGCATCTTCAAGTCATACAACTCTTGGTCCCTGTTATCTAAACTTTAGCAACAATGTCAAAAATACAGCTCTACTTCCATCATTCATCATTCTTTCCCTTCAAGATTTTGCCCCTTTCATTCCCCTTATTGTATTTGGTAATGTGTTAATAAAAATAGTTTTACACTTGAAGATGCAACACACTTCTAACTGTTATGTGAATCTGCACCTGGCATATATGAGTGCCCTGGTTTAAAAAAACAAAAACAAAACAAAACAAAAAAAACAACAAACTAATATCTCAGGGGTTTTTGTCTTTCCTTTTCAATTATGTTCTTAATCACACCTACCAAGTAGCAAAATTAAACTTGTGAATCATTCTAACAACCTGCTTTTCTTAATGAGCTAAAGATGCTTTATTTATTTATTTATTTTCACAGTTAAAAAATCCTGTGGTTTCTCACAAGAAGCTATTTTTATCTAAATTAAAAGCCTTGATTAAATTGTAGTTCCCTAACACATAAGAAATTCACCCTATGATTAGAGAAGGCATAATTTATTAAAAAACCATAACCTACACAAATGGCTTGTTTATGTATACACACAAATATTACACACACACACACACACACACACACACACACTCACACACACACTATCCTAGAATTATAATCACATTTTGTACTTCAGCACTTTAAGGATCTGGTACATTCTTAGTGTATGTATTTCCTCTCTCTGTGTAACACAAATCCCTCTCTGACTTAATAGATGGTTTTACAGACTTCTTATAGCTAAAATATTCTTTGCCTGAGGATGAACTGAGTAGTAAATCTTTATGAACTTGGCTTAATTAGCTCCAACAACACAATCTTTTGCTGACCTCATACAATGTTAAAACATGCATCATCAAATTGCAATCATCATTTACTTATTTATTTCCAAACATAATATAGTACTTCTCTGGGCTATTTCCCTCCTTTTTCCCACCTTACACTCTCCAATGAGGTATTTTACATTTTCTTCTAATTTTCTTTTCTTTTTTTTTTTTTTTTTTTCTTTTTGGTTTCGTTTGACTGATTCTCATCTCATTGAATTATTCACTTCCATTTGCTCAGTTCTAATTTTTGGTGAATTATTTTCTTCAGTTAGCTTTTTTACCTACTTTTGCATTTGGTCAATAGTACTTTTAAAAGAGTTGTTTTGTTCAGTATATTTTTTTTTTCCCATTTCACCAATTCTATTTTTCAAGGAGTTGTTTTCTTTTTCCATTTTGCCAAATTTATTTTTTAAGGAGTTCTTCAGCCAATTTCTGTTTTCTTTTTTAAGCTGTTGGGTCTTTCCCCCAAACTTTCATGCTTCTCCTGCATAGCACTCATTTCTCTTTCCCGTTTTTTCTTCTCTTTTTAGTAAGATCCTTTTTGAACTCTTCCAAGAGAGCCTTTTGAGCCAGAGACCAGTTGATATCCTCTTCTGAGGCTTCACCTGGAGGCATATTGCCTTTGCTGCTGTCTTCTGGGTTTATGTCAGAGCTCATTTTGCTTTTTTTGCTCATTTTTAAAAGTTGAGTTCTGCTCCTAGGACACAAAGGAAATTGTCCCAAACTCTTTTGCAAGGGGAGGGGGGCGAGGCGGCTCTCACTGACTGCACTGGGCTGAGGCTGATGGTGCTGCAGGCTTTCCCATGCACTGGGTAGGTCACAAAACTAGGAAGTGTTAAGTGTATGAGGGCAGATTTGAACTCAGGTCCCTGATTTCAGGGCTGATGCTCTATCCACTGCACCACCTAGCTGCCCCTGACTACTTTTTTTACAATGTTGGCCCCACTCTTTCCTCACTTTACATTGTCACATGATTAATTGGTCCCTAGGGGGATAACGATTCCCACAATTCAAGTATTCAAGATGCTATACCCTATAGCATCACTTTTTAAAAAAGTATAGAACATAAGCCCCCAGTGGTATTTTTTGTACTTAATAGCCAGTAGACTCGAGTAGTTTTTAGCAAAGACATTTATTTAAATACCTCTCCCCAACATAAACCTTATACTTTCCCACAAATAGATACTTTTTGGGGATGGGGACAAAAAACTTAAAGTATGGTGAGCATGTGTGTCGTGAGCATAAGAAGACCAAACAATTTACAGATCGAGAACTGTAGGATTTTGATTTCCTTTCCTTTTAGAATCCTCACAAAGAAAACCTATGCTAGAGAGATTACTCAATAAGGTTTGTTCCTCATAGGGTAAATAATTTTTACTGGCTGATTTACTCTCAAGACTTACTCTTTATAAAGCAGATAACTATAGTTTCTCCTACCTTTAGTTTAAACTGCAATCTTTGACTGGATTACCACTTAGCCTAACACAAAGAACAAAGATCCTTAGCCTAGGACTGAATGGTCTTTCCACTTCTCTTTCTTTAGTCTGACATTTGCTGTCTCTTGGGCAGCAGCTGAATCAGCAGTAGTTAAGCTTTCTCTTTCAGCAATTCTTCCAGATTTAGGACTGCATCCTTTTAATACTAGAACTTGCCCTAAATTATGGCTGATATACAGTAAATTTCCCGTTTTCATCCTTGCAGGGTCGACCATAACCAGATAATGGCCATCTTCCTAATACTCATCAAGTAGCTGTGGGGTTCAGTGTTCTTCAGTTTCTTGAAACTTAATTTCTACTTGGCCTTAAAAAATGAGTATCTGGGAAAAAAAGTCACAGAAGCAATTATACCCTGGGGGCATGTTTATTGATTCTGTTGGCTACTCATTCTTGGACTTTTTATATGTAAATGAGCTGCTCAAAGCCTAACATCTTTTAGTCCACTCACATCTGAAAAATGGTTTATCCTCTGTAAAACTGGTAGCAAAACCCACCCTCTACATGTGAGTCCTTACATCTTCTTGTTATAGTGACTTATCCCTTTGTGATCTGCAATTTGCTAACTTAAATCTGAAAGAAACACACTCTTAGATTGTAAGTAGATAGTATTATGACTATGAAGTTAAGGATACTGATTATTTTAAACATATACTCCAAAATTTGGACACCCAAAAGAGAGGTCCTTTTCAAAATATTTACCTTGAGAAATGATAAAAGACTTATTCCAAAGATAATACTTTTCTTCCTCAGACACTTACCAGTTGTAAGATCCTGGACAGGTCTCTTAATATTGAATTTGCCTCAGTTTTCTAATCTGTGAAGTGTGGATAATACTAGCATCCACTCCTAAAGGGTTATTGTGAGGATCAAACAAGATGATATTTGTAAAGTGCATAACACAATGCTTGATATATAATAGATATTGAATAAATGCTTGTATCTTCTTTGGTTTATTCATATATGTATGTATATATGTATACACATATATGTGTATATGTACACACCTATACATGTATGTATGTATATGTTGTTGTATGTATACATAATGCTCCACCATACAGTGCAACTTAATGTGGTACAAAAGAAAAAGAAAAGACTGAAATCAGAGAACCCAACTTCAAATACTCCTGGTGCTTGCTCTCTGTATGAGTTTAGGAAAAATCATTAGCCTCATACTTCAATTTCTTTATCTGTAAGATGAACAAATTGGACTACTTGATTTTTAAAATCTCTCCTCATTCTAGATGTAGGAATCTATTCACTGTACTATACACATTTGTTAAGTATTAATGGTGAAGCTTTAGAACACCAGCCTAGGTACTAAAGAATGTATAAGTATGTATAAAATGCAGTTTTTCCTCACATTCACTTAACAATATAGTAACCAGTCTTTTTAATTTTATAGCAATACTATGATGTTTTAGAGAAATTTCTGGACTAAAAAATATATTTTTCTGTGTAATCACCTAATTTAATAATTAAACATTATTCCAGATGATTTTTTGGTTGTCACAAAAATCAGTTGTTTATTCAAGGAATATGGATTTGTCATCACTGAGGATATTTGTGAAAATGTGCCCCAGATTTTGAAGACAGTTTTGAAAGGGGGTATTTCAATTCAATTCAAGAAACATTTATTTAGCGTTTATTATGTACCAGAAATGGCAACTAGGTTTGGAGTCAGAAAAACTCCTCATCACAAATTCACATTTGATATCAGACACTTCCTAGCTGTGTGATCCTGAGCAATTTACCTAACTTTGTTTGCCTCAGTTTGTAAATGAGATTGTTTGTAAAATAAGCTGGAGAAAGAAAGGGCAAACCACTCAAGTATCTTTGCCAAGAAAACCCCAAATAGGGTCATAAGTTGGATATGAATGAAGAACAACTGCTCAACAAAAGAAATGTGCTTGGCACAATGGCAACATTTTTATAATAAGAATATAGGGCAAGGACCATTTCAATGTTTGCATTTTGTTTTGTTATTAAAAAAACCAAAATGTACTACTACATAGTTTTATTTCAGATTGGAACCTGTGTTTTTAGAAGTTTAAGAATTAATATATAGTCTATGTATTCTTCTTTCAAATTTTTTCTTTTTAAAAATTTGTTCCTGTGTTTCTTTTAATTTTTTTAGGGAAAATGTTTAGCTTTTGTTATTATTCAGGTGTGTCCAACTCTTTATGACCCTATTTGGGATTTTCTGGGTAAAAGTACTAAAATGGTTTGCCATTTCTACATGAAGCAGGAGAGTCTATCTGCATGTTCCAAATTTGGTAGCAATCTTGTTAACAGTGTCATTGTTGCCCCTTGATTATATTGTCCAGTCTCTTAAGTGAATTTCATTAGACCAACAAAAGGCACACATTTGCTATATTTTGGTCGACATTCTTACTTTTCATTAAGCAGATGAAAACTTGAGTAACTGAAGATGATTCTCAAATTATATAGATGATGCATCTATATGAAAACAGAGGGTCCTACAAAACAGATTGCTTTGAGACCAGAGTGTTTTTAAGAAGACAGATTCTAATTTTCTTCTTTGCTATTATTTTAAGCATGCTTGCTAATGACCACATTTTTTCTATCATTTCCAAATATTAGACCATGCTGCTTTAAAATTTCTATAAAGAAGTTTATGTTCATCTCTTTGTATATTTTTAAAAATCTGTACTCATTCAAAATTCAACAAACATTCATTAAGCATTTACTATGTACAGCATACTGTGCTAGGCAGTGAGGGGACATAAAAGGATAAATCAATCTGAGTTTTTACTTTCAGGGAGATTTAATATAATGATAACCTATGTCTCACTATTTCCCAACATGAATCCTACGCTCCAGCCAAGCTGATCTTTTCATCATTCTCTGAACACAACATGCAAAACTAACTCTGCTTGCCTTTGATGATCTTATCTTCCCCAAATAATAACTGATTTTTTGTAATAATTTAAATTATTTTTTATTTATTATCTTATTTGATCTTCATAGCAATTCTGAAGTTTGTGTACTAAAGATATCATCACCATTCTATAGATGAGCAAACTGAGGCTCAAGGAAATTGATAACTTATTCTTAGTCCTATGACTAGTTGAAGGTAGGATTTGAATCTTACTTCTTCCTGATTCCATATCCACCACTCTTTCTGTCTCATCATGATCATAATTTAGATCAATTTAAATCTTTCAATACTTAGCTTAGATTTACTCTACTCTATGAAGTCTTCTGGTCCATATTGGTCTTACTTTTTTTTTTTTTTTTCTGAATTTCTGAAGCACTTCTCTTCAATAATTTTTATTTTTCTCCTAATATAATGATTTGATTAGTTATTTAACTTTTCAAGTATATAATGCCAATTTTTTCCATATGGACTGGAAAATCCCTGTGGTAAGGTCTTGTGTCTTTTACTTCTTTCATGGCTTCCCACAAGACCTGACATAGGGCTTGGTAGATAATATATGCCCAATAACTAAAGTCAACTCATTGAATTTGACTAACCATGTTATATTTTAAAGGGATTTTCTACTTCCCCTTAGGATCACATATCTTCATTACCAAGGAAATTCATGGACCATATAAGCTCAAATGACTTGCTCAAGATGAAAAAGGTAGTAGTTGGACTTGAGATAGTAGAACTTGAACCCAAGTCTGTAGACTGCAGAATCAGTATTCTTTCTGTGGTTTCATGTGATGACTTCTAGCATAAAATAGACACCTCTGTTTGTCATTTTTAAAATTGAATAGAATTTTGAAATTTAAAACATGGAATTAGATGATTATCATCATGATCAAATGATAACTATGAGCCTAACGAAAGACATATTGATTGGGTGGAAATTATGTAATATAGCTTCTAGAGGAGATAGTAATGATTCTGAGGTCCTCTGACTTTAGAGGGCTTCTGTTCTAATTATAAGTCAGTGATTTTAAGTCCTCTGGCTTTGGAGTCTGGCCCTGGGAACTCCCATACCCAATCTATTCTAAAGTATTCCGGTTTTAGGATAGTCCCACAGATCAAATTCTTGAGACAATGGTGAATAGACTACTCCCCAATTCTTTGCTAACTCTCAGATAATCTGTTAGTCAGTATGACCCAAATTCTAGAGACCACTCCTTGGTCCTACCTCTGGGCCATAAAATGAGCATATCTATAACATGAAGAACCAGATAACTGTGTCTCCTTGCTTCTGTTTCTTTGCTAAATTCTCTTGGAATTTAGACTGCTTCCAATTGGCATTACAATTACAATAAACTTTGCCCCTTGATTAGGAAATGGATTCATGTCTGCAAATTCTTTTGAGACACCTCACAGTTCTGGTCTGTTAACCCAACCTTTTGGGATCCTTTCCCAACCTCAACAGAAAGAAGACTGGAATGGGAACGAAGAGATCCCTGCCATAGTCCTGAATCTGCCAGTTACTTACTGAGCAAGCACTTAGTCAACCCCTTCCATTCACCTCAGTTTATTTACAAATAAGATGATTGTCCTAGACTCAGGGGTCCTCAAACTACAGCCCGCAGGCCAGATGCAGCAGCTGAGGACCTCACCCAGGGCTATGAAGTTTCTTTATTTAAAGGCCCACAAAACAAAGTTTTTATTTTTACTATAGTCTAGCCCTCCAACAGTCTGAGGGACAGTGAACTGGCCCCCTATTTAAAAAGTTTGAGGACCCCTGTAAGATGATGTCAAATGTTCCTTTCAATTCTAGAGTAATGGCTTGATGGCTCAAATTTGGAATTCCTTGTGTCTTGATGGATTTCTATCTGCAGAATCCATATCATGTTAATGACTAGATCATTTTATAAATGAGTCTTATAAAATTAATTATCGAGTAACTTAATGCTAATATTCTATGTTCAGTCATTTTTCAGTTGTGTCTGACTTTTTTGTGCTGCCATTTTCTTTGCTAAGATGTAAAGTGGTATGCCATTTGCTTCTCCAGATCATTTTATAGATGAAGAAAAGGGACAAAAAAGGTTAAGTGATTTGCCAAAAATCACATAGCTAGTAAGTGTCTGAGGTCAGAAGCTGTGTCTTCCTGACTCCAGACTTTGCACTCTATCGACTTTGTCATTGGAGTTTCTTAATAAAGGTAAAGTGGACTAATAGGCGAAGTAAATTTGCTGCTGAAAAAAGAGACTTCCAAGGGACACAACAAAATTTTTGTTTCAATTCACATCATTAGATATCAGAAGGCAGAACTGACTGTGTTTAGTTTTCCACTTTGGTGTGCTGAGCCATATAAAACAAACAAAAAAAAAATTTTAATACTAAGATTTGGATTGGAAAACAAATCAGACCAAGTCATTATAAAGCCTATAAATGTAAGTAGAGAAGGAGAAAAGAGGGGCTGTCCTATGTGGGGCTGGTAAAAAAGAGAATTGCTGGATTATTCATAGCACAGCTAATGGCCAACAAAGCAATCATAAGTTGCTAGGATAAATCAATTCTGTTTGTAAAACAGCATAATTTGAAGGCCAGAGAATCAAACTAATAATAGACTACTAACAGGTCTGAGATGGAAGAAAAAAATTCACTTTGTTGTATGATAGTATTGATTGATTATAGAAATAAGGTTATGTGTGTGCTTAAGTATTGCTATCAAATAAGCTTGCATATATTCAGAAACTAAAGAGTGGAAATTAATGATAAACTAGAAAAGTCATCATCTTGACTCTATTTTTTCTTGGAATCAAAGATAACATCATTGATATCTGACTACTTCATAGAAATGATTAACAAATTAATAAATAAAATTCTTTGAGCTCTTGATAAAAAATGTTTTGGTATACTTGATTTTATACATGTAAAAATCCTTACTGGATGTCAATGGGTCAGCTTCAGACAAACTAATAATAACAGCCAGCTTTTATGTAATGTTTTAAGTTTTGCAAAGCACTTCATACATATTAACTTGTTTGGTCTTCCCAACAATCCAGTGAGTTAAGTGCTATTATAATCTCAATTTTACAGATGAGGAAATTGAGATGTAGAGAGGCTATGATATTCCAGATAGGAAAATGTTTAAGGTAGGTAGTAAGTGTTTTTAAGTGTCTGAAGGAAAATCCAAACCCAAGTCCTCCTAAATGCAACTGAACTGTTACCAGAACACATTCACAATATCATCTAGCAATCTAAAAATAATTTGAGGAAAAGAAAAAATATTTTGGTTAAAAGTGACAAAATAATTTTGGAGAAAATGTTTTGAAAGGCCTTCAGACATATTGTAAGTAGATCCTTTCTCTTTTATTAATTGGCCTTTTGTTAGTGTGGATATCACTATAAAGCAATACTTTTATTCATTCATTTATTTTGTATGTATTTACCTTTTGGTAAAGGAATATATGTGAAATCTCATTCCAGTTTAAATAAGTAAGAATGGCAGAAAGGTGTATTTAACGCCTTCCTTTATCCCTCATTGATGTTTATAATCAACAATGCTTAGATAAAAGTTATGTCTATCAAGAAATCTTATATGAGTTTAAGAAATTCATGAGAGACATATTCTTTAAAAAATGCAGAGGCTCAGCTAGATGGCACAGTGGATAAAGCATTGGCCCTAAAGTCTGGAGGATCTGAGTTCAAATCTGGTCTCAGATACTTAATACTTCCTAGCTGTGAGACCCCAATTGTCTCAGCAAAATAAAGTAAAATAAAATAAAAATTGTAGACATAGGGATAGTAGAATCATGAAAAAAGCCAAGCTCTGTTACTGTCCTCTTGTGGAGTTCATATAAGAAAAATGTTTATGATGTTGGAAAGTTAAAAACATTTTATAGATATAAAATGTTAGTAATTAAAAATAACTCTTCCTTCAATTTAATATGGATTTTGATTATGGGCAAAATTGTCTTTTTTGGAAGATTATTAGAAATATGGGTTTTATACACTATTGTGGAGACAATTCATTAAAATAAATTTGATTTAATTGAAAATTCATTTATTTACTTGATTGCAGAATTATTAATGAAAGGAAGGAGGAATGATGATATAGTGGTTAGTGTTCTGATGTTGAAGTCAGTAAGACCTGATCATGTCCTACCTCTAAAACATATTGGTTGCTTGGTTATAAGCTAACCTTATATGCAATATAGAAGTTTAAGTTACTTAATCTTGGGGCCTTGGAAAACTTTTTTAAACCTATAGGTTACAGATGGCTTGCTTCTCTACGCTGGTGAATGGAGTTTATTTTTACAGTAGCAAAATCATAGACCTATTCCACCCTTCCCACCTTTTAAAATTATTAATGAGAAGGTACTCATTAAAATATTGTGTAACTAGGCATAAATAAATAATATACTATTTGTCAATAGAATATTCAAAAGTTTTCCTAATAATGATCGTAATTAAATTTAAATATGCTATTAGATGTAGAGGCTTTTTTTTTTCTACTTAGAGGTTAATTAGAGATTATTTTCTATTATTGGTAAATATTCTTTGGAATTGTAAAATGTGCAGTAAAAGTTCTGTATTTGGGAGAGACTGATTAATTAGATTGACTATTTTGATTGGGTTTGATTGAACTGATTAAACAATTTGATTAATTTCTTTTTCACATGAGTTCTATAAAATAAATTACTTATTGTATTCTTTTAAAATGAGATAAAAACTCTTAAAGGATATTTTTAACAAAGTGTAAATAACCAAACATACTTAGCATGTTTCTTCTTTTCTTGAAGCTCATGATCAGTTTTTCCTTTTATGATTAAGTGACTAAAGAGCAATCTGTAACATGAATTTTTTTCTTTCTGCTTCTTCACCATGGGATATTAACTCCCTAGGGAAAAAATCTTATTACTATCAGACAACATTAATAGAAGTATGAGAAATTTATCATCTGTAGAGTTGAGCCATTCAGCTTCGTCAACATATGGAAAAGCACAAGCCTTCAGAAAAAATAATAGCCTTATGTGATTTTTTTTTTTTGAGTTTCTAAAATTGTGCACTTGAAATATTTTTGAGTTCAGGCAATTGATGAACTAGAATAGAGTCTGTTTGTTGAGTACCCCTGTGAATGGTTGCAATAGGAGTTACTTTTTTAAGACCCCTAAAATAAATAAGCACATTTCACAAGGTTCTGAAAATCACTTAATAATAAAGTATTAGAATTAAAAGCCTCCTTTAGAGGTTATTTAGTTTGATGTCTTATTTGTCTAGCCTTATTATATATGATTCCTAATTTCATATTCTCTGGTATAATCAGCCTGGGTTATTTGCTGTTCCTCATATTATGTTCTACCTGTAAGCCATTATGTAGTTTGCTTACTAAGCTTGAAATATATTGCTTTTACATCTCTATCTCTCAGACTCTCTAGCTTAGTTCATGTATTAGCTCCTTCAGGAAACCTATTGTAATCCTATTTGCTAGTGCCCTTCTCCTCTGGAAATCATTCTGTATATATTTTATGTTGATTTATCTTTATATTATTTCTGCACATTATTTATACACATGTGTATCTATATATTATTTCTCCAACAGGGGTTCTTAATCTAGGTTCGTGAAATGAATGGTCATGGATCTCTCAAGACGGTCTATAGCATATTCCCAGCTATATTCTTTGAGGGTAGAAACTTTGTCCTTTTTTCATCTTGCATTTCAAGCTCTAAGAATAGTGCCTTGCACATAGTAGAAAATTAATAAATATTTGTTTTACTGAACTAGCTTTCCTAAAGGACAGAACCTCCTTCTGTTTATGGAAGTCATATTTATTGCATCGAACTCAGAAATAGTCACTTTGACAACTGATGGTCTTTCAACTGGAAGGACATGGAAAGTTTCATTGAGGAGACCTGAGGAGTTCTTTGTGGAATTAACTGATTTACGACCACTCTCATGGAATATACCCTTAAACTCTACTTTTGACTTGAGACTTCCTTCATAAAAATAGAATTATAACTAAAAAGTTGCAGGTGTTGTCTCCTCCTATTTCCCACCACTTTTTAATTAGCATTTGATTACTTCTTTTAAAGGTGTCGATAGCTTTGAATTCAATATCTACTTGTATCACAGTTCTCTAGGGAAATTTAAATTAAAAGTTTATTATTATTAACTTGTAGTCTTTTGTCTCTGGGTTAGTCTCCATCATTAGAATGTAAACCTAGATTCCCACAAAAAATGGAAGAAAAGCCCAGCCTGGGAGGCAGTGGGCACTTGAGGGGGGAGGGGCTTCTGAGTTCAGGGACCTATTTAATCATGTTTCCCAGATTATGCTTTATACTTCTTTGCTGACAAACACCTTGTGGGATGGAAAATACCCTTTCTCACAAGATTGTAATAACCCCCTTTTTGCTATTTTCTTACTCTTAAGAGACTCTGTTTTTGTTGATGATACTGTTCCACACAATGCCTTGAAAGAAAAAAGGGAACTTAATAATTGTTTATGACAGAATACCTTCCAAGAATGGGGATAGCTCATGCACAGAAGACTGCATGGGGATGAAAGTGGGTTGAGATCAGGTAATATTTCATTTTCTGTCTGGCTGCAATAAAGTGTGAAGAATAATGTGAAATCTGGTTAAGAAAGACAGAAACCCAAAACTATAGAATCTAAAACTTGAAAGGACCTTTGAAGTGTTATAATAGTAGTGAACACCAACTGTCTCAAGATAGTTTGCCCCACTTTTGGATAACTCTAATATTAAAGTAGTTTTTCTTTTCTTTTCTTTTCTTTACATGAAGCTCCCTTTATTGTGATAGCCCTTCAAATTTTGTTTTCTCTAGGCTAAATATTTTGAATTTCTTTAATGGGTGCTCATAAGGCACATTCCAGAAACTTTTAGGTAGAAGTCATATTATGAGGGAACGTTCTCTCAGTCACTTAACCTCACAGCCTTATGTCATTTTTGACTCCTCATTCTATCCAATCTCCTTAACTTTATGTCCCAAATTCAATTTGTTGCCAAGGCTTCAAGACTCTTGAAACAGAGTCCAGACATGAACTTGTCTATTGATTTGCCTGTTTTGAGTTTTTGCCCCTTCTAATCCATTCTCCACTCAGTTGTCAAAGTGATTTTTCCTAAAGCTCAGGCTTTACCATGATAATCCCATACTCAATAAACTCTAGTGACTCCCCATCATCTTTAAGATCAAGTATAATATTCTTTGTTTGTCAGTTAAAGCCTCCATTCATGAAGTGCCTCTTACTTTTACATCTTCTTGTATTTTATGTTCCACCCCCTCTATACATACTTTAAAATCTCACCTTCTACGGAGGCTTTTTCTGATCCTCTGCTAATTATTTATAATTTTTCCTGTATATAAATTGTTTATACTTAGTTATAGTCTTGTTATCTTTCCCATTAGATTTTAACTCTTTAAGAGCAGGGATTATTGTCGTTCCCCACCTCCCCCCAAGTGCCTGGCACATAGTAGACACTTAATAAATGTTTATTGACTGAATGATTGGTCTTTAGATGTCATGAAAGGATATGTAATCTTGGAGCTTTATAGATCCACTGAAGGCATATCGGTGTCTTATGAAGATTATTCTGCCATTTGTTTTAATGGCAGACCAGAAGAAAGCCTGACAGCAGGGAGATTATAAAATAACTCCAGTGAAAAGTTATGAGCTTGAACTAGGGCCTGAATTACTGGTGTCTTAATGAGAGAGTGAAAAAGTTCCACAGTGTTCACCAATGAATTTTGGAGGGATCAAAGGTAGAGGGAGACAGAAAATTCGTCAAGTTTTTGAACTTGTGTAAATGGAAGGTATTGGTGCCTTCAACAGGAAAAAGGAAATCATGAGTTTGGATTGAGAGAAATGAAATGATGTAGAGCAATGCTAAATTTTAAAGTCTACATTTGGTATTGTATTTGGGATGATATTCAAATGGAATAACAACTTTGAATTTGGAGAGCTCCAGCTCCAGCTGTGGAGGGTTGAAATAATGGCATTGAACTCAAGAGTCATAGTATTACTCTGAATCAAATTACTAGCTAAAAACAATCTCAGTAGTTTTAAGATAGGAATTTTAGATCTTTAACAAATATTTGTTGAATTGAATTGATTTGATTCAAAAATATACTGTCTCTCTTCCTTTGAAATGGTGATCAATGGAAAAAAGTTAAGCAGTTAAAATTATATAATTCTTAACATGGGCAACTATGTTATTAACAGGGTAGATTTTAATTGTTAACTTAAAAAAGTAAGCCATTTTATCAATTTTTATATATTGAAATTGACTTTCTTTATTAGACTAATTTTATTGCTATATCAGAAAGAGGATGATTGAAAAATATTTGAAGTGAATACTTTTGGAATCATGAGGCCAGGAATCTCTAAATTTTCAGATAAAAAATGGGATTATTGTGTTATATAATATTAGTAGGACATCAATTTAAGAACACTGAATGTTGCAATGGTGTAATTTAACTAAAACAAAATAAAAATGCAATATCTGCATAAGACTAGGCAACTTAGATATTTTCTTCACCAATGTATATTTATTTTAAAAAACCGTAATTTTAAATTAGTTATTTCAGCTACATAAGTTAACTTAAAAAATTAATTTCCCCATTTCTTTTAATCATCTCTAAAGATATAAACCCACAGTTTGAGATCTAACACAAAGCCTTATTTATTTGTAGTAGTATCACATAATTGCATAACATTTTTTACTTTTCAAAGAACTTTCACATCCATTATCTGAATGGATCTTTACAACAGTCATGTGACTTAGAAGTTTTAATATCATCTCCCAGTGGCAGACAATTCAGGCTTAGAGATCAATTGACTGCAAACCTTGTGACTTTCACTGGAATGATTTTATGATTTAGTCTAGATAGATCAGTCTCCAGCATCTTGAGAGAAAAAAGGAATATGGAAAGAGATATAATGAAAGAGGAATTAGATTAATTGAAGAATATTCATGAGTGTAAAACCCAATGAATTTCTACAAATCCCTATGTTTAGTCTCATTTGATCCATTCAGTACAAATACATTTATAAGAGGCTCTGGCTCTCTTTTTTCTACTTTATAAAACTTCATAGTCCTTCATATTTAATGTCTTGTTTGATGAGTTTGATGATAAAATATTTTGTATGACTATATCAAATTTCTGGAAATAATTCTCTATATGGTCTCATTCTTGTACTAGACAGACAGAGAACCCAACAAGTATCCTTCTTGTGCATATGCATTTATGTGTTCACATAAATTTGTGTGTATGTATTACATATAATATGTATTATAAATATAGGTATGTATGTCACTTGTATGCTATTTGTAAGTCCGAAAGTCAGCTTAATGTGGATGTAGTTGAGTCATTGATCTTTGAAAATCTAAACATAATAATTCTAAAACTGTCTGATCTTTTTGAAGCAATGCCCATAGATTGATATCTGTGACTTAGGATCATAAATTAAGAGTTAGAAGAAACTTTGGAGGATATTAATTCCAATCTCATGTTCTAAAATGACTTAGGTCAAGTGACTTTTTCAGGGCTATTCAGCTATTTAGTGTTTAAGGCAGGATTCAGAGCTCTTTCTGATTCTAAGTCTACCAATCTATTTAATGTGCCATCTTTTTGCCTCCAAATCCAGTAACTGAGAATAGAGAGTATCATTTAATAAAAAGGAAGCTTAGGAATTTGAGTAGAGAAAATTAGGATAAAGAATCAAATCATTATTTGGGAGAAGGCAAATGCTTTCTTTTGACTTATCTTATAGCATTTTGCCATTATATAAACTTGTTTTCTTATAGAAAAAAAAGATTTATGTACTTCAGAAGATGAAAAATGACTATTCTTTATCATTAGAAGGAATAGTTTGGGTGATAATTTTATTGAGTGGGAAAGTATTATTTTTTAAAATTAATTTATATTTAGAGGAAAACAAAATTAATTCCATTGCTTCAAAATCTATAACATTTTCTTTTATGAGATCTTTTTATTTATTTTTAGCACATGTAGTATCATCACAAATATAATAGAGTTTATTCCATTCCCAAGAAATACCCTGAACAAAATAAGTTTCATAGGTGTCTATTTAAAGTTTGAAAGAAGTGCATCTAAACTTGTATCTTGTTTTAATCTGCACCAAATGTTGTAAAGGAAGTAAAAAAAAAAAATCCTGGCAATTGACCTGATTTTTTAATTACTCTTCCATCAGTGAAAACTTTTTTTTTTTGCTCCAAAGTATCACTGATCCTTTCTGTAATTTTAATCTATTAGTTTAACAGTAGATGATTTGTCTCTTCTTAAAAATGTCACCTGTTTCTGAAACTGCTTTAATAATAGCCTATGATAATGATTGCCAGAGCTGAAGTAATGTTGAAGCACTACTGGCATGTCCTCTTCAATTTTAAACATACTTTATTTAAATTTTAATGGCAATGAATATGTTTAAATTCAAAAGTGATTGAAAATCATGCAAATACCATATTAATATTTCATCCTTGGGGGAAAATGTCACAATTCAGGAAAAAAAATCCTTAAAAGTCAAAATAAAGGAGAAAAAATTCTCAGTATAGTTAATGAGCTTTGTTCAAATGAAACATGGAGAAGGTTTTTTTTTTTTTTTAATAACCCCCCTCCTTTATAGTTCTTTCTTGCAAGAATACTCAGGATATGGAATCCACGTAATAATGTGGGCACATCTCTGTTGACATTTTAATTTTCAGCTAAAGCATTTTAATTATGTGCATAATATTATTTGGAGAGAATAATAAAGTTGTGCATTATGTAAACTGGATGCTTACTTCTATATCACTTTCTGATGAATGACCTCATTAAAGCCCTCCATTATAGATTTCATTTATTGGATGTTTATGAAAGTAATTGGGGCATTACATTAATTTTCTGAAAATGCATGTTAAAGAGATTTTTTTTTTTGCACCACTGGTAATGAGTGGCTATTTTATTTTCTACTAAGGACTACTTTTTAAGGGAGAGTATACTGATAATTTTTGTTAAAGAGCAAAATTCTTCAATTAACCTTCACAATAATTGTAAAGGTCTCAACCTTATCTGTGTGTTTGAACTTTTCTGAGGATGGAACAAGAGAACAGTATCTCATTGTTGTGATCCACTTATTCCTGGGTATCTCTGTTGAGAAAGCTTTCCAGGGTGCCAATTAATTTTAATTGTGTTTTTATGTGTGAGATAGGTTTGTCTTGCTGAAACTAGATTTATACCAGCAGACCAGGCTGGTGAATGGATACTAATGACCTCTACAATTTTCATCATCACCCTATTGATGGTACTATCACTTTGCCTCTGCATTGTAGCTTGTGTTTTTACTGAGTCTTGCAATAAATCACATCATAAATAACATGTTATAGTTGGCACTTAAAGGAATTCATATGCTATGGTAGAATAAAAACATGCATGCACTTTGCTTCCCCACACAGAGTAATTGCATGATGAAGTTAGAAACAATAGCAAAGTTTGACCCCAAAGAAAAGGGTTTGAATTCTTGATTTGTCACTAGTTGTGTAATCTGTAGCAAATGACTTAACCTCTTTAAATCTCAGTTTCCTTATCAATAAAAATGGGAGATAATATTTGGGGCACTTTACTTTAGAGTGTTGTTGCAAGGATCAAATGAAAGAACAAAATCATTGTAGTAACTATGAAATACTATATGTGTGGTGATATGAAGATAGGCTGGGAATTTTCAAGTACTAAAGAAGAACCTTCCCCTTATGCCATCTCTTTATAGTTTTAAGTACTTTAATCTTGGGGAGAAGCCCAATGAATTGTGAAGAAGAGAGGAATAGAGAGGAGGAGCATCAAATATGGCATGTTTGTTATATTGACTATAGTTATAAATAGAATCTATGTAGCCTGTAATGGCAGAGGAAGAACAAACTGGGCTGGGAGTCAGGAGGTCTTGACTTCTAGCTTTAATTTTGTTTCTAATTATCTCTGTCACCTGGGGCAAATCTTTGCAGCTCTTGAAGTTTTAATTTTCTTATTTCCAAAATGAGATGTTGCTTAACCTGCAATCTGGGTACACATTTTAGTCCGTGAACTATAGTGGGAAAAAAATGACATTTTTTTTTACCAGCCTTTGATTTCCTTTGTAATCCTATATTTTTTTCACTTTTAGATATTTTGTTTATTTAAATTTTCTTGGGAAAATAATTTTTAAAAATTCTCCTGAAAAAGAATTATTCTGAGAAGGGATCTGTAGGTTTCATTAGATTGTCAAAGGAATCCATGACCTAAAAAAGGGATAAGAACCCTACAACTAAATGGCCTTTAAGGTCTCTTCTGGTACTAACATTTTATAAATCCATGGATTCCACTTGTCTCTTGGTCAGTGGCACCCTTAGCTTTTATCCATCCAAATGAATTGTAGAGATGAAGGGAAGGAGAGAGAGTAAGCAGAAAGATTATATACCTAAATTAAGAATTTGGACTAGATCTATAATATATTTATGTATATATTTATATTTATCTATATAAATATATGTATATGTATATGCACATGTAGACACACACATATAGCTTTTATTTATACATATACATATATTTTTATTCTACTCTACCACTTCTCACATGAGCATATTTGAAGATTTTTAGCATAGTTAATTAAAAAGAAACATTTAACTAGGTAGTAGAAATGACACACTGCAGTATTTAGTATAGTGTTACTCTATCAGTAGCTTAATAAAAAAACCTGATGAAGTAAGTAATGGAAGTATTTTATCCCCCATTTATAAATAAGGAAATTGAAGTTCAAAAGTTGATTAACTTATATAAAGGCACAAAAATAAGAAATAAACGGCAGAATTCAGGTTAAACTTGGGACAACTAATGCCAACTTCTTTCTTTTTGTATTATAAATTAGAAAGCATAGGGTATCTTTTCTGATTATATTATATCAAGTAAAGCCAGGTCCTGATTAATGTGAATAATGAATGCCCTGAAGTGTTTACATGTATTTGGATTCATATTATTTGATATTATAATTATGTAAAAATATGGCAAATGGTTCTATCCCAATGGAAATAATTGATAGGAATTCAAATAATATAGGTACCTCAGAGGATTTATTATTCACATTAATCAGGATTTTAAGGCACCAAGTTGTCTACATTTATAAAATTTCTTTTCATTAAAAAATATGCAACAGTTTTAACATCATTGAATCATCAATGTAGACAAGAGAAAGATGTTACAAAATAAAAAGTGGTGGGGTATCAAACTGCATAACGATAAAGGATTTTGTTGTATATATTTTCTTTTTTTTTAATATATTTTTTTTTTTTTTTAAACTTTTTATTGACAGAACCCATGCCAGGGTAATTTTTTACAGCATTATCCCTTACACTCACTTCTGTTCTGATTTTTCCCCTCCCTCCCTCTACCCCTTCCCCCAGATGGCAAGCAGTCCTTTATATGTTAAATAGGTTACAGTATATCCTAGATACAATATATGTGTGCAGAACCAAACAGTTCTCTTGTTGCACAGGGAGAATTGGATTCAGAAGGTATAAATAACCTGGGAAGAAAAACAAAAATGCCAGCAGTTTATATTCATTTCCCAGTGTTCTTTCTTTGAGTGTAGCTGCTTCTGTCCATCCTTGATCAATTGAAATTGAATTAGCTCTCTTTATTGAAGAGATCCACTTCCATTAAAATACATCCTCAAACAATATCCTTGTTGAGGTATATAATGATCTTCTGGTTCTGCTCATTTCACAGCATCAGTTCATGTAAGTCTCGCCAGTCCTCTCTGTATTCATCCTGCTGGTCATTTCTTACAGAACAATAATATTCCATAACATTCATATATCACAGTTTTGTTGTATATATTTTCATGTAGATGATAAAGCCCAAGTCACTCTGCACATTTTTTGAATCAATAAGAGAATTTTTTAAAATAGAAGTGAATGTTGAACTTTATCAAAAGTTTTTTTGCCTCTCAATATAATCACATGATTTTTTTTTTTAATGATAAAAGAGAAAAGTGACAAATGTTGGACAGGATGTGGAAAAATTGAAACACTAATTCTTTGTTTATAGAACTGTGAATTGATCCAGTCATTTTGGAGAACAATCTGGATTTATGCCCAAAGAGTTATGAAACTACTTATATACTGTTTGACTCAGTAATGTTACTATTCGATCTATTTACAAAGATAATTAGAGAAAAAGGAAAAGAATATATATGTTCTAAAATGTTTATAGCAGCTCTCTTTGTGGTGGCAAAGAATTGGAAATTTCAGGGATGTCCATCAGTTGGGGAATGGCTGAGCCTAAACAAGTTGTGGTGTGTGATTATGATGGAATATACTGTGTAATAAGAAATGATGAGCTCAAAGATTTTAGAAAAAAATGGAAAGACTTAAATAATGAAGAGTGAAATGAACAGAACCATTGTATATAGTAACAACAATATTGTTTAAGAACAACTTTAAGTGATTAAGTTATTTTGTCTTTTATAAAAACTCAAATTAACTTTAAAGGTCATACAAAGAAAGACATTATCTACATCCAGAGAAAAAACTGATAAAGAGAAGTATGTATAGAATTTTATTTACAAACACAAACATTTATAATTGCATTGGATAGAGACTGAAAGAGTTGGCCTGTATTGTGGAAATTTAGTCTTCTGCCATCATTGTATAGGTTAATAAATGCCTTCAGATTGTTATTAAAAGTTATTTTGCTGAATCTCAAATGGTAACAAAACAATAGCAGAATAAGTTACTATAGTAAAATGCCTCAGAACCTTTCTAAAAGTCCAGGCAAGGAGTGTCATAGGTGATGCTGTTATGACTATCTCTTTCAAGTACTTCAGGAATCAAACTTCCTTCATGGATGAGGTCCAAGATTTGAACTAGTCTAAATTTCATTCCCAAGCAGACTGTGTTAGAGTAAAGCATTGATGTATATTGTTTTTATATTATGACATTTTTGTTAAAATGATATTTGATCTTTAATTTTTTTTTTTTATTCAGACTTACCTTGGTGAGCTTTGACCATCTTAGCATGTTTTTGCTTTCTCTCTTGTTCTTCAACATCTCTTTAAGGCCTTCTGTTAAAGATATATGTTTAAATAACAACCCTTTTATAAACTGTCTATTATAGGCTAATTAAAAAACCATATATGTGTGCATATTATATATATATATATATATTTATCTATACCTATACATTTCAGTTCTTTGTTTATCTATTTTATTCATCAGGTAATTCTAAGTTTCTTTTCCTCAGATAAATTGTTTAACTGCAAAAAAAAGCCTCTCCTTGAAATCATATAAATATATTTCTATAAATAAATTTTATTCATTTAAGTAATCTTAAGGATCTTTAAAAAAAATACCTGCACAAACGAAGAACAAAAGGGAAGTATAAATGATTCATAAGTGATATCTGTTATAGGCAGTTTTAATATTGTAGCTAATGATTTTCTAAGACTGAAAATAATGTATGGTTAATGAATGAGAAGAGTTGTACTTGCAGGCAAAACATAAATTGACAAAATTATGTAAAGGCAGAACTCATGCTCATTTATTTATATAGTGTTTTTTAATGAGTTCTGAACTAACAATTATAAGAAGGTGCAGTACAATAGATGCTTCATCTATTTTGCAAAATAAATCAATAATATTAAACATATTACATAGTAACAGGAAAGTTTCCTAGAAGCTGTCCCTGCATTTTCTTTTGGAGCACCTATTACTTTTGTTTTCAAGAGAAGAATCTTTTAAAGAGATAATGTGAAAAATTCAGTCATTGTAAGAACTGTTTTCCTTACTGTGATCTTTTTGGCCATTTTAATTGGAATAGGGTTGTGGAAAGAGACAGTTTTGAATACAGTCTTTATTCTATAGGTCATCTTTTTTCTCTCTGTCTTCAATGAATTGGCTTCATGGGCCTCATAGGATACAATATTGCTTTTCTCCATCATGATGAACATCCAGGGATGGATGGCCTTTCTGTCAATGCAATGTCCGATTATGGGGACTGATGATGATATATGTTACCTACTTCTTGAGATAGATATTGAGGTGATGGCTCAATATACAGAATAAGATATAATTTTTGGTTCTGATCAGTTTGAGAATATGTTTTATTTTATAATATATTGGTTATGATGATAATATTTTTATTTCTTTTTCAGTTGAAAGAGGGAGAGAAAGTGTTAGGGACAGAAAATAAATGCTTATGAATGAAAATATAATTTTAAAAATCTTTTCACCTATCTCTCTTAAGATTCTTCTCTCTAACAGCTGATAATCTGCCTGTACTCTTTCTTCAATGATTAGCATCGCCTCTTTTAGCTTTTCCTGCTACTACAATAACTCTTTCTTTCTTTCTTTCTTTCTTTCTTTCTTTCTTTCTTTCTTTCTTTCTTTCTTTCTTTCTTTCTTTCTTTCTTTCTTTCTTTCTTTCTTTCTTTCTTTCTTTCTTTCTTTCTTTCTTGAGGTTCATTCAATTCAAATTTGTCACCAAATCAAGATTCTGGCAGTTATTATTTACTGACTCTAGGACATTCTTCTTCCTTCCCTAGAGAGACTCTAGATCAATTTTTCTCTCCATCTGAATTCCTTCCTCATACTAGGGAATTTAACATCAATATCTATATTTATAGATAAATAGATAGATACATCCTCAAACACATTAATGTCTAAGTTCCTCAATATATTAATTTCCCATGGTTTATTCCCCTATTGCACCCCAGTTCCACATAGAAATCCTGATCATTCTATCACCTGACATGTTCCTTATCCATATTCATGAACTTTGAAACTCCTTTATCTCTATTTTGATCTCTGGCGAACCAATTCTGCTCGATTTCCCTCTAAACTCAAGTCCCTTGTCTCCTTATTCTATTGTTCAGCCTTACTTGCTAAGCCCCAACCCTTTATCTCTGTCATCATCCCACCTTAACTTCTATTCATGTGGTGCTGAAGAAAATCATGAAATTGTGCTGACTGGGTCTACTACAGACTTGTTACATAATTTCAACTGGGCTCTTTAACAAAGTAAATGTTTTGTACTCCTCTAATCAATTTAATATCCAAAAATTTTCTAATACATGCAAAGATAGTTTTCAACATTCATCTTTGCAAAACCCTGTGTTCCAAATTTTTTTTCCCTTCTTATCCTTCTTCCCCTCTCCCTTAGACAGCAAGCATTCAGATATAAGTTAAACACATGTAATTCTTCTAAACATATTTCCATATTTGTCATGCTGCATAAGAAAAATCAGATCAAAAGAGGAAAAACATGAGAAAAAAAAAAAAAAGCAAACAACAGCAATAGCAAAAAGGTGATGATACTATGCTTTGATTCACATGCAGTCTCCATAACTTTCTCTCTGAATGCAGATGGCTCTTTTTATCATAAATGTATTGGATTTACCTTGAATCACCTCTTTGTTGAAAAGAATCAGTTCCATCACAGTTGCTCATCACATAATGTTGTTGTTGCTGTGTACAATGTTGTCTTGGTTCTCCTCACTTCACTTAGCATCATGTTCATATAATTTTTTCCAGGGTTTTCTGAAATCAGTCTGTTCATCATTTCTTATTGAACAATAATATTTCATTACATTCATATACCATAACTAATTCAGCTATTTCCCAAATGATAGGCATCCACTTAATTTTCATTGCCACTAAAATCAATTTCATTTGCCACTAAAAAAAGGGCTGCTACAAATGTTCTTGCACATATAGGTCCTACTAATGAAGCATCTTTGAGGGGGAAAGATTTTTCATTCTTTTGTCATATTATCGTTTGCTTATCGCCTATTCTCTGCTTCTAACAGCAGAGTATTTCATCCTGTAGAAAAGCATAAGAAATCATTGGCCACTGTTAGCAACATCTGAGATAATTGCCTTCTTACTGTAGAAATAAGACTACGCAGCCAGCTCAGAGTTGTCTTGACCTTTTGTTTATTGTGGGAAGTAATTGGACATCTTATCTTAGAAAGTTTTAACAGAAAAAACTGGGCACATTTGGCTGGAGCTTTTGATGTTTCCAAGATTGTCCAAGCTTGCAACTATAAAAAACCTTCTTGAAGGGTGGTTTAATTGAAGACATAATGAATTTCAAAAATGTGAAGATCTTCTTGGGATCTCTTTCATGTTTTGATTTTTAGAGATATTTTGTCTCACATATGAAGACTATGTAAACCATAGAACTTGGTTTATTTATTTTATCATTAAAAACTTGTTTAGACATTGTATCTTCTTGTGAGGTGATGAAATCAAAAATTAAACATGGGAGGGTTGGGATATAGAAAGGATTGAGATTGGGGTCTGACTAATTCCTTGGACTGATTCCTTAGTACTGGAGTCTAGGCTGTGTTTCAAGAGGTGGAGCCAGAATGAGAGGGGAAAAAAGGCAAGGCATTACAATAGACTTGTCATATTCTATTCAGTGGAGGTCTTTGGAATCAACCTATAACCCTGTGTGAATTGCTCTTACAATTGGGACTGTAGCTCTTTCCTGCTGATTTTAGGCTTCTGGCTGAGAAAAGTTAGGCCTGGAATAAACTAAAAATACTTTTTATTTTCTGACAACTACTTAAAATAATTTCTGGTCTTTGCCTTCTTTTTGGAGACATTACAATAGCAAAATGAAGCTGGCAAAAATATATAAGAATAAATATTATGCCAAATTTTTGTTTTTTTTTAAAAAAATAAGTTCCAGAAGTATTTGTCTTATCAGGAGTCAGAAAGAAGCTACAATGGAGTTATCCCTAGAACAATGTTAGCATTTCTTTCATCTTTACAGCAGTTTCACTAACTCCTTTGCTTTGGCAGTGTTCTTCTTCCCAGCTGGTGTTCTCCACCCTGATGATAATTGCCATATGAGGGTGTGTAGTGTTCTTTAAATCATTATCACTGAATCTGAAGCCAAGATAGAGGTCCTTCATACATAACTGGCAAGGAGATTCTGGATTTGAGTCACTCCTTGATTTCTAGTTAGCCTCACATTGCAGAGACCCTCCCTTCCCCAATCTTATTCAGCATGACGATATGACATGATTCTTGAAAATGACCAGAACATAATGCCTCTGAATGCTAGACTCCTTTTACAATAACACAGAAACATTAGTCTCCTGGAGACATTTTTGATTATTTTGGCAATAAATCATTTTGGCACTTGTCATAGGGAAGCAAGTTTATTATTCCTTCACACATGTACTTTTGATCATTTTTAAACTCAGTAGGTGGCTTGTAAAGCCTGAGGACTTTGTCACTTATGAGAGGTGAGAGGAAGAATTATATCCTTTGTGACTTATTCAAGGTATAAGATATCTTTGGTTTGTTTTTAAAACTTTTTTTTTTGTATGTGTATGGCCTAGATATAATTGCATTGGTAATGGGAACTCCCAAAAAGAAAACTCCTTTTTATCAACTCAGATTTTGTGGTTCAGCTACTTTTCAATTGTGTCCAGCTCTTTATGACCTCATTTGGGGTTTTCTTGGCAAAGGAACTGGAGTGGTTCCTTCTCCAGCTTATTTTTACAGAGGAGTAAACTGAGGCAAACAGGGTTAAGTGACTTGTCCAGGATCATGCAGCCAGTAAGTAATTTGAACTCAGGAAGATGACTCTTCCTGACTCCAGTCTCAGAACTCTATCCATCAAGTCAGCTAGTGGCCCCAATATAGATCTATCTGTTGGGCAATTTAGAGTCAGAGTAGCCTGGGAGCATGGGATCAGGAAAAAGTGATCTTCTTTGGCTTTTGGTAGTTTAAAGAGAGTTGCTTGAAAGCCTTGAGAGTTTAAATGATATACCAAGCGTCATGCAGCCAAGTAGTGTTAGAAATAGGAATATAATCCAGGCTTTCCTAACTCCAAGGCAGGCTCTCTTTCTACTCTACCAGAGTGCCATTCCTTATAACTTTGTAGGTGCTGATTTCAATTAAAGGCCATAGTAAATAATAAAAAAGCAATGTTACCTTAAAATAAGGCATTTTGTAGTGCAGAATATTTGCGCCTGGGTCTATCTGAAGAAAAGCAGGGAGCACTGTGTAGGATTAATCCTGGAGAAAGATATAAAAAGAGAATCTTTGAACAGACCTGGAGGGGAAGTGATTAAATAAAAAAAGTATTTTACTGTAAGTCATTTGGAAACCATCATTTTGTAGCTACATAATAAGATTTGAAAGAGATTTTAGACATGGTATATTAGAGCAGCCATATTAGTACTGAAAATGCTGGATATCCCATAACCCACCATTTATATTTGCTGTGACTTTTTAGGCTGTTAAATTAGCTTGGAGATACACAAAGGGCATGCCTTCTGTTTATATTCTCTGGGAAGAGTAGACTGTATTTGTTCAGGGTTTTAGCAATGGGACATAATGAAGAATGGGATAATCCAGTAGACAGTTCAGTAAGAAATGAATTCCCTCAGGTTCACTAATTGGTGTATTTATGATTTCTTGCTCCAAGGCATTTCCTCTTGTTATTGTTTAGTTCTTTTCGATTGTGTCTGACTCTGTGACCCCATTTGGAAGTTTTCTTGGCAAAGACACTGGAATGATTTGCCATTTCCATCTCCAGCATATTTTACAGATGAGGAATTAAGGAAAACAGGATTAAATGACTTGCCCAGGATCACACGGCTTCTAGATATCTGGAGACTAGATTTGAACTCATATTTTCCTAACTCCAGACCTGTCTCTGTGCCTGTGTCACCTCAGTACCCAAAAATTTGACTTAGGAAACCCTTAATATTTTGGCCCAATATTAAATTCTTTTTCTCTTGACTTTAATAGTAATAAACATAACTCAAAAATGAAATGGTTAGTGGGGAAATTTATCACATTAATATGGAATGATATAGTTATCTTTATAAAAGTACATAAATAAAAAAGGAATAGTTTCCCTGTCAATAATTCTTTTTAAAATTTTTTTTGAAGCTCTGCTAATAATTATGCTAACACAAAATTTTCTTTTATAAAAATTATGTTTAATTTGAAAGCTTTCATTAGAGTGAGATAGTAGTCAAACAGGGTTTTTAGAAGCTGAGACATGTTCTAATTTACCCAATCACAATTTGTAGTTACATTATGTGATAGATTAATTCCATTGAAGCAATGTCATTAGTTGCCTACATTAATGGTAGGAAAATATACACAACCATTAGAAATTCCCATTGATGATTTTAAATTTGCTATAATATGGCATCTGTGCATAAAGCCCTAAAAATTTATTGTTATTTTATAACTAAGAGACATAGAAATTGACTACACTAATTAAAAAATAGCAATTCTGTAGTAAGTCCAAAAGCTTGGTGGTTAAATGCTAAAAATACTAAGAAAAAGCAAAAATCAGTTGTTTAAAATTGATAATATATATCTGTCACTCAAAGATCCAATATGTAATTTATTCAATAAATCATTTCACCAGAATCTTGTAATGAAAGTAAATTTTGCATAATTTTCAAGGATGTGGTTTTAGTCGATTGAAGAATGAATCATTCTGTCTTTTTAAAATTGGGGGTTGTAAGGGTTTTTCAGACAATATTACAATTAAATTAGGCCAGACATATGGAAAATGTTTCCATTTTTAAAGATTTCTATATGGGAAGATCAGATAGTTTCCTTTGATTATTCTTTCAATATTCTAGTAACTATCATATTATGTTAAAATGATAACAAAATGAATGTCAAGGATTTGGTATAAACCCATGGAAGACAAGATTATATGGCTTCACTGGGATATCTAAAAATCATTTTGTGAGTAAACAGTACTCCTCTGTAACTGGGGTATGTATGAATGCTTTCCACCTTTTCCTTAGGAGTAGTTTGTATACATAGGATAAACTACAAATATACAACATTTGAGTTATAAAAATGTATGTAATTGCTTTTGAATTCTTCTTTAGAAGCTGTTGAAGTTATAAGTTTGTACTAGGGAAGTTAGTAGACCCAGTAAGAAGTCAGAGATATAACTCACTTAAGGAATTTATGTTTCTAATGAGTTTACAAAATAGAAAAGATCTTTGAATCAAATCTTTTTTACCCAATGACTTTTATTGTAAATGTAGATATGCATTTCTATGGAAATAACTTGGCATTATGAAGAATGATATTTAAGAATATTGTGTTTTAAATGTTGATAAGTAAAATCCAAAAATACTCCATAAAAATATAAAATAAATTCCCTGATTAGAAAAATCAATACTCATACTCAAAATAATTTGCAAAGCACAGATGTGTTTACAATGAAAATATCAAGTCTGAAGTTATATGGCTTGATCCAGGGGAAACAGACATAAACCAATTTGTCTGATCTTCTAAAACCATTCAGCAGTTAATTTGTTTTCATAGAATAAATATTCCTTTTTAAATCTTTTTCTAAAGGGGTTTATGTTAAAACTATAGAATCACAGATTGGAAAAAAAATCAAGAAACCATCTATTCAAAGATCATAGTCCTCTTTATGCAAATGAAAACATAATTCTTATTGCAGGAGATATTCATGAAGAAAAGAGACAATTATTGGCACTGAGTGATTTTAAACATTATTCATAAACTGGCCTAATTCGATATAAGTGCCTAGTAAATACTTATTGAGCTGAATATAATATGTGAAATTGATGACTATATATCTTCAGTTCCTTTTTTCAGATTATCAATAAAGATAATTGTAAGGCAGAATTGTGTACTAGAGAATTCTCTATATAGGAAAGCAGGAGACCCAAGATTCGGCTTTATTCCTGATTTGTTTGTGCCATGTAACAAGTCACTTCATTTTTTGGGACCTTTGTTAATCATCTTTAATTTGAGAGGGCTAAACTAAAAGATCTTTAAGTTCTTTCTAAGTCCTGAAACACTATGATTTTGTGTTTTTATTAATGAGAATCTTTTGAGAAATCATTCTAAATACTGAATTTTAGTAGGTTGATATCTAGTCATTAAAGAATACCATTTGGATTCAGTCTTTAATATAGTTCACTTATTTTCTATAAGAATGTCACATTGGAATCAAAAGGAATCAAAAACCTTTCTAGAAATTCAAAGAGGCATAGCAGATGTACTAGAAAATATTCTAAAGCTCACAAGTGTATGGTCTGTCAATCACAAGAAAGAATTCAATTGCTAAGGTATGATTTGCTTGTCACAAAGCCATTGATTGATGCTTAAATGCTGTTCTTCTACATGATTTCTGAGTGATTGATAATTTGTTCTATGCATATAGTTACATGCTCAATGAATAGCAGTAGTTATTACTGTGAGCGATTATTGTAGTATTTCTTTTGTCTATTTTGTGACAAAGAGGCAAATTTGCATACTGTTTTTTAAAAATCTACCAAGCAGTTCCCTGGAAACATTTTTGTAAGATATGTAGCACAAGTAACATTTATTTCCCTCATTTGTAGATGAGGTAAATGAGACTAATAGAACTGAAATGATTTGCTCAGGCTCATACAGGTAGCATTTGGTGGAACTCAGATTCAAACTTAAGTGTTCTGTCTTCTATTCTGATATATCCTCCACTACATGATGAGTGCTACCTCCTATAAATTATTTATTCTGTTTATCTTCACATACATTGGAAAAGCAGACCCTCCTAATAAGTCATTATTGTGATTTATTATTTTTATAAATACAGATTACATAAATTATATTTTCTTTGCACGCCACTCAAAGGACTTGGACCTTATTTCTGAGTTGCTATAGGCTGGTGATAGATCTGGACCAAGAACACCAAGGCTAAGCCAACAATCAATATAGAGAACAGGCAGCTAAGGTAGCACAATGGATAGACTGCTGGACCTGGAGTCAGGAAAACTAATTTTCTTGAGTTCAAATTTGGCCTCAGATAATTACTGGCTATGTGAACCCAGCCAAGTCACTTAACCCTGTTGGCTCAGATTCCTTTTCTGGAAAATGTGGTGGAGAAGGAATTAGCAAACCACTCCAGTTTCTTTGCCAAGAAAACCCTCAAATGGGGTCATAAAGGGTAGGACACTTCTGAAAACTGACAACAACATTCAATAGGAAGCAGAGACATCAAGCAGAAAGCAAGACATAGAATGTGTCTCCTTTTACCTATTCATATGACTACCACCCTGGCTCAAATCTCTTGTCACATCTCACTTGAACTATTGTGATAGCTTCCTCATTGGGCTTCTTCCTTCTAGTCTCCCTCAATCAATCCATCCTCTGCAAATTGTTAAATAAGTTTTCCCAAAGCACAGATGTGCTCATACTTTTATCCTACAGTGGCTTCTATTTCCTATCAAATCATTGGTAGCAACTTTTCTGAATAATTACTTGCTTTGCTCTATAATCCCTTAATATAGTCAGATCATTTTCTTCTAGTCATATTTTGCTAGGGTTGTACTTGGAACACAGATATTCTTTTTTATTTTCTAACATCTCTCTATTAGAATAATTGAGTGTTAAATCTGAAACATCCTTTTACATACTTCACTTAAACACTGTAAAACAGATGGGTTTGGATGCCAGGAAATACTTTGGGATCTTTGAAAATGCCATAAACTCTGACACACTTTGCATGATCCTTAAATCTCCAAAATCACCTACCTTTTCGCATAGACTTAGTGCATATTATTTTATGTGAGACTTGCCTCTTCGAGTATAAACCTTCCTAAGCAGATGCCATATCAAATAATAAGCCTTTTCATGGTGCTTGCTGTGGGAGATTTGCTGCTGGACTGGTTTTGGCCTCTGGCTTACAAGTTGTCAGGCCTAGCAGATTCTACTGAACCTGCAATCCGGTGGAATTTCCAGATGAATCTCCAATAGCTAGAATCTGTGAGAAAAGTTTTTCTTCTAAGCTCAAAGCTCAAAGAAGATAGATTCTCTTCCCTTATCCCCCCAAAAGAGAGGGGTTACTGTGAATCATTTTCTTCTCCAGAAGGGATTCTGTTTCTACTTTGTCCCCTGTTTCAATATTGTCTTTTTTTGTTTAGCTTTCTTTTTATAACTAGTTTTTGTATAGAGAATAGAAAACATTGACTTTTATTTTAGAATTATAGGTTAGTAAAATCGGGAGGTAATTGGCCCTTTTACCCTTGTCAGAGGCCATATTTTGGTTATTTATATATTTAGAAATATACAAATTAAATGGACTCAGATTTCTGGAATTAAAAAAGAAATCAGGGGACTAACAAAATGGGAAGCTCTTTACTAATACATATACACAATATACCAACATAAGTATCCACTGCTCTCTTTTATGTCTAGAATACATTCCATTCCCTGCTCTACCTTACTAGATTTCTCTCTTCGTTCACACTTAGTTTAAGAATTATCTTCTATCTAATTTCTTCTGTATCTGAGTCCTTTTGGCAGTCTGGTAAAGCCTATGGACTCAGAAAATGTATGTATTTAAATGTATGAAAGAAAATACATTGGATTACAATTTTTATCTATTTTTATTGATATAGCTTTCATAAAATTTTCTTCTTTAGGTACTTAAACTGCTAGTATTCCTAGATTTATTTTTTTTTTTTTTGGTATTATTGTACTTTTTCTTGTTCTATTTATACCTATATATTTTTTGTCTCCCTTATTAGAATGCAAAATCCTTGGGAATGTTATTCATTCTTTATATTCATAGCTTCAGCACAGTACCTTGTCACAAATTAAATACATAATAAATACTTATTGACTGATTCATGTGAAATGTTTTAGAGCAGAAAATGTTGAGTTGAATTACATAAGACTGACCCCTAACAACAGATGATACTATCTATATTTTTGTCCTTTTATAAACTATTACTAAGAACACATTATACACAAAAAAGCAGTTGCAGCTGATTTTCAAGGTTGTTTAGTGTCAAATTTCTCACTGCATTTTCATAGTTTTCTATTTGAAGGGTAGAATGATTACAGAATATTCAAAGTAGTTTATAAAAAAGGATAAAAATTTTGTTTCAGAAATAACTGTAATATAGAAAAGTCATATTGTATATATAATGCTATGAAAGGAATACTAACATACATTAAAATTGTATAAATTTAAACTAATTTTGGGAAAAAAAATTATCCCAAATTAGTGAAATGTTTTGGTTGCATTCTATTTAAGAAGAAAAAACAATTTGATTGTTTTTAGTAAAATGGTATATATGGTATACTTGAAATATATAATATATAATATAGTATATATTTAGCAAAATGGTGTATATATATATATTGAATAATATAGCATCAAAGAATTACTAATTAGAGGTTCTTAGATCTAATGTACTGAGTAGTTTGTAATTAGGACATTACTTTATTTGAATTGTATATTTGAAGGTATTTGACAAATCTGCTGATTTATAACTTTTACTTTCCTTCATCTTCTGTATGTTATTACTTTTCTCCCTCTCCTTCCCATATTGTGAAGGTGAACCTCAGGCAGTTCTGAATTAAATAGATTTTTCTGAATTTTTCAGTTTTACAAAAGACATTTATTCATCATTTTCCAATTATCTTACAGGATCCTTCAAACCAAAAATGTGGAAGAAAGAAGACCGTGTCATTCAGCAGTATGCCATCGGAAAAGAAAATCAGCAGTGCAAGTGATTGCATCAGTTTCATGCAGGCTGGCTGTGAGCTGAAGAAAGTGCGTCCCAATTCCCGGATATACAATCGTTTCTTTACCTTGGACACAGACCTTCAAGCTCTTCGCTGGGAGCCTTCTAAGAAAGACCTTGAAAAAGCAAAGCTTGATATTTCTGCTATAAAAGAAATCAGGCTTGGGAAGAACACGGAGACATTTAGGAACAATGGACTTGCCGACCAGATTTCTGAGGACTGTGCCCTGTCTATACTCCATGGGGAGAATTATGAGTCTTTGGATCTGGTTGCCAATTCAGCTGATGTAGCAAATATTTGGGTTTCTGGTTTACGGTACCTAGTTTCTCGAAGTAAACAACCCCTTGACTTAATAGAAGGCAGCCAGAATACTCCAAGGTTCATGTGGTTAAAAACAGTATTTGAAGCAGCAGATGTTGATGGCAATGGGATTATGTTAGAAGATACATCTGTAGAATTAATTAAACAGCTCAACCCTACCCTGAAGGAATCTAAGATCAGGTTAAAGTTTAAAGAAATTCAAAAGAGCAAAGAGAAACTAACTACCAGAGTCACAAAAGAGGAATTTTGTGAAGCTTTTAGTGAACTTTGTACCAGACCAGAAGTTTATTTCTTACTCGTCCAGATATCCAAAAACAAAGAATATTTAGATGCCAATGACCTCATGCTGTTTTTAGAAGCTGAACAAGGAGTTGCTCATATAACTGAAGAGATGTGTTTAGACATTATCCGAAGGTATGAGCTTTCTGAAGAAGGGAGGCTCAAAGGTTTCCTTGCAATTGATGGCTTTACCCAGTATTTATTGTCACCAGAATGTGACATTTTTGATCCTGAGCAAAGAAAGGTGGCTCAAGACATGACCCAACCATTATCACACTATTATATCAATGCTTCTCATAATACTTATCTAATAGAAGATCAGTTCAGGGGACCTGCTGATATTAATGGCTATGTTAGAGCTTTAAAAATGAGTTGTAGAAGCATAGAACTTGATGTAAGTGATGGACCAGACAGTGAGCCGATCCTTTGTAATCGTAATAATATGACAACACCTCTTTCCTTCCGTAGTGTCATAGAGGTGATAAATAAATTTGCCTTTGTGGCTTCTGAATACCCACTTATCCTTTGCTTAGGCACTCACTGTTCTGTACCACAACAGAAAGTCATGGCCCAACACATGAAAAAGATCTTTGGCAACAAGCTATACACTGAAGCACCTTTGCCATCTGAAGCCTACCTCCCTTCCCCTGAGAAACTGAAAAGAAAAATAATTGTGAAAGGAAAGAAGTTGCCTCCTGACCAGGATATGTTGGAAGGTGAAGTAACAGATGAAGATGAGGAAGCTGAAATGTCTCAAAAGATGTCAGAGGACTATAATGGTGAACAGAAAGTAATGTGTCTCTGTAGAGAACTATCCGATTTGGTATCTATATGTAAATCTGTCCAATATAGAGATTTTGAACTATCTATGAAGAACCAAAGTTATTGGGAAATCTGCTCATTTAGTGAGACAGAAGCTAGCAGAATTGCCAATGAATATCCAGAGGACTTTGTAAATTATAACAAGAGATTCTTATCAAGGGTATACCCAAGTGCTATGAGGATAGATTCCAGTAATTTGAACCCCCAAGACTTCTGGAATTGTGGCTGCCAGATTGTGGCAATGAATTTCCAGACTCCGGGTCCAATGATGGATTTACATACAGGCTGGTTTCTCCAAAATGGGGGTTGTGGATATGTTCTCCGACCCTCCATCATGAGGGATGAAGTCTCTTACTTTAGTGCCAATACAAAGGGCATTGTTCCAGGGGTCTCTCCTCAAGCCCTGCATATTAAAATTATCAGTGGTCAGAACTTTCCAAAACCCAAGGGAGCATGTGCTAAAGGGGATGTCATAGATCCCTACGTCTGTATTGAAATACATGGTATTCCTGCAGACTGTTCAGAACAAAGAACTAAAACTGTTCAACAAAACAGTGATAATCCTATTTTTGATGAAACTTTTGAGTTTCAAATAAACCTGCCTGAGCTTGCCATGATCCGTTTTGTGGTCTTGGATGATGACTACATCGGTGATGAATTTATAGGACAGTATACAATACCACTGGAGTGCCTGCAGCCTGGCTATCGGCACATCCCTTTGCGCTCTTTTGTGGGAGATATCATGGAACATGTGACACTCTTTGTTCACATAGCAATAACCAACCGGAGTGGAGGAGGAAAGGCCCCAAAGCGCAGTCTTTCAGTAAGAATAGGGAAGAAGGTTAGGGAGTACACCATGCTCAGGAATGTTGGTCTGAAAACCATAGACGACATCTTTAAAATAGCTGTTCATCCTTTGAGAGAAGCCACAGATGTGAGAGAAAATATGCAGGTAACATATTCTTATGACATTTGTGTTTTTAATTGAATTCTTTCTTAAGAAAAAATAAAAACAGTGTATTACTACTATTATTATTATGAGCAAGCCAGCATCTTTATATAAGATTTTTAAAGTGCTATCTCTTTTTCCCTCTCTCTGTCTCTCATCTTATTTGATCCTCACAACAACCTTGAGAAGTAAGTACTATTATTATCATTTTCATTTTATAAATAAACTGAGACATAGAGTAACTTGCCCAGTCACACAGCTAATAAGTTTCTGAGGCAAGATTTGAACTAAGGCCTTTCTGTCCCTTGAAACACTAAGCAGCTTTATACATGATTTATCCCTAGAGAAATTATATGAACCATTGTCAAGAATTCATAATAGAGAGCTAAGTTCAGGTCTTCTAAGGGACTTTGTGCAAGGAACAATTTTTCTTGTTTCAAATTGGTAAATATGTTGAGTGTGCCTTATGCTTTTATTTGCATGGTAGTAGGCACATACATCTTTTTGTTAAATTGGACCAATCTGCAATTACCTCCCTTTCAAAACTTCCCTCTCTACTAAATAATCCACTTAAACTTGTAAGTCATTTAGCATATCTATTAATATAATAAATTGCCAATTAGCTATAGATAGGCTATCTGTGCTTTGATTTATTGACAAATGATATTTGCAAATTTATGCTGATTAATGCTCATTCTGTTAAGGATTTGTTATGTTAAAGTTTTCCTTTTGAGGGGGCACTTTCAGTTTTATCGATATACTTTGTTTTGATATCACTTAAATTTATAGATTATGCCACTTTGAGAGAAGTCTCTCAAACAGTTAAGTAATAATTCAGTGACCTCATCTGAAAATGGACACAACATTTCACAAGTATATTACTTCTTCTACCTCTTTAGATCTATTATGAAACATGATTTCATGATTTAGAGTACAAAAGAAGACTATCCATCCATCCATTCATCCATCCATCCATCTATCCATCTATCTATCTATCTATCTATCTATCTATCTATCTGTCTGTCTGTCTATCCATCTATCTATCTATCTATCTATCTATTTACAAGTATGATATATATATAGATATACAAAAGTAGACACACACAATAAGCATACAAATATGCATGACATGGATCATGTACATACCTCATGTATATATGTATATATGTATATGTATATACATTTGAGAAATTGTTTTTCTTGATTATGAATATTTGTTACAATATATTTTTTCTTTTTTTCCCCATCTGAGTAGAAGATGGGAGAGAAAGAAAATAATTTCTATTCATTTAAAAAAAGCAAATTTCACCTTCATTCCTTTACTTTTATTCAGAGAAGACCTATAAACAGAAGCACAGTTCTATCCTATGTTTCCTGGTTAGTTCAAAAGAGGGAAGTCTTCAGTGTAATCATCATGAAAATCAGATTTTTAAACTGGTTTTTATGGACCATTTTATAAGGGAGGCAAGGTGGAGAAACTGAATAGCTTCCTTTCCTTGAGTCATTCTTCAGAAGAGTATCTTTGTTTTATTTGGAATGAATTTTTCCCAAGTAGACCTACTTATCTGTAGGTAGAAAAATACATACCATAATAAAGAAAGCATATTTGGGATATTATTTATTCTCTTGGCTTAGGTATGTTTTTTTTTTAATGCTGAAATTAAAGAAAAAAGTTTGGTATATTTTTCCCAATACTCTTATGCAGAGTAATACTATGCCAAAGTTACTGAAAGGTCCCAGAGCTGAATGAAAGAAAATATTATAAAAATATTAATTTTTCATTTTCTAGTACCATATTTTATCTTAATTTACTTGTTAATGGAATTTTAGCAATTAGGTAGAAATATTATCAAATAAATTTCACAGTGCATATTTTACATATACTTAGTTTGAAAATTCCATTCTATCAATATATATATGAAAAAAATATATTTTTCCTGTTTAAAGAAAGTATAAAAATACCTTGTTTGCCTCTTTTAAATCATTGAGACCCATGTTAGCATCTCTTATTAATTTATTCTGTGATAGTATAAATAATGAGATGAGCTAATATTGCATTTGAAATATTAAATCAGAGGATGATAATTTATTTATCTGACTTTAATAGAATAATTTATATAAATAAGATTCAATACAAGAGACTGATAAACGGAGTATCAACAGAAGGTATTCTAACTAAAGGATAATTTGATGTTTATATTTCCTTAGAGTTTTAGCATTCTGTTATTATGTATAGAAAACATAGATTAGAAAGATTAGAAAATGGCAACAATCACTTTCACTTATTATGTTAGAAACTATTCTCTAGAACTTAAGAACTGTTCTCTATTATGAAAGAGAAAGAAGAACTAGTGTAATAGAAGAGTAAAAAGTAATCATAGCAAAAATTAAAGAAATTATAATTAACAAGTTATTGTTAGTTTAAAAACTATTTTAAATTTTTTTGGAGGAAATTTGCTTTAAAATGCATTAATGTGATCTTTAAAAATGACTTGCTTTGTTCTTATGGAATATGAGAAATTTCTTAAATCAGAGAAGTGTGGAATGATAAATTAGATATTCATATAAATGAATATTGTTATTTTAAAATACTGGTCATTTTTCAATTTACCTCAAATTTTGCAGTTGTTTTAATCTGTTTTGGAATTATAAAAAGTCTTAATAGAATTATCCATTAAGAACAGATGCTTTATAAAGTAGATGTATTGTGTAAAACCATCCAATGTAATTCCCATTTTTTTCCCCTGACAGAATGCAATAGTGTCTGTTAAAGAGCTTTGTGGACTCCCTCCAATTGCCAGCTTGAAGCAGTGCATGTTGACTTTGTCCTCTCGGCTAATAAACAGTGATGATACACCCTCTGTATCTCTCATTATGAAAGATAACTTCCCATACCTGGAACCTTTGGGGACGATACCAGATGTACAGAAAAAGGTCCTAGCTGCCTATGACCTGGTATGAAATTTTACAACCTAATCTAACATTTTTTATAATTGTTTTGTGTGTTTGGATGAGTGTTGCCATTCTTGCGGATTATAGTTTATTTTGCTTTGTTCTACTCATTGAGTAAATGTGGGGAGAATTCTTCTAATTCTATCTATGGAATGCAGGCAGCTACAGGCTGAAATGGCATTCTCCTTATTCCCACCCAAAGTGAAACTTTTTATTTTAAGTTAATATTATTGGTGTTATTGCTAAAACATTGTGTACCAAATATTAGGAATAGTATTGATTGTAAATGTCTCCTATGAAATTGATATACATTGTGAAACAAACTTAGATTTCAGTAGTGATTTGAATGCAATTTTTTTGAAATCTTAGTTTTCTTAGTTGAATTTAAAAACTTTAAAAACATTTATCAAGCACCTGAAAGGGACCACGCTATAGGACTTGAGGATATTTTTAAAAGGATATTGAACACAATCCGAAATGAAGAATCACTGTTTTGCAGAACCTCTTCCCAAATAAGAAGATAAAAAGGAATTAATAATAAAATCCAGTTACTGATATTCAAACTAAATTTCACATTAGTTTTGGCTAGAAGCTCATTTGTTCCCCATATCTCATTATTCATGAAACCTATTTTCTTTCCTTTCTTTTTCCTTCCTTTTTTACTTTCTTCCTCTTCCTTTCTACTGTTGCCAAAGCTGCCACTTATACAGTAGACTGAAGTAATTGCTCTCTAAACAGTGACTTTAGCTCCCCTAGTTACAATCAAAGTTGATGCCATGGAAACTACTTATTTCTTCACTTGATTTTCAAGCTAAGAATTAAAATTCATTCTTTTCAGAGAAGGGGAAGAAACTATTCTCCTAGCCCTGGAACAACAACAACAATAACAACAAACAAGAGAAATCAGGATGGTGACTGGTTGTTTTTGCTGTAGATCCTAAAGTTGGCATTGGCCATCACTGGTTTATTAGTTTTATTGGCTGAATCAGAGCCTGAACATCAACTTTTCTATACATATTTCAGAAGTATCACTTATAATCTGTGTACAGCATGCTTACCTGAAGTTTAGCCCCAAAACTACAGTTGAAAAAATAATAGGCTCATCACTCTCTTGTTCATAATTCCCATTTCTATACAAGTAGTGAACATGACTAGTGCATTTGCTATACATTTGCAGTACCTTATTTGTGCCTCATAGACACTCATGCAGATAGTCTTGAGACCCACTTAAAATAACTGTGAAAACATTTGACTGTCTTAGGTGAACATTTCTTATCAAGAGGATATCCAACTACTCTTGCGGATCTTATATGTACTTAATTATCAGAATGTTGTCTTCCTCATTAGAATGAGTTCCTTTAGGGCAGACATTGTTTCTTTTTATCTTTAGTGTCTGGGTATAATAAATGCTTAATTAAAATACATATTGAATGAATTTGTTGATAAGAGAAAAAAAGAGATATACCTATAATAGTCAGTTTGTTCATCAGTATATCACCAATTCTTTCTTCCCAATATAACTTTCATTTCCTCCATGTACTTTAAATAGTGAAAGATAGTTAAGATTGAATGCTTGGCCTGGAGTCAAGAAGATCTGAGTTCAAATCTCACTTTCAGACACTTACTTATAATGTTATACTGGGCAATGGAAGTTATTTAATTTCTCTTTGCCTCAGTTTCCTCAACTGTAAAATGAACATGATTATAATAGTACCTGCCTTTCAGGATTGTTGGGAAGATAGATTGAAACAATATTCATGAAGCACTTAGCACAGTGCCTGGAATGTTGTAGGTACTTAATAAATTCTTTGTTGTTTTTCAGGCATTTTATTTTTGTCAAACTCTTTGTAACTCCATTGGGGTTTCCTTGGCAAAGATACTGGAGTGGTTTGTGATTTCCTTCTCCAGCTCATTTGATGGATAAGGAAACTGAGGTAAAGAGGATTATGTGATTTGCTCAGGCTCATATAGCAGCTAAGTGTCTCAGGCCAGATTTGAATTTAAGAAGATCAGTTTTTCTGACTATAAGCAGGGCAGTCTATTCACTTGTGTCACTTAGCTGCATTTGATAAAATCTAGTTCTTTAGAATGTAAACTCCTTGTGGGTAGGAACTTATTTTGCCTTTCTCTAAGTGCTTAACACAGGGCACAAAGGCCAGGGCATAGGAGACAAAAGTAATATGCTGATAATTTTGGCAAAGAAGTAAGTAATACACTTTTTTTGTTGCCTAAGGTACAGTGTTTGCTTTAGGTTAGTTAGTATTCCTCATGCTTTTATTTCTTTAATATTTGTTTCTGGGATATTCTAAATGTTACTTTTTGTAGAAGCATGGGCTTTGTTGTGTGTGAAAATAATAGTTGTTTCAATTCAATAAATGGGCATGATTTAAAGCAGTTTCATGAGTTCTCTTTATCCCTTGAAGAGATTGTCCTTTAGTTTTATGATGGGGAATAGAAACTTGTAGGCTGTTTATGAAATATGATTAATGCCCTAGATAGAAAGACAAAGACTTAATATGCTGTGGAAAACAATTCTACAACATAGGAATATGAGTTAGATATGTGATAATTGAGGTACTTAAATTGGACCCCAATCATTACAAATTCAGGATTTGGCAGAAATTGCACTTTTCTAGTTGTCTTGCCTTGGGAAGAAAAAACAGCAACTATATTCAATAAATGGATAAGAAAATACAGTTTTCTTTGGCTTAGAGGACAAAAGACCATGAAAATAATTCTACAGAAAAAAGGTTTGGCTAAACAACCATTCTATGCTGATAATCAAATGCTTGTATTATGTGTCAGGCACTATGCTAAATATAAAATAAGAGATAAAAGATAGTCCCTGTCCTCAAGGAGCTTACAAGCCAGCAACATTAATGAATATTATTATCCTTACAATGGTCCTTTTTATTTTAATATTTTTTTCAATTATATGTACAATTGTTTTTTTTACATTCATTTTTTTAAAATTTGGGGTTCTCAATTCTTTTCCTTCTTTCCTCCCCTCTCTTGTCATTGAGAGAGTAAACAATTTGATTTGGGTTATACATGTAGTTACGAAAAACATATTTCCTTATTAGTCACACTGTGAAACAAAGCACAGTCTCCTCCCTCTTCCCAAACAAAATAAACCAAGAAAAGTTTAAAGAATTATATGCTTCAGTCTATACTCAGACATTATCAGTTCTTTCTCTGGGATGTAGATAGTATTTTCCATCATAAATCCTGCAGCATTGTTTTAAATTATTATAATGCTGATAATAACCAAGTCATTCAGTTGATCATTGTTCAATATTGCTGTTACTATGTACAATGTACTTCTGTTCTGCTCACTTCATTTTGATTAGTTCATATAAATTTTTCCAGGTTTTTCTTAAAGCATGCTGTTTGTCATTTCTCATAGTACTACAATATTTTTATCACAACATTCAACCATTCTGCAATTGATAGGCTTCCCCTCAATTTCCAACAATCACCTAAAATCACTATAACTATTTTGTAGATATAGGTTCTCTTCCTTTCTAAAAATATCTCTTTGGGATACATCCCTTGTAGTGGTATTGGTGGGATAAAAGTATGAAGTTTTCTAAGTCTTTAGGTATAGTTCTAAATTGCTCTCCAAAATGTTTGTATTGATTTAGTATGTATTAATGTTCTAATTTTGCTATCCCCAACAGCATTGGTCAATTTTCTTTTCAGTAACATTAGCCAATCTGGTTGTTGTGAAACATTTCTCTAATCAAAGTGATTGAGAGCATTTTTATATGAATATAGTAGTTTTGATTTCTTCAACTAAAACTGCATGTTCATATCTTTTGACTAGTTATCAATTATGGAATGACATGTATTCTTATAATTTTTTCTGATAGTTTTTTTTAAGTTTATTTTTTTTAATACATATTGCTTTATGGATCATGTTGGGAGAGAAAAATCAGAGCAAAAGGGAAAAACCATGGGAAAGATAAAAAAAAAACAGAAAAAAGAAGTGAATGTAGCATATGTTGATTTACATTTAGTTTCCTTAGATCATTTTCTGGATACAGATGGCATTTTCTGTCTAAAGTCTATTGGAATTGCTTTGGATCACTAAACTGCTGAGAAGAACCAAGCCTCTCATAGTTGATCATCACACATTCTTGCTCTTTATTGTGTACACTGTATTTCTGGTTCTGCTTGTTTCACTCAGCGTCAGTTCATGTAAATGTTTCCAGGCCTTTCTACAATCAGCTTATTGATAATTTTTTACAGAACAATAATATTCTTTTACCTTCATATACCACAATTTGTTCAGCCATTCCCCAATTGATGGGCATATACTCACTTTCCAATTCTCTGCTACCAGAAAAAGAGCAGCTAAAAACATTTTTGTGCATGTGGGTCCTTTTTTCTCCTTTATGATTTCCTTAGGCTACAGACCCAGTAATGGCACTTATGGGTCAAAAGGTATGCACAGTTTTATAGCTCTTTGGACATAGTTCCAGATTGCTCTCCAGAATGGTTGGCTTATTTCATAGTTCCACCAACAATATATTAGTATCCCAGTTTCCCCATTTCCCATCTCCTCCAATATTTATTATTATCTTTTCCTGTCATCTTAGCCAATCTGAGAGGTGTGAGGTGATATGTCAGAGTTGTTTTAATTTGCATTTCTCTAATCAATAGTGATTTAGAGCACTTTTTCATATAGCTATAAATGACTTTAACTTTGTCATCTGAAAATTGTTCACATCCTTTGACTATTTGTCAATTGAGGAATGACTAGCTTTCTTATAAATTTGATGCAGTTCTTTATATATTTTAGAAATTTACTTCCTTTTTAATCTTATTTCTGTTGGCATTTTTATAAATTTATATATACTTATATGTAAATTTATAAATTCAGATCTCTATATATTTGAGAAATGTGACTTTTATCAGAGAAACTTAATATAAAAATCCTCCCCTATTTTCTGCTTTCCTTTTTACCTTGATTGCATTGGTTTTATTTGTGCAAACACTTTTTAATTTAATGCAATCATATTTATGCATTTATTAAATAAGCTTTATTTTATATCTTGTAATGCCATATATTTTTTGGTTACAAATTTTTCCCTTACCCATATCTGACAGCTAAATTATTTCATATTACCCTAATTCGCTTATGGTATTACCCTTTATGTACAAATCATGTAATCTATTCCACTTTCCAATTCTGTTTTATTGATGAGTAAATTCCATTTATGCTCAGAGTTATGATTTTTAAATGTATATTTACCTCCATCCTACTTTTTCTGATTTATCCTCTCTCCTCTCACTCTATCCTTCTTCAATAGTGTTTTGTTTCTTACCTCTGCCTCTCCCAATCCTCACTCCCTTCTATCAGCCCCTCTCTTTCTCTAGATAGATTACATACCTAAATGAGAAGATATATTATTCTTGTTTTGAGCCAATTCTGATGAGGGTAAGTGCTGTCTACCACTCCCACTTCCATATTTTCCTTCACTATTAAAACTCTTTTGCTTTTTTTTTATGTCAGATAACGTATCCTTTCTATCTTCCTCCTCCCCTAATCTGAATGCATCTTTATTTTTCACATTTATTTTTATTTTGGGGGGTTATCTCTAAACCATCCCATCACAATTAATTCATACCCCTGTCCTCTATGTATATTCCTTCTAACGGCCCTAATAATGACAAAGTTCTTAAGAATTACAGTATCCTCTTCCCATATAAGGATGTAGCAGTTTAACCTTATTGAATTCCTTAAGATTTCTCTTTCATCTTTAACTTTTTTTTTTTTTTTGCTTGTTTTGAGTTTGCATTTGAAAGTCAAGCCATTAAATGTTTGACTTTCTTCTAACCTTGCCTATTGACTCTTCTCTCTCTCTGTAACTTTCCTTGAATATGATAATCCCTATGTGTGAAATACTCCTTTTTTTCACCTCCACTTCATCAAATCTCTGTTCAGTAATTCAGTTGTGTCAGAATCTTTGTGACCCCTTCTAGTATAGCATGCTAATGCTGGACATGGAGTTTTCTTGGGAAAGACACTAAAATAGTTTGCTATTTCCTTCTCCAGTGGAATAAAGCAACTTGGCTAAGGTCACACAGCTGGTATCAGAGGCCACATTTAAATTCAGGTCTTCATGATCCTTGGCCACCACTCTATCTACTGAGCCACCTCCTACACCCTAGGAATTCTTTGCTTACAATTTCAGCCCAAGTACCATCACCTAGAGTAAGCCTTTCTAATTTTTGTAGTTATTAGTACCCTTTTCCAAGAAATTGTATTTATGTATTGATATAGTCTTTAATTTTTTTATGTGCATGTTTCCTCCCAAAATAATATAACACTTTAAGGATAGGGACTGTTTCGGTTTTTTTGACTTTGTATCTGCAATACTTGGGGACAGTTCCTGACAAATGGCAAATGCTTAATAAATGGTTACTGAATGAATGAAAAGTTGGTTGAACCAAAGGATGAAGATCTTAAATTCCAGGCTAAGATCAATAGGAAATTACTCAAGTGACTTTTGAGCGGGGGTTGTAAAATCACCAGGGTTTTGTTTTGTTTTGTTTTGTTTTTTCTTAAGAAGATTTTTGGAGAATCTGGAGGCAGGCAGATCAGTTAGGTCAGAGATTCTTAAACCTACCTCTCTCTCTCTCTCTCTCTCTCTCTCTCTCTGTGTTATGGACTCCTTCAATAGTTTGGTAAAATCCATGAATGCTTTTCAGATTTATAAATCTATAAAATAAAATATATAGAATTACCAAGTTGCCAATTACATTGAAATATAATTATCAAAATATTTTGAAAACACCAGGTAAAAGACTCCTGAGTTAGATAATAATTTTACATATAAAATACCGAAAGAACTAATAATCTACATGGAGAAACCATGCATATGCATAAATAGTAGCAATGCAAGATTGCATATGGTTGTTTTTTCTTAACAATAATAATTCCTATAATTGTGACCCTCTTGGGGATTTATAGCAACTTGAACGTCTTATGATAGAAAAATTCAGATTAGCTTTATATAACTGTAGTGCGTGAATCATTGAGAAAGACAGTCTATGCATGCTCTAAACACAGCTCAATTATGCAAGACTTACAATGCATTGGAATTATTCTTAAGAACACCCTGGTGCCAAACTATCATTCTCCACTTTTCCTTTTTTGTCTGATTTAATCTTGGTTAAATCTAGTTTTTTCATAGGAAAAAATTCTTTCTGCAAAGTGCATAATGTATCTATATGATTTTGAACATTAAGTATCCTTGTAATTGGACAGGGATACCTAGCATAAACACTATCAGTTATCTACTATATATCTATCAATCATCTATTTATCAACATATTTATCAATTTTCTACCAATTATCTGTCCATCTATCATCTATTTATTCTACTTTGAATATCACCTACTCCTTCCCTCTCCTAGCCAGATTTCCCTAAAGACAATGATTCTAGCCCTTTTCCAAGTCTAACAAAAATCCCTCCATGTTACAGAGACCTTTATCCTGTGCTAACAACATAAAACATAAAATGAAACATAAAAATGAAACAAATGATGTTTTCTCTCCCTAACTTGAATATAACCTCCTCAGATGCTGTGACCTCATTTTTCTTCCTTTAAATTACAACCAATAAGACAAGGCACAGTGGATTTGCTGGCTTATAAAGAATGTTTATAAATACTATTGAATGACTTTCTTCATTTTTTTTTTTTTTTCATCTTTAAAGGCTGATATTTTGATTTCAGTCTTGTTAGATGTAGTATAAGATGTCTCTTGATGCATGGCCGGGGAACTCTTGTGGGTTCCTTGTGATTTCTTGTATTTGAATTAATATACAGAATATTTATTGAATCAAGAATGTCTTGGGTAAATTAGCCAGAGGTCAAAGTGGTTAAAGAGTATATGTAGCTATAAAAAAACAAAAAACTTCAAAGCAATTTCTGCAGATGATTTCTAGACTATATTCTTGAACATTAACATAGAAGTTAAAATAGAATTTCCGAAGATATAGGACAACTAAATACAATTTATAATACATTGACCTAATGTACCTGAATACTTTACCTTGTCTATAAAAGGGAACTGGGAAATGAGTATTACAAGAAAACTCTCAAATTGAGTTAATTGCTATCTAATGCAGAAGGATGATGCAATGGATAATACTCCAAGCCTGCAGTCAGTCTTAGTAGCTGTGTGAACCTGAATAAGTTACTTCACTTCTATATGCCTCAGTTTCCTCATCTATAAAATAGAGATTATAATATCATCTGCCTCTTGGGATTGACATGAGGATCAAATAATATATTTGTATAGTATTTTGCAAACCTTAAATCACTATATAAATAATAGCTAGCTTTTTTTTTTTTTTTTTTTTTAACAATGGAAGCAATATGATCCATATGGGCCTTCCTAACCAAGGGTTTTTGAGCAGAAAAAAATAATTTTTCAAGTATTTGGGGTTATTCCATAGTTCTGAGAGGTATTATGTTCTCAAGTGATACTAAGAATCAGAGATAAGAAAAAGAGGCAATGTCACTGTGAAATCCCAGCTGTGTTGAAGTCCCAATTCTCACATATATTGCTTGTATAACTCTGGAAAAATTGATTATTCTATGAGTTCTCCAAGGAACCAAGCTATAAAACTGCCAATTTGCATTGGTAGAGCGATTTTCCTTATCCTGAATTCTCTACATCAATTTAATTACAAGGATGGGCAAAAAAATATTGTTTTTCAAAGCAAAAAAAGTTGGTCTTCTAAGAGTACAAATATATTTTATCAAAATATTTTGAATTCCAACCAAACAAATAAAACATTCCTTCCTCATCCAGGAATATTAGTTTTCCTTAGTATGTCTATCATATTAGTGTTAATCATACACAAAATAATTGACTCAAAGGATAATAATGGGGTTAGTGGAAAAAAACCCACTTAAATAAAACAATAATTTATTGACATGCATCACTTACAAAGAACCACAACCCAAAGATTCAAGTCATAGATCCCAGCATCCTAATATATCAGAATTGGATGGATTCTTAGGGGCTGGAATTCTAGAAGTTCCAGATGTAGCTAACTAATAGTCATCCAGCCTTGGCTTGAAGACTTCAGTGAGGAAAACCTTCTTCTTCCAGAGACAGTCCTTCATACTCATATTTTTCCTTACATTGAGCCTAAATCTACTTCTCTGTATTAATTACTCCTGTTTTTTTTTCCCCCTGAGGGAAAAGTAGAGCAAATTTAATACTTTTCCCACATGATAACTTTGAAAATACTTGAAAGAGAGCCATTATGTACTTTTGTTTTTCTTTTGCCAGGCTAAACATCTCCATTTTAAAAGCCAATTCCCATAAATATTGAGATCGTTTTTTTAAACTTGATCACTAATTTTGTATATTCTCCAACTTATCCTTTCTAAAATGTGTCACTTAGAACTATAATACTCCAATTGTGGTTTGACTGGTAAGAATGCAGTGGAATCTCTTTGATCTTGGACACTGTATAGCTCTTGATGTGGTTTCCACTGGACCACTTGAGGTTCCTGCTGCATAAATTCCACATTTTGTCTCTTAGTTCTCATGCTCTCTTTCAAGTCTTAGCCCAAAAGGACTTTCCTAGTCCTCCCATCTGCCAGTGTGGTCTCCTCTGAAATTACCTCTTATCTATTCTGTATATGTCTTATCTGTATCTGGTTATTTACATTCTGTCTTCTCATTAGAATGTGAACACCTCAAGGCTCTGGTTTTGTATTACTTTATAGTTTAAGCACTTAGCACAGTGTTCTGCATATAGCAAACAATTGATAAATGGTTTTTGATTGATCATTAATTTAATCCACTCCCTTTTGACTCATTTAAAATTGCAGAATATGAAAATTCATCTATCTTTTTTCAAAATAATGTCTAATTACAGTATATCTTCTAACTTGTAATTATAAAATTAATGTCTTGAACCTGATTTTAATATTCTCTCTCTTAGGCACACACATCTATCTATATTTATATCCATATCCCTGTTACATTTAATCTTATTTGCTTTGGCCCAATATTCTAGCTATTGTTTTTTGACTCCTGACTGGTATCAACTTTGCCTTCTTGCATTGTCATATGCATTTTTTTTCCTTTTTATTGTTCAAGATATTTCATTGATGGAGACTATATGGCCAGTAGTTTTTTAAATTGTCCAAAACAACAAATGGCACAGCAGTAATTAGTAAGAGAGCTAATTAGATTGCAGAATGTTACCCTTCTTTAAAAAGATAACTTGAAAAACATACAACAGATATTTAGATAAATAAATGTGAAAAAAAAAAAAAGACAATGAAGTTTTCTAAACATGTGCTTAGTTTTCTCCTGAGCAGGTACTGTGTAACAAGACAAGAAACTGTGTTACAAGTTCTCATCTATGACATGATTCAAGGTCTTTTCCTCTCCAAATAATATTGACAACTGACTCCAAAAAAACAAAACAAAACAAAACAAAACAAAAAAAAACACAACAACTTAGCTGCCTAGGCAACTTATCAGATTGGTGATACCTTTAATGTCATCTACCAATCTGATGAGTATGGCATTTGTGGTTTATCTAAGTCTCTGATCAAAAATAATAAACGAGTATTTATTAAGCTCCTACCATATTCTATGCATAGGAGCAAACTTGGATTCTAGGGTACCATTCTAAGTATCTCCTTTTAAGTAAACATGGGATTATTCTTTTGGTCTGATCTTGTCCATAATAATAACATCAGAGACTATCAAATTTTTGCTAAAATACAGGTAAATTATAGCATTTCTTTGGTCTTTTCAAATAAACCTATTAGAAAAATAAATATAATTAGTCTGGCCTGGTCTGTTTTATATAACCTTTGGTGGTTCTTTTTGATCCTATTTTCTTTTTTCAAATGATCACAAAACCATTCCTTTATATATATTATATATTTTTCCAAAAAGTAGTGTAGCTTATCAGATTACTATTTCTTTCCTCTTTTGAAAATAGGGACCTCATTGTCCTCCTTCAGTCCTTTGGCACACCTCTTAATCTCTATGATGTCATTCACAGTGGCTCAGCAATAGCATCTGCCAGTATTTTTTTTTAATGGTCTAATAGTGACTTGAACTCAAGGGCACCTTAATGCTCTCTTATACTCTCTCTCACTTGTCTTTGGATTCAACTCCTTTCTAAGCCATTTTGTTCTATTCTTTTCCATCAGAAAATGATTCTTCTTAGTAGAGAAAATAACAAAATTAGAGTTGAGTAGATATATCCACTGTCTCTTGTCCATTATCATGGTCCTAACTGTCTTGGGAAGTGGTCTTATCCTTTCTTTGACTCTCCTCTTTCCCCTCTGGGGAGGTTTTCTGGATGCATGCCCTAGTAAGAGAGCAGAACTCTCTATTGCTATTGTCAGGGCAACAAATAGCTGCCTCATTAGCCCTCAGCAGTGAGTCACCAATCACTACTATTCATCTCTACTTCCTCTAACCCTTACCAGATGACTCTTGACAAAATCAATTTGACACTGTGTAATGGAGCTGATGAAAGCTCTTCAGAGTTGGCAAAAATTTCTATTGGATAACAGTATTACTTGAACATTGGGGACCTAAGAGATATTAGGAAACAAGCAAGCAAGGGCGATTCCATGTGGCAATTGGGTTTTAGTTTATAAGAAATATTATACTTACAAAAAATATTTCACTCAAAACAAATAAAGATTCAATATAACATATCTCCAAAGCAATAGTACAAAGAGGTTTTTCTTTAGTTCATGTCATATAAATATCTACTTTGCGATTTTTAAAATATCTGATATGTTTTGGATCCAAAAAGAATAAAATACATAACAAAATAAAGATTGACCTGTCTGTATTCATTAGGTGATGTAATGCACAAAAATGCTTTGCAAACCTTAAAGCACCATATTTGTCAGGATTTTTTTGCTAATGTTATGCAAAGAAAAACATTTATTTAATATTTTCTCATTTATTCCTAAACAAATTATGGAGCTAAAGTCTTATTTAATTCATGATTTCTAACCGGATAAAAATTAATTTAAAATCACACCTAAGAAATCTCATATTCAGTTAATGGATCACTGTTCCTTCTATATGGTTGAATGACCAGAGCCAAAGAACAGTGATGAATGAATTAGTGTCTTTCATGGGATTTTCTCCTTGATAGATTTCTGTTTAATCTTTTTGTCAATATTTTGAATAAAGTCCTAGGTGGCATGAATATCAAATGACAGAAAGTGGGGAGGATTGCTAATTGATATCATAATGAAGGTTCAAAGTACTCTTGACACATGAGGATGATAGATTGAATTGTTTAAGACAATCTTAATCGGGACAAATGAAAAGTGTTCTACTTTTGTCATAAAAGAGAGAAGCATGGTGATCTCATCCATGTGAAAAAACAAAACACCTGTGTATTTTTCACATACTGAAAGCCAAATATAATTTAATGTCAGGAAATGGAAGTAAAAAACAGAAACCTAGTTTTCAGGATGAGAAAATGATAGTTCTGTTATATTTAGCTCTGGACAGATAAGACTTGGAATTTCTATGATCAGTGTTGGTTGTCACATTTTATGAATGACATGGATAAGGTGAATATATCCAGAAGACATGGTGAAGGTACATGAAAGAACTGGGGGTGCTTAGCCTTGATAAAACAAAGTTTTTGATGGATTGTAGGGAGGAAAAGGAATAATTGGTGTAGTCAGTCAATGCTGGATTGTTATGTGGAAGAGGAATTAGGTTGGTCTTGAATGGTCTCAGAAAAAGCAACTAGGAACAATGTTTCAGAGATTAATGTTTTGGGTCAATATAAGGATAAACCTTCTTATTGGATAATGGATTGACCTGCTTGATATGACCTCACTAGAGGATTTCAAGCAAAGACAGATTATCCATTTGTCAATGAGATTGTAGGGGTGATTTCTGTTTAAGTATAAGGTAACTAGGTAAAAGCTAAGGCTTTTTTTTTTCTTATTGGTCCAGTTCTGAGATTCTCTGAAAATGACTCTGCAGTGGTCAGAAAGGATTTTTATGGCATAGGTAGGAATAAAGGTGACAATTTGTGGAATGAGTAAACTAATGAGTCTGGTGATATAAAAGAAGGCATTCCAAGAGAAAGCAAATACAATATAAGCAGTCATGGAGGCTGAAAATAATTATTTTCTGTTTCCTTGACTTTGTCTACTATGGAAAAGGGAACAATGTATTAATGAGTAGAGTTAAATAAAGTTGAACAATTAAAATAAAGCTCAGAATGTATAGAGCCTTAACAGCTGGTTCAAAAATGGGAGCTACTGAAGATTGTTGAACAAAGAAATGGTATTATGAAAGTGATGTCATATTATGTGCTTTTATGGTTTAAGCCCCTAGATTGACTATGCCATTATTCCAAGTTAAGTATAAATAAGAAGCAGCAGGTAAATATGGGAAAGATTTGGGAGATGAGATTGAAATCCCAAAGAACATTAGCAATTTAGAGAAATGGTCAGGAACAAATGAAATAAAATTTTGCAGGAACTTTAACAAAAAAGCTCCACTTAATAATCAGGTACACAGAGAAATGTTTACAAAATGTATGCATGGGTAATTTTTCAACATTGACCCTTGCAAAACCTTCTGTTCCAAAATTTCCCTTCTTTCTCTATCCCCTCCTCTAGATGGCAGGTAGTCCAATACATGTTAAATATGTTAAAATATATGTTAAATCCAATATATGTATACATATTTATACAATTATCTTGCTGCCCAAGAAAAATTGGATCAAGAAGAGAGAAAAAAAAACTGAGAAAGAAAACAAAATGCAAGCAAACAATAAAAGAAAGAGTAAAAATGCTATGTTGTGATCCACACTCAGTTCCCACAGTCCTCTCTCTGGATGTAGCTGACTCTCTTCATCACTGAACAACTGGAAGTGGTTTGAATCATCTCATTGTTGGAGAGAGCCACTTCCATCAGAATTGATCGTATAGTTTTGTTGCTGGGTATAATGATTTCCTGGTTCTGCTCATTTCACTCAGCATCAGTTCATGTCTCTCCAAGCTTCTCTAAAATTATCCTGTTGGTCATTTCTTACAGAACAATAATATTCCATAACATTCATATACCACAATTTATTCAGCCCTTCTCAATTAATGGGCATCCACTCAGTTTCCAGTTTCTTGTCACTACAAAAAGGGCTGCCACTAAGATGTTTGCACATATGGGTCCCTTTCCCTCCTTTAAGATCTCTTTGAGATATAAATCCAGTAGAAACATTGCTGGATCAAAGCGTATGCACAGTTTTATAGCCCTTTGGGTATAGTTCCAAATTGATCTTCAGAATGGTTGGATCCATTCATAGTTTCCCCAACAATGTATCAGTGTCTCAGTTTTCCCCCACCCCCTCCAACATTCCGCATTATCTTTCCCTGTCATGTTAGCCAATCTGACAGGTGTGTAGTGTCTTACTTAAGACTTACTTAAGACTTGTCTTAATTTGCATTTCTCTGATCAATAGTGATTTGGAACACCTTTTCATATGACTAGAAATAGTTTCAATTTCTTCATCTGAAAATTGTCTGTTAATATCCTTTGTCCATTTATCAGTTAGAGAATAGCTTGAATTCTTATAAATTTGAGTCAGTTCTCTATATATTTTAGAAATGAGGCCTTTATCAGAACCTTTGACTGTAAAAATATTTCCTGAACTGTTATCCTTCAAAGAAAGATATAGAATTTAAATTTGACCCATCCATATCTTAGGACATAAGAAATGCAAATTGCATACTCACTCCCTAACACACACACACAGAGTCACATACATACACACACACACACACACACACAGAAAAAGAGAGAGAGAGAGAGAGAGAGAATCAGTCTAAATAGTAATATGTGTAGGTAGGTGGCAAAGTAGTGACTCCAAAGTCTGGAAAAAGGAAGGCTCATTTTCATGACTTCAAATATAGCCTTAAACACAATATATAAAATTACTAGCTGTGTGACCCTGAGCAATTTTCTTAATCCTATTTACCTCAGTTTCCTCATCTGAAAAATGAGCTATAGAAGAAAGTGGCAAATTATTCCAGTATCTTTGCCAAGAAAACACAAAATGGGATCAAGGAGAGCTGGTCATAACTGAGATAACGAAACAACAAGGTGTCTTCCTATCTCTTCATTTGTGATTTCGTTTGTTTGTTTAGGGAACTGTGAGTGAAACTCTCTCTTTATCAGTGAAGATCAACATCTTTTACCATATGAACCTAGACAGTTGAGCAGTGAAAAGTAAAGTGATACCCAGAGTCTCAAAATCAGTATCACAGGCAGCAAGTGAACCCATATTTTTGACTTAAAATTGAGCTGTTATGCCGAGCTACCTTCTGTACAGATATGAGATATGGAATTAAGTACTATATAAAATTGTAGCTAAAAATTTTGGCATTAGAAGTGTGTTACTATTGGACAAAAATGATAAAGACATTTGGATTCCAAAAAAACACACATAACAATATTAATATGGGAAATAATCCCTTCTATATGAAATATAGCTGAAACCTGAACCAGAATATTTTATCCAATTTCAGATGATGTGGAGAACTTGAGAGGTAGAAGGAAAGAGGAGTGTAATGCAGATTGAAGAATTAAAGAATGACTCTACATAGAAAGGTGAAAGAAATGGGGGATATTTAATTCTAAGAAGGGAAATTTGAGAGTGTTTGTGTACCAGAAATTCATTAATAACAGTAAATTTAATTGCCCTCAGGGCAATCCAAAAGAAAACCGATTTGAAATGAAGCCATGGCTTCTTTCCAAAACAAGTTTAGAATAACTTTTTAAAAAGAGAATAGATTTACATTTGGCAGAAATCATTTAGTTATGGCTGTTTCCAAATAAAGACAGACAGACTAAGTGATACTTCAAGCTTCCTTTCCATAGAATCTCAGAATTTTTTAATTGCAAGTTACCTCAATAATCATCTGGATTATACGATCTTTAAAAGGAACCAACTTTAGTATATCCATTCAGGACATACTATAGTCTCAATATGCAATCTTCCAAAGAGGGAGATCCTACTCTGTCATGAAGCAGCCCATTTTACATACCTCAGCAGGTTTAATTTTTTAAGAAGTATTCTCTAATATCAGGCCAAAATTTGCCTCATTTCAACTTCTACATATTGCTTTTTACTTCTGATACAAAATAGAACATCCATTAAGTTAACTCTAACTCCAAGGCCATATTCATATGTTAGTTTTCTTGTGAGTAAAAAAAAAGATCAGTCAATAAAGATATATATATATATACACATACATACATATATATACACATACATATATATGTATATATGTCATTCACTGTGTTTCAGGTTTCAGACACTGTGTTAGGATCTGGAGAAACATACAGAAAAATGAGGCACTTTCTGTTCTCAAAGAAATTTGCATCTTGCCAGAAGGAAATTTGCATTATAGTATACAATGGAAGTAATATTGGGTTTGTAGTTCAAAAGACTTAGGTTATTTATATATATGTATACACACACATATATGTATGTATGTATAATGTCTCTACTACTAACTGATTGTATGACTTGAGATAAGTCACATAATTCAAGTCAACCTTTTTATTTTTAAAAATGTTTTTTCAATATATTTTTTAAAATAAAAGCACTATTAGGTATGCAATTTTGCTTTTCTAGGCCTCAGTTTCCTTTTCTCTAGAATCATATAGCAGGGCTTGATAATTGTTTCATCTAGCTTTTCATTCTGTGATTCCAAAAATTTACATGTTATTTGTTTGTCATATGGTTGAAACTTTGAGACATTCTTTGAGAAGAAATATTTCCCTTATCTATATTTCACCAAAACATGTCAGTTACTAACTCTTTTCAGAATAAGTCCTTTAAAAATTTGCTACAGAAAATCATAAAACATTTTTTAAAATATGATTGAAAACTTAACAAATAGTCCTTGAAATAAATGGCAATTTCAAAATTATAAATGTAGAAAATAATGAACAAATAAAAAGCTAGTTCTGGCTTTATGTTAGCCACTTTTAGAAGCTGCTGAAGGAATTCTAAGTGGAATAGTGATGAGAATATAGAATTTATCAGGAAAGAAATAGTTATTATATTTCTACTATGTGTCCACTATTGGGCTATATGCTTTATTAATATTACCCCATTTGATCTTCACAATAAACTTGATTAATCTCATTTTATAGCTGAGAAAATTGAGTAACACAGAGATTAAATAATTTCCTTAGTGTCACCCAGGTAGTAAATAACTGAAACAAGATATGAAGTCAAGTCTTTTTAAACTTCAAGCTCAGTGCTCTCTCTACTATGCCACTAGCTACTTGTAGGAAGAAATGAATTAAAACCCTTCTAATATGTGTAAACCTAGAAAAATCATTTAATTTCTTTTGGTTTTGTTTTCCTTATCTACAAAATGGAGATATTAATATCATCTACCTATTAAGATTATTGTAAGGATCAAAGAAGATAATGGCAAGCACTATATAAATATTAACTATTTGTTTTAAGTCATAAATATACAATATCATGATATGTTCCGTAGATATTTGAAAGTTAATATTTCTTTAAGTCTGCCTTTCATGGAGCAGGTGTCTGCATGTCTAAGAATAGGATTGTCAACTACCTTATTCTGGGCATTCTTAATATTTCAGTGGGTCTGTGATCTCATTGCTTAAATATTTTCTTCATTGATTCAAATTGCAATTCACATATGGCTGCCCTCTCTTTATTACTCTTGTCCATGTATTCTTATAAACCTAACACTGTATATCTTCACCTATAATTCTGGGGTCTTTTTCTTATTTTCTTAGTCTTTTTGAGGTAACAACAGATCTCAAAGACTCTCCATTAAATATTTCTCTCTTTCTCTACATAGTTAATTCATTTTTTTCTTCCTTGTCACATATTTTTACATCACTATTTTTTTCTTAGTAATTTATTATTTGTTATGCACTGCAGCCTACTCCTGCCCACCATATGCTTCTCCATTGCCCTCTAGGTGACCTCAACTAAAATTCTCTTGTGATTACAGTATTCCATGATTTATAGCAATAAACATTATCAGCAGATTATTGGTACAAAAATAATAAGATCCTTTCATTTTTAAAGGGAAGCTTTTCACTAAAAGAACTATGTCATTTTTCCAAAGATAATCCAAGATTCTACTTCCTGTGCAATCTTCACCCAGCACATTGTCTATTTTCAGAGTCTTTCCAAAACAAATCTAATGATGAACAAGATTGATGGATTGCCTATTCAGCTCAATGTAAACATTCTTCATCTTCTAAGTTTTTCTATCTCTCTCAAAACTGGATATAGTGCTCCAAAAGTGGTCAGATCATCAATGAGAATAGCCTAATTCTTCTGAGTGAGCATGGCTCTAATCCATGAGGCTCTACAATATTTTGAATGAACAGTTCCAGATTTTATACTTCTAATAGAAATACATCAATCATTAATAATGAGGCTCATTAGACATATAGATGTTTATATACCTCTTCTAATTAAATAAGAATCAAATACAAAATGGTCTTCATTGAAATGCTCAATCCAATCACTTACGCAGAAATAAGTGCCTTAAAGTCAATGTAGCAGAAATGTGTATACACACATACACATTCACAAAAAATATGTATATATATATATGTGTGTGTGTGTGTTCATTTAATTGTCAATATAATTCTCTGAGGTAGGTGATATAATTAAACTTATTTTATAAATGAAGAAATTGAAGCTAAGAGAGTTTGACTTGCCAAAATTCACATAGCTAGTAACAATTTATAGCAGATTTGAACTTAGAACTTAGTAATGTCACCTATCTGCATAAATGTTTATGTAAATGAATTTAACTGAATTTTAAAACAATATTTATAAACCCTTTTAATTTTCCATTCTCTAGGCTAATTGTCTCTAGTTCTTGCCATTCTTTTTGTAGTTTCAAGTTCTCATACTTTTCTGGTCACCTTTCTCTGGATGTACTTATTTGTCTATGTCATTCTGAATGTGACACCAAAAATTTATTTAATATTATGTGTATGTATATGTGTGTGTCTGTGTGTAAGTTTAGAGGGTTGATTTAAGTGTTTCCTTAGAATGTCTGCTATGTTGAAACAAAACTTATATTTAAGAAGTAAAATGTTACAAAATGTATGTTACCTAGAAGTGAAATTATTCTCCCTATGTGGTACGATTAACAAAGAGGACAATAGAATGATCAACTTATCCCAAACATTTTATTTGTTTGGTGCATTCAAAAATTGATTTAGCCTTTTCTATTAAGCATATTATGTTTGATTTGTGTTGATACTGCAAGCAAAATCCTATTTTTTCCCATCCTAACATGTTATAAAGTAGTGCTTTCCCAATTTGATATTCATGAAGATCTTGCATAAGGCTTTAACATTTACCTCTATTAACTCTTGTCAGATTTAGTCCTCTCTTCATGCTTGCCAAGGTATTTTTAGATACCCAGTTTGTCATCTACCCCATTTTCAATCCCGTCTAGTTTCATGTCACTAACAAATTTGATAAGCAAGTCATTCAAGCAAGCAAGTCTTTGATAAGATGCCCCAAAAAGAGCCCCAGGGTACTCACTAAGCTACTCTTTCCAGCCTGGCATCATTCCATTTATAAATGATTTTTGGATTTAGTTCTTAATCAGGGCACATCTACCAATCTATACAATTATCCAGCCTAAATTTATCCATTTTGTTAGTGTGATGGTCTTTTTAAAATATAACTTTAATGTATATTAGCATATTAAGTATAGAACTTTTTTTTAATAACTTTTTATTGATAGAACGCATGCCAGGGTAATTTTTTACAGCATTATCCCTTGCATTCACTTCTGTTACGATTTTTCCCCTCCCTCCCTCCACCCTTTCCCCCAGATGGCAAGAGTCCTTTACATGTTGAATGGGTTGCAGTATATCCTAGATGCAATATATGTGTGCAGAACCGAACAGTTTTCTTGTTGCACAGGGAGAATTGAATTCAGAAGGTATAAATAACCCAGGAAGAAAAACAAGAATGCAAGCAGTTTATATTCATTTCCCAGTGTTCTTTCTCTGGGTGTAGCTGCTTCAGTCCATCTTTGATCAATTAGGGCTCTCTTTATCGAAGAGATCCACTTCCATCAGAATACATCCTCAAACAGTATCGTTGTTGAGGTATATAATGATCTCCTGGTTCTGCTCATTTCACTCAGCATCAGTTCATATAAGTCTCGCCAGTCTTCTCTGTGTTCATCCTGCTGGTCATTCCTTACAGAACAATAATATTCCATAACATTCATATACCACAATTTACTCAACCATTCTCCAATTGATGGACATCCTTTCATTTTCCAGCTTCTAGCCACTACAAACAGGGCTACCACAAACATTTTGGCACATACAGGTCCCTTTCCTTTCTTTAGTATCTCTTTGGGGTATAAGCCCAGTAGAAACACTGCTGGATCAAAGGGTATGCACAGTTTGATAACTTTTTGAGCATAGTTCCAAATTGCTCTCCAGAATGGCTGGATGTGTAGAACTTTTTTTTTAATCAATCAATCTAATCACCTAATGAAAAAAGGAAATGAGATCAATTTGGTATGACATTTTTAGTGATATTACCTTCTATTAATCACCATTTTGAATGTTCAAAATCTTTTAATTTAATACCTAAAAGTGATGCCAAGTTTATAATTTTCTGTTTGTAGTAGGTAACAGGATTTATGCTTAAATGTCACCATCAGTTGTCCAATGTCAGAATTCTGGAGCTTCTCCTTTTTACTCAGATTGTTACCATTTTTTGGCATTGGACAAATATATTTTAGATCTTATGGAGCAGTGTTATTAGCACATTATGATCTGAAATGATTAAAAAAGATAGAGAAAAGTATGAAAATCTTGGTATGCAATAGGAACCAAAATCCTAAGTTCAAATTTGGCCAGGATGTCTGAAACATGACACTGTCTCCTCAGATATTAAGAATCAGGTTTTTCTAGACTGCTAAAACATTAACTATGATCCAGAAACAGTAAGGGATGATTTATATCAAAGAAGACCTAAGTTACATCCAAATTATTCCTTTTAACTAAAAGTTAATGACTTTTGGAATTGTGGTTTTAGAAGACCAGTGTTTCTAAAGTTCTGAAAGAAGTCAGGGAGACTTATTGCAAAATTTTAAATGAACAATGCTTAGAGATTATCGGAACAGTGTAGAAATGAGTGGTACAGTGGATATGACACTGGATTTGGAGTCAGGAACACTCATCTTCCCGAGTTCAAATCTAGCCTTAAATCCCTAGTAGCTATGTGACTGGGAAAATCACTTAGTTGTATTTACCTCAGTTTCTTCATCTGTAAAATGAGCTGAAGAAGGAAATGGTAAACCACTCCAATGCCCATGTTAAGAAATTAGTTGGGAATCAAGAAAACTCTAGTTGGAGTTAGAAAGAATTGGTTGGACACGACTGAACAACAAAAAGAGATTATTAACTTTAATTCAGTAATCTTATCCTTAAGAGTTCCCCCCCCCACCCCCTGCAAATACTCTGGAATTTAATTTATCTGGGCCAAGAGATTTACTGTAACTTAGAAAAAGTGTTAATAATAACCCTGCCACTTATACCTTTGATCCTATCTCTTCCAGTTTCCTAAGAAAAGACTAAGAATTTTTATTGACATTTATTTTGCAACTCAGCAGTAACCAAAATCATTGTGCTCCTTCACAGTTCTAGAAACATGGCTTTATTTTTGCTTCCAGTCTTACCCTCTAAGCTCCTTATTAGCTCCCTAGTGCCCTCAGAATAGAGTCTAAACATCTCAGATTGTGCCTTGCATGAAATCTCACAATTTGGCTCCATTTCCTCTATCCTACTGTCTCTCCCACCATTTTGGAACTTCAAGTCATTCCTTTAATCAGACATGTTTCTTTACTATCTCTTAATGTGACATATTTGTTCCCTTCTTGCTGTTTTTTAAACTGTTTCCTCTTCCTTAAAAAACAAACAAAAAAGTCTTCTTTCTTTTTCTTTCTCCAAATTCTACTGTTTTTTGAGTTTTAATTCTGCTTGTTCCATAAAATGTTCTTTGTGAATTGTCAACCTATCCTGATCTCTTTCTTTCCACAGCTATATTATCAGTCAATGGGACTGTGAAGGTTAAATGAGATAGTGAATGTATAGGACTTTGCAAATATTAAAGTACTATGTAAATGCCAATTATTTATTATAATATAATATATTATACAATTATAATATATTAATCATTACATATTATATAATTTATACGTATATTATATTGTTGTATAATTTATATATTATCTAATTATAATATATCATAATTATTGTTGTTGTGTTTATTATTAGTGTACAGTTACTCTATATCCCCCGTCTGCTGCTGATTTCACTCATTAAGCCTTCTTTTACACTCCTGCTGAGTTCAAGCAATGTTTACATAGCAATATAGGGGTGTGTTGGCAAATGTTTAACAATTAAGATCTCCAAAAAAGCTTGCACCCACACTTTTAGTTTAATCTGAATTAACTCTTTCTTAAGCCTAGAGAACAAAACAATAAATCAAGCCCTGTCTTGTAGTGTCTAATTGATCACACTGAAAATAGAACAGTTGGAGGTTAGAATTGACTCCAGCTTACCCCTGAATAGTAAAGAATCCACCATTTATTTACCATATACTAAGCACTGTTTAGCACAAAAGGACAAAAAAATGAAGTCTATAATGGAAGACAAATTTACAAATATTGGCACATATAGAATAACTATTTAAAAATAAATATAAAATAAATATTAGGCCATGAAGTAAAATGTAGATAGATATTGGTTATTAGACAAATATTTTATACTTAATCATAATAACTTTGATTAACATACCCATATATATATAGCATATACGTACAAATACATGCTTTACCTCTAAAATCTAGTTTAATGATGCTGAGCAATAATTTCTTTTATTTTTGTTTTGTGACAGATGATTCAAGAAAGCAAATTTCTTATTGAAACGGCAGATACCATCCATGATAAGATTATTCAATGTCAAAAAGCAGGTAATTATATGATTTTCTCTTTGTATTTTGTAGAATAAAAGTGATAGTAACACTAACTTTGAATGGACTTTTAATGCATAGCTGTGAGCTCAGTAGGGTTCTCGAATTGGCCATATTTTAATTGTTATGCTCAGAATAGTTAGGTTTGTACTTTATTGATTAATTAGTCTTTGCTTAGGACCAAAGAATTCTTAAACCCATTGGTCTTCCTGGGGATGTAGGGCTTTCAAAAATTATCTGAAGTGTTGAGGCATCTGATCTTGTCTCTGCATTCTTAGGAATCTAAGTACTACACTAGAGAAACAGTAGCTGGGCTTTCCACAAATTCCTTTAGCTGACCCTTGGATGGCATCTTTCTTTGATTTATTCACATCAATCATAGTTAGGGACCATTTGGCACTGTATGGGCCGAGGGACTCTATTTTCAAGTTAGTTATTTGCCGAGGCTCACCTAATAAAAAAAAGCATGGATGAGTTATACTAGACAATGTTGAAAATACTAACATTGATAAAGTAGTAGGGTCACTGAAGTATGAATGACATCATAAGAAAAACAGGAAGCTGAATGCTTCTGGCTGACAATCCTTGGTTTTATTCCCTAGGCAGGGATTAATAATTATAGCTCATTGACTTTCATTATTTATATATTATTACACTCTTATAATTTTGCCTAATATGTGCCCAATATGTGTACTCTGAACAAGAAATTATTGGCAGGGATGTACAAAATAAATGGAAGGGATTTTTTAGAGGCAAGGAAAAAATATGATTTTTTCCCCCACAATTCATATATTATTCCTTATTATGGAGAATCATATTTTCTAAAGTCTGTTATTTTTTACTTTCAAAGGGATGGAATTCCATGAGGAACTTCATAATCTTGGGGCAAAAGAAGGTTTGAAAGGAAGAAAACTCAATAAGGCAATTGAGAGTTTTGCATGGAACATTACAGTACTGAAGGTAAATGGAAAATACAGCTTACCCTTTGAATTTTCCCATTGTCCACTCTATTCTCACAATATGCTCAAGGGCTTCTCAGCTGTGGACAATGATTTAGGTTCCTTAGAGTTATTTGTGGGCATATTGCCTAGTTCATTCTCTGTGGGAGGCATGGGAACATGCAGATTGAAATCAATAAACATTTTACCATAATAGGGCAACTAAATTTGCACATAAGGCAGAGGGTTACAGATATATGATACCAGATTCCATTCTCCATTGGTTGGGTATGTTCTTTAGTTGAACATTGTAGAAATTAATAGGGTCTCCATGTATTTGCCGTCAGCAGAATATGACTAAGGGAAGTTGCTACAAATTACAGAAGACAAACTGCAGTGTTTGCTGAGGCATCAAGAACTGTATAGTCTTTATAATAATCACCCTACCCTCTCATGCCCTATCATACACTCTCTTCTTGTTAGGGAATTGTTTAGGAAACCAGTTTGTTTCTTTATATTTGTTAGATTGTTAGTAAAAGGGACAGAGATGTAGATTCAAGAAGACCTGAGTTTTAATGTGACCTCAGCCACTTATTAGCCCTTAATCTCTTTCAGCCTCAGCTTCCTTCTCTGTAAAAGGAAAATGATAATCATTATTAGTTTAAATTATAGTTTAATTTTGGAGTAATACAGTAAAAGTGCCACTTTTATATTTTTAGCTCTGGTCAGCCCAGTTCTGAAATGTTGTTCAGTTCTGGTCATCATGTTTTAGAAATGACATTTAGAAGATTAAGGCCATCCAAAAGATGGCAACTAGAATGTTTAAGGTCTTCAAGATCATTCCTTATGGTAGGTAGTTAAAGGAAGTCAGGATGCTTAGGTTAGAGAAGACAAGCCTTGGGGAATGAGGGTAGGGGTGGGAGTGAGAAATGATAGATTTCTTCAAAAACTATAAATATGATCCTGGAGTAGAGGATACTTAAGACTTGTCTGTTCTGCCACAAAGAAAGAATTAGAGCAGTGGGTAGAATTTATAAAAAGAAAAAAAAAACAGGTTTGATGTTAGGAAAGCCTTCCTAAAAGTTATAGCTATCTTAATGAGGCATGGGGAAGTTTAGGCAGGAGTTTTCGTATTGTGGAATATTTAATTGATGTGTGTGTGTTGTGGAAGAAATAGGTAGAGTTAGATGATTGTTCTAAAATTTTGTGGTTCTTTAATCTACCAAATTAGAGATTATTTAGGCACTAATAAACTTGACTATGGCTTATTTTGGTAAGCCGTGGGCTGGATGTGCATACGTACCCACTTATATACAAAACTCAAATGCTTACTTAGCCTTGTGCATGCTTATACAATATATATATATTTGAAAGGGAAGATCTTAAGAAATCTTGCTACATTAGTTTGCACATGACAGTGAGGGGAGCTGTGGTTTGATCTATGACAATGTTACTAAGTGGATCCCAAAATATATTAAAAATTCTTTTGTATGAATATATATGTGAAACAAAATATGCTGATTTTGATGTTAACATTATTAGTGGACCCCAATATATATTTTAAAAATTCTTTTTGTAGGTATACATAATATATATATATATATATATATTGGAAAAAATATGCTGATCTTGATATTTTAAGAGAGCTGTGCTGACACAGTGATTTTCTATGAATACAAATGTGACTAAAAACAATAGGGATTCATCAACTAACTAGTCTTGATCCAGTGGCTATATATATGTTTTTATTGAGAATGACAGATTAAACTAATTTGATAAATTTGTGGAAATATAAGGAATTTAAGTGAAATAAGTTTGGAAAAGGAGAGAATAGAATCTAGAAATATTTTTAATATATAAACTTCTACATTTTTTTGCAAATTCAAAAATAATCTTTTAAATTTTTTAATGGTATTTTATTGTTTTCACCATTCACCTTCGCAAAACCTTGTGTTCCTATATACTTCTCTCCTTGCCTAAGATGACAGGAAAAGGTGATGATGAATGTTGGTGGGGATGTGGTAAAACTGAGACATTAAAACATTATTAGTGGAGTTGTAGCCTGATTCAACCATTCTGGAGAGCAATACGGAACTATGCCCAAAGGGCTATCAAACTGTGCATACCTTTTGATCCGACAATGTCTCTACTGGGCTTGTATCCCAAAGAGGGAATAATAAAGGGGAAAATACTTACATAAGCAAAAATGTTTGTAGCAGCTCTTTTTGTAGTGGCAGGAACTGGAAACTGAGTGGATGCCCATCAGTTAGAGAATGGCTGAATAAATTATGGTATATGAATGTTATGGAATATTATTGTTCTATAAGAAACGATCAGCAGGATGATTTCAGAAAGACCTGGAGAGACTTACATGAAGTGAAGCTAAGTGAAGTGAGCAAAACCAGGAGATTATTGTACACAGCAGCAATAAGATTATATGATGATCAATTCAGATGGATGTAGCTCTTTTCAACAGTGAGGTGATTCAGGCCAATTCCAATACTGATCAGCATGAAAATTTTAACTTGCTGTTTTTTTAACATTGGATTGGCTTGCTCCTCTCTAGGCATCTTAATGAGCATTCTGCTCTCAGAGGCTTAGCATTTAGATACTTTATTTGTTATTAATTAGCTTTAGACCCACTACAACTCAAAATTCCTGAGTTTAAAAGATCTACCTACTTCAAGTCCTTGTCATTCACAGTTCTTCAATATATAATATTACTGTTATTGTGTATAACATTCTCTTGATCCTGCTCACTTCACTTTGCGTTCATTCATGGATATCTTTCTAGGTTTCGCTGAAGTTACTCTGCAAGCCATGTATGTTTTGTAACTCTTGATTGTGACTTCTTGTAAATTCTCTGCAAGGATTTTGTTCAATATGCCCTATAACTTAACATTCAATGGTACCAGTAAGCACATGAACTGGTCACAACTTGATCTTGTTATGTGATCATTTTTTAAAAATTATATTCCTCTCTGATAATATATCCTTTGAATCAGTGTGTTGCCATATAATTGTATCTACTGTGTTCTTCTCCATTCAACTTTAATTCTTCATAAATGTGATATTCCATAACTGATCTGGGCCCAGAATTGAAAAAGAGGAGGATTTTAGGCTAGATTGTCACAGAGAAATTGGGCAGAGCCTTTAATGACCCTAAATTTCTTTCTGAAGCAATGGTCTGTCTTTTGTTGTTTTGATGTTTTGTTTTATTTGCAACAGCATTCATCCAGTGATACACACATCAAGGCTGTGAGTCATTATTTATAAAAGATTATGGTTTTAAAATATCATGATAGCCATACACATAGTTTCATAAGGAAAATGACAGACAAAAAAAGAACAAAGAAGAAAATACACTTCCTCATAAAATCTTATGTGTTATTGAAATTAACTATGAAATTGCAGGGATGTGGGACTTTGATAACTCCAGTCCTCTTGTATTGATATCTATCTATCTATCAATCTATATCTATATATAAAATTATCTCTCCAAAACTTTAAAGATGGTCTTTGAGATTTTTAGTATCCAGAAAATCAATCGTAACCAATTTTATTATGAGCCTCTCAATTCAATAACATTTATTAAGTGTCTACTCTGTGCCAGGTACTATACTAAATCCTGGAGACAAAAAGAAAGCAATGAAATAGTCTTTTCTCTCAAGGAGCTTGTATTCTACTTAGGAAGGGAGAAAGGAACAATATGTACATAAAACAAGATAATATAAAATATATACAACATAAATAAATAAGTGATTTGAGATGGGAAGTACTACTAACTAGATGATTTAGAAAGGTCCTGATATAGTACATAATTTTTAAACTGAGTCTTAGAGGGACTTGGAGAATTGAAAATGAGGAGGGCAAGCACTCCAAATCTTAAAGATAATTTAATTTGGTTAGTCCATCTTTAGTCCTGGATAATTTCTTTTGATACCTTAATATTTTGATAGATTTGTGATCTCATCAATATGGGTATTCTCTTTAATGATGCAAATTGAACTCCAACCAATCCCTTTCCTTCTTTGAAACCCTTGTCCATGTTCTCTTGGAATATCTCTACCAGCGATCCACCTAGTGTGATTGGATCTTTTCTCTTTATCTCTTGGCACACTGGGTATATTATATGGACTCCTCATTAGTTAACCTTAACTCAACAGTTTGCTTCAAATATGTTTATGCCTTCAAGCCATAGAATATACAGTCACTGAAGAAGTTGAGGGTCAACCAAAAATCAAGGGAGAGGCAAATGATAGACATAAATAAGCTGCCCCTGAGAACTGTGCAAAAAAAAAAAAAAAAAGATGCAAAGAATGTAATATTAGAGATATAGGGTTAGAAAAGAAGGTGCACCAGTTATATGTTGCAAATGAAGAATTACTGGTTGTTGTTGATACACTTTAAAAATATCCTGACTTGTATTATTCTCAAATACCTCTTCTTTAGGATTCTGGGACAGAATTGTAATCTTTTATACCTTAATTGAAAAATAGATTAGTTTTATTGTTATGCCATTATTAGAAAGAAATATCTCTTATTTTTCCAGTTTTAGATAATTTTTGCAAAGGCAATATTAAAATCTCTGAGAAATTGTATGTATTAAAAAAAAAAAACCTGACTCAATATAAGGCACAATTGTACTTCAGAATGCCGTTTTGGAACTTTTCCCCTTATGCAAAAAGAAATTAAGCAGTTTAAAAATAAATCTCTTTCTAGAAGCCATTCTAATTCAATATTCTCTTGGATTCTAATTCCATGCTATCTTTGGTCTACACATAGACTTTTAGGTTGTCACTTACACAGAAAAACCTTTTCTCAACATCTCATCCTTTCTCATGTTGGGAACAGAGAGCTTGAAAATGCTATTAAAGTGGAAAGAAGGACCCAGAGACTGATTGTTTCAATAATTAGTGGTAAAATAGTGCAAAATTATTGCTCTTTCTCCATGAGATTATATCCATATGTGTAAGACCATCAACAATAAAAAAAAGTAGAGTTAGCCTGAATCCCCACCATCTCCTTCTCTACTCTAACATGCAATGACTTCCTATAACTTCTAGGTGTAAACGAGATGCAGTTTGTAATTCAAAGCCTTCCATCTACTAGTTCCCGCTTATCTTTAGTCTTTTTACACATACTCTTTGATCCAGTTATGCAGACATTTTCTCTGGCTGTCCCTAATAATTGCTTTTTCCTCCTCTTCTACTTTACTTTCCACTTTCTTTATATCCTAACAAAAATCCAACCTTCTATTGGAAGCCTTCCCTAATTCCTTCTAGTGAGTTCCCTCTTTTAATCATTTCCTGTTTATCCTGTACATAAATTACTTTATATATATTTGTTTGCATTTTGTTTTCCCAATTAGATTGTAAGCTCCTTGAGGCAGAGACTGTCACCTCTTTTTGTATTCTCAGTACTTAACATGGCACAATAATTATAAAAAATAATTATTGAATTATTTATCGAGCTTAATTTAATTTATTGAGTTATATAATTAACATTGACCCAAACATTCAAATTCAATCTTGACAATTCACCTGTAGTGCTTTTCAGACATTTATGTAACCCTGGACAAGTCACTTAATTTCTGTTTTAGTTTCCTCAATTGTAAAATGGAGACAATAATAACACTCACTTCCCAAGATTGTTGTGAAGATCAAATGGTATAGTATTGTGAATCATTTACCACAATGCTTGGCCCTTAATAGAACTTAATACATAGTCATATCTATCTCCTCATTTTTATAGTACTTAAAAATGCTGAATTGTTCTGATAATGGATTTGTTCACAAAGATCTAGGAGGGGCTATGAACCTCTAAAGAAAGCAGTTCTATAAATTTCTTTGATTATCCATGCCATCTGTGTTTGGTGTAAGGAGGAGCTAAATTGTCTGAGGCCAAATCTGAATTTAAGTCCTCCTGTGCTTTCTAGATGCTTAGGTAAGAGAAAAGAAAGAGTTTCATCTCTATTAGTCAGTGTAGATCCAGAGAACCCAGACTTACAAGAAAGAGAGCGGAATATCAAAAATATAAAAGAATATAGAAAATTTCTTTGCTTTTCTTAATGTATTTGAATGAATTTCTTTACTTAAAAATTGAATCTTCTTAGTTAGATGTAGCACTGATCTGATATTAATCAAAAGGAAAAAGGCTCATAAAAATTGTAGGATGGTTTAAAAAAAATTAGAGAGATGAAAAAAATGCTTGTTTGCCCACTTTTTTTTTAATTAGCCTCACAGATTTAAGCAAGGTATAAATGTATCAAAATAAACATGAGATCTTCTCTGTGTTTTTCCACATGATAATGATTATCAATTATTCAGCAATAATTTATTTAGCATATATTCTATGCTATGAGGGATACAAAAGATGGAAAAGAAAAAAAAAACAGTTCCTGACTTCAGGGAGCTTACATTTCTTTTTTATTAAAAAATTGTATTTTATTTTTCCAAATATTCAAAGATAGTTTTCAACATTCACCTTTGCAAAACTTCGTGTTCTAAATTTTTCTCCCTCTCTCTCCATCTATTTCCCAAGACAGTAAGTAATCTGATGTAATTTAAACATGTGTAATTTTTTAAAAACACATTTCCATATTCATCATGCTGCTCAAGAAAAATCAGATCAAAAGGAAAAAAACACACACACACACAAAAAACAAACAAGCAAACCAACAACAACAAAGGTGAAAACATTGTGCTTTGATCCACATTCTATTTCCATAATTTTCTGTCTGGATGTGAATGGTACTTTCCATTACAAGTAGTTAGGAATTGCCCTTATTTATCTCATTGTTGAAAAGAGCCAAGTTCGTCACAGTTGATCATTTGTACACAGTAATAATGTTCTCTAGATTCTGCTCACTTCATTTAGCATCATTTCAGTTAAATCTTTCCAGGCTTTTTTGAAATCAGTCTGAAGCTTAAATTTCTAATGGGGCAGACAACATGTAAATAATTAGGTACATACCAGATATAGAGACAGTAAGTCAAGATAATTGGAATTATTAACAGTTGGGGGGAAAGGGCTGGAAAGGATGGAATTGAGAAAGGCTTCTGATAGAAAGTGGGATTTGAATTAAGAGTTGAAGAAAACCAGGAAAACCAGGTGTGGGAATGCAGAGCTTGTGGGGATGACAAAAGTAAAAACAGAGAAGGGAGATGGAATGTTATATTAGCAGAACCACAGGGAGATCAGTGTAGCTGCATTGTAGAAGTCAATTTTTATTCTCCCTCTCGTTCCTATCCCGTATCCATTTCTTGCTAGGTTTAGGATATGCTCTGACAAGAACCATTCTCTCCATCTCATTTTGTAGTATACATATATTACATACTGAAGTGATTCAGACACCCATACCTATTTCATTCACACATTAGCAGATTCATCCATCTATCTTTTCTTAATGATGTTCTTCAGGAACAGGTTTATTCTGATTGCTAGCATGATTTTACATCTAACTTAAATCTCTCCTATTTTAAAAGACCTTTGCTGAGAGAAAGTCTACAACTTCCCTTGTTTATTCCTTTTAGGGAAACGGGAATTAAATTTAGAAGAGACTCTGGGGACTTGAAAGGTTTTGAACATCTACTCTCAGCCTTAGAGATAAAGAAATTAAATTATGCCTAAGACAATATGCTATATTCACCCCTCTAGAATGAAATTGACTTAAGGTGTTTTTATCTATAACATGATGCCAAAAATACTGAGAACAGTATTCTAGAGAGACTCTGGAATAAGTTTTTCTGGCTCATTCTTTTCTATGCTTATAAGGGGCTCAAGATGTCATCATCATTAAATTTTAGTGGCCTTGACAGATGACATCCATTTTTAGGAGGCTAGGAAAGATTTTAAGTACAAATGGAAAAATAATAATGGGGAATATATTTTTGGAGTTTTTATTATGAAGGGAAAAAAAAGAAGGAAGGTATTTACTAGAGAATGAAGTAAGGGATGGTAAAAAAAATGAATTTAGATTTTATTTGTGAGTTTTGATGATAATTGGATAAATGGAATTTATATAGTATAGATGGCATTCCTCAGCAGTAGTTTCTTATATGGAATGATTCTTGACGAAAATTCTTTTTCCATAATTTGCTATTTTTTGGTGTGTAAAATAAAAAATTATTCTCATTTGACATATATTTAGCATATAGATGAAATGTCTTTTTCTAATTCTTCTTATGTACTTCAATATTATCATGATAATCAATATCTCAATCAATCACTTGATTATTATTTCTTAAGTAATCGCTATATTCCAGGAACTTAGGCTTGGTACTGTAGATACAAATAAAAAAAATGAAACAATCCCTACTTGGAACAAACTTATTTTCTAATGGGAGGGGCAAGTACATATATAAATTTATACAATATAATTAGAAAAAATGCAAATATATACAAAATAGTAAAATACAAAGGAATTTGTGAGATAGGGTGTTAATATTTGGCAGGTGGGAGGGAGACAAAGAGGAAAATCAGGAAAGGTTCAAGTCAGAGGTGTATTTTTTCTTTTAGGTAATTCGGGTGAGGTAATTTGCCCAGGACCACATAGTCAGTAAGTATCTGAGGTTGTATTTGAACACAGGTTCTCCTGACTTTTGGTTGGTGCTATATCAATTGCACCAGCTAGTTGTCCCTAAAAATTGCTTCTTAATAGGAAGACAGGGAATTCTCTGAGGTAGTTATTCCACAAGGTCAGTGCAAAGAAATGGATTATTCTGTGTAAGAAGCACAGAAGGCTAATGTAGTTGGATAACAGAATAAAGTAGGGAGTAATGCTAAGTGATACTGAAACAGTAAATCAAGACCCAATTGTGTATGTACCATCTCTTCCATTTCTATTCTATATCTTGGTTATTTTTTTTTTAACTTTCACTTCATTTTAATACTTCTCTTCTAAAATTTCAATTCCTCTGTCAATCAATAAATATTTATTAAGTACTTACTATGTGCCAGGCACATTGTTGAGCAAAAGAGATACAAAAAGGCAAAACACAGATCCTACCATTAAGGAGTTTACAATCTAATTTAGGAGACCAACATGCAAGCAGATATATACAAAGCAAAATGTATACAGGATAATCATGAAATAATTATCAGAGGGAAGGCACTAGAATTGAAAAGAGTTGGGGAAGGTTTTTTGGTAGAAAGTGGATTTTAAGTTGAGACTTCAAGGAAACCAGGGAGCTCAGTAATTGGAACAGAAGTGAAAGAACATTTCAAAGAAAATGCCTGACATTAAGATGTGGAGTGCTTTGTTCATGGAATAGCCAGTAGGCCTGTGTCACTGGATCTAAGAATAAGGGAATAAATTGTAAGAAAACTGGAAAGGTCTCAACAAACACATTTTTAAGACTTAGGCACTGTAGGAATGAATAATTCCTGACATAAAGGAATATTTATTCTAATGAAAGGAATATTTATTCTATATGAAAATACATAATATATGTATACAATAAAATGTTTTAATTGTGATTATAAAGAGCTTTCTTATTAGGTAGCACTGATATAGTGGAAAAAGTATTGGGTTGGAAGTCCAAAAGTTGGAGATCAAATTTTGCCTCTTTTTATGTGTTAAGTCCTCTCCTTAAATCACTAAACCTTCCTAGCATTGCAGTGTTCTCTTCTATATAGTGAAGGGATCATGCTAGATGTCTCCTAAATTTTCAGCCTTCTGCTGGCAGGCATTAAATAATCTCTTTTCCCTTCTCTTGCATTTAACATACATGGGAAACTGAGACAAATAGAGAAGAAGGGATGGGACATTCATAATATTGGATAGGTAGTAAATAGTAGATCTGGGATTCTACCAAAGTTCTCTAGCTACAAAATCAACTAATCAATCAGTCAACATTTATTAAGTGCTTATTATATGCCAGGCACTATGCCAAGTGCTAAGGTTACAAAAAGAGGCAGAAAATAGCCTCAATCCTCAAGAAGCTTATAGTTTAATGGAAATGTCTATGTGGTGCAACCTCTTAATCTCATCATCCCTTTAGCTTCCCAACAGATTTCCAAAGATATCAAATGTCTTATCTCATCCAGAGTTCACTTGGCTTCCCACTATTCAGGGCTCTCTGGGAATCAAATATTCATTCCTTATTGGATGACAAGAGAAAGAAGAATGGAGACTGAGAAAAGCTGATTGTTATACACTATGTGTATTCTTTTCAAATTCTTGAAACAATATCATGTAAATAAAACTTGATATGTGCAAAATAACTGAACTGGTATAACAGATCTGATACCAGATTAAGGTCAGGAAGACATGAGCTGGTATCCCACCCCTAATACCTATCATATTATCTAATTATATAACCATAATGGTTGTGGTCCTTTATTTTCAAAGAGGACTAAAATGACATCACCATATTAGGGTAAAATTATTATCTTCAACTATGGCTGATCAGCTTGGAATGCTCTGCCACAGATCAGACACAAATATGAACATTTGGGATGGACTGTCTAACTTTGTACATCTCATGTTTTTTCTGAGCTAAATCAATTCTGCTTTGCTCTCAGGGCATACCAGGCTGGACAGTCCTATGCCAGTGTCCCTTGTCAAACAATCAATTCTAGAGATTTTAAAGAATACCTTGAAAATGTCCTTGTATCACTTTTTCTGACCCCCTTCAAAGTGCTTGCCCTGTGTGAATTCTCTATAAAACAGTATTTTTGGCAAGCGTACATTTGGCATTCACTTACATTGGCAGTATACTTTCCAGGATGTACACATTGATAATGAGTTTGACACACACATTGCCAGAGCTAGCTCAGTTTTTGGGAGGCACTGAAGGAAAGTATGGGAGAGAAAAAATTAGAACTGCCTACCAAACTGAAGATGTACAGAGCTATTGATCTCATTGTGTGCCTATGAAACCTGTTCAGTATACTCACACCATATCAGAAATTGAATCACTTCCATTTGAATTGTTTTAAGAAGATTCTGAATATGATTTGGCAGGATAAGGTACCAGACACTGAGGTTCGTTCTCAAATTAAATTGCCAAGCATTCCAACTCCATTGCAAAAAGCACGGTTTGGTTGGGCAGGCAACATGTGAGCGTGGAAAACTCCCTTAATGTCTCTGACCTTCAGTTTTTTTTTTTTTTTATCTGTAAGATCAGGAGAATGATATTTATGCTATGAGACTTACTGGATTATTATGTGACTTAAATAGATGTGAAGTTTTGTGAACTTTAAACTATTAGGAAGAAAGACAGATAGCAGATGCATCTTAGATACATCAGACCGTGTGATCCTAGTCCCTTAATCTTTTGGAATTTCTGACAACTCTCTACTGTTAAAAGTTGTAGAAAATTTGTTAATCTTCACAGGCAAAAGGAATTGTTTTTTCACCAGAAGTTCCTTATAAGGATGACATCACAAAGCAATATATAAATAAATATTCCAATAATATTAATAATAATAATAGCTATATAATGCTTATTATGTGCCAGGCACCAAGCCTGAGAAATTTATAATTTAAAATTTACAATAAAAAACTATGTCCCAATGCTAACATTTTGAAAAGGGATCTTTCTCCTCCTCAATTTCATCGTTACTATGTTGTTGTTCTGAGTCATGTCTGACTCTGTGACCCTATCTGGAGTTTTCTTGACAAAGATACTAGAGTAGTTTGTCATTTTTTTTTTTTTCAGCTCACTTTAGAGATAAGGAAATGGAGACAAACAGGGTTAAGTGACTTGCCAAGGATTGGACAGTTAGTGTCTGAGGCCAGATTTGAACTCAGGTCTTCCTGATTCCAGTCCTGGCACTTGATCCATTGTATCACCTAGCTGCCCCCATCACAACTGTGCTCTCTTTATAACCCCCCATTCTTGCTTTACAACTCTTTTCTCCTCCATTTGGGACAGAAAGATGAGAAGATTAGGATGAAAGCTTTCAGCCTTCTTTGAAAAATGCAAAAATTCCTTTCTCTAGGAAAATTTTCCTAATACTGAACTAGTTTTTAAAATAATATTTTCATAAATTTCATTTTAATACAATGAGTTTCCATTTTACTACTGTGTATTTTATTTTATAAATCTAAAAACATTATTTTGAGAAGGGGTCCATAGGCTTTACCAGAATTCCAAGAGGATCATGATACAAAAGGTTTATTAACAATACAAAGGAGTGAAAAGGTAGGATTTCTTTTATTAAAGCTTTTTATTTTCAAAACATATGCATAGATGATTTTCTCTAAATATATCATCATGTCCTCTACAAAGTAATAGTTTTATTTTATTTCCTCATTGCCTATTCTAATTCCTTTAACTTCTTTTTCTTTTCTTATTTCTAAAGCCAACATTTCTGGTACAGTAGAATAATAATGGTGATAAAGGACATACTTGTTTCATCCCTGATCTTATTGGGACTGTATCCAGCTTCTCTTCATTACAAATAATGTTTGCTGTAGGTTTGAGATAGGTACTGCTTATTATTTTAAGGAAAGCTCCCTTTATCCCTATGCTCTCTAGTGTTTTTAATAGGAATAGGTGCTGTATTTTGTCAAAAGTTTTCTGCATTTTTGAGATTATCATATGATTTCTATTGGTTTTATTATTGATATGGTTGATTATGATAATAGTTTTTCTGATATTGAATTACCCCTGCACTCCTGGTATAAATTATCCTGTTGATAAATTGCTATAAGCTCTTTGTTAATATCTTATTTAAAAATTTTGCATCAATATTCATTAGGGAGATTGGTCTATAATTTTCTTTCTCTGTTTTGGCCCTTCCTGGTTTAGGTATCAGTACCATATTTGTGTCATTAAAGGAATTTGGCAGTGCTCCTTCTTTACCTTCTTTCTTTCAAATAGTTTGCATAATATTGGAATTAACTGTTTTTTAAATGTTTGGTAGAATTCACTTGTGATTCCATCTGGTTCTGGAGATTTTTTTCTTAGAATGTTCATTAATGACTTGTTCAATTTTTCATTCTAAAATGGGAGTATTTAAATGCTTTGTTTCCTCTTCCATTAACCTGAGCAATTTACATTTTTGTAAATATTCATTTTTTTTCAGTTAGATTGTTAGATTTGTTGCCATAGAACAGGGCAAAATAGCTCCTAATTATTGCTTTAATTTCTTTTTCATTAGTGATGTTTGCCCTTTTCATTTTTGATGCTGGTGATTTTTTGTTTGTTTGTTTGTTTGTTTGTTTTTGTTTCCTTTTTCTGATCAAATTAACCAAAGATTTATATATTTTGTTATTTTTTTTTCATAAAACCAACTCAGTTTTGTTTATTAGTTCAATAGTTTCCTGAGTTTCTATTTTATTAATCTCTCCTTTGAGTTTAAACATGTCTAATTTGGCATTTAATTTGGGATTTTTAATTTGTTCTTTTTTTAAGTTGCATTCCTAATTCATTGATCTCCTTTTTCTCTATTTTATTTATGTAGTTATTTAGAGATATTGAATTTCCCCTAAGACCTGCTTTGGCTGCATCCCATAGGTATGTTGTTCCATTATTGTCATTTTCTTGGATAAAATTATGGATTGTTTCTCTGATTTGTTGTTTTACCCACTCATTTTTTTAGAATTAGATTATTTAATTTCCAATTGATTTTTAGCCTGTCTTTTCTTGGCTCTTTGCTGAATATAATTTTTATCGCATTGTGGTCTAAAAAGGAAGCATTTACTATTTCTGCCTTTTTGCATTTGATTGTGAGGTTTTTATGCCCTCAATACATGGATCAGTTTTTGTGCAGGTACTGTGTACTACCAAGAAAAAGGTGTATTCCTGTCTTCTTATTCAACTTTCTCCAAAGATCTATCATATCTAGATTTTCTAGGATTCTGTTAACTTCCCTACTTTCTTTCTTCTTTATTTTGTGATTAGATTTGTCTGATTCTGAGAGGGGAAGATTGAGGTCCTCTGGAAGAATAGTTTTGCTATCTATTTCTTCCTGCAACTGACTTAAAATCTTCTCTACGAATTTGCCTGTTCTACCATTTGCTGCATACACATTTAGTATTGATATTATTTCATTATTTATGGTACCCCTTTTCAAGATATACTTTTCCTTCTTATCTCTTTTAATAAGACCTATTTTTACTTTTGCTTTATCTGAGATCAGAACTGCTACTACTGCTTTTTTTTTTTTCTTACTTCAGCGGAAACATAATAAATTCTGTTCCAGCCATTTATCTTTACTCTGTATATATCTCTCTGGGACAATGTGTTTCTTGAAGAAAAAAAAAAAAAAAAAAAACAACTTGTAAGATTCTGCTTTTTAATCCACTCTGGTATTTGCTTCTGCTTTTTGGGAAAATTCATCCCATTCACATCAATAGTTATGATTACCAGTTCTGTATGTCCCTCCATGTATTTTCTCCCCAGTAAATACTTTTGTTGTCTCTTTCCACCCTATCCTTAGTCATGTGGTTTTTTTTTTTTTTTACCCAATCCACCTACTACCTTACCTCCTATCATCCCTCCCCCTTCTCTTAATAGTGTTTTTTTTTAACTCACTCTAACCACTATGTTATCTTCTATCAATCCTTCCCTTCTTCTTTTACCTTTTTCCCTAGTGTTTCTGCCTGCCTTTCCTTCTATCCTATCTCTCCCTTTTCTTTTCTTCTTTCTCCTCCTACTTTTTTTTTCCTGAGGCAATTGGAGTTAAATGACTTGCCCATGATCACATAACTAGGAAGTATTGAGTGTCTGAAATCAGATTTGAACTCAGATCCTTATGACTTCAGGCCTGATGCTCTATCCACTGAGCCACCTAGCTGCTCCCTCTTACTTCTTTATAGGGTTAGATAAAATTATTAAATTTTAATTTAGAAAAATTATTATAATCATTCCCTCTTAAAGCCAAAACTGATGAGATCAAGCTTCATACAATGCTCATCCCCTTCCCTTTTTTCCCTCTTCATATGAATTAATTATCCATTATACCTCTCCTTCCCTCTTTTTCCAGTACAGACCTTTTCCCACCCCTTAATGTCTTTTTCTTTTATGTCATCACATCAGGGACCATTCACAACCACACTCTCAGTCCATGTGGGTGCCCTTCTCTGTCTGCCCCAGTGAACGGATACAACTCTCAAGAGTTACAGATACTGTTTTCCTTTTTAGGGATGTAAATATATATTTTCTCCTTGTTTATCTTTTTATGGTTCTCTTTCATCTTGTGTTTGTAGATTTCTATTTAGTTCTGCTTTTTTCAATAGAAATGGTTGAAAGTCTTTTACTTAATTGAAGGTCCTTTACCTCTCATGAAAGATGATGCTGTATCTAGCTGGGTAGTAAATTCTTGGCTGTAAATACAGGTCCTTTGCCTTCCGGAATATGATATTTCAGGCCCTCCAATTCTTTATTATGGAATTTGCCAGATCTTGGGTAATCCTGACTGTTGCTTCTTGATATTTGAATTGTTTTTGTCTGGCAGCTTGCAGTATTTTTCCCTTGAGATTATAGTTTAGGAGTTTCACAATGATTTTCCTTGCAGTTTTCCTTTGGGGATCTCTTTCCAAAAGCATTGATGAATTCTTTCAATGAGTATTTCCCCCTGTTTCTGGAATATTGGTGCAGTTTTCTTTAATGACCTCTTGTTGAATGCTATACAGGCTCCTTTTTTGGTCATGGCTTTCAGGTAAGCCAATAATTTTAAAATTGTCTCTTCTGGATCTATTTTACAGTTGACTGTTTTTCCAATGAGGTATTTCACTTTTTCTTCCATCTTTTCATTCTCTTTAGTTTGTTCACTGATTCTTGCTAACTCACAAAGCCATTCGCTTCCATTTGCTCTGATCTAGTTTTTAATGTGTGATTTTCTTCAGTTATCTTTTGTCTCTGTTTTTCCATTTGATTTATTCCACTGTTTTAGGCGTTGTTTTCTTCAGCCAATTATTTTCCTTCCTTTCCTAATTTGTTGACTCTCTCATCCATAATTCTCATTTCTTTTCTTCTTGTTTCTTCTACCTCTCTTATTTGCCTTTTGATGTTTTTTATGAGAATTTCCAAGAAGCCTGTTTGGGCTTGAGACCAATTTATCTCATTATTTGAGATTTCCTCTGTGGACATTTTATCCTCATCTGAGTTTGTGTTTTGGTCTATCCTGTCAGCATAGTAGCTTTCTATGGTCAAGGTTCTTTTCTGTTTTTTGCTCATTTTCTTTCCTTTTCTTTTGGCATTTCCTTTTTTTTTTTTTTTAAACTTTTAAGGTAGAACTCTGCTCCTGGGGTAAAGGTGGCACTATCTCAAATTTCCTGTGAAATTCTGAGTATTGGCTTTGAGCATAGGGATCCCTTGTGTTTTTAGGGATTAGCTTTGCTTGCTCTTTTCAGGAAATAGCCTAGTTTACCAGAGTTTGCCTTCTGAGCAAGGAGTGGAAGTTATCCCACTGATATGCTCTTTTACTGAGCCAGAAGTGAGCATCTTAGTTGCTGATTTGCTGTGATTAAGACCTTCATTTCACAAGCCTTTCTATAGTTTATTTGACTTGGTTTGAATACTCTTTTTACTCCAGTGAGACTGATCTTTCTTAAAGTTTTTTCAGTCTAATCTGAGCTGGAGAGTGGTTTCATTCCACCAAACTCTCTTCAGAGGCTAGGGTTTCATTTGGTTCTGGAGGGAAACTGGGAGAACTGAACTTTACTTTACTCTAGCACCTTGGCTCTACCCCCAGAACTTGCGAGGATAATTTTCAACATTCATCCTTAAAAAAACTTATGTTCCAAATTTTTTTCCCTCCCTTTCCCCCATTCCCATACCCAGGTAGCCTAATATATTTTAAACATTTACATTTAATTGGTGTCTAGGTGCCCATTTAGATATTATTTAGCTCGTAAAAGGAACTAGTTAGCTCATTTAGTAGAAAAAGAATGCTGGTAATGGATTTAATTCCACATGAGCTACTTAGTTTTTTTTTTTTTTTTTCTGTCACCATAGAATATCTTATCATTATAAGTCATTGAAGGCAGTTAGGTGGGTTGAGTGAATAAAGTGCTGGGCTTGAAGTAAAAAAGCACTAAGCTTGCATCCTGCCTCAGAAAATTACTCATTTTTCAGCTCTTTGCAAGTCATTTAACCTCTCACAATTCAGTTTCTCATCTGTAAAATGAGGATGAATAATAATAGCACTTATATAATATGATTACTAGAAGGATTAAATAACATATATAAAGTCCTTTGCAAAATAAATGTGCTTTTTCGGAGCAAAATATACACATTTAGAAAGCATGATAGTAACTCTGGCTTCTTAGAGATGCCATAGATTATATCATGAATTTAGAGACAGAACAGTGTCTCTTTATTATTTAGTTAACTAGGCATTGGTGACTATAATGTTTATGTAGGAAACAGAAAAGATGGTTTCTCTTTATAGTCTTGTTATATTCAATAATGAAGAAAAAGATCCTCTCACCATTCCTCTTCTCTGAAACCACAATGTGGCATTTGGTAAGTAATATATTTATTTCATCACTATCTTTATAGATAATAAACTTGGAGGCATTTAGTATAAAGATACTTTTGACTTTATGTCCATATACTTAATTTTCTTAATTTCTAGATCTGTCATTCATTGATGTATGACTGTAAAATCTCTTCCATAAGTCAAAAGATTTGTGATTTGATTATGGGTCCTCCATATAATGATGACAATCTCAACTGCTTTGTGCCTTAGAAGAAAGACAGTTCCTCATGAGTTGCTGTGGCCAAAGTATTACTCACTTGTATGCAACTTCCTGGTGATGAGGCTGATTTTTAGCCTGTATACTCATGGTACATGGTGTACCCCATATACCAATCCTTTCTAAGTTAAGTTTTGTCAAATTGAATGGCAAAACCCAATGGAATTTATGCTTCACTGACTTAGCCTTCAAGAATACAAGGTCATATTTGTAATACAATGAGGCATCAAAGTATAACTTTAGTTGATATGTCTGTTAGAACTTCTCAAAATGAAATAGGGATTGATATATTATTTTTTAGAATTATTTCAAAGTTTATTTCATTAACTATTCATTAGTATTATAAATAATTTATTAGTGCATTAAATTTAAATAAAGTGATTGTTAATTGAAAAAAGAATTTAAATATTATATTATGAATGGAATTAATTATCTAGGTTATAGAAAATAATCTGTATTATCATTTAATTATTATTCACATCCATAAATGTCATTTAAAAACTTATGGAAGAAAAAGTAAGGAAGAATATTTTATAATAGTAAAAGTTAACTTGTGTTAAGGACAAGAATGTTAGTGAGAGGCAGTAGGGATATAGTGCAGTGGTTCTTAAAGTGTATTGTCTTAAGAAGCTATCAAGAGCTCTGCAAAATGAAAACTCTTTTCATTATAATACAAAGACATTGTTTTCCTATTTAAATACTCTACCTAGGTTAGAGCTAGGTCGTGCAGTGGATAGAGCACTAGCCCTGAATTCAGGAGGACCTGAGTTCAAGTCTGGTCTCACATACTAACAATTTCTAGCTGTGTGACTGTGTGGCAAGTCACTTAATCTTAATTGCCTCAGGGGGGAAAATAACTCTACCTTTTCCCAACTACATATATTTGTGAGGCTGAATTTTCCTCATATATTTCAACCAAATTAATTTCACAACAGATTGAATACAGAAGCAGATATGAGCATGTAGCTATCTTTTTTTTAAAAGAAGAAATTATGCTTTGAAATGAATTCAGAGTCCATCAGTTTTTTATTTGGTTATGAATAGTATTTTCCTTTCTGAGTCCTTTGTACTTATCTTGGATCATTGTGTTTCTGAGAAGAGTGAAATCATTCATAGTTGATCATCATACAATGTTGCTGATATTGTGCACAATGTTTTCCTGATTCTGTTCATTTGCATTTATATTGGTTTGCACTAGCCTTTCTAGGTTTTTCTGAAATCTCTGTGTTCGTTGTCATTGCACAATAGGATTCTATTATATTCATATACCCCACCATGTTCAGTTATGCTCAATTTATGGGCATCTCCACAATTTTCAGTATTTTGTTACCACAAAAAAGGTTGCTTATGTAGATTCCCTCCCATTTTTTTTTTTATGATTTCTTTGGGATATAGACACAGTAGAGATACTGCTAGATCAAAGATCACAGTTGGGATGCTCTTTGGATATGGTTCCAAATTGCTCTTCAGAATGGTTTGATTAGTTCACAACTTCACAACAGTGCATTAGTGTCCCATTTTCCCACATTGTTTCCAACATTTATCATTTTCTTTTATATAGGTATGATAGATATGATGTTGTACCTCAGAAATGGTTTAATTTTTGTTTCTTTAATCAAAAATTTTTAGAGTACTTCTTCCTATGCCCATATATAGCTTTGATCTTTTCATCTGAAAACTGCCTGTTCATTTCCTTTGACCACTTATCAATTGGATAATAGCTTGTATTCATATAAAAATTTAACTACTTTCTCTATGTATTTGAGAAATGAAGAAATGAGAAATGAGAAATTTGGGAAATTTATCAGAGATACTTGCTGTAAAGATTGTTTCCTAATTTTCTGCTTTCTTTCTAATCTTGGTTGCGTTGCTTTTGTTTGTGTAAAAGCTTTTAATATAATTAAAATTAGCTTTTGTGAAGTCATGAACTTATATTGTACTTAACTTCTTCAATTATTTAGATGCTATATACCACTAAGTGCATAAATGTTCAATTTTGATATTATTTCATTGTCTATAATACTTGTTAGGAAGATGCAGTTTTCCCCTGTATCTCTTGTAATTAGGTCTGTGTTTGCTTTTGCTTTGTCTGAGATCAGGATAGCTACCATTGCTTAATTTTTATTTTTTATTTTTACTTTAGCTGAAGCATAATAGATTCTGTTCCAGCTTCTTTCTTTTACTCTATGTGTATTTCTTTGCTTTAAGTTTGTTTTGTGAAACAACATATTGTAGGATTCTGGTTTTTGATCCATTTTGCTATCTGCTTCTGTTTTATAGGAGAGTTTATACTATTCCCATTCACAGTTATAATTGTCAACTATATATCTCCCTTCATCCTATTTTTCCTTTCTCTCCTTTCACCCTTTCCCTTTGCAACATTGCTTTGTTTCAGTCTATTGCCTTCCCTAGTCTGCCCTCTCTCTGTCAATCCCTCTCCCATCCTCTACCTCCTTACTTAATCTTCTCTGCTCTTGGTTTCCTATTGGGCAAAATAGATTTATATAGTCAACTGATTATGTATATTATTCACTCTTTGAGCCAATACAGATGAGAGTAGGATTCAAGTAATGCTCGCTGCCTACCCTTCTTTCCTCCACTGTAAGAAGTTTTAATTTTTCTCTTTCTGCCTCTTCTCTCCCTTCTGTACCCACTATATTCCTCTTTCTCATCTCATAATTAGATTAGCAATCTCTAATTATTACTTTTTTATCATTCCCTCAAATTCACCTTATACTCATACATTTTCTCTATATGTGTTCCTTGAGCTATTCTATTAGTGGTAGGTATATACATACATATATATATATATATATATATATACATATATATATATATATATATATATATATATATAAAGAATTACTTGTATCATCTTCAGCTCTGTTGAGTCCCTTAGGTTCCCCTCAACCCCAACTTATATATATGTATGTGTATATATATATATATATATATATATATATACATACACATACATATATAGCATTTTAAGCTTCTTTTGGCTTGATATTGAAGATCAAATTTTTTGTTCAATTCTAGTCTTCTTATAAAAACTTGACATTCTTTGATTTCATGTGATTGACCTTTTCCCCTTCTTGATTATGTAGGTTGTAATCCTAGCTCTTTTGCCTTTCAGAATATCATATTTCATGGCCTCTGATCCTTTAATGTTGCAACTGCTAGGAATTGTGTACTCCTGATTGTTGCTCTCTCATATTGGAATTGTTTCTTTCTGGCCACTTACAGTATTTTTTCCTTAACCTGATAGATCTGAAATTTGGCTATAATGTTCCATGGAGTTTTAATTTTGGAATATCATTTCTGAAGTAAATGAATTCTTGCAATGCCTCTGGTTCTAGGACATCAGGGCAATTTTCCTTGATGATATCTTGAAAGAGGGTGTCCGGGTCTTCCCTTTGATTATGCTTTTCAGCTAGTCCAGTGATTCTGATATCATCTCTCCTGGATGTATTTTCCAGGTCAGTTGTTCCAATGGGGTATTTTATATTTTGTTCTATTTTTTTATTCTTTTGAACTTGTTGGAGTGATTCTTGATGTCTTCTAGAGTCATTAGCTTCTACTTGCCCAATTTTAACTTTTAAGTTGTTTTCCTCAGTCAGCTTTTCTACATTCTTTTCCATTTGGCCAATTATACTTTTTAAGTACTTGTCATCTTTTCCCAAGATAATGACTCTTTTTTCACAACTCTCTTGCACCACTCTCATTTCTTTCTCCAATTTTTCTTCTATCATCCTTATATGATTTCAAACTCCTTTTTGAACTCTTCCACAAATTCTTTCTGAGCTTGAGACCTCTTACTTGTTTTTTTTTTTTTGGGGGGGGGAATTTTGCTCATAAATGTTTTGACATCTGAATTTGTATCTTGATTTTTTGTGTCACTATAATAACTTTCTATGGTGAGATTCTCTCTTTTTTATTTTACTTTTGTTCATCCTTTTGGCCTTTTTCCATTCTTTTCAATTTGGGCTCTGCTGCAAGGTTGGAAGAGATGTAGTCTCAGGCTTCTTGTGTTAGGGACTGCAGGTGGGGCTGTTTGTCTAGCTGCATTGGTATTGCCCTGAGGCCCATGCAGACCATTTATATCTGGTCCTGTTTTTAGAAGACGTGGTGGGGAAAGGAAGCAGTAGGAGTCTGGTAGTGCTGAGTTAAGTTTTAGTGTTGGTGTCTTGTGTTTGTAGAGGTTTGTAGGTGCTTCTTCCTTTCTCTGGGGCTTTACTGAAGCGTTCTGGAGTCTGCCCCTTTACCTGGACTACATGGTGAGGGGCATGTTGGCTGCCTGTTTGCTTAGGCACAGTAGGGTTGGTATCTACCTGTTTCCTCAAGACTACACTGAAGCACATGAAGTCATTGGAGTTACCTGTTTGCCTGGGGCTATACTGAAGCATGAGGCAGTTTTAGCAGTTAGAATCTTTGAGTTCCCCTGGATATTCTTTTTTTGCCTGTTCCACTGTACTGGGGCTCAGAATCTTCCCCTAGTTTGCTGAGGTGTGGCTTGCTGCTGGCTTCCTGTAATACATTTCCCCTTTACTTAAATGAGACAGACCTTTCTTGTTGATTTTCCAAGTTTCTTGCATTTAAAAAATTGTTTACTCCATCTTTTTGCTGATTCTGCTATTCCAGGATTTGTTTGGGGGAGACTATTTTCTGGTTGTTTGAAGGTGAATATGAGAGAGTTATAATGATTCACTGCTAATTCGACTATCCTGGTTCCCACCTAAATATCTTCTTTTAAACAAGATACTAGATTTTTATAAAAAAATATATAAACAATGCCATCCTTCTAAATTTTTATTTAGAAAATAGTTATTTGTCATAAAATATGTTATTTATATCAACATGTAATGGATTTATTATTGTTGAATTAATAAATACATATTTTTAAGTATTATGAGTTTTAATTTCTAGTATGATAGATATAATTTACATAAAGAAAAACTCTTTGGGCATCTGATTTTAATAGTTTTTTATAGTATAAAGAGATTCTGAAACCAAAAAGTTTGGCATGTTATAGAGACCAATATTCTTGGAATCAGTAAGACTCAAGTTCAAGCCCTGACTCTGTAACCTGGTTCAAATCTTTCACGTTTGACTATTTTCCTGTCACTTAACCTCTTGTTGCCCCAAGCAATTCTTTAAGATGTTATGTTGCATATGAGTTAGTGATCTGCATCAATGAACTGCATTTTATAGGTTCAAACCAAATTAAATAAAATAAGCAAAAAAAAAATTAAGTTCAGAATTATAGGTTAAGAGAATGAAAAGCAACCTTTGAAGTTGCAGACTCTTCATTTTACAGAGGTTGGAAACATGGGATCAGAAATATTAATTGACTCATCCAGGGTTACAGGACTAGTAAAGAACTGAGCAGAGATCATTATAATTAATATAAATGTAAAATGGAAGTACCTATGGTAATTATATAACTAATTTAAAACATGCTCTTTCTGAATTGCTCTTGTCTCAATTATGTAAGGAACTTTTAGCAATGGGTTTCTAACGCTTTTTAGCAATAAATAGGCAGTTACTCCTCTCTGCCTTTTCACCTTTGGTGGCTGAAACCCAACTGTGCTGTCCAGGAGACTGGCAGAGATAAAAGCCAGGCTGTTGACATGATTATGGAAGCACAGACTACGTTATTTTTTTTTCCACTCAAACTAAATTTAGCTTCTCTCTGAGATACACTTTTTTCTTCAGAGGAAAAGCAGCATATCTTACAATGATTATTAAATAATTCAGAAGTGGCAGAGTCCTAATGAATAAAGCTATTAAAAAGGCTAGAAGAGTTGGCTTCAACTTTGGAGACCATTCCCAAATTTTACTTTATACAGTGCATGTATAGGGCAGAATAGGGGACTTTCTCTCATGGATGTTTCATATCCCTTCAAAGGCTTTTGTAGTTTGAAATGAAAGTGCTATCTCAAGTGTTTCCTAGAATGGACATGATAAAGCTAAAAGAAAACCATGTAAGTGGAAAAAATGTCAGCTTTATCCTCATGTCCCTGAGCCCCCATTTAATTTAGGTAACAATGTGGTAGAGTAGAAAAGACATTAGCCTTGGAATTAGAAGATATACATATCCTTATCTTTGCCACTCACTAGCTCTGTGATCTTGGTCAACTCTAATCTTTCTGAGGCTTAGTTTTCTCATTTCTAAAATGACAGTGATAATGACTACCTTGAAGTATCTTGGAGAGTTTCCAATGAGATAATATGTGAAGGGTTTTGTAAACTGTAAGGAATTAGCATGTAGCAGTGTCTGATATATACTAAGTACTTAATGCATGATTTTTCATAAATTTTACAGATGTAAAGTATCATTATCAATTCACATTTGAACAACCTTTTCTCTCTGTTGCTTTGGAAACTGAACAGTTATCCCAGCTAATCACCAGTAGTTTTTGCCCATTAGCTTGAGCTTACCTTGTGGAAAAGGCAAACCCATGATGTACACATTATAGAAAAGACAAAGAAATTAGATGGTGTCTCTGAGGGACTGGCTTGAGTAGATCCCTATAGGGAAGAAGAGATATGGCTGTTTCCCAGGTGTGGATATTTCCTAATTGAAATTGATTTTCTTCATCTTAGTCCTGAGTCAAAGACCTGAGGTCTCACTAGACAGTGAGACCTAGATCAACAATTCAATTACATTCAACTCAATAAGCCATTAATTAAACACCTATGTTATATGCTATAACTGTCTTAGGTGCTGGGGATACAAGATCCCAAATTCAAAAGTTCATGGAATTAAAAAGGAGTCTGTTTTGAAGTTCTTTTCTTTTGAAACTATGTACCTTAACCACTGAAACAATTTTTAAAATCTGCTGTACTCTTGGTGTGATTTAAAGTAGTATAATTAACTGTATATGATAATTAGAATGTATAAAAGAGAGAAATTGAGATACTCCTTGTTTTAAAGTGATAGTTATTTTAGGGATTTTAAAAGTAGAATATTTTTCTAGCATTTGAAATATGATTGTATTTCTATGCAACTTTTAGAGAAAACAATTATTATTTTTTGTTTTGGAGGTGGGAGGTGCATTTGAGAGACTTTTTTCTTCTTCCCAATAGACCTCTCACCAGAATTTCTTGTGAAATCACTGGAGAGGTATTATCAACCGACTAGATCATATCTGATGCTTTCTGAAACAAAGAGAACCATGGGCCTTTCTAGCCAAACAGAATACTTCTTTGGCAGCAGAAAATACTGCCTCCTAATGATTAGGTGTGTAGGCTTTTCTCTGCCAGCACAAAACTGTCTAAAAATAGTCAAACTCTTGTTATGTTTATTTAAACGATACTATTCTCAATGGGCCTTTGAATCAGTTATATTTGGTGATGAAAAGTTCTCAAGTTACTTTATAATGTGTTTCAGAGTAAAATGATTGTAATCCAAATCTTTCATTGGTACTACTTAATCAATGGGAATATTCTCTAGCAGCAAAGGAACTACAGGGAGAACGTCATTACCATTATGAAATAAGTAGAATGATTTTGCTTTGTAATTATTATACATGACAAAGTAAATCCTTTATCTGACTGCCTATGTTTATGTCACTCATTTTTTCTGTATCTCTCTTTTTCTTTCTTTCTCTCTGTCTCTGTATCTTTGTCTCATTTCTATCCAAATAAAAGAATAAATGTGAGTTGTTAATGTGTCAGTGAATGAGTTGAACTCTTTCAGCAAAATGAATGTTTTAAAGTTTTATCAAGATATTGAAAACTGAAATCAACTTGGTTCAATATAGATTGATTTCTCTACCTGGCGCTGAATTTTTGTAAGCTTAGCACTATTTAGAGGATTATATTTAGAAAAGATCGTCAATATTATCTAGTCTAACTTCATTTTACAAATGAGGAAACTATGATAGAAGTAGGAAGAATCATGATTTGCACACTGGTCATTTGACTCAAAAGCCAGAATATTTTTACATTATAATGCTATTCAGTCTGGACTTTCTCAAGAATAATTATGTGAAATAAATATTAATTTTACTTATATATTTATATGATAAAACATATTATACAGTTAACATTAAAATAGGTTTTTTTGATTATTTGTTGAAAATGAGACTGATCAGTAATTTTTTCCCCAAGAATAAATTTTCTGAACCTAAATGTGTCTGTCTCAATGGTGATGATATCAAAACATTAATAGTAAATGAAAGGGACTGAAGATTCTAAACAATGTACATTGTGTAGCCACAATGCCAGCTCATTGACTACTTAGCATGCTGTAGTCTGAAAATGGAGGGGGTGGGGTGGGGGGAAAGCCAGAAACTTCCTTCCTTTCCTCTTTTAATAAAAGATTTGTGTGGGAGAGGAAGACTGTCACTGAAAAGAATGCTCTAAAATATATTGTGATTCTGTGTGTGTGTGTGTGTGTGTGTGTGTGTGTGTGTGTGTAGTATGCAAAGCCTACCCTCCCGTTCAAATATTGTCATGACCCTGTTAATAATAACACTCACTGGAAGGAAGATTATAACTATACCTAACAATGATAGGTAGGATCTTGGTCACCAAAGAGAAATGGTAACTTCCTTTTAGTTTTTGGTTATTTATATAAACCATATATAAACTTATTTATATAAACAAGACTTAGTTATTCTCTCTTAAAACATGAATATATGTCACTAGGAGGATTTCAGATTTACTCTGAAAAATACATGCTTAGCAACAGTATGATGAATTTGGTGTAAGATGACATGAGATTGAGTTCTGATTTCTGCTTGCTATTTCTGCGACCTTGAGCAAGTCAGTTTATCTGTAAAATGTGGGGATTAGATTTGAGTACCTCTAAGTTTCTTTGTATCTCTATATCTATGACCCTAATTGAATATTTATTCTTTCATATTTCAAAACCAACATTAATATAATTCTTTTAAGGCTTGCAAAATGATTTCCTTAAATCAAACTTCATGAACTTTATATTCTTGCCAAAATTTCCCATTTGCTGTTTCCCAAACTGGACCTTCTCTCTTCTATGGTCTTTGAAAGGCTTCTCCCGAGACCTGGAATGCATTTCTCCCTCATCTCTTATACTCTCAGATATATTATGTGTATGCACCATCTCTTACAGTAAACTTTTCCTGACTTCCTTAACTATTATTTTTCTTTCTTTACTCAATTGCCATGTATCTATTAATCTATTTCAATGTTATAAGAGGCAACTGGGTGGTTTAGTGGATAGTATTCTAGACCTGGAATACTCCTTTTTGTGAGTCCAAATCTGGATGCAGACACTTATTAACTGTGTGACTCTAGGCAAGTCTCAGCTCTGTTTGACTCAGTTTCCTCATCTGTAATATGAGCTCAAGAAGGAAATGGCAAACCACTACAGTATGTTTGCCAAAACTCCAAATGGAGTCATAGAAAGTCAGGACATGACTAATATATTCCTTGAGCAGAATATAAGCTGTTCAAGGGAAAGGACTGATTTTCTTTTTGGTTTCAAATCCCCTACCTAGTAAGTATTTAATAAATGATGAATATTTTGGAGGCAAAAAGGTTATTATTATTGTTATTTTATGAGTAAGTAAATTGGTTTGCAAGGCTAAAATGACTTGCTCGGAATCATACAACTAGTAAGTACTAGAGATGATAAAATTTATTTCATCAGTGAACTTTCTACTGTGTGTTATACCAACTCTCTTACTAGCATCAAAAGCTGTGAATTATCAGCAAATCAAAGTCAAATCTCTGAAGGTGCTACAGAGATAACAGACTAAATGATTTCCATTGACCTTACTCTTTTCACAAAAGCTTCTGATCATATCCTTCTCACCTAATTTGATTCTTAGGCAAAATTGCCACAGTGTTCATAAAATTCATGTGGGAAAATGTGGGACTGATTGTAGGGTTATTTATAGAAACCCCTGAACTATTCATTAGCTCTGTTTTTTTTATTGTTCCATTATGAATTTGATTGAAGCAAAATTTGGATTCATACAAAATTTTCCTCTCTAGTGCAAATACTCTGAGGTACTAAGGTGTCTGCAGAGCCTTTTTTTTCAAACCCAAATTTAAAAATATGATACTTGAATTTTACAAATTCAACAGACTTCTAGTCCTGCCACTGGATTATCATAATGGTGAGTGGGGAATAGGAAGGTATATCTTTAATGCATTATTAATTATAAGAAAATTATTGAGTTGCTACAAACCACAGTAGTTAGTACAATCCAATATCATGCTGAAGTTAATAGCCAAGGAAACTGATCTCATGACCAATAATACTTAACAGACAAAAAGTGCTATCATTAATTGAAAATTTGAAATTATTAAAAATAATACACCTCAAAGTCCTAAGGCACAAAAATTTATGTCTTTTTGTATTGTTATTATTATTATTGGTGCTGTTATTATTATTTTATATACTGGAAGCATAGCATATGAAATCAGAAGCTGAACTATGAAAAGTATTATAGAGATTAATAGATTTCATTTGGTTATGAGAACCCTGACTGCTATGGATTAGCTAGATTTATACCTTCATTGATTTTGTTAACCAGACATACTTAATTTGGTTTGTTCTCCTCAAGAAAGAAACAAGATCACGACAAGCAAAAGCCAATCCCTCTTGAAGTTCAATCCAAACTGTGAGAGAGCAAATTAAGTTTTGTCATCTAAGGAAAAAATAAATTTCTCATTTAAGGGCCTGTCTTTCCCTCTCCACTCCTTTTTTAAACAACCCATAGGAATTTGAAGGATGAAAAATTAGTCTTTTAGGTGATTTAGATGAAAACACAACAATGGTACCAGTGTAATGAGGCTTTGCATACAGGTGGTGACTCCTAAAAGGAATTCTCGGTGGATTTATCTTCCTCTTCCTGCATTCCATGGAGATTGTTAACAATCCCAGGGATTAGATTTTGGGATAGCTTTATATGATCTTTTACTGTTATCTGTTTAACTTTGTCCTTGAGTTCCTTCCTTCCTTCCTTTATGAATCATCATCATCTTCATCACTGTCATTATGAAATATTTATTGAGAATTCATTGTGTGTCTGGCACTAAAAATAAAATGTCTTTTGCCAGAGAGCTATTCTCTTCTTCCAGCAGAGTCTTCCCATACTCAAACCTGGCAAGTCTTGTTCTTTCAGGCTTACTTATTGTTTTGGAATAATTGTATTTTAGAAACACCTTTTAATATATTTCTTTCTCTCTTGTAACTGGAATCTTTGTTGAAAGGTAACTTGGGTCAACTAGCCAGACAGATTAAATTTGGAGAAATTAGATGTGAACTATATGGCTACTCAGAATTAGTAAATTAGAAGTACAATTAATCTCAGAAAACCTGGGTTTGAATCCTAATTCTACCATTTAATCCCTTTATAATATTGGGTAAGGATCTCATTTTCTTCATCTATAAAGTCATATTGTTGAATTAAATTACTTTAAGCTCCCTTTCAGCTCTCAATATGTAACCTACATTGTGCTGTTGTTTTTTGGTAAATTGATATAGGAAAAATACAATTACTAAGATGAATAATGGAGTTTAATAGAAGTGTTTGTGTTCTAAAAAAAAAATAGGGACAGCTAGATGGCACAGTGGATAGAGCATCAGCCCTGAATTCAGGAGGACCTGAGTTCAAATCTGATCTCAGACACTTAACACTTCCTAGCTGTGTGATCTTGACCAAGTCACTGAACCCCAATTGCCTCAGCAAAAAACAAACAAAAGAATAAATGGTTCTCTCTCTGGGAATCAAGATGGTAGATTAAGTAGTAATTATAACTCTCTCATATTCATAAAATAGCACACCAAAAAATATTTTGGAAGAGCAGAACCAGCAAAAGGATGAGTATTTTAGCCCAAAAAAACTTGGAAGATCATCAACAGAGGTCTGTTTCATTTGGGGAAAGGGGGAATGCAGTCTATGACAGGAAACATCCTAGCAAGCCAGCAGCAAGTCCCACCACAGCAGACCAGTGGGAGATCCTGAGCCCCAGTGCAGTGGAGAAGGCAAATATTAACACCAAGACCTCCCATATATCTCAGCATAGTTAGGGAAATGGACAGACTCCAGCATTAAGAATCTCTATATGCTTTAGCACATCTCTGAACAAAGAAACACCCAGCAACCAGAGCTCCATGTGCTTTAGTATTGCCCCAGAAAAACACAGAAATATCCCACAAATCTCAGCATACAAAAGATACAGCTCTACAATCTGGCTCAGCACCAGGTAAGCTGTCAGACTTCCATAACCTCCAGCAACACTAGCCACCCTGTACCTCAACCCCTCACCACAGCATCAGGTATAAGGGACCTCCCTGAGCCTCAGGGCAACACCAGTGCAGTATGAATAGCAAGGATCTGTGGCTCCTAACACAAGAAAGAAAAAGATCCAAAAAATGAGCAAAAAACAAAACAAAACAAGGAATTTGATTATAGAAAGTTATCATGGTGACAGGGAAGATCAAGACACAAACTCAGAAGAGGACAACAATATCAAAATATCCTTGGGCAAAATCCCAAAGAAAAAGAGGAACTTGTCACAAGTCCAGAAAGAACTCATGGAAAAGCTCAAAAAGGAACTTAAAAATCATATAAGAGGGGCAGCTAGGTGATGTAGTGGATAGAGCACCAACCCTGAAGTCAGGAGGACCTAGTAGAAGAAAAAATTGAGAAAAGAAATGAGAGTAATACAAGAGAGTTAGGGAAATATACCAAGTGCTTAAAAAGTAAAATTGGCCAAATGGGAAAGGAAATACAAAAGTCCACTAAAGAAAAAAATTACTTAAAAGTTAGAATTGGGCAAATAAAAGCTAATGACTCCAGGAGACATAAGAATCAATCCAACAAATTCAAAAGAATGAAAAAATGGAAAAAAAAAACACATAAAATATTCCATTGGAAAACAATTTACCTGGAAAAAAAGATCAAATCAGAGTCACTGGATTACCTGTAAGGAATAATCAAAGGGAGAACTTGGATAGCATTTTTCAAGATATTTTCAAGGAAAACTGCCCTGATGTCCTCGAACCAGTGGACAAAACCAGTGAACATTCTTTCCCCCTGTAGCCAAATTTTATCATTTCTATTTTTTTTATAGCTTTTTATTTACAAAACATATGCATGGATAGTTTTTCAACACTGACCCTTGCAAAACCTTCTGTTCCAACTTTTTCCCTCCTTCCCTCCACCCCCTCCCCTAGATGGCAGGTAGTCCAATACATGTTAAATATGTTAAAGTTTATATTAAATACAATATATGTATACATATTTATACTGTTATCTTGCTGCTCAGAAAAGATTGAAGCTAGAAAGAAGGCAAAAAAAAAAAAAAAACCTGAGAAGGAAAACAAAAATGCAAGCAAACAATAACAGAAAGAGTAGAAATGCTATATTGTGGTCCACACTCATTTCCCATATTCTTTTGCCTGGTGTAGCTGATTCTCTTCATTACTGAACAATTGGAATTGGTTTGGATCATCTTATTGTTGAAGAGAACCACGTCCATCAGAATTGATAATCATATAGTATTGTTATTGAAGTGTATAATGATCTCCTGGTTCTGCTCATTTCACTTAGCATCAGTTCATGTAAGTCTCTCCAGGCCTCTCTGAAATCATTCTGCTGGTTGTTTCTTACAGAACAGTTATATTCCATAACATTCATATACCACAATTTATTCAGCCATTGTCCAATTGATAGGCATCCATTCAATTTCCAGTTTCTAGCCACTACAAAAAGGGCCGCCACAAACGTTTTTGCACATATGGGTCCCTTTCCCTTCTTTAAGATCTCTTTGGGATATAAGTCCAGTAGTAACACTGCTGGATCCAAGGATATGCACAGTTTGATAATTTTTTCAGCATAATTTCAAATTGCTTTCTAGAATGGTTGGATTTGTTCACAATTCCACCAACAATGTATCAGTGTCCCAGTTTTCACACATCCCCTTCCAACATTCGTCATTATCTTTTCCTGAAAACCAGTGAACATTGAAAGAATCTATTGGTTACCTCCAGAAATAGACTCCAAAATAAAAATTCCAAAAACAAAATTTCAGAACTATCAAGTCAAGGAAAAAATGCTGCAAGTGGCCAGAAAGAAACAATTCAAATATTAGAGAGCAACAATTAGAATTGTATGGGATTTAGCAGCTGCAACATTACAGGAACAGAGATCATGGAATATGATACTCTGGAAAGCAAAGGGAGATAGAATTATAAAGTAAGCATAATATTTCAAGGGAAAATGGTCAATCAAAAAAAAACCAAAAGATTTCAAGCTTTCATCAGGAGAAAACCATAATTAAACAAAAATTTTAATTTTTAATATCAAGACCCAAGAGAAGCCTCAAAAGATCAAAAGGGAAAAGAAAACATAAGGAATTCAATGGAGCTGAACTGTTTATATCCCTACTTGGGAAGATGATACACAAAGTAAAGATAAGAAACTGGAACAGGATTTATTATGATTCAACTAAAGTGAAAAAAAAAAAAACAAAACAAAGAAGAAACAGGGGTAGCAATCCCAATCTCAGACAAAGCAAAACCAAAAACAGATCTAATTAAAAGAGAGGAAAGGAAACTACATCCTGCTAAAAGGTGCCATAGACAATGAAGTAATATCAATAGTAAACATATATGCATCAAGTAGGGCAACATCCAAATTCTTAAAGAAGTGAGTTACAGATGTTTATGATAAAGTAATAATCCTGCAGTTTTCAGATGAAGAATCAAAGCTATTTATAAACTTGGGAAGAAGTACTCCAAATCACTTTTTATTTGAGAAGTGAAGATTAAAAGAACTCTGAAGTACCACCTCAAAACTATAAGATTGGCTAATATTTTTTAAAAAAGAAAATGATAAATGTTGAGGTTGAGGGAAATTTTGACACTAATGCACAATTGTTTGGTGGTGGTATGAACTGAGCCATCCATTCTGGAGAACTTTTTGGAACTGTGTCCAAAAGCAACCAAACTATGTATACCTTTTGATCCAGCAATATATCATTACTAGGTCTGTATCCCAAAAAGATCATAAAAAAGAGAAAAGGACATAAATATGTAAATATATCTTTAACAACCCTTTTTTGGTGGCAAAATATTGTAACCTGATAGGTTGCCCATCAATTGTGGAATGACAACATACTGAGGTATATGAATGTAATGGAATCCAATTGTGCAATTAGAAATGATGAATCAGCAGATTTCAGAAACACCTGGAGAAATTTGTCCAAATTGGTGCAAAGTGAAATGAGTAGAACTAGGAAAATGTATCAGCATCATTGTGTGATCAACTATGAATGACTCAGCTATTCTCAGAAACTTAATGATCCAAGACAAGTACAAAGGACTCACAAAGAAAAATGCTATTCACATCCAGATAAAGAACTTATGAACTCTGTAGATTCTTTTTTCACTTATTTTATTCTTTTTTCCATTTTTTGTTTTGATCTCTTTCTTCTTTCACAACTGTAACTAATATTGAAATATGTTTTACCTGACAGCACATATATAACAGGTGTCAAACTGTCTACCATTTTAAGAAGGGGGAAGGGAAAGAAGAAGAGAGAAAAAGTTGAAACTCAAAAACTTGCAAAAATCAATGTTAAAGACTAAGTTCTCTTTAGGACTAAACTCACTATGAGGGTTCTTTCCTTCATAGTATCTTCCTTCCAATGGTGCCATTCTCCTTACTCTAGCTAAGTCTAATCAGTCTAACCCTTCCAAATAATGTCTTTCTCCCACTTCATGGACTATTTCCTTTATTCTGGTTAAATGTGAGTTCCCCTGGAGGAACTTGTCTTTTTCCTTAGTCTAACTATATGCTCTCTCTCAGTTTTATTTTATATTTACCTTTCCTACTATCTATTGTATCCCTTCTTTTTGTCTGTAATCTCTTTCCCCTAAATAAAGCTACCTTTTGTAAAAAAAAAAAAAAAAGTCAGTGCTAAAATTGTCTTGACTGGTGATTGGGAAAAAATTGAAATACTATTAAAAAGAATAAATATCTAAGCTAAAGAAAAAAGAATAAGTGGTTCTTTTAAGGAGACTCTTTTATTACATTTAAATATTTACTAGTGGACCCTTAAAGCCTTGAGAAAAATTCTAGAGTCAATCAAGTAACTAAACACTGAAAATTGGAGCCAAGAGAAGAGGCACTTAAGACGAAGACATTTATGCTGCTACAATTTAAAGCTCCATTGGAAATGAACATAACTTGTCCCTGAAATGTTTCACTGGAACAATATAATTTCCAAGAAAAAGCAGTTGTATGAAAAATCTCAGTAAAGTGTATTGTGTAAAGTAAGTTTGCTTTTGTCCAGTCTAATCTGACTCTTTGTGATCCTATGAACTATGTTATCCATGGGATTTTCTTGGCAAAGTTACTAGAATAATTTGCTATTTCTTTCTCCAATTCATTTTACAGACGAGGAAACTGAAACAAACAGTATCCACACAGCTAGTATATGAGACTGGATTTGAACTTAGATCTTCCTGACTCCAGACCCAGCACTCTAGTCACTGGGCCACCTGCTACCATAAAAGTGTTTTCTCATAAAATGAGACTATCTTGAAATTCTATAGCATGGTGAACTGTGCAAAGTGTTTTATTCACAATAAACTTAAAATTATGCTTAAACTATGGGTGCTTTAAATATTATTATCCCTATTTTATAGGCGAGAAAATTAAGGCTTAGAAAGATTAGCTAACCTGCTTGCAGTCATTTATTTAATCAATGCAATGGCTGTACCTAAAAATATAGTCCAGTGCTTTGTGATGGGAGAATCCCTGGGGAAGCCAGCATAAGAATTAGTAAAAGGTTGGCAAATAAATTCCCAAAGGGAATCTTGATTGGAAACATCATAGAATTGTAACTAGTTTCTGATTTAAAAAAAAAAATTAAAGTCCAACATCTATCTAGGCTTTCACTAATTTCAACTTAATATATAAAATATATGTTCTGCTGATGCCTCTGTTTTTACATAAGTGATTTTTTAATGAACAATTTTCATATAGTAACTAGGGGATTTTGTGTTTTCAAATTTTTTTCAATAAGAATTCTTCCCCCTTCCCCCAGAAAATAAATAAATAGTTCCTGAGTATTTGATAGGAATGAGCAGTCTTGCCTAAAAGAGTATGCCGGGATGGTGATTTGCTGGTCACTAGCATTTATCTTATTCAGTGTTTGCAGGCTTATACTAGACTGCAGTGCAGCTACTGCTTGATGCCTTTTCAGGAGAGAAAGAAAAAGTGTGTTTGTTTGTGAGGCTTGAGGAAGGTGGTTGGGAAAGAGAAGATGGGGGAAAATAATATCTGTTGATCTGAGACCTTAGCTGTTGCCATCAGCAGATGTATTGAAATATATGGTAAAAAACCTGAGAGCAAAACCCAAATTCAAGTCAGAAAACATGTTTCTGCAGTAACACCTGAAGGTCACTTTTTAAAGGGACATCAGATGTCCTTCAGAATTTGTGGCTCTTTTTTCGAATTGTTAAGCATTCTTTGTCAGGTATCATCCTAGTTCTGCATTTTAAAAAAAGCAAAAAATTCTCATTTTCTAAGTAGGGAAACTGATTCCTAGGAGGGAATTAATTTACTCAAGGCCACAAAATTATTTGGTCGAAATGCTGAGACTCAAATCTAGTTTTTCATTCCTAATCCAGGCTTCTTTTCCTGTTGTTATTCCATGACTAGTCATCTGGATAAGATTTTAATGGAGGATCAACTCCATTAGTGAGCATAGATCTTTATAAATTCTGTAGCATCACCTCAGGACAATTAGATTTTGCCTCAGTAACTAACTGGATAATTGCATTTTTTTCTTTTATGTTTTCCATGAAATGACAGAGGAAAAAAGATAGAAGCATTCCTATTTCTGATACTTTTGCCAAGTGATTGGGTTTGGGGAAAATGTTCTTGACCAGTTGGTGTTGAACAGGTTCAGTCCTGGTTATTTACCATTCCATTCAATTTTTTGATATTCATGTAAATTCCTTATTTTAGTTGATAACATGCCTCTGCCACAGCTTATGAATTCTCTTATTTTGACAATACAATTTCCCAAACATTTCTTCACAAAGAAAAAACAGTTTTATCTAGTCTTTTCATGGTTATTTTGAGTCTCATTGTATAGTAAATACTTGATGTGCTGTCAATGGGGCCAGTCCTAAGAAAATAAGGAGGATGAAGGTATTATTGTTCAGTTGTTTCCAATTCTTTTTGACCTCATCTGGGTTTTTCTTGGCACAGACACTGGAATGATTTGCCATTTTTTTCTCCAGCTCATATATAGATGAGAAAATTGAGGTAAACAGGGTTAAGTGACTTGCCCCAAGTCACACAGGTAGGAAGTATTTGAGGTCTAGTTTGAACTGAGGTCTTTTCAGGCTCAATGCTTTGCCTCTAGTTGCCCTCAAATGCCATACAAATGCTATTATTATTAATTATCACTAACACTTTGCTCCTCTCCATATACCCTATGATCCAGACACAATGACTTATTGGAGGTTCTTCATACACAGAATTCCATTTTCTGTGTCCACAATTCTGGAATATTCTGACTCACATAAACTGCTACCTGTTCTCTTCCACTCTAATGCTATATTTACTCTATATTTATCTTCCACTTACTCTATATTTATCTTATATTTACAGATTTTTCCAGATTATCTCTCTCACTAGAACTCAAGTTCTTTGAAGACAGGGAAGGTTTTTGCTTTTTCTTTATACTCCCAGAATTTAGTATAGTGCCTGACACCTAGGGTTTAGGAAATGCTCATTGATTAATTGATTAGGCATCTTTTTCCTCAGTCAAGAAGGGCTCACATACAATTTCCATAACATCTTCTTTGACTCATTCTTCACTTAGACAGGAGTTCGAGACCGGAGTTCTCCTTGTATGTCTTGAATCCCTCTGTATAAACTCTGTTAATACATATATTTATCAGATTTTTAACTTTCTTTGCTTTCAGATTTCCAAAATATTGAGTTTTGGGCTAGAAAGTATCTTATAGATCATCTAATCCAACTTTTTTATTTTACAGATAATAAAAAAGCAGAGAAATTAAATGGCTTGCCTAGATTCAAACAGTATGTAGCAGAATCAAGAGCTTGGCTACATGGAAGGTTGTCTGTTGGCACAGTGTATAGGATGCTAGACCTGGAGTCTCTTGTTTGTTTCAGTATAATCCTCATCCAGATTTCCTCAGCTGGAGATGGAAGTAGTACACTAATCCAATATCTTTGCCAAGAAAACCCCAAATGGTTCACAAAGAGTTGAACAAGACTGAAAAATGACTAAACAACAAGGGATTGCTTGGCCCCAAATCCATTGTTCATTCCAAGTAAACATCTACCTATAAATAGGTAGATAAATTAGGGTAATATAGCTAGTGTTCTCTGGTGATAGAGTTAAAGGATATAAGAGCTGGAACTCATTTCAGATGTCATCTAGCTTTATGATTACATTTTTTTGATAGGGTATTTATATACCTATATATACCTAAATATGTGTGTGTTTACATGTTGTACACATAATCACATACCCACACCCAAATTCAACACATGGGAGCCACCTGGTGGGCAATATAATAATTCTTGATACTTCATACTCATGTGAGCCTATTTCATATCTTTATGTTTATGATTCAGTTTTATTTTCATTTTTAAAATGATACTTTGAAAATTTCTTATTTATTGCATAACTCTATTTTTTAAATAAAAGTCCAAAGAAAGTAGAACATATTGAAGATGTGATGAAATTAGAACAATCAGTCTCCATAGAAGTTGAAGCTATAAATGAATTCATTCAACTTTTTATATGTTTTTTTTTTCTCTTGATAATTCAAAATTCAGGCTGGATGAGTTTACATCCAACCAGAAAGCCTTTTCTAAGTCCTGTACAAAGTATATTTATGGCTATTTAAATCTTTCACCTATGCATTAATGATGTGACTGACATAGATCAAGAATAAAGAATTACAGGATAGAAAAGAACTTTTAGAAAATTCATAAATCAGGTCCTTTTTTGTCATTGTTTAATTGTTTTCAGTTGTGCACAACTCTTTATGATCCCATATGGTGTTTTCATGGCAAAAGATTCTGATGTGGTTTGCTGTTTACTTCTCCGGTTCATTTTGTAGTTGAGAAAACAGAAGCAAAGAGTATTAAGTGATTTGCTCAGGGTCACACAAGCTAGTAAGTGTCTGAAACAAGATTTGAATTCAGAAAGATAAACCTTCCTGACTCCAGGGGCTCAGCACTCTATACATTGTGCCACCTAACTGCTCCCAGTCCCCATTTTATCCTTTAACTAGCCTTTTAATTAAAAACCAACTAGTATTGGTTAAATAAGGCCTCATGGCATCGATCTCAGATGTCAGACATGAAGATGTTGTCTGAAATGAGTCTTTTTGGTGAAATCAGATGAATTTCCTTGACGTCTTCAGGACCTCCTTGATTTTATCAGTGAAACATCATATATTTGCCATACCTTATGACTGTCTTCATAAGTGACTAAACAAAAATTTATTACCTGGGCCAATTTCTGATGCTGGACTTTTCCATTTTTAGCTAAACCTGTCCTCAGGCCAAAGGCATTAGGTTATCACCTAGTCTGTAATTGAAGACTTTTCATCTTGCTAGCCCCTGCTAAAACTCACAGTCCGCTAACCAAGTCTTAAAAACCTCACTCACTTCATCACCTTAAGCCTGGACTATTTGCATAAATCTGCTAATTCTCCCTCCTGCAAATCTCTCCCTACTCCAGACTGCCCTCCACTGAGATGCTGAAGTGATCTTCCTAAAATTCAGGGCTGAGTCTCATCACTCCTCTGACCCTATTTAATTTGGTCCTGAGGCTCCCTATTACAGATCAAAGTTTTAAAAACTTTTCAGAACCTTTTCTTCTTACCTTTTCAGTCTATAATCTAGCAACAATGGCCTTTTTGCTGGTTCTTCCAAATGGCTCTCCACTTCTCAATGCATGCATCTTCATTGATTTGTGCCTGGTTCCTACAATTCCTACCCCCCCCCCCCCCCCTGCCCCCTTCTCATCTCTGCTCCTGGCTTCTCTAGCTTCCTTCAGGTCTTAGCTAAAACTCAACCTTCTGCAAGAACCCTTTCCTAGTACCTGCAATGCAATGCAATGAGATTATTCACAATTTACCCTGCAAATGTCTTGTATTATGCAGTTGTTTGAGCGCTGTTTTCTCCATTAGAATGTGTGCTACTTAAGAACAGGGACTGTTTTTGCCATCCATTTAATTCCTGTCTACCACATAGTAAACATTTGATAACTGCTACTTGACTTACTATTTCCTTGACATAATGAGACAGAGGAAGCTGACATATACTAATAAAATTTTGAATTCACTTTTCTTTACTGATAGGTCCTTTTGACTTTAACCAAAAGAGAATATCTCACTTAAAATGAACAAATTATTTCTCTTAATAAAGTTGTTGTGAAGACTCAGTTTTAAAGGGTTTAGTACAAAGCTTGGCACATAGTAGGTGCTTTATATATATATATATTTACTGATTTATTGAAGTGTGTTGATTTTTCCTTTTGGAATGCACACCAGTTAGAGTTTGATTTTGAGCCATATTATATTGCTGTTTCCTCCCCTTCTCCCACTTTGGCTTCTATTTTTTTTTTTTTTTGCTTTGTTTAAATACAGATCAATGCAAATTTGATTTTGGTAAGAGTAGTATAGAGGAAAGATAATTGCTCTTGGAATCAGAAAATCCCATTAAGTCGAGGCTTGACCACTTGTTAGCTTAAGGTTTTTGAATGTTAGTTAGTTTTCCCATCAATACAATGGGGCTATCAATGATCTTACTTTCTGCTTCACAATGTTGTTGAAGCCACTCCTTTGTAAATGTTAGAGCCTTTGACAAATATGTCATTATTACTAGTCAATACATCTTGATTTTACTTTGTTTCAGACACATTTTTAAAAATATTTACAAAGTTGATCTAAAAACAGTCTTAAAATGCTGTTCAGGGGAAAAGTTGTAACAGCTTGAGTGATGGATTTATCCATGGATGTTTCCTAATGACAACAGGAGCTGTGCTGTGGAAATGTGTATCAGCTAAGGTTTTTGAATGCTCATAAATGTACCTTTTGATATGGTGTATGGCTTAAATCTTAATTTTGAAGTATTAAGAAAGTTTCGTATTTCAGGAGAGAAAACCTTAGATTTTAATGGCCCCTCCTCCCCAAAAAACCTCAATAAGCCAAAAGTAATGGTTCTTTTTGAAGCAATAGAAAGTACTTTTCCAAATATGAGGCTCCCACAGTGTTCACTTCACTAATGGAAACTTATTAATTCAACAGTTATGGGTGGTACATGCTGTGCTTCTTCTTCATTGTAAAAAGTCAAACATTTCTTTTAGTAGCAGTTATGGTTTTGAGAATAAAAGTGCCTGAGGGTTGTATTGGGGGACAGCAGGTTAAACAAAATTACTCCTTTGACACAAATTTTGCTAATGATTCAGTTTAAGTGAACTTTAATTCAAGGTCAAAATTGCAACTGTGCCTATGAACCATTGGCTGTGTTACCAGTGACAGACCAAAAGATGTCCTTAAAAGATAACATCTCCATCTACTTAGAAGTGTTATGGACTTGGATCTTGATTAATAACACCTTCATACGTATTTTCAGATAAAAGGACGTTTCTGGACCTTTAATTTTCATCATTAAAACTTCTTTTACCTTTTGAAATGCAGAGCGTATTATAGCAGGGTAATCAATTGAGACCATGATTCTTTCTAGCTGCCTACTGTTACTGTAAATTGGTCTGTTTTGGTATGACATGCTCATTCTTCAGCAGAACTTAGAGGAGCACTTTGGAGAATTAGTTTCTTCTCTGATGAATTATCAATAGTTGCCATCACTGATATATTTGGCATGAATAAACAATTGCGAAAAGATTGGAGGACATTTAAAAAGTATCATTCTACAATTGTTAACAGTCCCAATTTTATATTGCATTAGTTGTGTCATCTAGACATTCCTTCATTATTTTGATAAACACACACATACGACACATACATATATGTCAAATTAGTTACATAAATCCTGGTTTTTAGAGTCATTCATTATTCAGAGAAAATTCACATGTATTATAGATCATAAGATTGTAGATTTTGAGCCAGGTGAGACTTCAGAAGCCATTTAGTGTGAATCCCTTCATTTTACAAGACAGAGAAGCCACAGCCTAAAGAAATTAAGTGATTTGTCCAAAGTCATTTTCAGGTAATAAACATAAGAATCAGAATTTGAATTATTATCCCTTGAATTTAAAACCAATTCTTTAACTGCCAAAGTGTTCCAAAATAGTATGTTTTATTGCATTAATAAATATTTGTTTTATTAATTGAAATTTCATCTGAAATGTAACTAAAAACCTTTAGCTTTACCAATTTGTTTAATACACTTCAGGCCAAATTTTATATTTGATGACTTTTGAAGTCCATTCCTACTTTTGGATTCTATGATCTCAGCAGGAACACTCAGAAAGGATAGAGAAACATATTCAATCAGAAAGTAGAATCAAGTCCTTCCTCACACAGTTAGTTGTGTAACTAGGCAACTCAATTAATTTCTCAGTAAACCCAGGTTTTAAGACCACAAGTTATAGAACAACCACTGATCTGCATTTAGTAAAGTCAGTACCCTTAGTAGGGCAATTTCACTAATGAAACTACAGTTTTGGAGTATGGCAGAAGTATCAGGGGAGTATGTATCTGGGAATACACACATACACAAACACACACAAACATATGCATACATCTGTACTTATGGCTAATAGGACAATGACAGAGATAACTGAGAATCGATAAGGGATGATTTATTTTGGTTCTTAGAATAGTTCATATACATGATATATTGTGTATATGTATGTATATATACATATATATAAATGTAAATGATAGATATATATAAATCTACATATATAATATATTGAAACATGTACCAATAGAAGAAAGAAGAGAGATAACTATGAGAATCAACGAGATATTTATTTTGGTTCATAAAATGAATGGTTTTTATATGGATGTGAATACTTATATATCTATACATATCTATATCTATATCTATATGTATGTTATTCCTCTGCTTATCTACATATATCTTATGAACAGATAAAAGGCAAAGAATAGCTTTGAGAATAAACAAGTGATGGCATTTTGGTTCACAAAATGCTTCTTTTGTCAGTGGGAGGTAAGGAAATCATTCTGGGCACCTGAATCACTATGCAGATTCATAATGCTTATTTCAATTTAATCGTGTTTTAAAAGTTTAACTTGGATATTTTCCCCTCTCATTTTATTCTCAAGAATGTTTATCAAATATTGGGTCCTATTGAGTCCCATTGTGTACTGTATAACCACTAGAGGGAGCCAGCTTGATTATCCTCAGCCTCTAGGAATTCACACTTTTGTGGTGGGTCAATACCAGGAGTCTTTCACAATTCAAGAGATAGATATAACTTAATTACTGGGACGAGGACTCATATTAATAGATGTCACTTAATTAATTAACACGACACTGATAATTAACTTATATTTAAATCTACATTGCTTCCCTTGATTTTCTTTTTTTTTTTTCCCCTTGATTTTCTTTTTTTTTTTTTTAAGCTTTTTATTTTCAAAACATGGGTAATTTTTCAACATTGACTCTTACAAACCATGTGTTTTATTTTTCCCCTGTTTGCCCCCACTCCTTTCCCTAGATGGCAATTAATTCAATATTTGTTAAGCATGGGTAAGATGTATGTTAAATCCAATATATGCATACATATTTATCCAATTATTTTGCTACACAAGAAAAATAAAATCAAAAAGGAAAAAAATGAGAAAGAAAATAAAATGCAAGCAAACCAGAACAAAAATAGTGAAAATGCTATGCTGTAATCCACACTTAGGTCCCACTGTCCTCTCTCTGAGTATAGATGGCTCTCTTCATCACAAGACCATTGGAACTGGCCTGAATCATCTTGTTGTTGAGAAGAGCCATGTGCATCAGAATTGATCATCATATAATCTTGTTGTTGCCATGAACAATGATCTCCTGGTTCTGCTTACTTCACTTAGCATCAGTTCATGTAAGTCTCCCCAGGCCTCTCTGAAATCATCCTGCTGGTTATTTCTTTATACAATAGCAATACTCCATAACATTCATATACCATATTTATTCAGCATTTCTCCAAGTGATGGGCATCCATTCAGTTTCCAGTTTCTTGCTACTACAAACAGGGCTGCCACAAACATTTTGGCACATACAGGTCCCTTTCCCTTTTTTAGTATCTCTTTGGGGTATAAGCCCAGTAGAAACATTGCTGGATCAAAGGGTATGCACAGTTTGATAACTTTTTGAGCATAGTTCCAAATTGTTCTCCAGAATGGCTGGATGTGTTCACAATTCCACCAACAATGCATCAGTGTCCCTGTTTTTCCACATCCCCTCCAACACTCATCATTATCTTTTCCTGTAATTTTAGCCAATCTGACAGGTGTGTAGTGGTACCTCAGAGTTGTCTTAATTCTCATTTCTCTGGTCAATAGTGATTAGAGCACAGTATATAGGAAGCAAGGGATCCTTGTGACTTGCAGATGGATAATACTAACTTTTATATACTATTTACTATACGTCAGATAATGAGCTAGAACACCTTATTATAATCCTTGCAGCACTGGGAAGTAAATGTTATTATTATCTTCATTTTACAGTTGAAGAAACTGAAGCAAATAGGTTAAGTGATTTGCCAATGGTTACTCAACTAGTGAGTGTCTGATATTAGATTTGAACTGGTCTTCCTGACTATCCATTGTGCCACTTTTTTTGCTACAATGGAAAAGTTACAAGACTTGGAATCAGGGAACCTTTGCAAGTTTCAATAGTGCCACCAGATAATCCTAAGCAAGTTACTTAGCTTTTCCAAAGCTCTGTTTCTTTATCTGTAAAATGGGAACAATAATCCTTAATTACTCACCTTACAGGAATATTGGAGAAAATACCTTTTAAAGCAATATATGTGTATTAATAATGGTGTATTCTGATGTTTCATTGTGGTTTGATTCCAAAATAATGATGTCATTTTGATCTTTGAGAATGAAGGACAACCACCAATCACCTTCTTTGTGGCATCTCGAAGGCTATCCCAGCCTAGCCCAAGCTCTGAGAAATCCTACTCAGCTAGATAGGACTTGACTACAGAACCATATCTTTGTTATCTGAGAGTCAGCCTGGCTAATTTGTCATAGAGTCATCGCAGCATTGCTTGCAAGGTTATACATTTTTTAACTCTCAGTCCTCTTTAATAGTTCTGAGAACTATTTTATTTGACATAGGCCATTGTTTATTATTCAGCTAATGTCATGTACTCAAAGCAGACTATAGGGTCGGGGAGCAGAGTCGGATAATTCCAGATCTCTCTTCGGATCCCATAAATCTTTTGCTTTTTACTCAGTAGGCTTTAGCACAACATTTAGTGGATGCCAATGTGTGAAGCATGTGTGTTAGGCATTGTGGAGGAATTTACAGGGGAAGAGGAATAAATAGGTCACATTTATATAACACTTTCAAGTTTATAAAGAACTTCACATATATTATCTAAGTAACTTTCCTATAGTTACACAGGTAGTTAAGTATTAGAGATGAGATTTAAATCTATGATCTATTTGACTCTCAGTCCAGTATTCTAATTACCATTGTATTCAAGTTGGTCAGAAAAACACAGTCTCCCTTTCCTAAAGGAGTTTACCATCTAGTAGGAAATACCAGATAGCACGACTCCCTTCACACATTTTATGTTACAGTCCTACATGCCAATCTCTCTCTGACTTAGCTCCTTTCCATATCTCCGTGGCATTATCTCACCTCTACCTCTGAAACTCTTTCACTCCCTCTAAGATCCTGCTCTGAGGCTATAACCTGCATGAGATGGGACTGTTTAGGATATTTACTTCTTCCTCTGTTGGTTTGGGCAAGCTATATTTTTGGAGGTATTCTTCTATTTCATTTAAGTTGTCGAATTTATTGGCATAAAGTTGGGCAAAGTAACTCCTAATTATTGCTCTAATTTCCTCTTCGTTAGTGACGAGTATAACCTGCATGAGATGGGACTGTTTAGGATATTTACTTCTTCCTCTGTTGGTTTGGGCAAGCTATATTTTTGGAGGTATTCTTCTATTTCATTTAAGTTGTCGAATTTATTGGCATAAAGTTGGGCAAAGTAACTCCTAATTATTGCTCTAATTTCCTCTTCGTTAGTGACGAGTATAACCTGCATGAGATGGGACTGTTTAGGATATTTACTTCTTCCTCTGTTAGTTTGGGCAAGCTATATTTTTGGAGGTATTCTTCTATTTCATTTAAGTTGTCGAATTTATTGGCATAAAGTTGGGCAAAGTAACTCCTAATTATTGCTCTAATTTCCTCTTCGTTAGTGACGAGTATAACCTGCATGAGATGGGACTGTTTAGGATATTTACTTCTTCCTCTGTTAGTTTGGGCAAGCTATATTTTTGGAGGTATTCTTCTATTTCATTTAAGTTGTCGAATTTATTGGCATAAAGTTGGGCAAAGTAACTCCTAATTATTGCTCTAATTTCCTCTTCGTTAGTGACGAGTATAACCTGCATGAGATGGGACTGTTTAGGATATTTACTTCTTCCTCTGTTAGTTTGGGCAAGCTATATTTTTGGAGGTATTCTTCTATTTCATTTAAGTTGTCGAATTTATTGGCATAAAGTTGGGCAAAGTAACTCCTAATTATTGCTCTAATTTCCTCTTCGTTAGTGACGAGTATAACCTGCATGAGATGGGACTGTTTAGGATATTTACTTCTTCCTCTGTTGGTTTGGGCAAGCTATATTTTTGGAGGTATTCTTCTATTTCATTTAAGTTGTCGAATTTATTGGCATAAAGTTGGGCAAAGTAACTCCTAATTATTGCTCTAATTTTAGCCAATCTGACAGGTGTGTAGTGGTACCTCAGAGTTGTCTTAATTCTCATTTCTCTGGTCAATAGTGATTAGAGCACAGTATATAGGAAGCAAGGGATCCTTGTGACTTGCAGATGGATAATACTAACTTTTATATACTATTTACTATACGTCAGATAATGTGCTAAAACACCTTATTATAATCCTTGCAGCACTGGGAAGTAAATGTTATTATTATCTTCATTTTACAGTTGAAGAAACTGAAGCAAATAGGTTAAGTGATTTGCCAATGGTTACTCAACTAGTGAGTGTCTGATATTAGATATGAACTGGTCTTCCTGACTATCCATTGTGCCACTTTTTTTGCTACAATGGAAAAGTTACAAGACTTGGAATCAGGGAACCTTTGCAAGTTTCAATAGTGCCACCAGATAATCCTAAGCAAGTTACTTAGCTTTTCCAAAGCTCTGTTTCTTTATCTGTAAAATGGGAACAATAATCCTTAATTACTCACCTTACAGGAATATTGGAGAAAATACCTTTTAAAGCAATATATGTGTATTAATAATGGTGTGTTCTGATGTTTCATTGTGGTTTGATTCCAAAATAATGATGTCATTTTGATCTTTGAGAATGAAGGACAACCACCAATCACCTTCTTTGTGGCATCTCGAAGGCTATCCCAGCCTAGCCCAAGCTCTGAGAAATCCTACTCAGCTAGATAGGACTTGACTACAGAACCATATCTTTGTTATCTGAGAGTCAGCCTGGCTAATTTGTCATAGAGTCATCGCAGCATTGCTTGCAAGGTTATACATTTTTATTCTCAGAATCTTATGAAAGATCATTTGCTAAGTTTGGGGGGCTAGCGTGGGAAGTTGTGATGTACTTTGGTGGAAGGAGTGCCCAAATCCTGATGAAATCACTAATTTTTGTTGTATTAGTAGTTTCACACATTCTACTTCCTCCACCTCCTAACCATTCCCCTTCTCATTTTATTCTCAAGAATGTTTATCAAATATTGGGTCCTATTGAGTCCCATTGTGTACTACTCACTGTATAACCACTAGAGGGAGCCAGCTTGATTATCCTCAGCCTCTAGGAATTCACACTTTTGTGGTGGGTCAATACCAGGAGTCTTTCACAATTCAAGAGATAGATATAACTTAATTACTGGGACGAGGACTCATATTAATAGATGTCACTTAATTAATTAACACGACACTGATAATTAACTTATATTTAAATCTACATTGCTTCCCTTGATTTTCTTTTTTTTTTTCTTTCTTTCTTTCTTTCTTTCTTCCTCCTCCTCCTACTACTACTGCTGCTGCTACTATTACTACTACTACTGCTGCTACTACTACTACTAATGCTACTATTACTATTACTACTACTTCTACAACTATTACTACTACTACTGCTACTACTACTACTAATGCTACTATTACTATTACTACTACTACTACCACTTAAATAGCTAATATTTATGTAGACACTAAATATGCCAGGCAATATGCTAAACATCTACAAATATCTCTTTCTATCCTTACAACAACTCTGGGATGTAGGTGCTATTATTATTCCCATTTTATAGATGAGGAAACTTAGGTAAACAGATTAAGGGACTTGCTCTGCATCAGATAACTAGTTTGTACTGAAATCTTCTTGATGTCAGGCCTGCGTTTCTCTCCATTGCATTTTTTAGTTGAACTTTGAAGGACTTTGGATGACTAACTTGTGAATTTAGATTTTATTAGATAAGTTTCTGAAAGTTTTTGAATAGTAAAATGATGTGATCAGAGCTCAGTACTGAAAGATTCATCTGGGAGTATTGCATTAATGGATTTGAGGGTGTAGAGAAACCAGTTAGGCTATTAAACAACCATTTATGAAGTCTCTACTCTGTGCAAATCATTTTTATTAGGTTCTGGGAATAGATTTTTTAAAACAAGGCAGGCTTTGCTCTAAAGGAATTCATATTTTACTGGTAATGATAGAACATGTGTACAGATAGGCATAAGATATGACTGAGTGTAATGGAGTCAAAAGGGATAAAGTCAAAGACTTTTAAGTATATTTAAAGAGAAAGAGAATTTTTTAGGTAGGATAATAGGTAGGGTAACAGAAGAGGTAAGCTTGTAAAGTGAGCTTGTAAGGAAGAGAAGAGTTTTGAATAATGGAAATGAGAAAGGAGAACACTCTAAAAATGGGGGGTGGTCAGCTAGAATCAATAAGTTAAGGCCATAACCACTGAGCCTGGGACAAATTCTGTTGCTGGCTGGGAAGTAGCAAAGTTACAGAAGACAGTTATACTATTGGTGAAATCACAGGAAGAAGGGTATTTTATCCTTTAGGGAGTCCCAGCCTTCCCCTCATAAAATTGTGACGGAAGGAGGTCTCTGGAGGATTATAGGTGTAGGTGCAGACATAGTGGTCTCCACAAGGAACAAGCATTTTTCTCCCTCCATCTCCTAAGAGGTTAATACTATTACAAAGCCATCTAAAATTATAGTATTTCAAGAAGCAATGAGGCAACTTCTAGTTCTAAGAGCAGTACAATTCAAATCTTTGAGATGGGAATGACTTCAGGAGTTATGTAGAATTGTCAATCACTTAACCAATAACTATGTATTTGGCGTCATATTAAGAAAAGGAAAAAAATAGTTCCAGCCCTCAACTAACTTACATTCTAATGATAAGAATCTCTGACTCCCTTACCACATTATTAAAATATATATATCTTAATTTATTTAGTATGGAAGGGACTTGTAGAGGGCCGCAGATAGTGGGGAGAACTCTAGGTGAGGTGTTAGACCAGAGGGAACCTGCTGTTCTACTTGAAGCAAGGGATACTTATAGTAAAGAGAGACATTTATGTATCAATAGCGGGGTGCTTATAGTTAGCATTATTAGCTATTTCTCTTTCAGGCTTATGTATTCTTTTACATTCTTATCATATTCTTGAATAAATTTATTTTGAAAAATCTTTTTATTGATTAATTTTGATTTTATATTATTGTCTTTTCTGAATCTTACCTTTCTTTACCCAGTGAGGAATTCTTTGTAAAAAAAAAAAAAAAAGATTTTTTTTTAAATAGGAAAAAATTATAGTTAAGCAAAACCAATCAATTATTTCTGATAGTATGTATAATATTCCACAGTCACATCTTCAAAGAGGGGAAGGAAATGAGGTACACATTTTCAAGTCTTCTCTTGGATCAAACTTAATTTTCCTTTCTATGGATCTTCCTTGGGTACCAAAATAATTTTATCCAGCATTCATTTTTCATATTTGTTTTGGGGGGAACAATTGATTTATGTAGTTATTCTTCTATTTCATTTAAGTTGTCGAATTTATTGGCATAAAGTTGGGCAAAGTAACTCCTAATTATTGCTCTAATTTCCTCTTCGTTAGTGACGAGTATAACCTGCATGAGACCTTTCCTGATACCCCTGATCCTTTTCCTCAGTTGAGATTACTTTAAATTGAGGTCCTGTCTATTTTCCCTTATTAAGCTATATCTTTCCAGGAGAATATTAGTTCCTTGGGAGCAGGGACATTGCTACTTTTGTTTTTGTATCTTCAGCATCTAGCTTAGAACATTGCACATAGTAGGTATTTAATAAATGCTTGAATAAAAATTGAACTGAATTGATCTGAATAGTAGAATGATAAAGGGAGCACTGGGACTTCAGCCAAAAGCACCTGAGCTCAAATTTTGCCTCAGACATTTATTATTCCTTGGAGAAAGATAGTTAGCTTCTCTCAGCCTCAGTTTCCTCTTCTATAAATTAAAGGAGTTGGACTTGATAAAGATTTCTTCTAACTCAAAGTTAATGATTCTATGAAAATCATGGATATGGAAAGAGAGGTACATGTTTTATGAAAGTTTCTAAGAGGGATAAAGAGCATAAGCCCCTAGAGCAAACAAGATTTTATGGAGGAGGTGATATTTAGTCTGGAATTTTGAAACATGGGAAGAATTTCCACAGATAGAGCTGGAATTCCATAATGATGTAGCTCAACAAAATCACTCAAGGCACAGACACAGGAAAACATGGGATTCCTTCAGAGGTTATGGAATAGTCTTTTTTGGAAGAAGTTACAGGAGATCTAAAAAGGAGTAGTATGAGATTAGTCTGAGAGCCTCATACTACTACTACTACTACTGCTGCTGCTGCTGCTGCTGCTGCTGCTGCTACTATTCCTCCTCCTCCTCCTCCTACTACTACTGCTACTACTACTACTACTACTATTACTACTACTTCTACAACTATTACTACTACTACTACTACTACTAATGCTACTATTACTATTATTACTACTACCACTACTGCTGCTACTACTACTACTACTACTGCTGCTGCTACTATTACTACTACTACTACTACTACTACTACTACTACTACTACTACTACCACTTAAATAGCTAATATTTATGTAGACACTAAATATGCCAGGCAATATGCTAAACATCTACAAATATCTCTTTCTATCCTTACAACAACTCTGGGATGTAGGTGCTATTATTATTCCCATTTTATAGATGAGGAAACTTAGGTAAACAGATTAAGGGACTTGCTCTGCATCAGATAACTAGTTTGTACTGAAATCTTCTTGATGTCAGGCCTGCGTTTCTCTCCATTGCATTTTTTAGTTGAACTTTGAAGGACTTTGGATGACTAACTTGTGAATTTAGATTTTATTAGATAAGTTTCTGAAAGTTTTTGAATAGTAAAATGATGTGATCAGAGCTCAGTACTGAAAGATTCATCTGGGAGTATTGCATTAATGGATTTGAGGGTGTAGAGAAACCAGTTAGGCTATTAAACAACCATTTATGAAGTCTCTACTCTGTGCAAATCATTTTTATTAGGTTCTGGGAATAGATTTTTTAAAACAAGGCAGGCTTTGCTCTAAAGGAATTCATATTTTACTGGTAATGATAGAACATGTGTACAGATAGCCATAAGATATGACTGAGTGTAATGGAGTCAAAAGGGATAAAGTCAAAGACTTTTAAGTATATTTAAAGAGAAAGAGAATTTTTTAGGTAGGATAATAGGTAGGGTAACAGAAGAGGTAAGTTTGTAAAGTGAGCTTGTAAGGAAGAGAAGAGTTTTGAATAATGGAAATGAGAAAGGAGAACACTCTAAAAATGGGGGGTGGTCAGCTAGAATCAATAAGTTAAGGCCATAACCACTGAGCCTGGGACAAATTCTGTTGCTGACTGGGAAGTAGCAAAGTTACAGAAGACAGTTATACTATTGGTGAAATCACAGGAAGAAGGGTATTTTATCCTTTAGGGAGTCCCAGCCTTCCCCTCATAAAATTGTGACGGAAGGAGGTCTCTGGAGGATTATAGGTGTAGGTGCAGACATAGTGGTCTCCACAAGGAACAAGCATTTTTCTCCCTCCATCTCCTAAGAGGTTAATACTATTACAAAGCCATCTAAAATTATAGTATTTCAAGAAGCAATGAGGCAACTTCTAGTTCTAAGAGCAGTACAATTCAAATCTTTGAGATGGGAATGACTTCAGGAGTTATGTAGAACTGTCAATCACTTAACCAATAACTATGTATTTGGCGTCATATTAAGAAAAGGAAAAAAATAGTTCCAGCCCTCAACTAACTTACATTCTAATGATAAGAATCTCTGACTCCCTTACCATATTATTAAAAATATATATCTTAATTTATTTAGAATGGAAGGGACTTGTAGAGGGCTGCAGATAGTGGGGGGAACTCTAGGTGAGGTGTAAGACCAGAGGAACCTGCTGTTCTACTTGAAGCAAGGGATACTTATAGTAAAGAGAGACATTTATGTATCAATAGCGGGGTGCTTATAGTTAGCATTATTAGCTATTTCTCTTTCAGGCTTATGTATTCTTTTGCATTCTTATCATATTCTTGAATAGATTTATTTTGAAAAATCTTTTTATTGATTTATTTTGATTTTATATTATTGTCTTTTCTGAATCTTACCTTTCTTTACCCAGTGAGGAATTCTTTGTAAAAAAAAAAAAAAAGATTTTTTTTTAAATAGGAAAAAATTATAGTTAAGCAAAACCAATCAATTATTTCTGATAGTATGTATAATATTCCACAGTCACATCTTCAAAGAGGGGAAGGAAATGAGGTACACATTTTCAAGTCTTCTCTTGGATCAAACTTAATTTTCCTTTCTATGGATCTTCCTTGGGTACCAAAATAATTTTATCCAGCATTCATTTTTCATATTTGTTTTGGGGGGAACAATTGATTTATGTAGTTACACACAAAGTTTATCTATATTCTATTTTCTCAGAATTTGGAAAAAGTGCAAATAATCAATGTTTAGGGTGAATCTGAAAATTTGCTGAGAATGGTAAATTGTTTCCTCTTAAGTGCTAATTGAGTAATTTGTATTGTATTGTCATTATTTAAAGTTGGAGTCCCTTCAGGAAAAGATAGTAACAGATGCTGGAGGGGATGTGGGAAAACTGGCACACCAATGCATTGTTGGTGGAATTGTGATTGGATCCAATCATTCTGGAGAGCAATTTGGAACTATGCTCAAAAAGTTATCAAACTGTGCATACCCTTTGATCCAGCAGTGTTACTACTGGGCTTATATCCCAAAGAGATATTAAAGAAGGGAAAGGGATCCGTATATGCCAAATTGTTTGTGGAAGCCCTTTTCATAGTGGCTAGAAACTAGAAATTGAATGGATGCCCACTAATTGGAGAATGGCTGAATAAATTGTGATATATGAATATAATGGAATATTCTTGTTCTTGAATAATATTGACCATCAGGATGATTTCATAGAGGCCTAGAGAGACTTATGTGAACTGATGCTAAGTGAAATGAGCAGAACCAGGAGATCATTATACACTTCAACAACAATACTATATGATGATCAATTCTGATGGATGTGGCTCTCTTCAATAATGAGATGATCCAAACCAGTTCCAATTGTTCAGTAATGAAGAGAATCAGCTACACCCAGAGAGAGAACTATAGGAAATGAATATGGACCACAATATAGCATTTCCATGCCTTCTGTTATTGTTTGCTTGCATTTTTGTTTTCCGTTTCTGTTTTTTTTTTTTACCTTCTTTCTAGATCCGATCTTTTTTGAGAAGCAAGATAACTATATAAATATGTATATATATATACTGTATTTAACATATACTTTAACATATTTAACATGTATGGAACTACCTGCCATCTAGAGGGAAGGAGAGGAAAAGTTGGAATAGAAGTTTTTGCCAGGGTCAATGTTGAAAAATTACCCATGCATATGTTTTGTCAATAATAATAATAAAAAAATTGGAGTCCCTCAAGCAATTTCTCCATAAAAGGGGGAATCAGAAACTAAGGATTCCATGTAGAAGGATGAGAACCAGCAGAAGGATGAAGCAAAAGTGTCCATATGTAATTGGATTCTGGCTGTGTCTGAAACCAAAAACTGTTAGGAGGGTTCCCAGGAGATCTGGGAATTGAGATAGAAAGAGTAGGTCAACTTGAAAGGGGTAACTTTTTGCATCTTAGGGGACTTGATGTTGGGAAGGGAAATATGGTGGCTTAGCTTTCTTGGTCCCCAAACATTATGGCTTCCAGAAAAGAGAAGGCTCCAAGGCCTATATGTGGATAAAATTCTTAATCATTTTGTGTCATGGAATCCCCTGACACTTTAGTGAAGCTAATGGACACTTCAGAATAATGTTTTTAAGTATTATAGGAGATGCTGAATTTCCCATACAAGTTCATATATTTTTAAAACTCTATTCACAGATCAAGAATCCATGAAGCCAAATTGATTCCCAAGTATTCTATAGGATTTTAGATAGGGAAGTCAATTTCACAAACAGGGATCATACCAACTGTTATAGGAAACTAGTGAAATATTAAAAAAAAATCAGAATATTTAGATTAGGCCAATGTTAACAAAGAGTCAGATATTTTAGGGATTTGGAACCTTAAAACCCCTAAGAATGTGATTTCAGGCTTTTTGCATTCTGAAGCCTGAGAAGAGAAAGATATTTCTCAAGATAATTCTCAAGGAATCAGGAGGCAAGGACAAGGCTCCATCTTGAATAAATGGCCAGATAGGTGAGAAGGATTCATTTATGGAGTAAGAGGAAGAGCAAGCAGAAGAAGGGAGCTTAAAACGGGAATGAACCTGTCAAAGCCTAGTTCTCCATACCCAGATCTAAATATTGGAAAAAATGGTACTAAAAAGCTTGTGTGACTAATAGTTTTGTCTCACTGAATCTATTGACCTGAGCTCTCTCATTGTCATCTTTATCTTATCTCTGTGTCAAATTCACAATTCTTGTAACATTAAGATGAACTTTTAAATCTTATTTCATTTCAAAAGTACAGAATTCAATTCAGCAAACATTTGTTAACCACCTACTGTGACTAAAAGACTATACTATATGCTTAAGGTACAAAATTAATACAGTTCCTACCCTCAAGGAATGTACAGTTTAGGAGAAGGAGCAAGACATGTACTTGGATAAATCTAGTACAAGTTATAAAATGTTTCAGGTCATAGTAGAGGGGGGTGTATCTTTGAATACACTGACTTTTGCTCTTCCCACACAGGGAAGGAGGTATCACATTCAGCTGAGGGGCAAGTCATCATAGAGAAGATAGTAAGGGAGGACCTAGTTACTTACATTGTGTACAGGTAAAGTAGATTCACAGAAACTACATCTAAAGTAGTTAGTAAGTGAGTAACATATTGAAGTGAGTGTGACTTCAATCCCTAGTGCAATTCCAGGATGTCTTATTAAAAGAATCTCTTGTGTGCATTTAAAAAATTGATTTTTAGGAGTTACTACATTGTCATCAAGATTAGGCCATGGCACTCTAATCTCATTTGCTTTTCTATGAGGATTCCTAGACTGTTAGATCAAGGGAATGACATAGATTTAGTAGACCTGAATTTCAGCAAAGCATTTGACAAAATCTTTCATGAAATCTTTGCAGACAAGATGGCTTTTTTTAAATAGGAAAAAATTATAGTTAAGCAAAACCAATCAATTATTTCTGATAGTATGTATAATATTCCACAGTCACATCTTCAAAGAGGGGAAGGAAATGAGGTACACATTTTCAAGTTTTCTCTTGGATCAAACTTAATTTTCCTTTCTATGGACCTTCCTTGGGTATCAAAATAATTTTATCCAGCATTCATTTTTCATATTTGTTTTGGGGGGAACAATTGATTTATGTAGTTACACACAAAGTTTATCTATATTCTATTTTCTCAGAATTTGGAAAAAGTGCAAATAATCAATGTTTAGGGTGAATCTGAAAATTTGCTGAGAATGGTAAATTGTTTCCTCTTAAGTGCTAATTGAGTAATTTGTATTGTATTGTCATTATTTAAAGTTGGAGTCCCTTCAGGAAAAGATAGTAACAGATGCTGGAGGGGATGTGGGAAAACTGGCACACCAATGCATTATTGGTGGAGTTGTGATTGGATCCAATCATTCTGGAGAGCAATTTGGAACTATGCTCAAAAAGTTATCAAACTGTGCATACCCTTTGATCCAGCAGTGTTACTACTGGGCTTATATCCCAAAGAGATATTAAAGAAGGGAAAGGGATCCGTATATGCCAAATTGTTTGTGGCAGCCCTTTTCATAGTGGCTAGAAACTAGAAATTGAATGGATGCCCACTAATTGGAGAATGGCTGAATAAATTGTGATATATGAATGTTATGGAATATTCTTGTTCTTGAATAATATTGACCATCAGGATGATTTCATAGAGGCCTGGAGAGACTTATGTGAACTGATGCTAAGTGAAATGAGCAGAACCAGGAGATCATTATACACTTCAACAACAATACTATATGATGATCAATTCTGATGGATGTGGCTCTCTTCAATAATGAGATGATCCAAACCAGTTCCAATTGTTCAGTAATGAAGAGAATCAGCTACACCCAGAGAGAGAACTATGGGAAATGAATGTGGACCACAATATAGCATTTCCATGCCTTCTGTTATTGTTTGCTTGCATTTTTGTTTTCTGTCTCTGTTTTTTTTTTACCTTCTTTCTAGATCCGATCTTTTTTGAGAAGCAAGATAACTATATAAATATGTATACATATACTGTATTTAACATATACTTTAACATATTTAACATGTATGGAACTACCTGCCATCTAGAGGGAAGGAGAGGAAAAGTTGGAATAGAAGTTTTTGCCAGGGTCAATGTTGAAAAATTACCCATGCATATGTTTTGTCAATAATAATAAAAAAAAAAAATTGGAGTCCCTCAAGCAATTTCTCCATAAAAGGGGGAATCAGAAACTAAGGATTCCATGTAGAAGGATGAGAACCAGCAGAAGGATGAAGCAAAGGTGTCCATACGTAATTGGATTCTGGCTGTGTCTGAAACCAAAAACTGTTAGGAGGGTTCCCAGGAGATCTGGGAATTGAGATAGAAAGAGTAGGTCAACTTGAAAGGGGTAACTTTTTGCACCTTAGGGGACTTGATGTTGGGAAGGGAAATATGGTGGCTTAGCTTTCTTGGTCCCCAAACATTATGGCTTCCAGAAAAGAGAAGGCTCCAAGGCCTATATGTGGATTTTGGCAAGAAGTAGGAAGATAAAATAGAAAAAGACTTAGAATCCAGGTGTAGTGATGCTTGCCTATAATCCTTGACTCTGGGGGAGGCTGAAGCTGATAAATTGTTGAAGTTCAAGATTTCTGAGCTTCTGTAGGGCCAAAGCTGATTACATGCCATAACTAAGTCTGGCACTAATATGGTTAGCCTCTGGGGATATGGAGCCCTCAGGAGATGCCTAGGAATATAGAAAAAAGGTGAACTGACCCAGGTCATAAATGAAGGAGGTCAAAGCTTCTATGATGATTAGCAGTAAGATTGAGCCCATAAGAGATTACTTCACTTCTAGCTTGAGTGAGATAACCAAAATAATTACTATTTTTATAGCACTTGCTACATGCCAGGCACTATTTTAAGCACTTTACCATTATTGCTTCTTTTTGATACACACAAAAATTCTAGGAGTTAGGTGCTATCATCACCTCTGATATATGGATGAGGAAACTGAGGCAGCAGTAAAGTGACTTTCCCCGGTTCACATAACTAGTTAATGTTTTACTTAGATTTGAACTCAGATCTTTCTGACTCCAGACACAATGCTCTATCCACATGCTACTCAAATAGGAAGATCTTGTTTTTAAAAATGAATAGAGGAACAGAGCAATAGAGATAGGAATACTCATGTAGGTTGCCCTTAATCTATTCAGGAAGGTTGGATGGGTGGAGATAGTTTGTGGGATTAGGAGCTAAAGTTTTGAAATTGCCAGGGCGAGGATTGAACTAGGGAGATAGTAAAATAGGAATGAAGCAGGAAGGGTTCATTTAAGATTACATATCACAGAAGATGGTCAAAAATCAGAATTAGTTAATGTTGGAAAGGTTGTAAAAAGACAATCACATTAGCACATTGTTAGTGGATCTTTGAATTGACAAAGCCATTCTGGAAAGTAATTTGAAAATTTGAAAATAGAATCACTAAAATGTCCAAAGTTTTGGCATGCAGAATTTCACTATAGGTATATACTCCAAGGAGGTCTTTAAAAAAAAAAAAAAAAGAAATCCTCCATTAGTACCAAATATTTATAGTAGCATTTTTTTTTGGGGGGGTCAGGGATCACATGCTCCTGGGTTCATACTGGTAGAAAAGAGAGTCACTAAAAAGGAAGAATTAGTTGGGATGAGCAAATGGTACCCATACTATTTTTACTATTTTGCTTGAGTCCAATTATTATTGGGAGTGAAGATTAGGAGTGGGGAAAGGAGAATGGACAGTTAGTCAATTATCAATCTGTGGCTGTTGAGAATATGACCTGACATTTTGTGGCTCCTTTTAAAAAAAAGGCATTAAAATTCTTTCAGGAGTGCTTCATGTTTAATCCTGGGTAGTATGTCATTAGTATTGACTGCCTTTAGTCCTTCCTCTTTTAGCTTCTGCCTTTTCTATTTTTTCTCCCTGTGTTATGCAGCAAGGACGTTTTGTCTCCTGGGTTATCAGGAGGTGATGCCGTCATGTTCTTGTGAGCTGGTACAAATTGTTTTCCCCAATTTGCTATTGTTTTCTAGAGAAACTGACTTCTGTTTACCAGAACTGGCACAGTCTGGTGCTTGAGCACACATACTGCTGATTGGTGGCCAAGAGAAAAGTCTGGTGATGCATTGGTCAATTAATTTGTAATTAAGAAGCTTTAGAAATATTAAATATTTACAGGATAGTGGAGAGAAAATATGTATGTGTAATATAGATTTTAGTATCTTATATACTTTAGCAGTCACTGGAAATATGACACTGTTCTTCCTTCTGAGAATATTTCCAAATTTAGAAAACACAATAATCAAAAAATTCAGGGTGAAGTTTATTTGGAATGCATTTTTAATAGTCCATGTATGAGAGATATCTTTGCTTGAAACCAGTATGTGTGTTTTTATCATTCATGCTTTTTGTCTTTTATAAACACCATTTGGAATAGGTGCAGATACAAAGATGATTGAGGCAGGGGCTCTCTGACTTGTCTTATTATCCAGAAACATTCTGGAGGAACTCATAGCATCAAAGAAGCATAGATTTAGACTTGGATGAGAATTTGAAGTACAATCCATTCATTCTAGGAAACTGAGGCATGAAGCTGTTAAGAGATTTGCCTAGGGTCACATACCTAGAAAGTGTCTAAGGTGGGATTTCACATAGTGCATATAGAATTTCACAAAGAATGCCCTCTGTAGGGTGATGGAAGTACACTGATTATTTCACAATATTAGTATTTAATTATGGTTAATTTATCTAAGTTAAACCCTTTTGTAGCCATGTTTTAAAACAGATAAGAGCTCTGAGTGTTTGTGTACATAGTTGTGTGCACATGAAGGAGACAGATCTATTGTATGTTGATCCCCATGTACTAAGTTATTCCCCTCCCAGTTTTCTAATTTCTATTAAATTTGAAATTCTAAAGATCTTTCTGATTCCAAATTCAGCGCTCTTCTTTAATTCCACTTTGCCTAAATGAGGATTTATTTATTGCGTCTTCTCTTTGCTAACACTGGGCAAGAACAAAAGAGAAAATAATCTGTAGCTTCTCAAATGGTTTACACCATTTTGGAAGGAAACATGTTTAATAATCACAAAATATATGTATATGTATATATTTTATATTAAATACAAAATAATTTCCTGTGTATGGAGGAAACCTTACTAATTGGAGGGCAACAGGAAAGGCTTTTCTAGGAGATATCTCCTAGAGTGAGGTGTATATGGAGTTAAGGATTCCTAGAGGCAGAAGGTAAAGGAGCAAGGTAATTTATGCATGAAGCATATTCTGTGTATGTATGTGTATGAATACATATAAGTTTCCATTAAAGTTCTATTCCAATACCTTTTTGTGGAGCATCTTCTGGGGTCATACAGCTTATAAGTATCTGAGGCTGGATTTGAACTCAGATCTTCCTGTAATGCTCTTTAGTGATTATTTATATATATCAAAGGCTCATACTATATGTAAAATACAATATATATCAAATATACATACTCTATATATGTATACATAAAAATATACAATGTATCAAACATATAAATACATATCAAACACACAGTATATGTTAAATACCCATTATGTATACATATATAAAATACATATATCAAACATAATCTATATGAAATATACCATATATTACACAATATATCAAACACATATAATATGTGTATATATCGCAAACATATTATATACATATATATCACTATTTATATTTATCATACATAATATATCAACCTTATTACATATGTCAAACAATATAGAACATATACTATTTATTTTATATGTACATATATAGTAATTACATGTGTCATGTTTATATACAAATATACATCAAATATACATACTATTATGCACATTTCATGTATACCAAACTCTCATTATATAATATATATATATGTTAAACATACATATATATATAAAATATACATTCATGTGTGCAAATATATAAATGTTTGTATCATATATGTGTATGTACACACACACACACACACACACACACACACACACACACACACACAGAGTAACTCAGGAATCTTAATCAATCATCCTTTTATTAAGAGTCTACTATTTGCCAGGCTGTGATAAGCACTTGATATACAAAAAGAGGCAAAAAGCAGTTCCTGTTCAAAAGGAGCTTACCGTCTAATTAGAGAGACAATATGTAAACAATGCATAGAAAGGATAAAGAGGAAATAATTAACAAAAAAATCCAGTAGAATATAGAAGGCTGGAGAGACTTCCAATAAAAAAAGGATTTTAGTTGGAACTTAAAGGAAACTAAGGGAGTTCAGTAGGTGGATTGGAGGAGGAATAGCATAGGTGTAAGGGATTAGTGAGGTTTTAGGCTTAAATAATATATTCTTATTTTAAAATACATGGAATATATGTTTAGGGAGAATGAGCCTGTGATTCATTTATCTAAGTAATAGCATGAGAAAATTTGAATTATTTCATGTTGAAAATATTATTTCTCATTCCTAATTTCTTCTTTGTTCATATTTGCGCACATGTACAGGGACAAAGTGATCTGTTGAAGAATGCCAAGAATGAAGCCCTGGAGAACATGAAGCAGATACAACTAGCATGTTTGTCCTGTGGCTTGAGCAAAGCAGCTGCTGGTGGTGCTGAAGCAAAGAGCAAGAGAAGCCTCGAGGCAATTGAGGAGAAGGAAACTGGAGATGAGAATGGAAGGCTCTAAACTGAGGCACAACTACTGGGCTTGTCCTTTGGGTCAAGGACTTGAAACTGTTTTTTAGAGCATTTAGAATTTCACAAAGAATGCCCTCTCTAGGGTGTTGGAAGTACACAGATTTTTCACAATGTCAGTATTTAATTGTGGTTAATTTATCTAAGTTAAAACTTTTTGTAGCCATGTTTTAAAATAGATCAAAGTTCTGTGTGTTTATGTACACAGGTGTATGCATCTGAAGGAGAGATTGGATAAAATCTATTATATGTTGCATCTCCATGTACTAACTTATTTTTCTCCCAGTGTTCTAATATCTGTTAATTTTGAAATTCTGAAGAGTATTTCTTGTAACTAGGTTTTTACCTTATTTTACTTTCTTGCTTTTGTCATTTAATTGAGAGCTCTTAATATATCTTATTGTTGAAGGAAGCCAAATTTATCAATAGATAGATGTTTTGATAGCTTAAAATATAAATTAGAATAAATTCTCTGAATCACACTATCAATGTGAATCAATAAAAACAATAATAAACCAGCAGAATTTATGGATAGATCACCAAAGCCATTGCATTCAGCCATTGCTGTTTGAAATTTATTTTTTAAAAATTCATTTATTAGAATTCAGGGAAGTAATGCACCTGAGACTAATGAACACCTGTAACTTCAGTGGACAAAGCAATCAAGAGTGAAATAATGGCCACCAAAGAGGGCCTTGGTAACACAGTGAAAGCTGTTTGCCATTAGGATTTTAATGCAGAAATGATATTTAGGAGTTCTGAAATTTCAGAAAGTTCTTAAACTTTATAAACCATGAGCCATGAGATAGATTTGTATGATCAATGAGGAGCCATTGAGTGTATCTTCATAAGAATTTTAATGAAGAGTGCCTGATTGCTGTAAAAGTTACAGGATTGTAAATAGAGAGGTGGAATGGGTCTCAGATGTCATCTAGGTCAGCCCCCTAGTTTTGCAGATGAAAAAATGGAGTCCCAGGAAGGCTAGAAATAGCGCTAAATAAAGGGAATCACTATTGCTATCATCATCCTCATTATTATTGTTGAGATAGATCTCTCTACCTTGCCCAGGCTGTAAGTTCAGTTATCATTCATGAACCTGTTCCACTGCCTATTGTCATGGAAACTTTGACCTACTCAAATTCCAATCCAGACTAGTTCATCCCTCCTTAGACAACTTAGTGGTTAACCTCTCAAGAAACTCATTATGCTGGTGCTGGACTTGGTGTGGACATCTGATTGCCTTTAGCCCTACTGTAGCTCAGAACTCCCTAGCTCAAGCAGCCCTCCAGCCTTAGCCTCCCCAGTAGCAGGGGTGCATTTGTGTATACTGCTGCCACACCCAGCTAAAAGAACAGCATTCTTGTAAAGTGATAGCATATTGAATGATACAGGTGTCTAAGAGTGGGGTAAGTTTTGAGAAATAACCAATTTCAAGGTACTTTTAACACACCTTGGAAGACACATAGGTCAATGAAGAGACAAATTAGCCTTCCATCCTGGTAGAATCTGTGTCACTGTTGTTATTCCATCTTACTGATAATGTACTTGAGTGTAATATGTATGTTATCTCTGACAGAACAATATGTTCTATGGTTATAAAAAGAATATATTTATTTAAAGCATTGCTTTTATTTTGAAAAGCTACTTAATTAATTTGATTAACAAATGTGCTAATTTTTTGAATTTAATGGAAGGTAATTGTTGAAAGTTTGCCTATCTTAAAATCTAATATTGTTAGTGTGTTAAGTTATTCTGACTTCCTCTTAAAATTATGTTCATGTTGCACATTACTGAGAGAGTAAAAATATGGAAAAAACCCTTTGACCTGTATTTCTTTAGTGAACTAATTGAAAAGCATGGACTATAAAATAAGTGGAAGGAAGCAAGTGGGTATCTAAGTATTATCTGGCCTATAAAATATGATACAAAAAGTTCTGCTGTTTCTCAGTGGGAGAGCTATGATAAGTGATAAATTAAGATCGGATATTTTATTATATAAATGGTTTTTTTTAGTCCAAATGGTGCCTCAGTGTCCTCAAAATATTTCAGTTACAACTCCAAATGCCTTTTGCTGACAGAAGTGACAGTATTTTTTAAATGAGAGCAGGATCAATTTGTATTTTTCAAGGGATGCTATTTTATAACTTGTTTTTAACATTTAGCACATCTAAAGCTTGAACATATTTTTATATTTCCCTTAAAACGTGCTCACATTTCTTTTTTCCTGGTTTTAGTTTGAAGAAAGGCAAAAGATCCAGGTGGTTTTTATTCTTGTAATGATAGAGGAGGTAATTGGAGAATGTGCAATTGGCCTAAATGTTGTGATTTTACCTTGATCAAAGAAATATAAGCTAAGATCAGCAAAGATCATAATTGCAAAATCACCAAATTTTTATGGTTAGGAATAAACTCAGCCAAATTAAGCTGAAAAATAATTCCTATAACCATGTGCAGGGCAAGAGATCGTCTAGCTTCTACTTGAAGATCTCCCACTGGGCTTCTTAAGAATCCTTGTTTAAAAAAAATAGGTGCTATGATCTGCTAACTGGTTATGATTATTATTATTAAAATGAAAGAATATTTTATATTAAATTTATAAGGAAGTTATACTTACTTAAATTATGGATAGGGACGACTGTTTTATAGTACCTCTCCTGAAGTTTTTCATTAGGTGTGAGTATAGGCTGGCTTCAATTAAGGTTTTTAACTACACATAAAGTTTCATTTACCTCATTCTATTTATACTAAGCAATATGACATAATGGAAGGAGGCCTGGCCTGAGAGTCAGGATAGCTTGTGTTTTAGCTTATTTTCAACATATACTATTTGTGTGATCCTGTTGTATAACTTATTGCTCCAAGAAACTCTTTAAGACTTTAAGAATTATCTATTCATTGCTAATATTCACTGATGAAGGAGGTTTTTACACTTGCTTTCAGCAGTGATGAAATCACAGGTCCATTTCCCTTTGTTCCTCCCACCCAAAACAAACAAACAAACAAAAATTCTATATGAACTTAGCAAAACCTGTGCATTTGGGCAACTACATAGCATAGATGACAGCGTGTCAGCCCTAAAGCCAGGAAGATTTCTCTTCCTGAGTTCTAATATCTCCTTAGACACTTAGCTGTGTGACCCTGGGTAAGTCACTTAATCCTGTTTGCCTCAGTTTCCTCATCTATGAAATGAGCTGGAGAAGGAAATGACACAGAACTCTAATACCTTTACCGAGAAAACTCCAAATGGAGTCAGGAAGAGTGACTGAAATCACTGAACAACAATAAAATATTTTTTATAACATCTTGAGGAGGTCGGTAAGATACTGCTGACATGGTGCAGTCAGTTGGAGAAAGTGAGGCAATCATAACTTGCTTACTCTTGGAAGTCAGATCTTCTGAATCTGAGTGTCTTTTCTATTTCATCATAGGAGGGTTAATTGCATGACTTTCAACTAAGAACAAGTGTATTGGAGTTATTCTTATTTAGAGCAGTAATCTGGGATTTCAACTTCCTTAAACTCTACTTTCCCAAGTGCAAAGTGAAGTATTGAGAATAAGAGAGCACAGAACTTTTAGGGACAAAGCTGGCAGAGACTTTGGTCGTTATATAGTCCAAATCTTTTATAAATGAGGACAATGGTGGCCAGATACATTATTTGCCCAAGATTATTCAGTGGTAAGCCCTTGGCGTCTTCATCAACATTCATCCCACTGCACTCTGCTGTTTCCTTTCTTTCCATGACATGTTTTCATCCAGAAAAAAATATTACTGGTGGGTTTGGGGCATCCTAAAGCTATGAATCCTAAGGTCATGGTTCATTAAAAAGCCACAAGACATTATGGACATGCCTTTAAGCATTCATGGGGTCAACTTTCTCTTTGATGGCACCATCTGGACAGTTCTGATATGGGCAACCTTTACTACAATGATAGAGAGGACATAGAATCTTCCATTCTGTATCCATGTGTTTCTAAATATATCACATAATAATGCTTGTCTCTTTAGCAAAATTTCCCTTTGGAAATAATGTACACTATTTGCCAGATTGCAGGTTTGCAAATAGGTCAAAAACAAACAAACCAAGAAGTAACAACAATTAAATACAACAAAATAACAAATTCCAGCATTTTTTTCAGAAGATATTAATGACTTTTGAAATCTAGGGAGGAAGATAAGTAAAGCCCCGATATCAGGAATTGACAAAACTTTTTTTTAAAGCTGGTTAGACTTTTTATTTGGTTATTTGATATTATAGAAAACTTTTAAAGCTTTTAAAATAAATATTGTTTGGATCTACACATTATGATGTTAACTCATGATTGATAGTTCCTTTTAGTTTTATACAAGGGCTGTGTAAAGGCTGAATATGATAGGAAATTCACAAATAATAATCCCAAAGCATCTTAATCATACATCTCCCAGAAGTTTCATCCAGTGTTTCAGTTTGCTGCACAGGCCTAAACAGGCCAATTGTTTCATCAGCATGGACAACATGGAACCACACAGCATCTTTACACTTAAGAGCTGAAAAGGATCTAGTCTTACTCTGTCTCCTGCCCCATCTCATTTTACAGATGTGAATGCTGAATGTAAAGAAAAGAGAAGTAGTAGATCATGAACTCAAATATTATAAGTAGCATATTTGGAATTAAATGTAGATCTTCTGACTAATTTTTTTCCCTCTACCACAGCTGCTTTTTCTTTATATTATGTTATAATATGCTATTATATTATTATTACTCCACCTAGACTCCTACTTGCCTCCTTTCTTTTCCTCCTTCTCTTGCCTAAGTAACTCAAAATTGTTTGATTGCTCACATAGCTTGGTTGAGATGGGATTTACACAGAACTCTAATACCTTTACCGAGAAAACTCCAAATGGAGTCAGGAAGAGTGACTGAAATCACTGAACAACAATAAAATATTTTTTATAACATCTTGAGGAGGTCGGTAAGATACTGCTGACATGGTGCAGTCAGTTGGAGAAAGTGAGGCAATCATAACTTGCTTACTCTTGGAAGTCAGATCTTCTGAATCTGAGTGTCTTTTCTATTTCATCATAGGAGGGTTAATTGCATGACTTTCAACTAAGAACAAGTGTATTGGAGTTATTCTTATTTAGAGCAGTAATCTGGGATTTCAACTTCCTTAAACTCTACTTTCCCAAGTGCAAAGTGAAGTATTGAGAATAAGAGAGCACAGAACTTTTAGGGACAAAGCTGGCAGAGACTTTGGTCGTTATATAGTCCAAATCTTTTATAAATGAGGACAATGGTGGCCAGATACATTATTTGCCCAAGATTATTCAGTGGTAAGCCCTTGGCGTCTTCATCAACATTCATCCCACTGCACTCTGCTGTTTCCTTTCTTTCCATGACATGTTTTCATCCAGAAAAAAATATTACTGGTGGGTTTGGGGCATCCTAAAGCTATGAATCCTAAGGTCATGGTTCATTAAAAAGCCACAAGACATTATGGACATGCCTTTAAGCATTCATGGGGTCAACTTTCTCTTTGATGGCACCATCTGGACAGTTCTGATATGGGCAACCTTTACTACAATGATAGAGAGGACATAGAATCTTCCATTCTGTATCCATGTGTTTCTAAATATATCACATAATAATGCTTGTCTCTTTAGCAAAATTTCCCTTTGGAAATAATGTACACTATTTGCCAGATTGCAGGTTTGCAAATAGGTCAAAAACAAACAAACCAAGAAGTAACAACAATTAAATACAACAAAATAACAAATTCCAGCATTTTTTTCAGAAGATATTAATGACTTTTGAAATCTAGGGAGGAAGATAAGTAAAGCCCCGATATCAGGAATTGACAAAACTTTTTTTTTAAGCTGGTTAGACTTTTTATTTGGTTATTTGATATTATAGAAAACTTTTAAAGCTTTTAAAATAAATATTGTTTGGATCTACACATTATGATGTTAACTCATGATTGATAGTTCCTTTTAGTTTTATACAAGGGCTGTGTAAAGGCTGAATATGATAGGAAATTCACAAATAATAACCCCAAAGCATCTTAATCATACATCTCCCAGAAGTTTCATCCAGTGTTTCAGTTTGCTGCACAGGCCTAAACAGGCCAATTGTTTCATCAGCATGGACAACATGGAACCACACAGCATCTTTACACTTAAGAGCTGAAAAGGATCTAGTCTTACTCTGTCTCCTGCCCCATCTCATTTTACAGATGTGAATGCTGAATGTAAAGAAAAGAGAAGTAGTAGATCATGAACTCAAATATTATAAGTAGCATATTTGGAATTAAATGTAGATCTTCTGACTAATTTTTTTCCCTCTACCACAGCTGCTTTTTCTTTATATTATGTTATAATATGCTATTATATTATTATTACTCCACCTAGACTCCTACTTGCCTCCTTTCTTTTCCTCCTTCTCTTGCCTAAGTAACTCAAAATTGTTTGATTGCTCACATAGCTTGGTTGAGATGGGATTTACCAGTACTATTACTTCTGATGAAATGGAGGATCAAGGGCATTATCACTTGACTTTTGCCTCCTAAAATTCTCCAGATTTTGCCATCTGCTTTGCTTCTATGTCCTGAAAAATCCTGTCATTGTCATCTGAATAATTATTGAAGTCATCAAAAGCCACTGGGCTTTGCCATCAGCCCCCTCTGATGTACCCTAAGGACACTCAGAAATTTCCTATCAGACTTGCAGTTACATTTTCTTTAATATGTAATCTCCCTTCATTAGATTGTAAACTCCTTAAAAATAGAAGCATTCTAAGCTTTTCTATTTGTGTCCTCAGTGCTGTGCACATACCACACTGCTTCTGAAAAGGATGTTTTGCTTTGACTAACAGGAAAATTAACTAGGATGACCATTGTCAGCTGTATCACATGGGTTTGGAAAGTCCCTCCTTAGGACAGTTTCCCTGCTACTCTCTCCCTCTTGTCCCTTCGATTCTGGTGTTAAGAGTCTATCATCTATAAATTGTTTCCTTCTAGTGTTAAAATGTTTAAATCCTTGGGATCTGCATTTGAGGCAAAGAATGCCAAATTTTAAGAAGCTATATTGATTGCCCCATTTCTTTTGTATATATTTTGTTTGTACATGTGAACTTCTTGAGAGCAAGGAATGACTCTCTTTGTGTGTGTCTCTCTGTTGCTCAGTATTCCCATTTCCCTCCTTCTCCTCCCCTTCTCTTTCTCCCATCTTATATCTCTTTCTTTTCCTTCCTTCCTTCCTTCCTTCTTTCCTTTTCCTTCCTTCCTTCTTTCCTTTTCCTTTTTTCCTTCCTTCCTTCCTTCTTCCTTCCTTCTTCCTTCCTTCCTTCTTCCTTCCTTCCTTCCTTCCTTCCTTCCTTCCTTCCTTCCTTCCTTCCTTCCTTTCTTTCTTCTTCTTCTTTCTTTCTTTCTTTCTTTCTTTCTTTCTTCTTCTTCTTTCTTTCTTTTCTTTCTTTCTTCTCTTCTCTCTCTCTTTCTTCTCTTTCTTTCTCTCTTTTTCTTTCTTCTTCTTCTTTCTTTTTTTCTTTCTCTTTCTTTCTTTCTTTCTTTCTTTCTTCCTCCTTTCTCCTTTCTTTCTTCCCTCCCTCCCTTTTCTTTCCTTCTTTCCTTCTCCTCTTCTTCCTCCTCCTCCTCCTTCTTCTTCTTCTTCTTCTCTCTCTTCTTCTTCTTCTTCTCTTTTCTTCTTTCTTCTCTTCTTCTTCTTCTTTCTTCTTCTTCTTTTCTTCTCTTCTTCTTCTTTTTTTCTTCTTCTTCTTTTCTTCTTCTTCTTCTTCTTCTTTCTTCTTCTTTTCTTCTTCTTCTTCTTCTTCTTTCTTCTTCTTCTTCTTCTTTTCTTCTTCTTCTTCTTCTTCTTCTTCTCCTTCTTCTTCTTCTTCTTCTTCTTCTTTTCTTCTTCTTTTTTTCTTCTTCTTCTTCTTTTCTTCTTTTCTTCTTCTTTCTTCTTCTTCTTCTTCTTCTTCTTCCTCTCTCTCTCTCTCTCTCTCTCTCTCTCTCTCTCTCTCTCTCTCTCTCTCTCTCTCTCCCTCTCACTCTCCCTCTCTCCCTGTCTCTTCATTTCCTTTCTCTCTCCACACTCACAGCTTAGCACAGTGCCTGGCACACAGTGTGTGCTTAATAAATGTTTCTTGACTGACTTGAATTCACTTCTATTTTACTCCTATTTTCTCTGTCAAAGAAAATGAACTTCATCTTGAAATGGGTTGTATGTAAAGAGTTACAAAGACAATGAAATCCAAGAGAAATGAGGAGAGAGCAAAGGATCCATCATGTAAGTGTTCTCTTACTATCTCTTTCTGCCTAAATGAATTACTTTCCAAGGGAATAGAAAAAACTTATCGATGTTATTGCTTGAACTGATGATATTGATCTTGGAACATTGTGGAAACCAGGAGAGTTGTAATATAAATTCTAACAAGCAAATTTTGTTCTAGTTTTCTGAAAGGGGAGGAAGACAGACTTAACTTTTAGTATGTGGTAAGGATATCAAAATTCTAGAATGAATTTCTGTTTTGAAGATTGGAAAGCATTTACAATGGAAAATAATTATTATTTACAAGCCAGCACAAACCAATGGAGGACAAATCATGTCAGACTAGCCTCATTGCCATTTTAGTCTCTTGTTTTTTGTTTGTTAGTTGATTGGTCTAGATCTATGATTTCATTGGTATAAGGGATTCCTAAATGCAGGTAGGCAACTTGTCTTTGATTTAGGGTCTATTTAATTTGGTAATGGACACACAGTTTGTATCCTTTGGTCACATAGACAGAATGTCAGAGGCAGGACTTGAATCTAGGTCTTTTGGGCTTCAATTCCAGCCACAAATCAATATGTACTAACATATATAGATTTGGATAAAGCCGTAGACATAGCACACATATTTGCATTTGGTTCTGGTTGCCACAATTTGATAGGATTATTAACGAGGGAATACATACACATTATGTGCAGACATGTGATAGGAATTGGAAATGTTTAACCTAGAGAAGTGATTAGTGGGTATGGAAAGAACAAGTTTTTTTTTTTTTTTTTTTTTTTTTTTTTTTTTAAGCAAGGCAGGTACTGTATTGAGAGCTTTACAAATATTATCTCCTTTGATCCTCCCAACAATCCTGGGAAGTGAGTACTATTACTCTTAAAAACTTGGAGGCAGACAGAATTGAAGTGACTTGCACAGGATCCCACAGTCATAAGTGTATGAGAATTACATTAGCACTCAGGTCTTCTTCACTCTAGGCCTAGTGATATATTTACTGAATCATATAGCACTCTTTATGTGAATGATAGGCAGGGTCTTATGGTCACTATTTACAAATATTAGCAGGTTTGTCTTATGCAAGAATTTGTACTACTTGTTTTCCTCTGATCTAGAAGGCAGTCCAACTCCATCCCTCCTGCCCTACTCCCCCAAAAAGGCAAAAAATTAGAGGATGACAGATTATGACCTCACATACAAGAGAATTACCTAACCATTAAAACTTTCCAAAAATGGAAGAGGCTGCATTAGGGGAGTAGTGGCTGCTTATTTGGGCAGAAGTTAAACCATTTATTTGAGATGATAAAAAAGATTTCATACTTCAGGTAGGAATTGAATTAGACAGCTACTAATATTCCTATCCCACTCTGAGACTCTGTTGTTCTATGATAATGCAGAAACACTGGAAAAATCTCCAGAATTTTGGTCTCATTGGTTACTTCTACTGATTTCTTTTCCTCTTTTTCCCATCAACAGTTGTTTTAATCCCAACAGAACTAGTCACCACAACTGATAAGTTGTTATACCTTGGTGTTATATCTAGGAGATTTGGAAATGAGCAATATATTCTAAAAGCAAAGTTGAAGAGTTTGAAAGAGAATTTGTTTCTGGTCTTTTTGATGTTCCCTCTTTCTTACTTATAGGGGAGTTAGGTGGCATGGTACATAGAGCACTGGCTCTGGATCAGAATTCAAATCCAGCCTCAAGTACTTCCTAGCTGTAATGACCATGGGCAAATCACTTAGCCCTGTTTGTTCCAGTTTCCTCATCTATAAAATGAGCTGGAGAAGGAAATGGAAAACTCAAGTATCTTTGCCTGGAAAACCCCAATTGGAATCATGGAAAATTGGACATAGCTGAAATGATTCAATAACAACGTTCTCTCCTAACATAACTATAAGTTTTTCTTTAACTCTTCATCATTTGAGCTAGAGAACACCTGAGTAACTATTTCCACTTATCTTGATTGATGGACAGAGGGCATCCTCTTTATGTTTACTCATGGTATCAAGATTGATTAGTCAAGATGACCTGAACCTTGGGTGCACTACAGAGGTAGATTGAAAAAGAATGAAGTTCAGTAAGCATAAGTGAAGAGTAGATGGGAAAGGAAAAGAAAATTCCTTGAATCCAAGATGGAGGAGTGACTATGTAGGAAAATGGCAGAAAATGATCTAGAGCTCAAAAGAGTAGAGACTTATAGATGGAAAATTGGGAAAGCCCTTAAGGGCTTTCTTAGCAAAGGCTAATCTTAGAGCCAGCACCTTTAGTGACTTGTTACTGATCAATTATTTTCAGTCATATCTGATTCTTTGTGACCATATTCAGGGTTTTCTTGGCAAAGATACTGGAGTGGTTTGCCACTTCTTTCTCCAGGTCTTTTTATAGATGAAACAAATAGGGTTATGTGACTTGCCCAGGGTTACAGAGCTAGTAAGGGTCTGAGGGCAGATTTGAATTCAGGAAGATAAGCCTTCCTGAATCCACTGCACTACTTAGCAGGCCAAATGATGTAGTCAAAGTCATATAGAAAGCATATCATTTGAATCCACATCCTCTGATTCAAAGTAACATCTTTGTCCAAAAAGAAAATAGTTATATTTCAGACATACTAATATGAAATCCTCTCCTGCTAGTCTATAGATAGGTCTATAGAAGAGTATAAAGAGACAGTTTGTACATTCAGGTTGTTTTTAAACTGCATCTTGTTTTGTCTTGTCCAACAGAAGTGTTTAATGTTCTTGTTCTAAATAGACCCCTGTGGAGTAATAATATTTATGAAAAATAGCAGCTGTTGACAACAAATGTTGTCATTTACATTACAGAAGAGGACCAAGGATGGGGAAACTAATGTGGACCAACATACATGAGAGAAAGAATAGAGCTACAGCTTCATTCTCCAGCAAGAATCTCACAGAGGAGAGCTCATTTTTTCCCACAAGCTGTTGAATCAGTAGTTTTCAGCTGGGTATCAAAGGGTGAATTCCATGAAAAATAAGGACCAGATAAATTAAGACTAAATATGTTTTCTACTTAATTTTTGTTCTGACAAGAGGAGGTCAAACCAATATTTAGCACACAATGGAAAAGTTTGTCTATGTAAACACAATGAAAAAATGTGGCTACTATCTAGTTTTTAAGATTTCTCTTCTTGAGAAAGACAAGGCTTTGGACCAGTTGTTCTGAAGTAGGATCATTTCATATATTTTATGCAATCCTGAATAGAAGTCAGAATGTTTGGGTTCAAATTCTAATTCCTCTATTTCTATGATTTTAGGGATATAATGTTACATTTTTGGGTCTTGTTTATTAATCTATAATATGAGAGAAAGGGACTAGTCCATCTCTTACTATGCTGCTATAGAATCAATGAAGTGGAGTTAAAAATAAGAAGGCTCATTGATTTACTTACGTGACAACTACATACATATAATCTGCTGTGTTCCAGGGCCTGATGTGAACTTGGATCTTGTAGTAGGCTGAGATTTTTCTCATTTGGATGATCAGTAGAGCAATTTTTAAAATATCCTGCTATCTGGGACATAATTCTAATTCCTTACAGATGCCTTTTATCTTGATGCCCAGTCCCCCTCAGTGTTAGAAGGTATCTATGTAAACAGAAAGCTTCCTATCTAAATTGCATCCCTTTCCCTCTAGCTTATGCGATGCTGGATAATGTCACAGAATTGTTAGTGCTATTCCCATGGCAACAGGTGATTGTGTTACAGAGGAGAGGGTCAGTTTGTAGCTTCAAAAAAGATGGATGGATATTACAAATTTCAGAATAATTTCCTTTACTAATATTTATTTTAGGAGGAGTTATGATGCACTGTGACTATAAAATAGCTTATTCATTACTTCTGCTCAAGGATAGTGTGGGGAAAAGGCAATTATTTTCTCAGTAACATAAGTACTAATCTGAGATTACATGGCAAAGAAAGGATTTATAGATTATTAGAACTAGGAGGGACTTTAAAGGTCATCTGATTCAACCCACTCATTACTATAGATGAGGACACTGAGGCCCACAAGGAAGCAGACTTACTCATGGTCACATAGCTAATTAGTGGGAGAATAGGGACTTCTGGTCATTTGACTCACTAAACCAAATGGATTCTTTAGCCATTCATGGAATATTTTGGATTCCTTCTGATATAGGCTTGAATGCATAAATAAGAATGGCAATTCTCTCTGCTAACAAGTTACAATCTATTAAAGAACTGCTGGAGGTACTTAGATGTTAGGAGTTTTAAGAATAATAGCTAACATTTATGTAGAGCTTACTATGTACCAGACACCATGCTAAGTGCTTTAAAATGATTGTCTTCTTTGATCCACATTAATTTATATTATTAATTAATAATTAATATCCTCATTTTACAGATGAGGAAAAAGAAGCAAACTGAGATAAAGTGACTTCTCAGAATCAAGCATTTGAAATTATATTTCAATTCAAGTCTTCCAATTTTCAGACACATTAGTGATTCAGTTTCCTGGCATGGCAACAGAGAGTTCAGTTTTCATAGGCAGACAACAATAAGGTCAGCACAATGGCTCTATAGGCCTTTATTTTGGAAGTCCACCTAATACCTCTTTTCTCCCACACTTTTCTTTGAGCCTCCCAAACATTGAGCTAGCTCTGGCAATGTGTGTGTTGACTTCATTATCAATGTCTACATCACTGGAAAGCTTACTGCCAAGGTAAGTGAACTTCATTGACAGTATTCAAAACTTCTCTAGTTGGCTGTAATTGATTCTACATAGGGATGGTGTGAATTGCTTCTATTTGAATTGTCTTGGAAAGATTTTGAAAATCAACTGGCAGGATAAGGTACTGGACCCTGAGGTCCTTTATCAAGCTAAACTGCCAAACGTTCAAACTCTCTTGCCAAGTACATAATTCTGTTGGACTGGCCACATTGTTCAAATGCCAAACATATATTTGCCAAAATTTTATGGAGAACTCACACAAGGTAAGCACTCACATTGTGGTGAGAAAAAAGTAATACAAAGATACTTTCTAAGTTTCTTTTAAGAATTTTAGAAGTGATTTGATGAGACATGGAAGACACTGGCACAGGACTGTCCAGAATGGTGTGCCCTCATCAGAGAAGGTGCTTTATTCTCTGAGCAAAACATAATTGCAATAGCTCATATGCATATTGAGAGACTCTATCTCAAATGTTTACATGGACTATTTGGGTCTGACCAGTAGAACATTCAAAATTCGTATTAGTCTGATCAGCCACATAGTGATGCCATTTTGGTCCTTTTTGAGAACAAAGGACAATAATGAGCCAATCCTGATTTCAGATCTGGTACATTATCACTGCACCAAGGGAGAGTGTCCAGTAGTACTGCTAATAAGTTTCAGAGGCAAGATTTGACTGTAGATCTTTCTGTATTCATTTTTCACATTTTTTTTTACTCTACCATTTGGCTTCCATAGGAATATACAAATAACTTGATGTTTTATGTTCCTGATTCAAATGGCTTTGATTCTACATTTTTACCTTTTGGGTTATGCATGTAATAAACTCAGAAGCAATAAACGATCTCTGATTGAGACAACCTTCTTAATTTGTAACCCACTTGTAGTTTTCTTCATGTCTGAAACTGGGATGATCTTTGATAAGCTGTTTGAATGATCTGTCCTCCAGTTTCTTTATTCATAAAATCAAGTTGGGCTAGACAATCTTTAAAATCTCTTTAATTCTAGAAATCTCACCTTTACCATGAAATCTCAAATAAACTGTTAAATTATTGAGAAAGTATTGATATTTATTACACTTAAATGTTCTGTGATTCTAGAATGCTTTGTGCCAACAGAATCTTTTTATCTCTTAACACTGCCTTATTCAGGCCATCTATTTAGGAACAATAATCAAACCCAGTGTATTTGGGGGAAATCCCACAAGTGAAATACTGTGTGATTAGGAAGAAGAGGCCTATGAATGGTTGAAGCTAGGAATGAAATATAGAGGGGGGGAGTTTTATTGGGAAAAAAAAAAAAGCAAACATGAGAGTAGTACTGGAGGAAAAGATCCTAGGAATATTGTCTAGATAAAATAGGCAAATTTGTTCTCATTTTAGCTTGAATATGTATTTTTATAATGATGAAAGGAAAGGTAATCAATCTAATTTTTTCCTGCAACTGTCTGTATTTTTAGAGATTAGTTAGGGCTATTATGTCATGAGGGTTTGTAATCTCGAGGAGTTGCTATTATATTATATTGTATATATTTATATTAAATTTAAAGTGTAAAACCTTTCCCAAAAAGTACCTCCTCCTTTCGATTGCTTGCTTGAAGGGAGAGACTCCTGATTCTTGCAAAAACATACAATAAAATTTTGCTTTGCTCCTAGAGATCTCCCCAGCTTTTTATTAAATGGTGACCCCCTCACCAATCTGAGCCACACATGACTTGATGAGTAGGTAAACTCTTGGGTGCTAGTGGAACTGCGCCCTGCCCTGATTTAGGCAGCCTGCCAGCGTCCAGGGACTTCTCCTTGCTCCTCAAGGTAAATTGGGCTGAAATGGAGAGACTTAGGGCAAAGCAAAATGGAGAGACTACACGGTAAAAATTCCGACTGGCTCGGTGTGAGGACAGATCAATCAAGCAATTTGCTGCATAGCAACCCAGAGTTAAGCCCTCTGTGAGCCCTTTGAGTCGAGTTACAGACTCTGGAGGGGTGCTCTGGACAGAATAGAATAGGTGTTCTTGGGTGACTGAGGTCAATTGGTGACAATCGTTTTGGGATTTAGATTCCATCGAAATTCAATGGGTGTGGCCCTGTCCCAGCTATCCCTCTTGGAGAAAAATGATCAGATCAGAAATCATTGATAGATAGTCCCTTGGGAGATAATTAATTGGAACAAACTGCCAAAATATAAAGGAAAAAGCAAGAAAAAGATGATAGGGTATTCTTGTTTTTTCTGAGGTAACAACACTGCTGGTGGAGGCACCATTTGGCCTAAGTATGGCTCCCTTGAAGACTGGGTGTTCCAAAAACTAAATTTGTATGTTAATAGTAAAGAATCTGTTAATCTAGAGGATGCTATATATGCTGGACTATGACTCTCTAGGCCAATGATGTTGAATAAGAATTAAAGTGAAAAGGGCGTAAAGGAGGAGACTTTAAAGACACAACAATGAGACCCATTGTTATCTCTCTCTCCTCCATACTTAGCCCCACTTCAGGAAGCTATGGCCTCCAGATCCCAAAGGGAAGGAGAGGACAGTAATTCAATCAGCCCCTCGTGGGGCCCTGAGGGCACAGGAGGACTTAATTCAATTAACCCCAGCCAGGCCCACAAGGGACCATTTGCTTTACTAATCCTGAATATCAGAAAAATATGAGGGATCTTAGAGAACTAATAATTATGAAAATTCAAAATGCAGTGCCTAAGGCACAACATGAAAAAGGCCTTTGGAGTGATTCAAGGGAACCTCTTCTGAAGCCCCAAACCCCAAGTCCTAAATTGTATCGCTTAAGAGAAGTTCCCTTGGCTCAGGGAGGTATAGGATATGTGAATATTGCCCTAAGCACCTCAGAAGTCAGAACCTTTAAGAAGGAAATAAGGCCCTTAATAGACAGTCCCACCAGGCTAGCAGAACAATTTGAGCAATTCCTGGGCCCTAATCTTTTTACTTGGTGAGAACTTATTTTGAATTCTTCTTCTCACAAGAGGAGAGGGGACTAATTAGAGGAGCAGCTATGAAGGAGTGGGACAAGAGTCACCTTCCAGCAGCAGGAGTAATTCCAGCTGAACAGATTAGTAGATCCAAAGTGGGATCACAATATGGAATAATAAGAGCCTTTCCAATCTATTGGAGGAGGCCACTAAGGTGTATGTTAGGAGGGATGATAAGAAACAAAAGCACAAAGTCCAGATGGTACAGGGAATTGCAAAGAATGCAGAAAAGGTAACAACATAGAGCCCCAAGGAAAGGAGACAGAGATATCAGGAAGGAACCAGAGGCCTGCTGTTCCTGACAGTAGAATGCCTTTGAGATGTTGGGGATGTCAGAAAGTAGGGCATATACAAAAAGACTGCCCCCAGCAGAGGATGGAACAGCAGATATGTTCCCTTGTTGAGCTTGATGAAGATTAGAAAAGTCAGGGGTTCTTGAACACTCCCACCAGGAACTCTTGGTAAATTTAAGGGTGGGATCCCACCAGGAGACTCTTGTGTTCTTAGTAGATACCAGGGCATCAAAATCTTCAGTGACCCCTTTGCCTGAGGGGATTAAATTATCTAAAGAGACCCTGGTGATTTCTGGGGTTAAAGGAGAAAATTTTCTTGTATTTATATGGGAAAAAAGGAAATATTGGGCAAATTTCTGCTCATCTCAGAAGCAGGAGTAAACTTGCTGGGGAGAGATTATTCCACATGGACCCAGCATATACCTCATTAGAATGCACTAATGAATGAAGAAGAGCAGACTAGGCTACACTCTGAGGTTTGGGCGGGACCTGACAATCCAGGCAGAGCAGAGCTTCCCACCCTGAGGTTTGGGACCCATATACCATTTTGGGATGGATTCCTAGTTCTGCTAAGTGGTTCATTGGCTCTGAAGGATGCATTCTAGAGCTGCCTTTTAGAGGAGAGTAATAGAAACCTCTTTGCTTTCCAACAGAAAGATCCAGAGACTGGAAGAAGCAGCAAATGAGATAGTGCATCTTGCCCCAAGGCTATACTGAGTCCCTGAATTTGTTTGATCAAATCCTTGAAAATTGCATGGGAGACTTGCAACTAGTAATGGGAACTTGGGTGTTACAGTATGCAGATGATCTATTAGTAGTGTGTGATATAAGGGAATACATCAGTAGTTGTACCATTGATCTATGAAATTTCCTGGGAGGATTGGGGTTTAGAATATCAAAAGAGAAATTGCAGTTTATGGAGAGGGAAGTGAAATATTTAGGGCATTTGATTAGTGAGGGCAGCAAGAAATTGGACCCTGCCAGAATTGAGGGAATATTACACACACCCAAACTTAAGACAAAGAAAGAGCTATGCAGATTTCTGGGGTTAGTTGGATTGATTCTTATCAATAGATTCTTATGCTGCTATCACTAAACCCTTGTATAAGCATCTGCTGGAGGAAAGTCCAAATTCTATCATATGAGATCAAGAGAGTGATCAGAAGTTTGAGGACTTAAGGCATTTTTAATTTCACCACCTATATTGGCTCTCCCCACCTTGGAAAAACCTTTCCATCTCTTTGTCAATGTTGAGGGAAGGATGGCTCTGGGAGTTCTTGCTCAAATAAGAGGGGAACAGAGAAGATTTGTGACTTTCCTTTCTACAATGTTAGATCCTATAGCCAAAGGATGGCCAACCTGTGTACAAGCAGTAGTACAAGTACAAAGCCGTTCTATTGGTAGGAAGCTCACTTTCGAGGCAGTCTTATAGTGAGTGTCCCATACCAAGTAAGTTCAATACTAAATCAGAGGGCTGGGAGATGGCTCACAGTTTCCAGGATTTTGAAATATGAGGCAATACTATTAGAAAAGGGTGATCTAGTAATCATCCAAGATCATAATCTTAATCCTGCCTTCTTTTTGTCCCTTGGAATAGAACAATCCCCAGGAGAGGAACATTGTTGCATAATTAATTGATTTTCAAACAAAAGTAAGACAGCATTTACCTGGGGGAGTAAATTGGTTTATAAATAGTAGAAGGGAAAAGGAAAAATGAGTTTGCTATTGTGGATGGAGATAAAACTTCCACTGTTACCAAGGGCAGTCTACCTACTCATTGGTCAGCTCAAACTTGTGAATTATATGCCTTGAATCAGGCATTGAAGCTATTGAGGAACCAAGGTGGGAATATATACACTGATTCAAAATATCCTGCGATGTGGTGCACGTATTTGGAAAAATTTGGGAAGAATGAGGGTTTGTAAATAGTAAGAGTAAAGAACTGGCCCACCAGACACTAATCAGAGATATATTGGAAAACATTTTGGCTCCTAGAAATGTAGCAGTAAGGGACAAGGTGGGAAATTTTTTTGCGCCAAGGGGAAGTAGATTAGCAGATGAGGAGGCCAGGGGAGCTGGAGACCAGGAGATTTCTCATATAATGGCCTTGGCAGCTGTACTTGCCCCTAGTCTGCCCTCTCCCAGTTTTACCCAGAAGGAGAAAGAGAAGGCCTCGACTCTCAGAGCAGTTGGGAACTTGGAGGAAGGACGATGGCTCTTACCTGATGGCAGAGAGACACTGACCGAAGCAAGTATGAGGCAGGTCCTTCAGCAACTGCACCAGAGCAGTCTCTGGGATGTCCAAAACCTGTGTGATGCTGTGCTGACAAGGTATGGTTCCCCTGGCCTATATACTATGGCCCAACAACTGGTGGACGGCTGTCTCGTTTGTCGAAGGACTAACGAGGCTGCTCAACGCCAGATCTCAATAGGGGGATGACCTCTGGGAATCAGACCATTCCAAAGCATCCAGGTGGACTTCACTGAGCTGCCACCAGGGGGTCGCCTCAAATACTTGCTGGTCATAGTGGACCATCTGCCCTCATGGGTGGAGGCTTTCCTCTCAGCCCAAGCAACTGCCTCGACAGTAAGGTCTTATTAGAACAAATTATTCCTAGATATGGAATAGTGGAGAGGATAGACTTGGATCAGGGAACACATTTTTCTGCCCAGATGTTGCAGAATGTGATTGGGGCTTTAGAAATCACTTGGGATCTCCACACCTCTTGGCATCCTCCCTCTTCTGGGAAAGTAGAAAGGATGAATCAGGAAATAAAATGGCAACTGACTAAATTATCTTTAGAGACCCAACTACCTTGGGCTAAATGCCTTCCTCTCTCTCTGATCAGAATCAGAACAAAGCCTTGTAGAGATATTGGGCTTTCACCTTGTGAATTATTGTAGTCATCTTTTCCAGACTTATCATATAGGAAACTGGGACCCTTAGAGACAAAAGGTTTATTTCTTAAGAAATATGTTAAATCTGTATAAGACTGCCTGCCATCTAGGGGAGGGAGTGGAGGGAGGGAAGAGAAAAGTTGGAATAGAAGTGAGGATAAGGGATAATGTTGTAAAAAATTACCCATGCATATGTTCTGTCAATAAAAAGTTGTAATAATAATAAAAAAGAGATATGTTGAATCATTGGTTACAACACTTATAAGAACTACAACAAAAAGGATTAATAGCTCAGATTCCTCCTCTAGGTTTCCCTGTTCATAAAGTTCAGGTTGGAAATTAGGTTTTGATCTGATCCTGGAAGGATGAGAAGTTGACTCCATGCTGGGATGGATCTTACCAGGTGATACTGATCTCAGACACTGCAATTTGGACCCAGGAACAAGGCTGGACACACCACATCAGAACAAAAGGACCTGTGGTACCACCTTTATCGGAGTGGACAGTTGAAGATAAGGGAGATCTCAAATTACATTTGAGGAGGGGGCCTCCACTGAATGGGGAACACAATCTCTGAATCCAGTGCATTGTAATTTTCTATGTATCACTCTTCTTATTACTTTTTAAAAATTGCTTTGGACCTCTTTACCTGTTTGGGAACTGATATATTTTTCCCCTAGGAATTTCACCTTAACCTCCCACAGTGTACTTCTTAATTGGACAGCGATCTGTTATATTGGATTAATAAGGCCAACTTTTTTTCTTTCTTCCTGAACAGGCAGACAAATCTTTAGGGATTCAGTTCTATGATGATTTGGGAAGAAGGATACGGAGTTTAGATACCTCCATTACTCAGACTGGAGATGCAAATGGTTGAGGTGACACCTGGCCTCCAGAAAGAATATTAAAGAATATGGGCCAAGATGGAAGTTGGGGATATAGAACCCTAATATATATGTTGAATAGGATAATTAGACTTCAATTAGACCAAGAGATTATCACCAATCAGATAGCTAAGGTATTAGATCTTTTGGTTGACCAAGCTACTCAAACCAGAGAGGCTCTTTTACAGTATAGACTTGTGCTGAATTATTTGTTGGCTGAAGAAAGGGGGATTTGTACAAAACTAAATTTATCAACAGGTTGTATAAGGAACATTAGAAAACTTGCTCATGGTCCTGTACAGACTTGGACCTCACTATTCAATACTTCCTGGTGGTCCTGGTTGGGGGGAAGCTGGTGGAAGCAGCTTCTTTGGTTTGGCTAAAGTTACATTACTCCCTACCTGCATACCTTGTTTGATCTGATTGGTAACTAGAATAGTCCAAAACTCATTATCTAGAATGATTAGGTTGGAAGGCAAAGCTGAAGGGTCTGTTTGATGGTGTTAAAAGGACAAGGGTGGGAGCCAGTGCCCCAAGAAGACCAACAGGAGCCAAAAGGAGGATGAAGAATTAGATAGGGAATGTGAAGTTAAGTTACAAAATTTGAAGAGATCTCAGTATACAAATAAGAGGGGAGACTGAACGAGATGAGGTGAGATCTTTTAGACAGTTGTGAAAATCAAGTAAGGCTTCATCTACTTCAGAGTTGGAGTAGACCTGAAGGTCCTTGAGCATTGACTCAAGGGCATACTTAAGTCCCCTTCCTGCAGTTCTCCCATGACATAATTCACTTTCTCCCTACTTCAGTCAAATATGGGCAACTATGTACTTATTGGCCAAGTTCACTTTCTTGGGTAGTTACCCTTTAGAATGTAAGACTCTCAGCCAATGAGGATGATGGTCAGTGGTGGGAGGGGTGGTTGCAAGTTAGGGACTATTTAAAGTGTAAAACCTGTCCCAAAACCTGCCTCCTCCTTTTAATTGCTTGCTCGAAGGGAGGGAAGCCTGCTTCTTGCAAGAACATACAATAAACTTTTGCTTTGTTCCTAGAGATGTTTCCAGCTTTTTATTAAATGGTGACCACTCACCATTCTGAACCACACAAAAGGAAGGTGTGTATATATTTTGGAATATTTAGGAGTGGAAAGAGTATGTACAGGGGAAATTTTTATGAATAGATTTTTTTTCTTTCAGATGAAAAAAGTAAAAAAGTTTTCTTTTTTATCAGGTAATTTTACATTTTAATCCTACATTTTCATGTTTTATTAGTAGTGCATAATATTTATATGATATATAGTAATTACTAAAATTATAGGACTGCTAGATGATGCAGTGGACAGAACTTCCAGTCAGAATAACTTAAGTTCAAATCTAGCCTTAGCCACGTAATTGTTGTATGACCTTGAGCAAGTCACTTAATCATGTTTGCCTCAGTTTCCTGGTTTGTAAAAAGAATTAGAGAAGAAAATGGCAAACACTCCAGTATCTTTGCCAAGAAAACCCCAAATTGCAATACAAAGAGTCAGATAGAATTGAATAACTACAACTTTAGTATTATAATGGAAGTAGGTGGAGGAGGAACTGTTAAACCTTTTTTGATATTTAGTGACATTCAGGACTAGAGCCCTGTATTCTTTCCTTAGAATCCACAATTATTTCCACTATACCAGCCTTAATTCAAATCAAACTGCCCCTCCTTTCTTAAGTGCTTGCTATAGGCAAAACACTGATTCAAGTGATAAGAGGAGATAAGGATTTAACAAGAAAATCCCTTGTCTTGAGAAGCTTACAATGAAATAGCATATTGGAGTGAATTGAATGTTATACATCAAGAAGACCTGACTTCAAAATCTGGCTCACACAACTGCCATACTTTGGGCAAGTCCCATAGCTTTTTTTTTTTTTTTTTTAGCTTCTTTCTCCTTAAAATGCAGTAATTTCCTCATAAGATTGTTGTGAGATTAAAGTTGAATAATTATATAAATTGCTTTGCAAACTTCCCTGTGCTATCGAAATATTAGCCAGTATTACTTTAGCATAGTATTTACAGAGATAAGTAAATAAAAAATAATTTGTGGAGATTATGAGCAATAGCAACTCAGAGAGCTTGAGAAAGCTTACCAAAAGAGGTGGCACCTGGTATGAATGGGAAAGAAACCTAAGAATTCTAAATGGTAGACATGAGATAGGAGAGCATTCCAGGTAGTAAGATGGCCTAGGGCAAAGGCATAAAGGTGAGAGAGGTAGAATGCTGGCTCCAGTAAGATCAGATAGGCCTGTTTATCTGGAACATAGAATTCATGAAAAGTCTTACAGTGAAATAACTCTGAAAAAGTAGGATAAGAAAAAATCTGAAGTGCTTTAAGTGACAAAGTAAGAAGGTTGCTCTTTATTCTGAAGGCCATAAGGAGTCATGGAAGCTTCTTGAGAAGAGGAGTGAGAGAGTCAGATCTATGATTTAGATGTTATTTTGTCTTCTGTAAGGATTATTTTTTAAAGGAATAGAAACTTGAAGCAGAGAGATCAATTAGGAGGGTATTATTATAGTTCAGGGCAGCTCAGCTTCCTGAGGCAAAAATGTAAAATGCAAAATGAACTGTAGAAGGAAATGGCAAACCATTTCAGTATCTTTGCCAAGAAAACCCCAAACAGGTTAATAAAGGGTCAGACATAAATGAAATAACCAAACAACAGCAACTCAATAGTTCAGGTGAAAGGAAATTAGGACCTGAACTAGAAGATGGTTTTGTGAAGAGAGAGAAAGAAAAATAGAAAAGATTTTGTACAGGTAGAAACATCATGATTTGGCAACTGATAGTAAGATGGACATGAGAGAGGGAGATTTGAAGATGAGTGCAATCATGCACCTGAGTATTTGGCCATAATTAAGACTATTTTTACATGCATTTAAGAATTAGAATGGCAAAGGTTTAAGGCAGTTTTTCTTCCTCTCATCTTATTCTGGACATGGGTCATAATGACTTATGTAATTACTAGTAATGAAGTTGTCCTCAATAGAAATGGGAAAGTTTGGAGGAGGAGTGGGGTAAGGATTGGGGAAAAGGATGAGTTACTTTGGATATTTCAAATTTTAGTTGCTTCTTGTTATCTTCAGGTTATCATCATTTTCATCACTACTATCATCATTATGAGTGATCAAGGTTTCTACAACAGTTTAAGGCTTGTCAAGAGCTATATTTCAATAACTTTGCAAGTTTTTGCTGAGCATTGTTAGTACTTTTTAGATATCAGTGTCAGAGGTGGTGGTTTTTGGCAGGTACAAGAAAGATGTCACAAAGACCTACTTAGCTGGAAAGAGAATAATTGAATAATGATATCAGTAGTAGGAAGATAATATAATTTTGTAATGGACCAAGTTAAATATTCTAGAATTCTCTAAGAACTTGTGAGGTAAGTGTGCATATTTAAAAGTGTGTGTGGTATGTGTGTGTGTGTGTGTGTGTGTGTGAGAGTGTGTGAATTAGTTTCATTATTTTATCCTATTTTTTTTTTTTTTTGAGGCAATCAGGGTTAAATGACTTTTCCAGGATCACACAATTGGTGTCTAAGCTCAGCTCTGAACTCAGGTCTGCTGAGAATTATTTTTCTGTGATGTGCTAAAGTTTTGAACTTGGAGACAAATTCCAGACCTAACTCTGGAATTTATGAGCCATGTTCCTGAAAGCAAGTCACTTAAACTCTCAGCCTTAATTTCTTTTTCTATAAAATTGGATGAATAATGATTGTAGTATTTATCTCATAGGGATGTAATAAGGATGAAATGAAACAGGTGGAAAGCAATGTAAACATTAGTTGTAATAATAGCTAGCATTTATAGAGAACTTTAAGTTATACAAAGAGTTTTACATGTATTTGATCCTGGGAGGTATTATTAAAAAGCCTGGGAGAGACTATTATGATATCCATTTTGTAGATGAGGAAAATGAGGGAAGCAGATGATTAAGTGACTTATCCAATGTTACTTAGCAAGTGTCTGAGGTCAAATTGAAATTCAGATCTTTCTAACGTCATGGCCAGGGCTCTATCCTCTGAGACACCCAAATAACTAATTACCATTGTATAAGATAGAAGTGGATAGGTAAGAGGACAAAACATCAATAATAGATTTTTTTCTATTCCAAATATAATTTAAATTTTAAAAATCCCATTTGCTTCCTTTAGATTTAGGCAAAAACATATCATCCCTGCAGCGAATAGCAAGTCCTAAAGATTCTTATCTCAGGGAAGGAGTGAAGAAAGAGAAAGATATTCAAAAAAAAAAAAAAAAATCCACCCTTTATCAAAAGTCATCTGTGACTCTTACTTCCCTCCCAAAGCCACCAGACTCTTACCTATCTTAAATAACTCTATGTCCTTCATTCTACTTGGATGATTTCTTCAACTATAGAAATTAATTATTTGGCTGATGTGGTGGGTGGAGGATGAGGTGGGGAAGCAGATGGCTCATTTTCTACTCATTGCAATGGCAAGGTTGGAGGGTTTCCAGTGATGAATGAATATAGTTTCTATTTCTCCAAATGGAGTTATATATGAAAAAAGTCATGGATGATACATGGGTGATTGAACTCAATTGGACAAGGGAATTATTTATTAAGTATCTATAAAGTGTCCTGCACTAGGCTATGCTCTGGAGATACAAAGACAAAACTTGAAATTGCCCCTGCTTTCAAGGACTTCATGTTCTATTTACAGTTCTTTGGTTAAAAGGAATGTGGTATTAGGTGATTTGATGGCAAATTAGAAGTCGGAAGAAACTAGAGGACTTTGAGACCAGAGCATGGTAGATATTTAACCACTAGGTGGTGGTATAAGTCATTGCCCTGATCCAATTCATTAACAAAAAACAAAACAAAACAGCAACAAAAACCCCAGACAAAACAAACAGCCCTAAGAAGTTCCACTGGTGGTGGTTGTCTATGGTTTTCAGAGAGCATGTGATTTTCTAACTTTCAGCTTCACCTCTCTCTGGGTGGAAGACTTGTCTCCAACTTAGTCTAAGAGCTATGTTTAGTTAATTTACTCAATTAGATTACATTTTAAAGCCTGTTTCCTGGAAAACTCTGATTTTCCCTTGAATATGCTATATTGTATTGATCCTAAGACTTTGGCTACACAACTGGTACTCCATGGGAACGGGCAGGAGTTTAAAAAAAAATAATATGTTTGATATTTTGCCCTTTTTGTGTATTGAATCAATAAAAGAAACAAACATAACAATAACATAATATAACATAACATTATAAGATCTGTCATATGGCTGCATGCTCACATCATCTCAAAGACCTAGGTATTCCCCCTAACAATATATAGGATGCTCCAAACCTGGGAGACCCGGGAAAACAAAGTTCATTTGCTTAGTCTCCTCATATCTGCCACTCTTATGAGTGTATAAAGATAGTTTCCAAATGATATTTGGCTCATGGCATCTCACAAGGCCAGTCGTTACATGAAAGACTCAGTAACTTAAATAAGGATCCAGACTAGACTCTTTCTCTTTGCAAGGGACAAGGACAAGAACACAAGGAGCGGTCAAGTACAAAATGAGACTCGAAAACAGTTGCTTTTCTATTTTGTTTTCCATGGTGGGTGAGGACCTCTTGATGTACTAACTTATTATCTATCTCTAATTTCTTTTTTTTTAATTTTAAACTTTTTCTTTTTAACACACATTGTTTTATGAATTATATCGGGAGGGAAAAATCAGAGCAAATGGGAAAAAAAAAAACATGAGAAAGATAAAAAAAGAGAAAAAAGAAGTGAACATATCACGTGTTGACTTACATTCAGTCTCCTTAGTTCTTTTTCTGGATGTAGCTGGCATTTTCTGTCCAAAGTCCATTGGGATTGCTTTAGATCACTGAACCACTGAGAAGAACTAAATTCTTCATCATCATACATTTTTGCTGTTATTGTGTGGTTCTGCTTGTTTCACTTAGTATTAGTTCATGTAAATCTTTTCAAGCCTTTCTAAAATCAGCTTGTTCATAATTTTTTACAGAACAATAATATTCTATTACCTTTCTATATTACAACTTGTTCAGCCATTCCCCAGTTGATGAGCATCTACTAATTTTCCAATTCTTGGCTACTACAAAAAAAGTTGCTACAGACATTTTTTGCACATATGGGTCCTTTTTCCTCCCTTTTCATTTCCTTGGATATAGACCCAGTAATTATACTGTTGGGTCAAAAGGTATGCACAGTTTTATAGCCCTTTGGCCATAGTTCCAGATTGCTCTCCAGAATGATTGGATCATTTCACTACTCCACCAAGAATGCGTTATTGTCCTGATTTTCCCATATCTCCTCCAACATTTATCATTATCTTTTCCTGTTATCTTCACCACTGAGGTGGTGTGAGATGGTACATCAGAGTAGTTTTATTTTTCATTTTTCTAATCAATAGAGTTTTAGAGAATTTTTTTTTTTTTTGTGGTCTGAGAAGGGAATTGGTATTAGAAGGTGGTCATTATACCATTATACCACTTGACTTGTTAGAACCAGCTAGACATGTGAATAATGAAGACTCGTTTACGTTGCTCCTTCTAAATACAACTCTTCCCATGTTTGTCCACACAGTTCTTTTCAGAGACAACACATTTGAAGGTTTTTTAAATTTTTATTTTTATACAACTCTGGAATCTGAAAATTCTTTCACAATCAAGTGAATCTTGACTAGAATGTAGATTTTAGATGTAAATGGTGAATCAATTGAAACTGAGCTACTTGGCTCGGGATGAATTATTTTCAGTTCAACATAAAGAGCAGGCTGGAAATTTACATAGCATTTTAATGATTCTCAAGCTTATCCATGAAACAAAGACTTATCTTCCTAAAACTAATTTTCTTCTTCTTCTTCTTTTTTTTTTTTGTGTGTGATACATAGGAGAATATCAAAGTCTCCAAAGAATTAAAATTGTGAGTTACCTACAGAATAATGGAGAGATGAATGTTTAGGGATGAGGAGAGTATAATAAATTACCAATGGAAAAAAAATACATACAATAAAAGTACAGAACCAGAAAAGAAAATGGAGTGGTCACTTAGCAAGAATGATGGATGACCATTGAATAGTCCCATGCTTCTTTGATGTCTACACAATGTCAGGAAATCAAGAGCATTTATCTTCAAAGGAGCCCCTACAAGAAGTATTTCAGATGATCAGTAGGGCTCTAAGAAGAATATACAGCTCTAAGACCTCTTCTTCTCCCATGTAGACCTCTATCTGGATGCCATCTTTGCAAGAAAGTTGGGCTTCTATGATGGAATGTTGACACATCTAAAATTTGACATCTTTTTGAATAATTATCATTTTGTATTCAATATTATTGCCTTAGAAGAGCAATTTTAATGTGTCAATACAGAAGGATACTAGATGGTTGAGCTTACCATCTTCCTATATAATTTCAGAGCTGCTGAGCTGTTTTTTGTGTTTGTAAAAATAGACATACAGGGTATTTTTTCTGATATTTTAATGAAATTGTCACATTTGAAAAAAAAGATTATTGTTAAGAAAGCTGCTTTCTCAGGAATATTTGTTGTCACTGAAATAAATTGTGTATAGTTCATTTCAGGGAAAGTCTGTAATATAACTAGAGAAAATTGCCTATATGAATGTAACCCTCAGTCCTTCCTCTCATATTCTCTTTCATCATTTCTGGTTCAATAAGCAATCTTGTGTGTATTATTGTACTAGTTTGGAGTAAATTTTCCCACATGTGCTTAAGTGAAAATTCTTATTTCTCAATACCCATGATCAATGTTATTTAGAAAAGTTGCATCGTTTTCCAGCATTAAAAATCATTATATAAGAATTACAAAACACTCATGAGAGACTCATTTGTGTGGAGTTGAGCTATGTGCATATGAAATATACATATGAATAACATATATATATACACACACACACACATATGAAATAAGGGATCAAAAAGGAGAAATCCAGATATTGGTTTAGTTCTTGGGGCTTCAGGATGGGCATTTTGGAAAGGCTATGAGCAGGTGTATAAGTGGTCTTCGAAGAGAATGGGGATGAGAAGGTGGAAGAATGAGTGGCTATCATAACTCCCATCTTTTTTTTGCATTGCCTTGAAGTAGTGCCAAATGTGCCAAATAAAATAAGAATAAATATCAAAAATAGAAGGGAAAGGGAAAAAACTCTCTTCCAAAGAAATTAAACAGAGATGAAAGAAATAGTGAAAAAGAGTCTCAGTACATTGAGTAAGTAAGCCACAATAAAAAAAAAAAAAAAGAAATTTATAGATGAAAACATTACTGTCAGTAATACCACCACCATAACCACTATTACCATCAATAATACTAACCACAACAGCAATGACTGCATTCAGGGCCTTCTCTAGTCATCCTGATCTGTATTTCGCTTCTGGACTTGGATGGCTCCAGAGGGAAATTGAAGCAGGTGACTTGTATAGCCTTCCCTCTTTTAAATCCAATTTACTTTTGTGTCATGGCTTCACTTCCCTAATATCATGGTCCTCTTTGAGAACAAAGAACAATAATGACAATATTACCCCCATCAGTAACAGTGATAACAGGAACAACAATACAATCACTGCCACCGCCACCATCACTTCTGGAAGAGATAAAGAGACATACCATAAAAAGACATTGAATGGAAGTAAGATATAAAAGAAGGTTTAACATTTTTAAGATTGGAAATAATATTGCTAAAGGAAGGATTCAAAATGACTAACATGATTTAATAATAGAAAGTTTGCTGCAAAATATCTGTCAGGTATTGAACCCTCTACCAGGGGTCCTCAAACTACGGCCTGTGGGCCAGATGCGACAGCTGAGGACGATTATCCCTCTCACCCAGGGCTATGAAGTTTCTTTATTTAAAAGCCCACAAAACAAAGTTTTTGTTTTTGCTATAGTCCAGCCCTCCAACAGTCTGAGGGACAGTGAACTGGCCCCCTATTTAAAAAGTTTGAGGACCCCTAAAATAGGTACAGGAGGAAGATTGGGCAGAATGAAAAACAAAGATATTAAAGAACTAATAATGAATTAAAATTTGAAGAAGACACAAATCTTTATAAGCCAGAACTATAGAGTTAAGAATATGATAATAATAATAGTGAACATGGACACATACACACATTTATGCACATATACATATTTTTGTCTTTTAATCCACTCCAACACTTTTTGACCTCATTTGAGATTTTCTTGGCAAGGATATTAGTGTTGTGCCATTTCCTTCTCTGGCTCATTTTACAGATGAATACACTGAAGCAAACAGAGTGAACTGGCTTGCCTAAAGTCACATAACTAGTAAGTGTTAAGTGTCTAAGGCCTGATTTGAACTCAGATCTTCCTGACTCCAGGGTTGGTGCTTTTTCCACTGAGCCAACTTTCATTCTTGCAACAACCCTTTGAGATAGGTACAATTATTATTCACATTTTGCAAATGTGGAAACTGAGATAGAGACTGAGGAACTTACCCAAGTTCAGGGACAGCACTCCATTCACTATGCCCTGTGGCATAATAGAAAAATAAAATTTGAGAATTAATGGTTTGCAAGAAAAATATAAAGACATAAAGAGTTTAATTTGAATACTCTTGTTTAAGAAGTCAAATAACAAAATTGTTCAGAAATGAGGCATTGTGGGGTAGTGGAAAAGTCCTGGAATGAATATCCCCAAGAGGTTCAAAGTTTGCCTTGGATACTTTTTAGCTGTGTGACTCTGGCCAATTCATTCATCCTCTTCTTGCTTTAGATTCTTCATTTGTAAAATGGTGAATTTGGATTTGATGGTCTCTTAGATCCCTTCCCTTAAATGTATGATCCAAAATATAAGAAATGGAAGGCAAAATGCAAACTGATTTGCACATAAGACACATCCTTTCATAAGGATTTCTCACATAAGACAATCCATCCCTCAGCTCCCTTCATCCTCCATCTCCTGGCTTCCTCAAGATTCTATCTATAATTCTAAATTCTGCAAGAATCCTTTCTGGATCCTCCTTAATGCTTGTACTTTTTATCTATTGATGATTCCTATCGTATAGGACAGAAAAGTGTACAATTTGTTTGTACAATGCTTGTTTGTATATAATTTTGTGCATATTGTCTACCCCACATTCAGTGCTTGACACATAGTAGAAGTAATAGATGTTTATCAATTAAATGGCTAGCTTTCCTTTACACAAAATCTGCCCACGATCTAAATATTTGTAAATTAGGCCCTGTAGTCTCTTCCCATTCCCATCCTGGCATCCTTGTTTCCTAATTCTCTGGCTGACTACTGCCACAATAAGCTGCCACCCGTGGCAGACCAAACTTTCTTTCTCGTATACTCCACCTCCTTCTCAAAAGAAAAGGGAACAGGTTTAGTCCAGCTGTTTGTTTCCATAGAATGTTTTCAAAAAATAAAGGAATTGTTTATGCCAGAGCAAAAGCCTGTGAGTCCAGTAGTGTCACCTTGTCAGGGTGGGGCTGGTGGGGAAGAAGCAGATGAATGAACACACTGGTGAGTAGGTATTAAGTTTTCCCAATTTATTGGACTTTTCCCTTATTAGGATTTTTGGGGTCTTAGCCTATGGAGCAGCAGTAAATGCTTTACTTCTTCTGCATAACTTTTATTTTGGGAAGATTCTGAGGTTATCCGAATAGAAGGATATATCAGGTCCTTTATTTTACTGGTCAAATGACTTGAGATGTCTTAAGTACAAAGTTGTTTTTCTTTGCAATGTTGTTATTGTTGTGTAAATTGTTCTTGTTCGTCTCATTTTATTATTCATCAATACTTTGGAATCCATGTAGAAAGGTTTATGTGCTAAAGAACTCACAAACAAATGCAAAAAGGCAGAAGCCATAAATGCATCCTTTATGAACCATAATTCAATAACCATTTTAAAGAAAAAATGCCAAATGACAAAGATAAATGGGACTTAAAAATTGTATCCTAAATAATGGATAGCTCAAATACCAATTCACAGAAATATAAACAATTAAGAAATGATTATTATTTGCTACTTGATGTGATTAGAGAGAAATTATATTAAATTTGTATTACATTATTTATATAAATATGCAATAAAATAGAAAATATGTATGTGTTCTTATAAATTTCTATATTTAAATTAAATTAAAAGATAAAAAGAGAGAACTAATGGACTGAGAATGGACTTAATAACCAAAAATAGTTCTAAAACAGGAACAAAAGTAGATGCTTTTTGAAAATTAAGTTTTGAAAACCAGATTTGAAAATTTAAGAAAAAAATCAATTGGTAAAAGAAATCCATGTAATTTTCTGAAAAGACTTATACTATTGAAAAACTATTAGCTAATTGAATTTAATAAGAGAAGGCAAACTTAAGTTAAGAAAATAAAAAGTAGGGGCAGATAATTGGCTCATTAAATAGAATGTCAGTCCTGGGATTAGGAGGACCTGATTCCTCAGGCCCCCCAAACACTTGACACTTACTAGCTGTGGACCATATCATTTAATCCTGATTGTCTTGCTAAAAATATTTTTTAAAAAGAAGGTTAAAAGAATTCATAAGAAATATGGGGAAAGTTAAAAAAATTATTAGAAACTACAATTATATATTCTCTGGCACAAAATTGCAATCCCAAAGGAAAAAAAAAAACTAATATTTTCAAAAGACATACAATCCCTAAATAAGCAAAATAGAAAAAGATAACCTCAATAAATATCTTCTAGGAAAATAAATTGAATAACTTATAAATGATCTCCTATAGGAAAAAGCCATTTGGGCTTTACAAGTGAATTCTATCAAGTATGCAAATAACATGCAACCTCTATGTTTCATAAGTATTTCAAAAACAATAGTTGATAGATAGAATAGATTAAATAAACAAGAATTAGAAGGAAATACATGTAGTAATCTGGTCTAATCTTGAGGAATGGTTGAATAAATTGTGATCTTTGAATTCATTGGAATATTATACTCTATAGAAGGACACATAATGGAAATATTGAGAGACTTGCATGAAGAGACACAAAGTGAACAAAGCAGAAAACAAAACACCCAATATCCCCACTTGTAACTTTGTAAATTAAGAAATTGAAAACTGTCAAAGTATAATGTTGTAGGTAAGTCATTCTTTAATGTTATTTTACTTAATTATATCAAAAAATTATATATTTTCAGGTATCATTTGGGAGTATAATGAGGATATAATATACTGAAAGTATATTAATTAGCAGTTTTTTTTTTTTTCCTAAGACAGTGAGTAAGGCTGTATAGTGAGAAGGAAATAATTTATGGTAAAATGTGGAGAATTCTGTTATTTGTATGTAAAACTTGAAAATCCATACTTTTTGTTTTTTTTTAAATAATTTTTACTTTTAATAATTAATTTTTTAATTATTTTACTTTAATAATTTACTTTATTTTAATAATTACTTTATATTGACAGAATCCATGCCAGGGTAATTTTTTTTTTTACAACATTATCCTTTGCACTTGTTTCTGTTCCAATTTTTTTCCCCCTCCCTCCCTCCACCCCCTCCCCTAGATGGCAAGCAGTCCTTTATATGTTGGATATGTTGCAGTATATCCTAGATACAATATATGTTTGCAGAACCGAACAGTTCTCTTGTTGCATAGGAGAATTGGATTCAGAAGGTATAAATAACCCGGAAGAAAAACTAAAATGCAGATAGTTCACATTCGTTTCCCAGTGTTCTTTCTTTGGGTGTAGCTGCTTTTGTCCGTCATTTATCAATTGAAACTCAGGTCTCTTTGTCAAAGAAATCCACTTCCATCAAAATATGTCCTCATACAATATCGTTGTTGAAGTGTATAATGATCTCCTGGTTCTGCTCATTTCACTTAGCATCAGTTCATGTAAGTCTCGCCATCCTCTCTGTATTCATCCTGCTGGTCATTTCTTACAGAACAATAATATTCCATAACATTCATATACCACAATTTACCCAGCCATTCTCCAATTGATGGGCATCCATTCATTTTCCAGTTTCTAGCCACTACAAACAGGGCTGCTACAAACATTTTGGCACATACAGGTCTCTTTCCCTTCTTTAGTATTTCTTTGGGATATAAGCCCAATAGAAACACTGCTGGATCAAAGGGTATGCACAATTTGATAATTTTTTGGGCATAATTCCAGATTGCTCTCCAGAATGGTTGGATTCGTTCACAACTCCACCAACAATGCATCAGTGTCCCAGTTTTCCCGCATCCCCTCCAACATTCATCATTATTTTTTCCTGTCATCTTAGCCAATCTGACAGGTGTGTAGTGGTATCTCAGAGTTGTCTTAATTTGCATTTCTCTGATCAATAATGGTTTGGAACACTCTTTCATGAGTGGTAATAGTTTCAATTTCATCCTCTGAAAATTGTCTGTTCATATCCTTTGACCATTTATCAATTGGAGAATGGCTTGATTTCTTATAAATTTGAGTCAGTTCTCTATATATTTTGGAAATGAGGCCTTTATCAGAACCTTTAACTGTGAAGATGTTTTCCCAGTTTGTTGCTTCCCTTCTAATTTTAATTTGCATTAGTTTTGTTTGTACAAAGGCTTTTTAATTTGATGTAATCAGAATTTTCTATTTTGTGATCAGTAATGGTCTCTAGTTCATCTTTGGTCACAAATTTCTTTCTCCTCCACAAGTATGAGAGATAAACTATTCTATGTTCCTCTAATTTATTTATAATCTCGTTCTTTATGCCTAGGTCATGGACCCATTTTGATCTTATCTTGGTATATGGTGTTAAGTGTGGGTCCATGCCTAATTTTTGCCATACTAATTTCCAATTATCCCAGCAGTTTTTATCAAATAATGAATTCTTTTCCCAGAAGTTAGGGGCTTTGGTTTGTCAAACACTAGATTGCTATAGTTGACTATTCTGTCTTGTGAACCTAACCTTTTCCACTGATCCACTAATCTATTTCTTAGCCAATACCAAATGGTTTTGGTGACTGCTGCTTTATAATATAATTTTAGATCAGGTACAGCTAGGCCACCTTCATTTGATTTTTTTTTTTTTCATTAATTCCCTTGAGATTCTCGACTTTTTATTGTTCCATATGAATTTTGTTGTTATTTTTTGAAAATCCATCCTTGTAGGAATCAAGTTCTAGTTTTATTTGAATATAAAGACTGTTCAAATTTTTTGCAAGGCTATTATTTGGAAACTTTTTTCAACTTTTATCCTTTGGACATAGAGCACATAGAAAGAAGAAAGATTTGGAAGGAAGAATAATCATTGAAGACTAAAGCTCCTTTTATTATTGATGGTATAGATTTTAGTGAATCTAAAACTCATAGTTCCTAGAAATTCATATCTAATATTTATAGATAACCAAAGTTACAATATTGTATTAATACATAATAATATTGTGGGAACAAATTTGTTATTTCAGAGGACAACTAAATAGCTAAAGTCTACACAGTTTTAGATTAGGAAGGAACTTCGGAGAATTTTTAAAACAATAGCTAGTCTTTTTCTCCTCTAAATTATCTTATAAACTACGACCAGATTAATTTTTCTAATTCTTTTGTCAGCCATTTTTTGCTGGGTTTATTTCACCATTCCCTTTTATGTATTTCAGGCAAATTTGACTACACATAGGATCATCAGATTTAAAACTGGAAGGCTCCTTAGAGATACTGTAGTCCACCTTCTACTCCCCCAACTCCATTGAATCAATAATAAAAGGCAAAGAACCAGAATATATACTATTGAAATTGTATTGAGATTCCCTATCTATATCATTCCATATGCCTAGGATGATCTTGCAATCCACTTCTACCTATTGCTCTTTCACAGCAAAGCCTTGTGCTAGCATTAGGTCCATGAAGTATTCTGTGATTAACTCAGGACTGTGGCTATAATTAAGTAAGGCAGGGTGATCATTGCTTAAATCCAGGTGGCCAAAATTTAGGGAGCACTGATAACACTTATATTCCTCTAGCTATACACTAATAATAGAGTATAGAATCAGGTTATTAAGAAAAATTAACTAAAATTGGAAACTATCAGATGGCATTATAGCTAATCTCTCCCCCATGGATGTTTGTAACTCAGAAAAACTCTAAACTTTCCCCCTACAACCCTAAATGGCATTACATTTTTCCTGTATCTTTTGAGGTGGTGGAAGAGTCTTTTTCTCTCCGTCCTGATTAAATTTGTCTTGTTTGTGTTTTGTGAACTTTATCCTGGATGGAGGGAAAAAAACTGGATCAAATTCAACCAGAAATGATCTTTTCCTTTGTGTGCTTTCACTTTGTTTAGACTTCACGTATCCTTTTATTATAGTCAAATTTGAATAGTAGCTATTTACATATTCATCCTAGCTATTCTGGCAGATTGTAAAGTTGATGAAAGAGGTCATGTTTTAAATATATTTGTGTCTTTTTCAGTTCTTAGCAGAGTGCCTTGCACATACCTGACTTTCAATAAATATTTGTTAGATGCTAGTTGAACCAAGGAAGGCACAAAATCCTAATGTTTTTAGAAAGCTCTCGTCTGACACTGCATGGTTTATTTGTTGAAGCAATTCAAATCTGTGGATAGCAAAAATGTATTTTTCTTAAACACCACTCCCTGCTAGATAAATCTCTATGCATGAAGTCATTCAGTTGCCTTTTTTTTTTTTTTTTCAGTTTGGCTTAAAGACAGCCAACTTTACATTCTGACTCCTCATAATATCTATTTCGTGGAGAGTAAGGGAATTTTGACTTGGGCTGTTTTTTTTTTTTTTTTTAATTAAGATGCCTTGGCATTTGGTAAATGGCGTTGACTCTTTTAGTGAGATTCTGGTATAATTCCAACCCTGGAAGAGACTAAAATTTATATCAGTGAGTTGTGTTTACATTTCTTTCAAATAAATGAAACAATGTAAAATAATTATTTGGATTGAAAGTACCTACAACCATACACTTTACAACTTCCAGAACAAGAGATAATACTCATACAACAGTCATTTTTAATAACTTTGTATCAGATAAATTGGGTCTTCCCCAATTTTTTTCATGTATAATACTAATACATTTTTTGCTTATTACCTTAAGGTTTACAAGTGCTTCTCATTGCCAACAACAACAACCATATAAATTAGATACTATTGGTATTCTTCTTTTACAAATAGGGCAATTGAAGCTCAGAAAGTTTATGGAATTACAAATTTTCACTGTTGGAAGAAACCTCATAGACCAACTAATCCAATTGTCTCTTTCTACAGATAAAGAAACTGAAGCCATGGAGATTGATGTGATTTGTCCAAAATCATATGGGTTGTAAGTATCAAAGGCAATATTTGTTCTCAGGTCCTTCAATTATAGAGTGCTCTTTCCACTGTATTATGCTGTTCTGTGATTCTGTAAGTACCTCAATAGATCTTCTGATGATTCCCTAATCTCCCGTATAAGTCCTGAATTTTTGCTCATATCATTCTCTTTGTCCATCATGGTCTCCTCTCTGCAGCTAATTTTTTTTTTTTTTTGCAGCTATTTTTTATTAAAGATTTTTATTTTCAAAATATATGCATGGATAATTTTCAACATTCACCTTTGCAAAACCTTGTGTTCCAATTTTTTCCCCTTCTTTCCCCAAACCCTTTCCTCTAGATGGCAAGTAATCCAATATGTGTTCAACATGTATAATTCTTCTATACATATTTCTACAGTTCTCATGCTGTACAAGAAAAGTCAGATCAAAAAAGAAAAAAAAATGAGAAAGAAAATGAAATGCAAGTAAACAACAACAAAAAGAGTGAAAATGCTATGTTGTGATTCCCACAGTTCTTTCTCTGGATGTACACGGCTCTCTTCATCATAAGATCACTGGAACTGGTCTGAATCATCTCATTTTTGAAGAGAGCTACATTCTTCAGAATTGATCATTGTATAATCTTGCTATTGCTGTATACAATGATCTCCTGGTTCTGCTTGCTTCACTTAGCATCAGTTCACGTAAGTCTTTCCATGTTTCTCCGAAGTCATTTGCTGATCATTTCTTATGGAACAAGAATATTCCATAATATTCACATACTATAACTTATTCAGCCATTCTCCAAATTATGGGCATCTACTCCAATTCCAATTTCACTACAAAAAGGGCTGCCGCAAACATTTTTGCACATGTGGATTCCTTTCCCTTCTTTAAGGGATATCTTTGGGATACAAGCCCAGTAAAAACACTGCTGGATCAAAGGATATACACAGTTTGATAGCCCTTTGGACATAGTTCCAAATTGCTCTCCAGAGTGGTTGGATCACTTCACAATTCCATCAACAATGTATCAGTGTCCTAGTTATCCCATACCCCTCCAACATTTGTCATTATTTTTTCCCGTCATCTTAGACAATCTGAGAGATGTGTAATGGTACCTCAGAGTTCTCTTAATTTGCATTTCTCTGATCAATAGTGATTTAGAGCACCTTTTCATATGATTAGAAATGGTTTCATTGTCTTCATCTGAAAATTGTGTGTTCATATTTTGATCATTTATCAATTGGAGAATGGCTTGAATTCTTTTAAATCTGAGTCAATTCTCTATATATTTTAGAAATGAGGGCTTTATCAGAACTGTTGAATGTAAATTCTCCCCCCAGGCCCCCCCCCCCCCAGTTTATTATTTCTCTTTTAATCTTGTTTGCACTGGTTTTGTTTGTACAAAACCTTTTTAACTTAATATAATAAAAATTCTCTCTCTCCAGCTATTAAAAACCTATTTACCTTCATAGCCACGAAGCTTTCTTTGATTATTCCAGACAATTATGATTCTCCCTCATTCATCAAGTTTTGCTTCCCATTTGTTTGTGCCATTCTTATGAATGTATCATTATACATATTGTATTTTGAAAGGTAATTCAATTAAAAAATATAAATTCAATGTCCACTCTGGATAATGGGCTGAAGACTGTTGCTCTAATTATTATTCAAAGGAAGATGTTGCTGAATCAGCAAAACAGTGAGAACTAATATGGCTCTGGATATGACAGAATTTAGGGTACCTTAGTAGTGTGAGAGTTTTTAGGTCTGGTCTCTTTAAGTGTTTTTTTTTTTTTTTGATTATTATTATTATTTTTTTTATTGCAAATGAAGTCTTATTTCCTGACTCTCTGGCATGTGCTCAAGATAAACTGGCAGGATAATTTAACAGTGTGGCAAGTCAAGACAGGCCAAAAATAATATCCTTCCAACTATCAGTCAGGACAACAAAGAAACTGTCTTTATAATACTATTCTAGCAGCAACATGCTTTTTCTTTACTTTCTTATAATACTTCACTTTTTAAGTAGACAAAATGGGTCAGTTCTTAATTGCAAATACTCAAATTAACTTCAATGACTTCTGCAGACTCAATGAATAAATGCATCTTGGTTTTCCTGATTTCTGGCATACCCACAATTATTCTTCAATTGGTCAGTTTACCAGCCCTTATCATTCAAAGAAAATACTCACTCTGAATTTCTGTCCCATTTTCTAAAGCTACTAGAATTTGAATTATAATTGATTTGCAGAAATTTAGAGTTGGGTAGAATCTTAGATATTATCTAGTCCAAATATCAAAACAAAGTTTTAGAGTTGGAACCTCAAAGGTTAATTACTTGAACCTTTCTTTGCATTATACAGATGGGGCAACTGAGGTTTAAAAAGACAAATAAGTTCCTTGTCCAAGGTCAGACACATAGTAAATGTCAGAGGTGTGACCTAAACCTGTGTTCTCTGATTTGAAAGTTAATGTTCTTTAGTTTGCAGTATCCTGTCTTTATTCTTATTTTAATTTTTGGCTGTTTATAAAAATACAATTTCTGAATAGATCTTCTTTATAATCAAGGTAAAACAGCTAAGAAATATAAACACAGTGATTCAATGGGCATTGGGTGTTGATTGCCTCTCTACTAAATGGAGGGAGATGTATTTTAAACAATAAATCAACAAGAATTTATTAAGTATTATTATTCATATAATAAGGCCATAATACTAGGCCTTAGGAATATAATTTCAAAATTGAGACTATCTCTGATTAATGAGTTTAGATCTTAGAATCAAAATTAAGTCTGGTATGTGATCTGAATTCTAATATCTTATAATATGTTTTTCATTTGCACTACTGTTGTCACTGGGTATGTTGATTTACCCATTCTACTTTCTTCAATCTGCCTCAGTTTATGTGTATTTCCATTTTTGACTGATAGTTAAAGGTGTCTCTTTTTTCTCTCTCTCTTTTTTTTTTCCTGAGGCAATTGAGGTTATGTGACTTGCCCAGGGTCACACAGCTAGGAAGTGTTAAGTCCTATTTGAATTCAGGTCCTCCTGACTTCAGGGCTGGTACTCTATACACTGCACGACCTAGCCATCCCTAAGGTGTCTCTTTTCATTTATAGGGGTTGGTAAATTGAATAATTAACTGAAGAGCAATTGTGGATATGATAGAAGCCAGAGGATATTAAAAGTGAAAATTGGCACAGTTCAGTATTTCCCTCCAGTGGCTCCCTTTTACCTCCAGGATCAAAAATAAAATGTGACTTTTGGATTTTAAGGCTCTTTAAAACCTGGCTCCTTCCTATCATTATAGTTTTCTTATACTTTACTCTCTGTATGTATTCAGTGACTTTGGTCTTTTTGCCATTCCTCTCACAGGATACTCCATCTATTAACTTGGTGACTTTAAACTTTTTACAGAAGGTTTTTCCTGATCTTTTTTCCTTGCCCAATGGCTAGATAGTTTCTTCTCTTTGAGATTATTTTCCTTTTGTACATTTATATTACACACACATTCCAAATGTCTTCTTGTTTGTCATTTTGAAGAGGCCCAATGACTTCACGGGGTGATATCTTGCAAGACTTGCACATGGATTAGATTTAAGTAAGGCAGACTTATACAAAGTTGTCAGCATCTTTTTTTCTTCCAGAATTATCGAAATCCAATGGCAAGACAGAAGTCAAGACAACTGGTGGTGTCTCAGGATACAACAGCTGACCTTGGCATCTTTGGTGTCAGATGAAGCTCTAAGTGCTCTACAGCACCTATTTTAGTTATTTTCATGGATCGAACAATTAACTGGAACAAATTGTTCTTATCTTCCCATTCCACTAGGGGAAGATTTTATATGCTTGGGGCTGAAATCTTCCAATTCATTGACAGGTGTGAGGCCTGTTGGTTATTCTCAACCTGGTTTAATCTGTCTGCCATGATTACTAGGATTTGGCTACTGTACATTTTTGAAGCTACAAATGAGAGTTAGAAGAAGGTGGACACCAAAGGTAGATGAGCAGTCCTAAAAAGACTTGGCAAACCCTCATGAGCGGTGCTGATCTTCCCTGAACACTCCCTTCCCATACCCTCTCAAGTGGCTTCTGCAATTTTAAATTATTAAAGTTTATGTATAAGATATATATGCATATGAATATAAAGGTATGTTGTATATCATCTGTGTAATTTTTTACATGTTTTTCCCATTATAATGTGAACTTTTAAGGGAAAAAATCCATTTTTTGGCCTTTATTTATATATCCAATGCTTCTCACAATGCTTGGTACATATTAAGGACTTAATAAAAACTTCTTGACTGACTCGACATTTCCTTCATTTTTTAGGTCATGTATTCAATGACTACTGCAAGGTAGTTCAGAGAATTGAAGCAATTTAATCAAGGTCACAAGGCAAGAGAGTTTCCCGAATTCCAAAAATGGGTTTCTTGATTCCCAGACCAATGGTCTTTTTTTAAAGTTACTCTGGCTTTATACAATGCTTTTCAGAAATGGAAAAGATGCAAATGATGAGAGTAAAACTCTGCTTGATCTGAATCAGCCCTGTAAAATTATGCAAAATCACCAACAAAAATGTCTCTTTGATCTATAAACCCAAATGGTCTTGCATCCTCTTGGAGCAAGATAAGCTTTCTTGGAGGAAGCCATGACTCCCTGGAAAGATTTCACATCCACTTGAGATTTCCCTGAAATTCATGCATAAAATGGGTTTTCAGAAAATGACTGTTTGCAGATCACTTCTCTCTTGAGAATGATATGCCCGCCAAGTGAATCCCTCTTGATATTTCTTTAACAATAAAGCTTTTTCTTTTTTTCCATAGCCTTTGGATTTAGCAAAATTGCTTCGCCAGAACTCACACCTTGGACAGCTGAACCTCACCCATTCCTGCCTAACCTCTTCTTTGGTACCCTCAGCCCTCATCACTGAAACAAGTTTTTTCATGGCTTAGCCCATATCAAAGATTGGCATTAAGATATCATCATCATTCATTCATTTAGCAAACTCACATTCAGGACAGCCATAAATTCTATGGTGAGAAGGAAACAGTGTCTTTAAATTTATTCCCTGCATATAAACACACATTATATATGCATATATAAATGTATATATGTGTATCCCAGAATTCTTTCTTTCCAGGCTACTTCCTTCAAATTCTACCTCCTTCAAAAGGCCTTTCTGATTCCCCAGTTCTTACTGCTCTACATTCTGCCTAAATTACTCATATATATTGGAAAATCTTACATTTACTCACCTGTGTACCTGCCATTTCTTCGTTTTAGAGGTCATAACAGAAGCAATATCACGTTGTTGTTCAGTCATTCTAATGTAAGAGTCATTAAACTCTTAAAGTTTAAGAAGCACATTAACAAACTAGAGAGATTACAGAAGAGAATTACTAGACTAGTGAAGACCCTTGAATTCATTTCATAGAAAAATCAGTTGAAAGTTTCTAACTCTTTGTGACCCCATTTTGTGGTTTTCTTGGCAAAGATCCTGAAATGCTTTCTCTGTTTTCTCCAGGTAATTTTATAGATGAGAAAAGTGGGGCAAATAGAATCAAGTGATTTGCTCAGATTTACATAACTGATAAGTGTCCAAGGCTGGATTTCAAACCTTGATTCCAAGCCCAAGCTCTATCTACTGTACCACCTACATGTCTTAACTGTATAATAACTTGTATTACTCTCTAAAGTTGGCTGAGTGTAGGCCCTGTTTTGTTTCTGTTCTTGTAGAACCTAAAACTTTTATTTCCAGGTCAGTGATTTCATCAGTAAGGACAACTTCCAGTGAGGAGTTACCCCCCTCTAATTCAGACCTGGAGTTGTCGGGCAATTCTTAAAGAGCTTCTTTAGGACACTGAGAGTTTAAATGACTTTCCTAAAATAACAGCTAGAATGTGTCAGAGGCCAGGTGTAAAAGCAGAATTTCCTAATGTGGCAGTCAGCTCTCAATCCTCTATGTATTTTCAGGACTATGTATTCTATGGAGGGACGCAATTTGGATTGAGTTATGTTTTGGCAGGCAAGATCACTGCAATCTCTAAACTTTAGAAATTGTAATCTCAGGTCTCTTAAAGTTTAAGAAGCACATTAACAAACTAGAGAGATTACAGAAGAGAGTTACTAGAATAATGAAGACCCTTGAATCCATTTCATAGAAAAATCAGTTGAAAGAACTGGGGAGGTTTAATTTGTAGAAAAGAAAGGATAAAAGGGCTATATTGAAGTAGGATTATGTTGAAAATAAATTAGATTTTGTTCTGTTTGGTCCTAAAGAGCACAACCAGGAACAATGGGTAGAAGTTGTAGAGCCCAGATGACTCTTGGTCAAATATATTGTGGATGGGATTTTCTTCAGATATTGTTATGCCACAGTTCTCTTTTATTGTCCTGACTCAGTTTCCCTAGTTATCTTGACCCAGTCCTGACACAGTTTCTCTGTTTCTCTAATTGTTCTGCTTCAGTTTATAATTATCAGCTCAAAGCTCAGTCCTGCAAACTCCCCCCGTCCTTTATGAGAATATTTGATAAGGATAAAAGATCTTGTTTTAGAATATCAGAATGCCTCTCCCCATCCCAAGCCATTGGAATGTCAGATACTGTTTTATCAAGATGCCTCTCCCCATGTCCGGGATACCTCCCCTCTATTATGTCATCCCTGTCTGGAGGTTAACCCCACTCTGTCAGAGTCCCGTTCCTGCTCTCAGTACCCTGACTCCACCCCTGCCTCAGTGTACCCCCTGAGTCTGAGCCATGTGTATATAGGTCATTGAGAACTCACATTGTTGGCTGGATTCTTGGAGATGATAGTCTCATTCAGCCCTGGGAGCAAACCATGGGTGCATTTGGCCCAGTAAATCTCTCCCTTTAAATAAATTATTAAATACTCTCTAATCTCTATCTAACCTCAGTTTCTCTGGCATTACAATATAGATGGTTACTGAGATCTCTTCCAACTTTAAAATTCTGTGATTTTGTGAATTGAATTCGATGCAATTATACAGATCTCCACAAAGCTCTATCTATGGTATGCCTACAATACAAAATGCTTGTGTGACATAAGAGAATGAAAATACATCCCAAGTATTGTTAGAATATCCTTTGGAAAGAGATGACATACTGAAAAACACGTCATCCATCTTGCAAATTTCTGGCAGTCTAAGAGTCAGCACAACTATTATTAGCTTTAATTAAACTAATGGCAGTGTATAGTTTTTAGAAAAACTCTTCCCAGGAGAACAGAAAACTAATCTTCAAATCTAGCCAGTATTACTGGGAAACACTTGGCATCTAAGATTTGAAGGTTAAATTAGAAATGATTTGGATAATAGTCAAGGCTACCTTGAAATGAAACATTTACAGAATCAAAGGAGTGAAAGCAGCCTATAGTTTTCTTCCTTCACTTTTCACCAGCCAGCACTGAATTAATAATCCAAGATACTTAAATATCTTTAGGGATGACAGTTTCCAAACTTCTATTATTGATGTATTTAGCCTTAAATTGTAGAGGGCTGAAACTGTGAAAAAGATGTGCTGGAATCAGACAATGGAGCACTTAAGGCTAATTACCTATTGGATGTGAGACAATGACTCACATATTTTTTGGATAAATGGCTCTTCTCATTGTTGGTGCTTACTGAATGTTTAGTGTTAAGATAATGGTAGACATGGATTTGAGCAGGCGAGAAAGGGGTGAGATAGTCACTTTGCAGCAGGATGAGAAGGAAAGAAGTTGGTGACTTTGAACTCGAGAATCCAGGATACATCTTTGGCAAGCTTCTTGGCAGTTTGCCTGCTTCTTTCACTTCTTCCCCAAAAGACCAAGGACTTTTACTTATCCTGACCCTGGCTGACTTCGAAGCCTCCCAGGGAGCTAGCCTATACTTCACATTAAACTATCAGTAAGTTCTTTATAATACCTAGCAGAATTACTTACAGCTAAAGTTCAAATTCACATCCTGTTTCTGTTGTCAGGTACTTTCCCACAGATGCCACCAGTCCTGTAATGCAGATTTGGTATGTTAATTCAATGCTTGGCCTTTTAATTTCCTGCAGTAGATAATTTTTCCTGTGTAAATAATTCACTTCCATTAATTTTTCTTATTTGCCCAATTTCAACAATTCTCTTTTTAATATTCCCCTATTTTCTCTGTCATTTTTTTTTTTTTTTAGAAAATTCAAAGATACAAGCATTTATTAAGTGCATTATATGATGTGCTAAGCATCAGGGTAAGGTATCAATGAAGAAAAAAGGCACTTTAGGCATGAGAGACAATGTATGCAAAGGCATAGAAATTGAAAATATACTGGTGAGTTCTGAGAACAATTGATCAGGCATTTGGGCTGCAACAGAGAGTTTATAAATTGGAATAATCTGAAACAAGTCTCAAAAGGAAGGTTGGAGCCAGCTCAAAATATTAGGCTGATGTGTTTGCATTCCATCTTTCTTAAGGATACAGATATTCACTGAAAATTTTTGACCAGGAAAGTGACATAGACAGATAACTTAGGAAGATTGTTGCTGGCAGTTCTGTGAAGGATAGATTGGAGATGGAAGAGGCTGAATGCAAGGAGACCATTTAGAAGGCTATTACAGTAATCTAGGTGAGAGATGATGAGTACCAGAAATTGAATAAGTGTAGAAAAAATAATGGATGTGAGAGCTATGGAAGTAGACTAGATAAGACTTGGAAACATGATTAGCTAAAGGGTGGTGGTTAGGAAGAAGGAAGGAATCAAGAATGATTTATTATATGTCTACTATTTCCCCAGTATACTGTTAGCTCCTTAGGACAGAGACTACATATGTCTTTGTATCTCTGGTAGTACTGTACTAGTTCAGAAAGCACTTAGTAAATTTTGTTCTTTGAATTGAAGTGGCTGCTAACTGAATTCAGCCAGATAACCTGTCATATTAACTGTGTTCAGTTGTGCTTTATTTTAGGTCTTTAGATAATCAAAAGATGTTGAACAAGTTGGTTTCCTCTCCTGAGAAAAGTCAGAAAAACTGAAAGAAAGAAAATAGAAAGAGGAAAAAGTTAGAGAAAGAAACAGGAAAAAAAAAAAAAAAAGGAAAAGCAGAATCTCCACTAGTTTTCACCACCAAACCCCAGCAGGCAATTTGTCATTGCAGTTTGTCATCAGACTTGGCTACAAGAAATACTGAGAATAAGCAATAAGTGTGAGTACTTTCAGGAAGATTAAAGAGAAAAGGTAAGACAGTCTACTGCAGACTTGCTCTCTTCCCTCATTCTGGGGGATGGGAGCACATAAAAATATAGTCAAAGGAGTTTGCACGAAGGACCAAAATATTTAGGGAGGGATAGTGGTATTGTAGTGTAGAGTGAAAAGTGCACTGATTTGGAAACAAAAGACCTAAGTTTATTTACCCACTCTTCCCCACACTACCTGACTACCTGAAAAACTTTAGGCAAATACTCCAACCTCTCTAAGCTTCAGTTTTCTCACTTATTAAAAATAAGGGGTTTGAACTAGATGGCTTCAAAAATACTTCTAGCTCTAAAGCTATGATTTTATCTTTCTCCCCAAGATTTTCTTTTCTTATTTTCTATAAAAAGGCAGTTAAGTATAACAGGCAATTTAATGCTTAACCTGGAATCAAGAATATGTGACTTCAAATGTCTTCTCAGACACTTACTAGTTGTATAACTCTGCACTTAACCTTAGTTTGCTTTACTTCAAAGCCTTTTCTTCTTTAAAACATATTCTTTTTTTTAAAAAGAATACTTTATTCTCTTCATTCTGGTTGTTTTTCTTTCATTGGCTAATTCTAACTTATCAATGCGTGTGCTAAAATATTTCCCAGAATTGAAAATAATAATCCACAGGTGGCTCTGACTGTAGCAGAGTAGAAGACCATTGCTACTTTAGTCCAAGATGTCTTACTTTATCTGATATTTCTAATGTAGCAAAATTTTCTACCGTATCATACCATGGTACCATTATACTACATGAAATTTATAATCCAAGAGTAAAACTCTAAGAACTAGCTTCTTAAACTTTCAATTTTTTTTTTTTCCTATCATGAATTCCTTTGCAATCTGATGAATGCTATGGGCCTTTCTAAGAGTAGTATTTTTAGTGGATAAAATAAAATACATAATATAAATATAATATATATTATAATATGTATATTATGTTATAATACATATTATATATAAAATATAATATAAAATATATAACAAAGGAAACCAATGTATTGAACTAGTTTAGCAAAATAATTTTTAAAATCCACAAATCTTAAGTTAAGAACTTTTGCTTTAAAGTACTTTTTTCCAGATGAACTGCTGCCTATTTTTGATTTCCTTATCTTCTTAAAAGTTTGTTTTAAAGAATTTCTTTATTTTGAACATTTGTATATCTTATTTATATCTCAATACCCTACATATTTAATAGTGTTTTGAACCTTTACTTTGTCAAGTATGTTAGCTTTGTGTCATTAGGAAATGAGTTGATTGCCAATTACATTTTTATTTAAGCCACTGATTTTTTATAAAATCAAATAGCACAGAGCCAATGATTGATTCCTGGGTCACTTCACTGGAGACCCCCTTTCAAACTGGCATATAATCATTAATAACTACTTCTGATAGTCAACTAGTTCTGATCTATTTTAATTGTGATTTGTATAACCAGTTTCTTTCTAACCTTTCTAAATGGTTAATACAGGAGACTTTTGTCAAATGTTTTACTAAAATCTAGACAAATTTTTTTTAATTTAGATTCCTGTGATCAAGCATTTTTGTAAAATTGTCCATAAAGGAAATGAAACTCATCTTTTAAGTCAGCCTGTGGGTCAAGCTAATTATCAAGCTGTCTCAGTGTGATCATTACTTCTTTTCTAGATGCTCATTAGCAACTGATTACTCATAAGAGGTTCTAGAATTTTGCCATGAATCCAAGTCAAGCTCACTGGTTTCTAGATTGAAAATTCCATCATCTTTCCCCTATTCCCTCCAATATTTAGGGGGAAATTTTGGGTGAATTTTGTTGTACCTTAACTCTGCAGTATTTTCAGTTTTCCATACTCTTTCAATATTCCTGACAATACTTCATTAATCATATCTAGCTACTTTTTAATATTTAAATTTGAAATTCATCTAAACAGGTGACCCTAATATATCAAAGAGAAGTTAGACATTATTTTATTAGTGTCTTGGATTTTATTTGTCTCTTTTCTTATATTTCACCTGTTATCATGATCTGTACATTGTTAATGTAATTTCCCTCCCCCTACATGATGGTTATGATACCTGGCTTCTTGTTTGTTCTTTCTTCATGAAAATAACCATGACAACAGGGAGGTGATGCCATTCCATGCAAAGAATTGGGTTTGAGTGAGGAAGGCTATATAAAGTCACCAGCCTTTCTTTCTTCTCTGGAATCATCTGGGTCCAGTGGCCAGATATAGATCAGGACAACTAGAAATGGCCCTGGATATAATGGCAGATCTTGCCCTTCTTAAACTAAGGTCTTTAACAAGTCTCAGTCTGACTGAAACAACAATCATTCAGTGATTAAAACTAGGCAAAAAAGTAGGGAGGCTAAGAATCTTTTTTACCTAGGCACAATGGGTATACATAAGCAGGATACACAAAGGACAGTTGCTGCTGCAGTTGATACTGCTGCTGGGGCTGGGATAAGGAAAGTCTGAGCTTAGATCTAGCCTTAGACACTATCTAACTATATGATGCTGAGCAAATCAATTCACCTCTGTTTTGACTTAATTTCTGTAACTGTAAAATGAGTATAATAATTGTTTGGACCTGCTCACTGGAGGATTTCAGTACCAGCCCAAATCCTGATCATGGTGAGAAGTGAAGGGGCAGAACTCTCAAAGATGGTCAAACAGGAGTTCATTTATTCAAAATTCTCTCAGTTTTATATACCCTAATACACTTATATAACTATAGTATACTGCATATGCATTAACTATAGGAAACTGTGCATATAGGACCACATAAACAACTTGCTATTATGTGCAGATGTTTCCTTGCCACTTTAATATAACCCCATTGTAATTACAACACAGGTTGTCATGATCCTTGACTTCTCAGGAAGACTAAGATGCCCTTAGGAATGATGGGGAGCCAAACCAGATATTTCAGCAGAGTTCCACTAGACTAAAGGGTCTTACACCTCACTCAGGGTTTCCCATTTTCTGTGACCCTTTAAAAATGATAAGAGCACCTACTTTTTCAGAGATGTTTTGAGTATTAAATGGGATAATATTTGAAAAAATACTGAAGTGCCTAGAGCATAATAGGTGCTATATAAATCTTTATTCCTTTCCTCCTTCTCTTTCCCTTTATAAAAAAAAGGTGACAGAAGAGATCATAGGTCAAACAGTAGCATAATATATTCAGGAATATGTATCTCAGTTATCTTATCTATAGAAAAATAACTAAGTCAGTGAGTCACCTTTGAATCTACACTGAATCTTTTTTTTTTTTTTTTTAGAGTGCTTCCCTATTTCCTTTCTTATTAAAAGTATTTTAAACTTGAATGTTAAGAGTTCTTTATCTTTTTTATGGGACAACTTTCTCTATAGATTTTGAAGCTAGGAATCTTATGTAACATTCCTTTGAATCTATTGAAAGCCAATCACATATTCAGACCTGAAAGGAATTGCAGTGGACAACTAGTCTAACGTTCTCAAATGTACAGATGAGGAAATGAGACCCAGAAATTTATCTTTACTTTCTCAAGGCTGTAGGAATAAATGAGATCATGAGGGAAGATAAGGTAGAGAGAGAAAAGGTCTAAGAACTCAGAATCTTATGGGAAGCATATGCTTAGTGTTAGGAGAAAGATGAGGAGTCTGGAAAAGAGAAAGAGAAGGAATAGTTTCATTACATGACATAGTTTTTCTGTTTCACTGAACATCAATATTTTCCCTATATTATTCTATTTTAGTAAATTACCAGAAGAAGCAATTTTCAATTTGCCTTCTCAATGTAGGCTTGTAAATTATAACATTATTAGTAATATTTACAGTGGCTCAGTATATGTGGTAGGATTATAAATTGTGTCCTGTGAAAAAGATGTAAATTTGTGGAGCAATTATTGAAAGAAGACAACAAAGCTTTAGCCATTATTTCAGTCAAAATGTCTGCAGCAGAGTTAGCATTTATCCTGCACATTTTGACACAGAAAAGGAAAAAAAAATGAATTCTCTTTTTATAATCCTATAAGAAGAATAAATCAAAGGTATGCAGGCACAGGAAGATAAAAATAAAGATGTTAGGATCTTCTAGTCCTAAATCTTTAGACCTAAGACCATCTCAGTCTTCCATGTACAGATGTGCCAAAGCTTATTAATTTCCTTTGTAAAAAATGATGCCTATGTAAGATGATCAACTTTGAATGACTTAGTTATTCTGAGCAATATGATGATCCAAGATAGTTCTAAAGGATTCATGGTAAAAAATGCTGTCCATTTTCAGAGAAAGAACTGATGGAGTATGAATGCATATTGAAGCATGCTATTTTCCACTTTGTTTTCATTTTCCTTTTGGCCTGTTTCTACTTACAAAATATGATTAATATGAATATACTTTACATTTTTGCACATATATAACCTATATCAAATTGTTTACCATCTTAGGGAGGGAGAAGATGAAAGAGGGAGAAAGGGAGAAAATTTAGAACTCAAAAAACAAACGTTGCAAATTGTTTCTACATGTTATTGGAAAAAAAAACTATTTTAAAAAATGATGTCTAGAATGGAAAGGAATAAATATTTATATAGTACCTACTATGTGCCAGACATATGCTAAGTGCTTTACAAATATTATCTCATTTGATGTACAACAAACCTGAGAATAGATGATTTTATCATCTCCATTTATAGTTGAAATTAATTTCCTTTGTAAAAAATGATGTCTATGTAAGATGATCAACTTTGAATGATTTAGTTATTCTGAGCAATATGATGATCCAAGATAGTTCTAAAGGATTCATGGTAAAAAATGCTGGTAAAATTATTTGCCAAGATTTTACATAGCTAGTAGATGTCAAAGGCTTCATTTAAACTCAGGTTTTCTTGACTCTAGAGACAGAACTCTATTTACTGAGTCCGTTGTCCACACAACACTTCTGATCAAGTTGGGAATTATCATCTCTGAGATGATGATTGAGAAAAGCAGTATTATGTAAGAGAAATGAGCATTGAATTCTGAAGTTAGAGGCCTTGGATTTGAAATCTTTCTCTGACAATTATTATCTGACTTATATTTGTGTTTGCAATCAGAGTCACGAGACTAAGGTTAGTGTGGGTGATGATTATCATTTTACTTTTTTGGGTCTCTATTTTATCTGTAAAATGAAAAGGTTGAATTATATGCCCTCTAAAGCAATTTCTAGTTCTAAATTTGTAATATTTTCCATATTAGAAAATGTTTATTCTATATCATATACACAGAGACACAAAATGGCAGAAGGACATAAGTTTAGGTCTGAACTCTGATGCATTAGCTCGCATTAGCTCTATCACTATGTGATCTTGAGTAAGTATCTTACTCTCGGTTTCCTCACCTCAAAAATGAGGATGATAATAAAACCTGTCATTGTAAAGTGTTTTGCACACTGTAAGGGCTATATAAATGTTAGCTCTAGTGATGGTGGTGGTGGTGATGGTGATGGTGATGATGATGATGATGATGGTGATGATGTAGACACTGTTTAGTCACTATAACTCCACTGTGCCATTGGTAATTTCTAATATTATAAAATATGGATGAATTTACTTGCAGTGGAAGATGGAATTTACATAATAGAAATTCCCTACTCTGATGAAATCACAGACCAAACTCCTCCTCCTCCCCCAAAATTCTAAGTGTCAGTGCTTAGTAAGCAACATAGAAGAAATATGTCAGAAGTTCTCACATTTCATGGGGGTAGGAACAGTAAGCTACAGAAGTGAGAGTCTGGTCTCCTCATGTTCAGATGGAACCTCCAGTGTAAGGATCAGAATAAGCAAAGAGTATCTTCAGAAATCAAAATGTGAGGCTTCTGAGCTGAGCATTTATACAATGTAAAGGAAGGTTGACTATTTCAAGGGAAGCAGGATTTTCAGTCATATTGATGAGAAGGTAAAATAAAAGTCAATGGATTTTGTTGTTTTCTATTAGAGGAGCTGGGCATTAGCAGAGATGTGTAGAAGGTCTGGAGGAGAGCCAGTCCATGCTTGCTTTCTATTTTAAAAGAAGAGTCCTAGAAATAAATGCTTTTCTACTTCTGAGAATGAGCATATTATTCTTGCCTTTATCCAAATGTTCATAAAAATTCTGAGCAGAACAGAGTCAAATGTTGATAGACAATCTTAGAACCTTTCTTAAGGTTGTCATTGTTGATTAATCACCACTTCTATCCAATCAGTTCTGAATCCACGTATTATCATCATGTTCACATCTCTCTATCTTGTCTCCAAGGGTATCAATTTGTTAAATGCTTTGCTGAAATCCAAGTGTACAGTGCCTGTGGCATTCCATTTTAATGTTCCCAGTCTAGAAATCTTATCAAAAAGTAAATGAGATCAGTCTAGCAAGACCTTGTGCTAACTTTTAAGAGTCTCTACTGCTCTTTCTAAATGTTCCTTGGAAGAAGGTATGACTTCTAGGGGGAACTGTGGGTATCAGTCAAACCCTCTGCCCATTTGTTATGGTGGGATTAGATAGGGGAAAGCTAATCTGGGATTTGGCATTGATAAAAAAGGTCCATGTGTGTCCATCAAATGAATTTCTCATTTCTTCTTCCTTCCCATGACTTCTGTCACTGAATTGCCCCTACGCTGACTTCATTAAAGTAATTTATTTGAAGGATAAGTTGGGGAACTGTGTTCCCAAACATTCCCTCAATGATGTCTGCTTCATCATTTCTACCATCAGGATGTATCTATAGAATCCAGTCATTTTATACCTCTTTTCTGAATTTTTATAGTTTATTTTTCTCAATTACATGTAAAACCAATTTTTAACCTTTGCATTTTTAACAATTTTGAGTTCCAAATTCTCTCCTACCCTTCACTGAGAATTCAAGCAATTTGATAAAGGTTACACATGTGTAGTGATGAAAAAAATAGTTTCTTTTTCTCAAAGGAATTGAAAATCAAATAAAAAAACTAAAATAAATGTCTCATTTAGAAAAAAAATCTAAAATAGCTTTCAGAAAAATGTCATTCAGGAAAGGGATGATGCCATTTGGGCAAAAATAGTAAATTAAGATTTTTTTGGGGGGATGGATCTGGTAAAGGGAAATCAGTACTAATGAGACACATTCTTTTATTTCCAGGTACTCAGTGCATACCATCATTGTCAAGCTGGCCTACCAAGGGGTAAAAGGAAACTCTTAGGGCCTTCCTCTCTTTTTACCATCAGCTATGGTAAATTGTTTAGGACAAAGCCATGATAAATGGCAGCTCATTATTTATGATATACCCTTGGTGATGTCTGTGTTGAAAGGTCAGAGTTCATTATAGTGGCTAAGAGCTTTATAAGAAGTAAAAACAAATGAAGGCATGGGATATTCTCATATCATTTAAAGCAGATTTTACTCTTTTTTGAAATATAGGTTTTTTTTAAAGTACATTTAGAGTTGAACAGAAGAGATTTGATAGAGAATGGAATGATTGTTTCTTTTCTTGACAGAAAGATAATGGACTAGATGCAGAATGAAATATGCATTCTCAGACGTGGTGAATGTTTATTTGTCTTGATTGACTTTACATATTTGTTACAGGAGAGGATTTCTATTTTTTAATTTTATTTTTGATTTATGGAATAAAACAAGCATTTTTATAACAGTACAATAAAAAAGATAATTACACATGAAACTTTCAATCTTCTAAGAACAATTTGCTATTCTTTTCAAATGTATAACAAAATTATCATGTAAACTTCATTCCCCCCTCCTCTTTTTTCTTCTCTTTCCCCTTTCTACCCTAGGGATGGCTATCATTAAACACAAATAAGTGTATACACACACAAACACACACAAATGTAAAGTTATTCTATATGTACTTCTATTTATCAGTTATTTTTCCCCTACCCTGGGGATAGATAGCATCTTTCTTAATATGCTCTCTATAATTACTTTGAGTATTTATAATTCTCAAAATAATTTATTCACTCAAAGCTATTCTTAAAGTAATATTGCCATTACTGACTACAATGTTATTTTGATTCTATTCATTTTATTTTCATTATTTCTTGCAACTCTTTCAGTGTTTTTCTAAAATTATTGAGCTCATCATTTCTTATGGCACATTAGTATTCCATCACATTCAGATACTACAACTTGTTCAGCCATTCCCCAATTGATGGGCTTCCTTGCAATTTCCAGTTCTTTGCCACAGATAGAGCTGCTATAAACATTTTATAATACACAAGTTATTTTCCTTTCCCCTATTCATCTTTGGAAATAGACCAAGAAGAGGCACTGTTGGATCACAGGATATAGGTAACTTAGTAACCCTTTGTACGTTATTTCAGATTGCTCTTTAAAATAGTTGTATCAGTTCACAATTCAATTAACAAGGAATTAGTGTCCCAATTTTTCCATATCCCTTGCAACATTTATCACTTTCCCTTTCTATCATTTTAGCCAAAATGGTGGATTTGAAAATGATATCTCAAGGTAGTTTTATTTTTTATTTCTTTAATCAATATTGATTTAGAACACTGTTATAGGACTATAAATTGTTTTTATTTTTTAATTAGAAAACTGCCTGACATCATTTATCAGTTGGGGGATAACTTGTATTTTCATAGATTTTCATATATTCATAGATTACATATTTTATATATGAGATTTTATTTGATAAACTGTCTACAAAATTTTTGTCCTAATTTTCTGCTTTCTTCTTGATTTTTGCTATTTTAATTTTATTTTTCCAAAAAATTTTAGTTATAGGTAATTGAAATTATCCATTTTATATATACCTTTGCTTTCTATTTCTTGTATATTTATAAATTATTTACATATCCATAAATCTGATAATTTTCTTATAAGATCACTGTTTCTATCTTGATCACATCAGTTTCTGCCATAGTGCTTTCCAGTTTTCCAAATTTTTTTTTTAACCAAATAATGAATTCTTATTCCCAAATCTTAAGTTTTTACACTTGTCAAACTCAAGGTTATTTTGTTTATTTGCTGTTGTAAATTGTATATGTACTCTAACCTTTCTATTTCTTAGCCAGAACCAAATGGTTTTGATAATTAGTGCCATATAATATGGTTTAAGATCTAGTACTCCTCAATCTCCTTCCTTTACATTTATTTTTATAACTTCCATGTGTTTTCTTGACTTTTTCTTTTCCAAATGAATTTTGCTATTATTATTTTCTAGTTTAGTAAAAATAAATTGGTAATTTAATTGGGATAGAGGTGAATATGTCAATTAATTTGGGTAAAATTGTCATTTTTATTATATATTGCTCATTTCACTTTGCATCATTTCATACAAGTCTTTTCAGTTTAAAAAACCCCTCCTACCCCCCCCCCCCGCATTCTCTGCAATATTTATCATTTCTTTTTTTTATCATATTAGTTAATCTAATCGGTATGAGGTAGTCTCTCAGAGTTGTTTTAATTTGCATTTATATAACTAGTAATTTAGACCCTTCTTTCTATGCCTATATATGGCTTGGATTTCTTCTTCTGAAAAAACTGCCTATCCTTATATCCTTTGACCATTTATTGATTGGGGAATGGCTTATATTCTTATAAACTTGACTTAGTTCTTTATATATTTGAGAAATGAGGCCTTTATCAAAGATGCTTGCTGTAAAGATTGTTTTCCATCTTTATGTTTTCCTTTTAATTTTGGTTGCATTGGCTTTGTTTGTACAAAATCTTTTTAACTAAATATAATTGAATTAAAAAATGATCCACATTGCATTTTTAATGCACTTTACCTCTTTTTTTGATGAAGAATCTGTCCCCTTCCCATAAGTCTGACAGATAGACTATTCCTTTTTCTTCTAATTATAAGAAGATCTTATAAATGTTCTTCTCAAACTGCCTAGAATTGACATTCCAGATCCACATGAGTTGACTAAAGGAGGATACAGAGGGACTATTACCTCTTTATTCTTCAAATTGGATAGTGCCTCCCATCTCTTTTTGACTCACTTTGGCACAGTGAAGATCCTTAAATATTACCCCAGGGACAGCTCGATGGCACAGTGGATAGAGCACCAGCCCTGAAGTCAGGAGGACCTGAGTTCAAATGTGGCCTCAGACACTTAACACTTCCTAGCTGTGTGACCCTGGACAAGTCACTTAACTCCAATTGCCTCAGCAAATATATATAATCCTAGAGGCATAGAAATAAATTTAAAAAATCATAAAGGCAGATTTGGAGTTGAGAAAGAAAACTATAAAATAAAGAAAACTACTTATGTGAATTATACACAGCAGTAACTATTCTTACTTAAGTAACTTAATTTTAAAAGTAAATAATTATTTCCCCAGAAAAATACAAAAACTAAGCTCATGTTTTCTAGCTTGAGCTTTCCCATTTGTTAAGGTCAAATACATGGTCCACAATTATTAGAGAGAAAACAGATCTAAATGCTGGGGACAATTGCCGTGTAGGAACTTTTTTCTTTTTTCTTTCTTTCTTCTTTCTTTCTTTCTTTCTTTCTTTCTTGCTTGCTTGCTTTCTTAATTTCTTTCTTTCTTTCTTTCTTTCTTTTTTCTTTTTTTGAAATTTTGACCATTACTCAGAGAACCAGCAACTACCATCCATGAATAAGAAGTCCATACAAAATGTCACCAAGTCCACTTACAAAATATCTGTTTGTCTTGGTCAAGCCATTTGGTGTTAATTTGGCAGACTTTACAAAAACTTAATGAGTATTGGAATTAAGTTTCACAGTAAAATGACATCATCCTTCCTTCCAGCTCCGAATTTAATAATGTTTGTTACAAATAATCTTCAGCTGTTGCCACTTATTCCAGAATGGGCAAAATCATTAGGCTTAATCAAAGGAACCATATAAGACACTTATATGGGATTTCCTAAGTGTGCATGTTTGGGTCATTTTGGGCAAGCAACTACTTTGGGCAAGCTCTAAGTATAGCTAAGCAACACATCATGTGAACACATGCCTAGAGCCTTGCAGGCTCACTTTCATGTGTGTCATAAACCATTTTAACAGTCTAGGAAAACCTATGGACCTCTTCTTAAAATAAGGATTTTACACATATAAGATAAAGTTCATAGAAATAGAATTATAAAGGAAACTAGTTATATTGAAATAAATTATGAGAAATGTTTAAAAAAAAAGTTCTAGGACTCTAGCTTAAGATCCTTTATAACAGGGGGAATATCATAGAGGTATAACTGATTCCCAGACTGGGAAGTCATTCCTTGTAATAACCTAGTAATTCTTATTAGAAGATGCATGATGGATCAGCACTTAGGCCGTGGTACTAATTGATAATTATATAAAAATAGCTAACATTTATATAGTGCTTTAAGGTTTATAAAGCCCTTTTATATATCTCATTTAATCTTCATAACAACTTTGAGAAGTAGATACTATTATAATCTCTATTTTACAAATTAGGAAACAATTACAGAGATACTGAGTGACTTTCTTTGCATCACATAGCTAGAAAGTATCTGAGGAAGATTCTGACTCGGATTTTATGACTCCATATTCACTAGGGTTTATATATGTGCAGGTGTGCATATATAATAATGCTGGAGAAACTGAAGCAAGATAGAGATTAGAGAGTTTTTAATAATTTATTAAATGGAAGAGATTTACTGGGACCAAATGGATCCATGGTTTGGTCCTAGGGCTGAATGAAACTATTGTCTCCAATAATCCAGCAAACAATATGAGTTCTCAAAGACATATATACACGTGGTTCAGATTCAGGGGGTATACTGAGGCAGGAGCGGAGTCAGGGTGCTGAGAGCAGAAACGGGACTTTGACAGAATGGGGTGAGTCACTGGAGTGGGGAGAGGAACCCAGGAGATGGGGAGAAGCATCTTGATAAAACAGTGTCTGACATTCTGATAACTTGGGATGGGGAGAGGCATTCTGATATTCTAAAACATAAGATCTTTTATCCTTATCAAATATTCTGATAAAGAGGGAGGGGAGGTTTTGCAGGACTGAGCTTTCAGCTGATAATTGTAGACTGACGCAGAGAAACTGAGTCAGGACTGGGTTAGGATATTTAGGGAAACTGATTTAGGACAATAAAAGAGAACTGTGGCATAACAGTATGTATATGTATGTGTGCGTCTGTGTGTATGTAGAGACTTGTGTAGGTCCTGAAGATTTAAGCCCATGAATGAGAATAGAAAAATGATTTTCATATTCTTGACTTACATCTGGATAACGTTCAGGAGCTCATTACGTTTCAACATGTCTACTACTTTATCATTCTTGCTCATTGTAGAGTGTTCTGAGTTTTAAATTTATTTTCAAGACATATTTTTATTTCATTAAATGTTTCTTAATTAAATGTAAAACATTTTAAATGGCCACTAAAAAAAAACAAGTTTCAACTCTCCTTTTCTCTCAGCCTTTCTTTTTTCTTCAGAAGACAAGCAATGTAATATTGAATATACATGTGAAGTCATGCTTTTGCATATTAGCCATGTTACAAAATAGAACAGACCAAAAAGGAGAAAAATAAAATTTAAAAAGAATGCTTTTATCTATATTAAGATTTTATCATTTCTCTTTCTGGAGATGATAGCATATTTCATTATAGATATTCTGGAATTCTCTTAGATCATTATCTTCAGTAGTGTAGATAAGCCTTTCACAGTTGATCATTCTTACATGATTGTTGTTACTGTGTATAATATTCTCCTGCTTCTACATCTTTCATTTTGTATAAGTTCATATAAATTTTCCCAGGATTTTCTGTAAATATTATTTACATTGTAAAGGGAATTTGGCAAGACCTCTTTTTAATCTATTCTTTCAGTTAGTTTATAAAATATTGGGATTCATTTTTCTCTAAATGTTAGTAGAATTCACTTGTAAATTTTTCTGGCACTAGAGATTTTTTCCTTAGATAACTCCTTTGTGGCTCATTCATTTTCTTTTTCTAATAAGGTTATTTAAGTATTCTACTTTCTTTTCTGTTAATTTGAGCAGTTTATACATTTATAAACATCCATTTTACTCAGATTGTCAGTTTAACTGGAATATAATTGAGCAACATTTTCCTAATTGTTTTAACTTTAACTTTATTTATTGTATATTTATCCTTTTCATTCTTGATACTAGCAAGTTGTTTTTTTTTTAATTAATCAATGATTTATCTATTTTAATGATTTTTCCCCATATTTTTTGGCTTTCAATTTTATTAACCTTTCCTTTGATCTTTTATGATTTCCATTTTGGTGTTTAAATTGGGGATTTCTAATGTATTCCTTCTTTAGCCTTTTTAGTTGGATATCCAATTCATTACTCTACACTTTCTTTTATTGATGTATATTTAGAGGGATAGATTTTTGCTTAAGTACTGTTTTGGTTGCATCCTATAGATTTTGTAATATTTTCTCAATTTTGTCATTACTGTTAATGAAATTATTGATTATTTCTAGGATTTATTCTCTGACACACAATCCTTATGATTAAATTATTTTATATGAATTAATTTTAATATATATTTTCCTGGATCTTTACAGAATATTGTTTTTGTTTTGTATATATTTTATTATATTATGCTTTGAAATTTTGTATTTAATAGTTCTTCTTTTCTGCATTTAGTTGTGAAGTTTTTAGGAGGATATCATGTATAACTGTGAAAAAGTTATGTTCAATTTTCTCCAGAGACGTATTGTACCTAACTTTTCTAGGATTTTATTCATCTCTTTGATATTTAGTTTTATCTAATTCTGAGAGAGGAAAGTTGAAGTCTCGCATTAGTGTAGTTTTATTGTCTATTTCCTTCTGCAATTAATTTAACTTTTCCTTTATGAATTTGGATGCTTTGTCACTTGATGTATTTGTGTTTAGCATTAATATTTACTCATTTTCTATGGTTTCTTTTAGCAAGACATAGTTTCCTTGTTTATTCTTTTTAATCAGGTCTGTTTTTGCTTTTGCTTTTTCTGAGATCATAGTTGCTATCTTTGCCCTTTCTACTTCAACTAAATCTAATAGATTCTTTTCCAATTCCTTATTTCAATTCTCTGTTGCCTCTCTGTTTCAAGTGTATTTCTTGTAAACAATATATTGTTGGATTTTGGTTTTGAATAGGTTCTGCCATCTGCTTCTTTTTTATGGGTGAGTTAATTCCATTGTTATTTACATGATTACTGGGTTTTCCCCTCCAATCTGTTTTCTTTTTTTCTTTCTTTTTTTCTTCTGTCCCTTATCTAAAGACTATTTTGCTTCTGATGGGTGTCTTCTTTTATCTGCTTTCCCTTTTAACTTCCTAGCCTTTTCCTTATTTCATCCTCTCCTCTACTGATAATATAAATTTCTATTACCAACTGAATATATGTATATACATACACACAAACATATATGATATATATATATATACTTTTTTCTATCTTTGAACAAATTTATGTCAGATTCAAGTATTTCTCTCTCCCCATTTTCCCTTTCAGTATAAAAACTCTTTTTTGAATACCTCTTTTCTGTTACATAACTTCCTTCATTCTTCCTCTCTCTTCCCATTTTTCTCAGGACATCTCTCTTTTTTACCTATCCATTTAAAAATATCATTTCAACATAATTGACTCAATCTTGCACCTTCTTTCTATACAGAATGTTTCTAACTGCATGATAAAGTTCCCAGAAGTTAGATACATCATCTTCTCCCATATAGAAAGGTAAAAGTAACCTGAATCCCTTTTTTTCTTATGTTTATCTTTTTATGTTTCTCTTCAGTCTTACATTTGAAAGTCAAATTCTCTACACAGTTTTGGTCTTTTTCATTAGGAAGTTTGAAATTTCTCTATTTCATTATTATTATTATTATTTTGCTGAGGCAACTGGGATTAAGTGACTTGCTCAGGGTCACACACTAGTTAATGATAAATGTCTGAGACCAGATTTGAACTCAGGTGCTCTGACTTCAGGGCTGGTGCTCTATCCACTGTGCCACCAAGTTGCCCCTTTATTTTTTTCTTTTGAAGGATTATATTCAGTTTTTCCAGATAGGATACTCTTGATTGAAATTATAGAACTCTTTTGCCATTCAGAATATCATATTCCATGCTGTCTACTTCTTTAATGTGGTAACTGCCAAATCTTGTATGATCCTGATCATAGCTCCATGTTATAATTTCTAGCTGCTTGAAATATTTTCTCTTTTATCTGGGAACTCTGTAACTTGGTTCTAATATTATTGGGGAGTTGTTATTTTTGGGAACCCTTATAGATCTTGATTGGTGGATCTTTTAATTTCTATGTTACCTTTTGATTCTAAGATATTGGAATTTCTTCCTGATAATTTCTTGAAACATGATGTTTAAACTCTTTCTTTGATTATAGCTTTCATGTAGTCCAATAATTTTAAAATTATCTCTCTTTATTGTGTATATATATGTATATATATATTATTGTATTATGCTTTGAAAATTTTGTATTTAATATTTCTTCTTTTCTTCTTTTAGTTGTGAAGTTTTTAGGAGGATGTCATGTATCAATGTTTCTCCACTAAGATATTTCACATTTTCTTCTTTTGTTTTCATTCTTTTGACTTTGTTTTATTATTTCCTCATGTCTCATGGAATCATTAGCTTTCATTTGCCAGCTTCTAATTTTTAAGGAATTACTTTCTTTAGCTAGCCTTTGTACCTTTTCCCCCCATTTGGACAATTTTGTTTTTTAAGGTGTTATTTTCGTTAGTGTTTTTATACTTCTTTTATACTACATTTTTTTATACTTCCTTTAGCAAATTTTTATGCTTCCTTTTCATATTTTTACATCTTTTCTTTGAGGTTTTGTAGTTGTTTTGATTTCATTGTCTTCTTCTGAGTTTGTGTCTTGATTTTCTCTGTATTCATAATAGCTGTTTATGGTAAGATTCTTTTATTTTGTTGTTTGCTCCTTTTCCCTACCCTATTTCTTGATTTTGGAATTTATGTTAATTTTGGACTCTGTTCCTGGTGTGTGCAGGGGATAGTGACATTGTCTTAAGCTTCAGGCTTTTTCAGACATCTATTTTCAGATCTAGTTTTGGGGGTTTGGAAGTTTTTGAGGCTTTCAAGATAGTTTGATCTGGGGAGAGTTATGGTCATTGCTCTCATGTTCTTCACTTTGTTCTTTACTCTGGGAAGGCCTCTAATCTCTTGGGATTGCAGTCAACACTACTCCTCAGGATTCCTGTTCCCTTAGAACTAGAAGCAATTCTATTCCTCAGAGTTCCTTATTTCTTTGTGAGACCAAAAGCAATACTTCCCCTCAGAGTTTCAACTACTTCTTGACTGCAAGTCCTTCTCTCTCCCTAGAATAATTATCCAAAAATATGTATAGGCAATGTAGTTGTCAAGCAGTCTAGTTCTGCATCCAGAATTAGAAAAGATGTCCTCTATAATTTCTTTCTGACTAGTTGTCAGGTCCTCTGGATTGAGAGTTCCAAAAGCTGTTGTTCTTTTTTCACTGCCTCTTGGTCTCACCACTGATGTTTCATCTACATGGACTTCAGATCAGTCTCCACCCCTGTGTCATAGATGTTTCTTTCTGATCTTTGAAATTGTCTTGGGCTGGAGGGATTTCTCAATCTAATTTTTTTTTTTGGCTCTGCCACTCTAGAATATGATATGAAGCCTCATTTTTAAAGTTGTTTGGAGGGAAATGTTGGGAGAGTTCAAATGAATACTTCTTCTACTCTATGGTCTTGTCTACATTGCAGAAGCCTCATGTTTTCTTTTTTAAAACATGCTTTATTTTTAATTTTTTCAAATGATGTGTAATTTTATTACTTTTCCTACCATTAACTTCCCCTATCCAACAAATTAAAAGCACAACAAACTGACAAAGAAATTCAATACATAGTTTTGTGATTCAGTAAAATAATTTGTCAAATTGGTTATATTTTAAATGTCTTTCTGACATTTTAAATTTTTATTCATCAGTTTGCTGATAGGTGAATCTTTTTCATTCTTTTGAACATACCACTTACCAAATTCTTGATCAGAATTCTAGTGTCAAAATTATTTTCCTCTTATAATATTGTTAACACTATTTAAAATTTTCTCCTGGTTCTTCATTCCTCTCTCTGCATCAGTTCACAGAAATCTTTCCATTTTTTTCTGCAAATTATCCAATTCATTATTTCTATTGAAACAATAATGTATCATTACATTCCTATATCATAATTTATTTAGCCATTCCCCAATAAAATAGTTCCTTATTTTACAATCTTTGGCTATCACAAAATGATGTTTTTCTTTTTTCTTTTTATTTCTTTTAGGCATAGGTCTAGGTATAGCTAGGTAGAAGAGCACGCAGTTTGGTAACTTTATGGACATAGTTCCAAATTGCTTTTAGTGCACTAACTTACCTATTTTTCCATATTCCCTGTAATAGTTGTCTTTTTTCTTTTCTTATTGATGTTGTTAGTCTGAAAGATGTGAGTGGGACCTTGAAGTTACTCTAAAATGTCTTTTCAGTGATTAGATTTTGAGCATTTTTCATATGATTGTTGATAATATGGGTTTCTTCCTGAACTATTTATTCATCAAATCTTTTTATTTTTTAGGAAATGGTTCATAATCTTATAAAAGTTTTAAATTATAAACTCCATTTTATCCATTTTATACTATATAATCATATTTATTTGTTTAACCACAAACTCTTACCCTATCCATAGAACAAAAAGGAGATTTCTTCCTTGCTCCTCTAATTTGTTGATGATGTGACCTTATATTTGAAGCTTATCTTGGAGCATGCTGGGAAGAAATGTAATTTCTGCTAGACTACTATCCAGTTTTTCCCAGCAGTTTTTGTCGACTATGAACCCTTCTCCCAGTTACTAGAATTTTTAGGTTTACAAAAAACATTTGTTTGCAGGGCAACTAGATGGTGCAATGGATAGAGCATTAGGCCTGGTATTAGAAAGGAAAGAATTTAAATCCAGCCTCAGACACTACTAGTTGTGTGACAGTGGATTAACCAATTACTTACTCCTGCCTGTAAAAAACTGGAGAAGGAAATGGCAAACTACTTCATTATTTTTTTTTTCAAGAAAATTCTATAGTTCATGGAATCATGAAGAATCTGATATGACTGAACAATGACAACTTTTTTTCTGTATCTGTACTTTGTATACCTAATTTGTTCCACTGATCTCTCTTTGTTTCTTTCTCTCTCTTTGTGTGTCTCTCTCAGACCCTAAAATGTACAATTTAGGTTACCTTGTACCTTTCTCTCTCTTTTTTTCTGTTTATTTTTATTTTTAAGGAAGGATATATAATAGTAGAAGAAACTGTATTCATGAGTGTCCATCTTTTTTTATTTTCTTGTAGGTTCTTCTTTTGTTCTCTGCTGTACACATTTTTTACTTTATTGTTTTTTCCCCTTTCAGCCCCAACAACTTTGCCAAGCAGACTATAGTTAAGAAAGGATATATTTACATCTAAATATATAGATGTATACATCCACACACACATACAGAGATATCTTTCCTATTCCTGCTAACTCTGCTTTAATTCTGCTCCTTAACTTCCAGTTACTAAGCCTCCCCCCACCCATGGATCCTTCCCTTATCTTCTTCCCCCCTTTTGCTTTCCCCTCTTTCCATCCTTCCCTTCTTATTTCTTTATAGATTTTGGAGGGTGACATGCCCTTTATAGTATATATGTAGTGTTGCCTATTTGACCTATTTCTAATTTGAGTAGGTTTTCAGAACTACTAGTCCTCCTGCCCCCTCTAATGCCTCTGTATCTATTTTTCCTCTGCACCTCATTTGTACAGTATAATTACTATTTTACCTTAACCCAGCTCCAATCTTTCTTTTGAGCTACCTAATTGCTGCTATCAATCTTAAATATATGGTACACATCTCCATGTAAACAAAAACCATAAATAATTTGTCCATATTTAGTTCCTTAAAATTATCTTTGATATTGACTCTCTGGGTTTAGTTAAAAGAAAGTCTTAAAAGTCTGTAAGTTCATTGGATGTTTATTTTTTTATTCAATATTATGTATAATTTTGCTGGCTGTAATTTTTTTTAGCCATAGCTATAGTTCTTTTGATTACTGGTACATATAGTTCCAGGACCTGCAGTCTTTTATTGAGGCTGCTGATAAGTCCTGTACAATTCTTATGGTAGCTCCAGCATATTTGAATTTGTTTTTGTTTTTGTTTTTGTTTTTGTTTCTTGCAAGTTTTCTTTTTGATTTTTAGTTTTTGGAATTTGGCAAAAATATTCCCATGTGTTTTCTACAACAGATTTCTTTGAGGTGGTGACTGTGTGCATTTTTTCTATTTCTACTTTCCCCACATGTTCTATCACTCCAGGACAATTTTATTGGATTATTTCTTGCATTATTTCATTAAAGTTCTTTTTGTGATCATAGCTTTAGATAGTTCAATTATTCTTTTATTTTATTTTCTTAATCTGTTCTTCAGATCTATTTTTTAATGCTTTACTTTCTGTTCTTTTTTTATTTTATATTCTTTTTTTGTTATTTCTTGGGTTTTTAATAGCTTCATTGGACTCTCCTTTTCCAGTTCTTATTTTCAAAGAGTTACTTTTATTTTTAAGACTTTATATCTCCTTTTGGTTAACTTTTTCAATAATCTTGTTTTTCAGATAGTTTTTATTTTATTTTTAGTTTGGAGTTTTTTCTTCAATGTCTTTCATTTGATTTTTAAGGTCTTTTTTGAGTTCATCTATAAATTCTCTCTGGACAGGGAACTATTTAACATTACTCTTTGGGATAGGAGAAGCTGTTTTTTACTTCAGTGTCTTCCTCTAAAGATGATCCCCCCCTCCCCATCTTCCTTCTTCCCATAGTAAGTTTCTACAGTTGGCTTTTTTCTTCTTTGCCTGTTCATTTATTTTTTAAAATCATAAGTATTTTTGTAAACACTTCTAATTATGGGGTGGGGAGATATTGGCTCTAGCTTCACTTCAGCTGTGCCCTCTGACCTGGAAATCCAGCAATATCCCGAGCCCACTGCTTCTGCACTCACAGGTGTGCTGGTTCCTCCCTTTCCCCATAGTATAGCTGGGCGTTGTGCTCCTAATAAACAGAAGTTCCCTTAATCTTCCCAGATTTAGACCCAAATTCCACAAGTTGTCCAGGAGGTGAAAGTTCCTGTGATTCCTGGGGAGGCTCCAGCCACATCCAGCTAGCCCCAGGGCTCCCCAGTTGGAGTTTCTGAGGAGCTAGCTCAGAGGTATTTGCATTTCACACTGGTTAATCCCTGCCTTGGGGTCTTTAGATCTTTGTGGGTTGTGCTAGGAGGACCCCTGTTTTAGCCCAGTCTTTTTGGTTTTTCACCTATCTATAGTCCCCCTGAGGTGCAAATTTGTTCTGTTTATGAGGAAATCTGGAAAGCTTGAAATTTACTGATCTAGTCTAACCCTTTCTCTGAGTCCTCCCCCAACTTTGTACCTTTCTTTGGAAATTGACTTAAAAACAACAGCTTTCCTGGTTCTACTAGATTTTGAAATGACTTAGGTTTGGTGAAATAGACAGAATAAGAATCAGGACACCAATTTTTTTCCTGGCCCATGTCTTTTTTGTAGGGTCATTACTACTCCATTGACCTCTCTTCTAGTTCTCACATTTCTGTTCTACAGGCAATGAATAAGTTTCAGCACCATCTTCTTTTCCAGTGAAGATCAAAGAAACAAAATTTCTTAGCTTTCACTCAAATTCCCTGGCCAGCTTTGAAAGGAGCTAAGAGAGGCTTTGACAAATGGGAGGGATAATGATCATTTTAAACTTGGAACAAAAGTCAGAGAATAGCAAACTAAACAGAATAGTTTTCAGAGTTTTCCATGAGACACTTACAAGCCTTTTTTAATGGAAATTATTATAAATAGAGCCATATTTATCCCTCAGATTTATAGATACATTTCTAATTTTTTTTATATTCAGCTTGCAGGATACATAAGTGCATTTTTATTTTTAAGAAACTTTTAAAAAGTTGATGAATCATGTGAAGTACTAGAAACAGTAGACTTTTACTGGGCCTCAGAACAGACGTTTAATTTATTGCTCAAGTACAAAAGTTCCCATAGAATAATTATCAGTATACTTGCAATCTTAATAACAATGCCTAATATCTATTTAGCCTTTTAGGTTTTATAATGTATTTTCTAAATGTTTCTCACAGCACCCCTGAGAGATAGTTTCTATTATTATTATTCTCATTTTATAGATGAAGAAACAAGGTAGACAGAGGTTAAATGACAGCTAGTAAGTTCTAAACCAGATTTGAAGTCAGAACTTCTTGAGTCCTGGCCCATTGCTCTATCTACTGTACCACCTAGCTGCCTCAACTTCACCAAAGGCATTGTTTCAGGGAAAAGGGATGCAGTTCCAAGGAAAAGAAGACTCTTTTAGCTTTTCAGGTTCACAAAAATCATACACCAACATCAGAGGTAGAATGGACTTCATGTATCATTGAATTAAATACCCTCATTTTAGAGATAAAGTAACAGAGACCTAGAGATCAGTGAGATGTGCCTCTTGGGAGAAATGAGATGTACTTTTCCCCCCAGGTTTCCATGAATGGTGAGAATCCAGAGCTATTTCCACCACTCTCTGTCACATTTCATATCCAGCCTTCTGCATAGCATTTATTCATTTGACTTGTGTTCAATTTGTTTGCCCACTTCTGACTCAGAATTTAATCACCAATTTCTTGAGATTTATTTTTGCTTCAGTGCTGGTTTTATTTATTTATTTTTCCCATGGCAGTTCCCAGTTTTAATTAAAAAAGAAACACTATATTGTAAATCTCTTTTTGTTCAGACTGGAACTAGTGTCTTAGTGGTAGAAAGTTAATGCTTAAAATATCTTAGGGCACTTTGGAAAATAACTTGCTCAGTTTATTTAAAATAGGACACTGCAAAAGTCTCCATATCACTGCAATTCTCCATTCAAAATTCCTATAAAAGAACCAGACGATAATGAGTGTCTTCTCTTTCAAGTACAATCTTTTCCTTGACCCTGTAAAGGCACCTCTTCCTTTACTCAGTAATGAGAATCTTTCCAGAATCTAATACATTGGGAGGACCACAGAATCTCAGAACTGGAAGGGAACTTAAAGACTGATTAGTCCAACAATAATTCTTTCTGTAGGTTGTCTGGCAACTGGTTAATCCTGCCTTTGCTTGAAGACCTCTAATGGGGAAGAACCAGTTATATCCAGAGGCAGAATACTACTTTAATATAAATTTGTAATTTATAATTGTAATTTATAATAAAAATAAAATTGTAAGAAAGTTTTACTTTACTTCATGTATAAATTTGTTCCCTTGTCCCTCACTTATACCCATTGTTCCTCTTACCGCTTTTGGAGCCAAACCAGGGCAAATCTTATTTTTTCTTGCACATAAAAATCATTTAGCTATTTGAGGACAGTTAGCAGGTCCTTATGAAGCCTCCCTTTCTCAGGTAAATATCACCCATTTCTTTGATTAATCCCCATATGCCACACGCTTCCTGATTGCCTTCTCTGGATATTTTCCACTTTATTAATATCCTTTCTGAAATCTAGTGTATAGAATTAAATATGATATACCAGATATGTTCAGAGAAGGGCATACTACAACACAGTTGTTGCCTCCTTATTCCTGGAAGTTATATCTCTCTTGATGGAATTTAGGATCTGATTTTTGCTATTATATCACACTATTGATTCATTGAACTTTTGATCTATGAAACACCTTAGATCTTTTTCAGCCAATTTGATGTTCAACTAGACTTCCCTCTTTTTATATTTGTGAAGATGGTTTTTTTAAACCCAAACATAAAACTCAAATTTTTAATTAAAAGGCATTCAAAATTTTGGGAGGACGCCACTGCCCAACTCTGCCCTACTTTGATAGTGATCTTTTAAAATTTCTAATAATAAGACCCTTTTCTAAGATCTTGACTTGCTTTGAAATGATTTGAAGTCATTCACTCCACCCTGCTCCACCATAAAAACCAAAACAGAGATAGAACAACTATTTAGGATAATGTTTAAGCCATTATATATTTAGTTCAATTAGCAGTATATATTATTATGAAGGCTGGTGCTCCAAATCAAAGGGTAAGTTAACATCTAAAGTCTACAGCTATCTTTGTATTTTTTTAGGGACCTCTGGTTGTCTTTAGAGGTCCTTCTGTAAGGTCCTTAAGAGATATGTTGTAATGTTAATATTCACTGTATAGTGAATATAAGCTATCTTTTTCCAGTGGTAATATAGATCTGTAAGAGACTATAAGGAAAACTGCATGCTGCGGAATTGACACTTTTGAATTGTGGTGCTAGAGAAGACTTTTGATTGTCCTTTGGACACCAAGGAGATCAAATCAGTCAATGCTAAAAAGCAGCTAATTTAGGCTATTCATTGGAAAGTCAATTATTGAGGCTGAAGCTTAAATACTTTAGCTACATAATGAGAAGATGGAACTCATTAGAAAAGACCCTAATGTTGGAAAATATTGAAGGCAAAAGGAAAAGGGGATAGGAGAGGATGAGATGGATAGATAATGTTATGGAAACAATGAACATAAAATTGTACAGACTTTGAGAGAAAGTGGAATAAAGAAGGCCATGGTATGTTATGGTTAATAGGGTCACGAAGAGTCAGACATGACTGAATCTCTGAAGAGCAAGAACAAAAAGTCTAGCCCAGTGAATCTCAAACTTTGTTTGGCTAATATTATAGTATCATTTGTTGATATTAACAGTATTCTCAAGTTGACAGTGGTCTAGAAAAATCATGCAGATAGTAAATTGTCTCTTCAATAAGAGCAGCCATTTTATGTTGAATCCCATTTTTAATATCATATATCTTGAGGTTGGTGTATATGTATTATAGGCAAAGTTTGTTTGTTTTGTGAACATTTATAAACTCCATATCTAGTATTGTGAGTAAATAAAATTTATAAACAAATCAACAAACTTGAGTGATTCATATATTTTACCTACAATAAACTAATATCCCAAATCATATAGTGTACCAATAATTCTCACAGCTCACCCTTGAAGAACCATTGTCCCAGGCATTCATTTGTAGGATAAATATTCAGTGATGCTGTTAAATAAAAAGGCTTAGCATAATACCTGTTGCATGTTAAATGCTTAATAGATGCTAGTTAACTGCCTAATACAATTTCTTTTTTGTTTCTTACCTTATTAATATTCCCCTTGAGCTTTACTTGTTCTGGAAATAGGTCTTTTGAGTCTTTTCTCCACCTCAATTGATTTTAAAATAGTTTCAGAGTCATTCCTCCAATTCTATGTTTCTATTCAAATTGACTATTTAATGAAGATGTATATAGTTGTGGGCTGAATTTAAAACTGTGAGTTGGCTAAATATTTACCTTTTCCATTGCAAAATTTCTATGGGGAAGCAAAAGTGAAGGTTATAAAGTACTTTATAATTAACCACTTTCATACATGTTAATTTACAGTTTCCCTTCTGCTTCCAAGGAAGATCTTTATTATTGTTAGTTATAACCAGTGTAGTATAATAGAAAGAGTGCTTTAGAATTTGAAGAACTGAATCAAATTCTAGTTCTGTTACTCATTACTAGTGTGACATGGAAGCAAGTCACTTCCTTTCTGGGCCTCAGTTTTCTTATTTGTAAAATGAGAGAATTAGACAAGGTGATTTCTAAGGGTCCTCCTAATCAAAAATCTATGCTTCAAAGGTTTTGTTATTTTGGTTTTGCTTAGACCTACGATTTCATCAGTGTGAACTTTTCCTATAGAAATTTTCTTCCCTGAAAAAGATCAATTACCACTTAACTAACTTAGTAGCCTTAGAAGATTTCCTGGGACACTGGTGACAACTATGATCACACAACAGCGGGATGTTTAAAGGGAAGATTTGAATCCTGTCTTTTTCCATTTTGAAGGCTAAATGTCTATTCCATATGTCAAGCTGTCTCTCAGTTTTAAATTTAAGACAAAGAAAGGGAAAAGGATATGTTTTTGAGTATTTTTTTTTCCCATTAGACAACCAGTCTACCCAAATTCATGCATTTAAAACCAGCGTGCCTTAGGATAAGCATAAAAAATGATCACAATTTGTTCATGTCATTATATTTTCATATATTGCTTCTTTTGTTCCGATCTAATTCAGTAGCAGGTAGTGTTCTGTATCCTTTCATATAATTACATAGGATTTTGAAGTACTTTGGAGCTAAAAGAGACTTTGGCCATCGAATCTAATTTCCTCCTTTTTTATATAACTGAGGAAGTTGATGTTGAAGCTAAATGACTGGTCTAGCATCACACAGGTCTTTACTCAGATTTTCCTGGCTCTAAATCTCGTGTTTTATCCCCTGAGTCACCTAGCTACTGTTTTCTTCTTAGTGGGCTCTCCTAAGTACTACAGTGTCACCCTCTAGTGAAGATAGTCAGCAACAGTCATTTGCTGAATAGATGAAGTAGCTGGATTTGGGACCAAAATGGGAAATATGATCAGGAGGCTTAAGCAGAAAACAAAGGGAGAAGAGTAGAAGAAAATCATTATAAATTAAAAGATATCGAGGTCAGAAAGTCTAGGCTACTTTAGGTTAAAATACTGGAGTAAATAAACAAGTTCAAGACCTTGAATGAATTACTTGAATGTTAGGAGGGGAAAGAACTTTTGGACAATCTAATCTAAGCACTTCATTTTACTGAGCAGGAAGTGATTCACTCAAATTTCAAAAGCTTGGTGACTGGTAGCTGTAGGATCTAGTCTTTGGATTTCAAGTTCTGTGTTCTTTCCACCAGAATTGCCAGATTGGATAATTAACTGAGTTTCAAAGATATTCTATCAATAATCTTTTGAGTTGCTGATCAATAGTATTGAAGACATGTCAAATGCAGAGATCCATACACAGGGGCTGTAAAAGAAAAACTTGATCTCTGTCTCAAATTCAGAATCTAAAAGAAAGATGAGTATACATTATATTGCTCCACATATAAATAGTACATATAAAAGGTATAAATGCCTCTCCCTCTTCTTCTCCCACCAATCTGTCTTGTATTACATGTGTGTGACCTTTAATTAGTGAGAGATTTCATTTTAAGAATGTAACCTTTATTTGGGGGTAGCCAATTTGTGTTTCAACTCAATATTTCATTTGCTTAAAAATGAACATTTTTTTTGTCCATTTCTTTTATAACATGACTAATGTGGAAAAACAGTAAAACATTAAGACACTTTAAGAATAACTATAGAAAGAGAAGGACAGGAAGAGGAAAAGTGCTATCTGGAAGCATTAAGGGGTTCACAGATCAAAAGCTATAAAGGACTTTGTATGATTTCTTGTCCAACCTCCTCATTTTGCAGTTGAGGAGAGACTCAGAGTTTAAATGAGGTACCCTTAATCTGACAGAGTAGTAGATCCTTATCCCACAAAACTTGGACTCAAACTTGGGTACTATAATTAAAAGTTCAATGTTCTTTTATTGTACCACATGGTTGCTAGCATTTAATTTTGTCCTTTGGCATTATACATCTGGGTGGTTTTTGATATATTTCCAGAAACATTTATAGTGTTCAAAGTATTAAAACCTTGAATTAAACTAGATCTTGTTATCCTTTGGAGAAGTGAGGCTTACAATGTGGAGAGGGGAGATACCACTTGGTACCAACCCTTTGTGAAATTTCTTTCTTAACCACAATTCAAAAAGTTCCTAAAAGAACCAGGTAGTATTTTTTTTTTGCAGGATTAGTATAATTTAATTCCTTTTTTCTGGTTTGGTGATTTTCAAAGTCCTCAAAGGGATCACAGGCTTACTTCAGTGTGATTTTCAAGTGCTTTTAAAGGGAGTGTGATTAACCAATTAGCAGCTGAGAAGATGGGTCATATCCTGGGACAGCCAATTTTGGATATTATTTCTAATGACACATTTACTCATCTTTCCAAATTCCTCCTTGCAAACTGCAAACATTTTCCAGTGTCTGAGGCTATTATTGGTCTTTCCGAGCTCCTAAGCACCCATAGCATCAGCTTATTTGGTGCCACTCAGTAAAATCATATTCCACTCTTCCCAAGTCTAATGGTTTCAATATGTTCCTTCTGGATGAAGATTTCAAATTAAGGATAGGGATAGGTAAGTTATCTCCTCCCTTTTTTTATCCCATTTTGGATGAGACACAATGAGTCGAGAAATTATGAACATATTATGGTCTGGAATAAAGGTTTTTTCCCCAAACTACCCTCCTTCCAAGCTTGTTTATTACAACTGTTTTCACCAGGTAGTATTTCTTTGGAAAGAATTCCTAGCTGAGCTGTAACTCAATGTGAAGTAAATCGGACTTTTAACCAGCATATGCTCATGGAGATTAAAGGAATGCTTCCTTCCTATGGAAGTTTTTATCTTTTTCTATGCCAGAGCAAATTACTCAATAGTGGCTCACAACCACTGCTAGTCCACTCACCCACCATCTCATTTCTTTGGTACTCCTTTAACAGGCCCATTTTTCTTCCCGATGCTGACGAGGTAAAGTTAGATCTCTTCTTTTACTATACTATAATATCAGTCATCAACTCTTCTATGTATGACCACTGTACCCATTCCTAAATGTTTTTTTTTCCAAGGGAAAAATTTTCAGCTTCTTTTTAAAAGACACTTTTCTCTCCCTCCCTCCCTCTCTCCTTCCCTTCCTTCCTTCCTTCCTTCTTTCCTTCCTTTCTTAACAACTTCCTTCCTAATGTTCTCTGTCTCTCTCTCTCTCTCTCTTTCTCTTTCTCTCTCTCTCTCTTCCTTCCTCCCTCCCCCATCCCTCCTCCCTCTTTCTTTCCCCACTCTCCTCTTAAAGTTTTCCTCTAGTCCAATCAGTCTTGCCAAACTTCTTTAATTCAGGAAAAATGAAAAGATGATACTTGACTGTCATATACTGTTGATGATGTACATATTCAGTATAGAAATGGATAAGGAGTAGCAGATATTAATGGAGTGTTTGTTGCAAAATAGGGTACATTCATCTTGCAAAAGGGACTATCTTTTACAAACTTCCTTTAAAGATTCTACACCACGAGAAAGGCTCAAAATAGAACCAATTGTTTTAAAAACTTGCCCAGAACATTTTAATGAGGTTTTCAGGACACAGTAAAATTTCTCTCTTGAATGATGTTGTGGTAGAGACAGGTTTGCACTCTCTTTTGGTCCATTTTCTTTGTTAAATTGCCTGCTGGAGCCAGTCTTTGCCAGTCTGCCTCATAAACTTTTACACTGAAATTCCCTTAATAGAGACTGGGTTGGAGGGAGAATACTAGAAGAGAATGTAAAAGTTTTAACTAGAGATAGACTTTTGATTTGTCCTAATTCAAATTTATCAGAGAATCAGAGATCCAGGAAGAGTCCGGTGAGCTATCTAGTCAACCCACACAGGTAAAGAAAAAGTCCTCCATAGGAGAAAGGTAAGAGGTGCTACTCCAAACACCTCAACTCCCAACCCTCTCATATTTCATGTAAGTGTTTGACAAGGTTTGCTATCAAGAAAGCCTGGATTTCTATCTTATGCCTCAAATTTAATACTTTTCCTCCTGGGTAGCCTTAGTGGTGATGGGAAACAGTTGACTACCTTCCTATGCAGCAATGACCTCCATATAGTTGGAAGCCTTCTTCCTCATGCTGAAGAATCCAAAATCTGTGAACCTTTTTTTAAAAAAAATTTCATTTGATTTTCTAGCTCTTTAATTATTCTCATGGCTGAATCTCCTAAATTTCCCATATACCTTTTATATTATGGAGCTCCTGACTGTTCACAGTACTCTAATAAAAGACTAGATACTGCTAAAATGAACTTGTTCTTTTATAGTATTGATTTTAAAAGACATGCCTTCATAAAAATTGCTTTTTAGATAAGTAAACTGAATTACATCTTATATTCAGAAGCTTGTGGTCTATTATGACCATTAGATCAATATGTGAATTGTACTTACCATCTAATAAATTTTTGAGTATATCTAGGTCATTGTGTGTGTGTGTGTGTGTGTGTGTGTGTGTGTGGCCAGAATGTAAAACTGGTTTAATCATGATATATCATCCTACCATATCTGGTTAAAAAAAAAAAAAAAAAAAAAAAACTTTGTGATTTTTTTTTTTTACTTTTCTACACTTCTGTCTTTCTGTGTATATATTTACACAATTTTGTTTGACATTTAAAGCCCTTTGTTGCCTAGCTCTTGCTTACTTTTCCAGCATTGTTACACATTACTCTTCATTGTCTAAAGGCAGCTAGGAGACCCAGTGAATAAACAGAATGTTAGTCTGGAGTAGAAACCAGAGTTCAAATTGTACTTCAAATACTAGTTATGTGACCATGGGCAAGTTACTTAACCCCTATTTGCCTCAGTGTTCTCAAATGTTAAATGAGAGTGATGGTAGCATTTGGCTTTCAGGGTTGCTCTGAGGAACAAATGAGATATATTTGTAAAGCACTTAGCACAGTGCCCAAGTCGGTATTTAATAAGTACTTTCTCCCTCCTTTCCCCCTTTTATGCATGCTTCTGTTTAGCCAAACTGGACTTTGTGCTATTCCTCAATATAATGCTTCATCTCTATCTCTTTGTCCTGTCTCTGTGTGTCTTTGTCTCCCACACACTCAAAAACTTTTTCTTAAAGCCTCCTATGATAGTATTTACCAGAATTCCAAAGGAAGACCCACACACACTTCTAGAGAAACTTAAAGTGCAGTAAAGATGGCCAAGCCAATTTGTGGATTGCAATAGAGGAGGAAAGAAAGAATTTCATTGCTAAATGAGGAGATAAATGCTAGAATGTCTGATATTTATTTTTATATTTCAAAACATTAAAAAATGGAGTCTTGCCATTTCTCTTCAGAATGTAATTGGATGCATCTAAAGACATCTTTCAATGTAACAAGCTTCTTTTGTATTTTGTGCATGCTGATGCCATCGAAGAAAAATTATTTTCTGAGTAGCTCTTGGAAACTTTTTAATTGGCCATTGACGTTTTGGAAATGGGGGAAAGATTTTTTTTTGGTGAACAACATTTTGATTAGAAAGAAAAGTTTCATCCACATTATAGATGGAGTTTCTGCAGTTTTTGCTCTTAGTTAAAAAGGAAGTCCCTCATATTTTGGGCACTGATTACTTTACACACACACACACACACACACACACACACACACACACACACACAATGTATGAGGCTGGATTTGAATCCAGGATTTCTTGACTCATTGATTTTGCTAAAGCGCACTTATTAGACATCATTATATTGCCAATTGAGAAGTTCTTGATGGCTTCACAAATTTGTATCTGTATGTGTGTATGTGACAATATAAGTGAGAAAGGGCAATAAAAAAGTCAGATTTAGAGAATCTCTGTGTTGAAAGGGACTTCAGAAATTTATATCTGAGAAAAAGACCTCTATGTAACATTCCTGGCAAATGATAGGACTCTCCAGTGATGGAATTTACTATCTACTTAGCCATCCCATTCCTCAAAGGAATGGTTCTAATTATTGGGAAATTTTTGATTAATGTCAAATTGAAATTATCCTTACTGTAAGGATAATTATTTCCCTCCATTATTTATAGTGCTATTCTATGGGGACAAAGCAAAACACATCGAATCCCTTTTTCAAATGACAAACCCTTCAAATATTCAAAGGCCATTCCACTGGTTTCTCCAGAGTTAGCATATTCAATTCTTTCAGTTAAATATTTTAGTGGATGGCCCCAAGTCAATTCACAATTCTGTTTGCTTCTTCTGGATGTTTTCCCAGTTACCAATGTCTTCCCCTAAAATGAGACACTTGAACCTCAATACAATACTTCACATGTCTGATTAGGGACAAGTGCAGCAGCATAATTACCTCACTGATTCTGGAAATTGCACTTTCATCAGTGCGGCTTAAGATCACATTATTGATTTTTGCTGCTGTGCCCCATGTTCACTATCACAGTTTGTATTCTACGGAAGCTCCCAATTTCCATTCATATAAACTTTTCCTTCATTATGCCTTTCATATTCTATATTTGTATAATTACTTGTCCATTGTTATTTGCACTTCATTCAATCCTGGCTTAAATTAATTATACTGAATGATATTATTAAAAAATTCTAATGGAGAAGGAAACAATAAATCAGCCAAGTTCTATAAAGAACAATTTAACCGTAGAAAAGAAAAGGAGTAATATAGTCCATTATTCCCAGAAAGAGTATGGATGATTTAATTAATAAAAAAACTCTCAAATTCTAGTTTTATAATTCTAGCCCATGTCCAAAAATATCTGCAGGGCAGGGGTGGAAAGGATGGGTCCAAAGAAGGTCACAGACCCCAGTAACTCTCAGAAAGAGTGGACCAGCTGAAGTGAGTTACTGTTATATGTTTTATTGAGGAAGGCATGACATTAGAACATTTGAAAAAGTTTTTGTAATCCATATATATATATATGGTATTTCCTTCCTCATGCCTTCCTCAATAAAATTGGGCTTTAGGAAAATCATTTTGGTCACTGTGTGAAAGATGGATTGGAAGAAGAAGTTTGGGACAGGGGAACTAGTTTTATTATTATTATTATTAATTTAGGCAGGAGATGATGAGAGCTTCAAGTGTACTAACCATTCTTTTGGAGGTAAGCTATTTGGCAACTGATTAGATATGAGACATGAAAGAAAGAAAAAATGAGTGACTCTGAGGTTGTATAACTGAGTGACAAGATGGATGGTGGTGATACCTTCCAAAGAGACAGTAATGTTTGGAAGTGAGTTTTGGAATTATAAAACTATATTTGAGATTTTTTTTAAGTGCGTTTTGAGGAAAATTTAATGAATTCAATTTTCTACCACAGAGGGGAAAGAAATAACGAACCAGCTGTGAGATAGGAAGGAGATTAAGAAGGAAAAAGGAAAGAGGGATGGTTGAAAGAACAGCTTCTTCCTGATAAGCATAGAATTCAGGAGTTGAGAAGAGGTGGCTGAAAGCCTTCTTGTATTATTGAATATGAATAGAGAATCAGTGGAGAGGTTTTGTGGTGCAGTGGAAAAAGCTTAACCTGTGGAATCATGGACTTTGATTTGCAATCCCAACTCTATCATTTACTCCCTGTGTTATTTTAGGCAAGTTATTTATCATTTTCATTTTTCATTTTCTTCTTTTGCATAAGGGGATAATGCTGGATAACTTTTAATGTCTTGAATCTATGAAATAGTAGTAATAAGTATATCCACAAGGTTAAATAGACGAAAACCAGACTCCCATTACTGGATTTTCCAAGTGACTCAATTTTCTTCTATCCTGTTATGTGAAAGGATGTGTCATTAGAATAAAAGCTCCTTTAGGGTAGGTATTGTATCTTTATATATTTTTTAATCATTGTGTGCCTTGCACATAGTAGTTAATTAACATTTGTTGAACATTAACATTGAAATTTAAGAAAAAAGGTCTTTAACTAAGAAAGGCATCTATTCTAACAAAAATCCTTAATATCTGAAAAAAATACATTTTCCATATTTTTACAAGTACAAATACCAAATCTTGGCTGAAAAGTCAATAATTCATTAGATGATGTAGAAGAATAGCATTGAGTTGGAAAATAACATATTAGTTACTGTAAATTTTCCTTTAAAATTGTGAAAGCAGTATGATGTGATAAAAGGAATATTAGTTTTGGAGTCAGAAGACCCCAGTTCAAGGCCTGATTCCATCACTAATTGGTTGTATGACTTTGTTAAAGTGATTTGATACCTCAGTTTGCTCATTTGTAAAGTAGGTAAGAATTTCTTAGAGGGCTGGTATAGGAAAAGTGACTTCTAAATTTTAAAAATACTGTAACTTATCAAAAGTATCTTTAGACTGGAGCAAATATAAGAAAAAGTATAAGTTCAGAAAGCTCACACATGACTAGTCATCTTCATTCACACTTATTTGGGCAAAAGGTTTGAGACAGATTTATAGGTAATTTGTACTATTGATATGCACCAGGGGTAATAAGTAGGCATTATTGTGAGCTTCCCACAGAAATAAGTGTAGACTATCTGTTCTTCTAACAAACATCAGACCAGTGATTATCTTGACATCAAATGTGATAATTTTGAAATTCTCCTTATACCCATTCAGTAAAACCTCCTCTTCTTTGCTTTAAAGGATACTATTGACTTTCAACTCACCCGTTTCCTTAAAATCTGACTAAATATGTCAATGATTTTTCTTCCTTATACCATTTGCCACTTTCCTGGGTAGAAGTGATTTTTTTAGATTTCTTAAAGGGAACAAGTAGCATAGTGGATGGTGATGTAAAAGGGGAGAGTGCTGAGCCTGGAATCAGAAATAAGAAATTTGCTAGTGGATAAATCACTTAATTCTGTCTACTCAGTTTCCTCGATTGTAAAATGGTAATACTTTTTCTTCTGGAGAAGAAAAAAATTGGGAGGATAGAGATGGAGAGGGAATACTGTTCACTACAAGTGTCATCATTAAGGTTTGGAAGATTCTAATCTGACAGGAAGATTTAGAGTTATTTTTGCTTGATTCCAGCAGGCAGAATTAGAATTAGAATCAGTAAATGGAAATTGCAGAGAGGCAAATTTAGATTCAATTTAATGATTTTTATGCATTAGTGCTATCCAAATTGTGGAATGGAGGACTTCGGGACATAATGACTCTCCTTTCACTGAAGGTTTTCAGGCAAAGGCTGAATGAGAACCAAATGTAGTAGAGGGGATTTTTGTTTAGATGTGGGTTGGGCTAGATGAGCTATTTCTGTTTCAAATATGAGATTCTGTAATTTCATTAGATACCATTAAGGGATTATTGTTATTTTTTGATGATGGTGGGCTAAGGGGGAAATAAACAGCAAGATTTATAGTCATTGAATACAAAGCAGTCAACTCTTTCTTATCCTCACTAATAAGAGTTTATAATTTTAGAGCTCAAAAGAGATATAGTGTCTATATTTCATAGATAAATATCATAGAATCATAGAATTTTAGCGCTAAAAAGGATTTTGAAGCTAAACAGGATTTTAGAGTTCAAGAAAATATACAAAGTTATCATACTTAATTCCTCACAATACCTTAGCCCCACATATCCAACCTGTTGCTAAATCTTGTAATTTCTACTTCACAACATGTCTTCAACCTGTTCCCTTCTCTCTATTCACCCAACTACAATCTTAATTCAGTTTTGTATCATCTTTATCCTAGACTATTCCAATAGTCCCTTAATTAGTTCCCATCTCACAAATCTTGTTCTCATGTCAAACCAACCTTCATAAAGCTGCCAAAGTGATTCCTGAATATCACTCTGTTACTAAATAAACTCCATGGGTTTCTTATCACATCTAGAAGGATTCTTACTTTACCTTCCTTCTTATATTACCCCCAAAATTTGATTTCCCATCTCTGTCTTTGCATTGATTGTACTCCATGTTTGAAATATAGTACCCTCTTATCTTTGACTCTAAGAATGCCTAATTTCCTTAAGATTTCAACTAAAACTGGACTGGGATTTAGTAGAATTAGATGTTCCTGATATTTATTAGCTAGATGGCTATGGCCAACCTCTAAGACTCTCAGTTTCTTCATATGTTAAAAAGGGAAAAATAATGTTTACATTAACTACTTCATCAAGTTTTTGTGAGCAACGCGTCTTATAAACATATTCAATCAATCAATCAATAAGCATTTATTAAATGCCTATTTTAAAGACAATCAAAAAACATTTATCAAACCTTTACTATGTTTAAGGCAATATGTCTACTAGATGCCATGCTAGGTATAGGAGGTAAGAAGATGAAAATGAATATTCTCCACCCTCGAGGAAATAACATTTATTGAGAAGATAATTTGTGTAGATACTGATAGGTTGATAGCTGTTAGGATTCTTACAAGGTGCTAAGTAAGTGGAATTGATGAGATAATGGTTCTCTAATTTATATGTAGTTAGTATTTACTCTAATTCCACAAGATTCACTCCTTTGAGAGAGCATATAGAAGGAGGAGTTCTCAGGGCCAAAGAAGAGAGGCCCACTAGAAAGTCTCAGAGGAGGAGACAGATTCATTCCATCTTCTACCTTTGTGCTGGCTGGAGACTGAAGCAGAAACCTTTGGAGTCTGGGAGATTCAGAAACGAAGATTCAGTCAAGGAGATTCACAAGCCAGAGAAGGCAGTTTAAGCTCTTGCAACCAAGGAGAGAGATAGGCCTCTAAGAAAGCTAATTGGGCCCCAGGAAGGAGACAAGAATTTAAAGGAGACAATAAAGGATTTGGACTTTAATCCCTGGCTGCACTTATGATTAATGAACTGAATGGAAACTAAGGCTGCCTCCAGAAGCCCCCCAAGAAACCTAGGATCTTCTGACTGCTGGTCCAGCCTTCTTTCCATTGTCAGTAGGTTTCCTACAACTTCTATAGACCTGGACCAGAAAGAAAAAAAGCTAACTATATTGCAAAGATTTTCTTGCAAATCTTGCCCTTGATGTTGAGATGAAAAGGACTATGTGTATGGACAAATAATATCATAGTTAATAAATACTTATATAGCATTTAAGGGATTCAAAATATTTTGCATATATCATCTTATTTGACTCACGCAATAACTCTATATGATATGAGCAACAGGCCTTATTCTTACCACCATTTTCTGCAATAGTTCAATGAGATTAAGGGATTTTTCCAAAGTCAAAATAGCTGTGTGAGTATTCAAACTAAGGTGCTCTGACATAAAACTCAATATGCTTTCAAGTAATCTTTGTTGCTTCTTGTAATATTTGTGTATGGTTTTTCTTTGAGAAACAGTTTCTTCCCTTCATTTATTCTTTCTCATATGAGAGAGACTGTTGAGTCATCAAAAATGAAAGTTAGGAGAGATTAACTGACAATAATCAGGAGTCAAAAATGTCTTGACAAGCCATTACATTGGGCCAAATATGAGATGAAATGTAATAGAAATAAATGTAAAGTTTTGCAATTAGGTTCAAAAAGTCAACTTTACTTGTACAAGATTAGATAGATAAAGCAATGCAATTTACGACTTGCAATGAGGTATAATGCCTCAAATTAACCAGTCAATCATCAAGCATGTATTAAGTGTTTGCTTTGTACAAGGTATCATGCCAAATGTTAAGACTATAATGAAAGGTAGAAGCCCAAAGAGAAAGCATCCTTGGTCTGGGAAAATGCCACTGCCAATACAGAGAGATCATAAATGTCATTTCATCAGTGATGAACAGTGGCTCTAAAATTAGAGAAAAATATTACAGATAGCGATAACGATTGGATTTGAGTTTCCAGATGGGGAAATTTCCTCTACAATATCAGTTGGTAGCTCCTTTGCAACTTAAAGCCTCAGAGCCATTTTTTGTTTATTTATTTTGTCAAAGACATAAATGGTTGCTCATTTTCTTCTCCGGCTCATTTTACAGATGAGGAATTGAGGCAAACAGCATTAGTGACTTGTCTAGAGACATGTAGCTAGCTAGATTTGAACTCAGGAAGAAGAATCTTTCTGACTCCAAGTCTGGCACTGTATCCACTAGGTCATCTAACTAGTATAATGATAGGCAATTAATAAATGTTATCTGATTAATTGAAAAATTGGTTGTGGCCTGCCCAAAGTTATAATTCTTCAGTAGAGGAGTAGAGTCTATAACTGGCCTTTAGAATAACTTCTTAGACTCATGTTTGAATAAGAATGCGTCTGAATTAGAAATTACCTTAAATGGAAGTAGTGCTGTAAGACCTAAATTCAAATCCAGCTTCATACACTTAATGAACAATTGTGTTTTACTCAGTAAACTCTAGGAGTTTCCTAACACCTCTACAAGAAAATATAAACCTCTCTCATATTTGAAATGAGAGACTCCAGCCTGCTTTTCCAACTTTGTGATTTTTCTACTTCATGTACTCTACAATCCAGTAAATCTTTTTTTTTTTTTTTCTCACTGTTCATCACTGATGAAATGACATTTATGGTCTCTCTATATTGGCAGTGGACTTTCCCAGACCTAGGATGCTTTCTCTTTGGGCTTCTACCTTTCATTATAGTCTCAACATTTGGCATGAAACGTTGCACAAAGCAAACACTTAATACATGCTTGTTGATCGACTGGTTAATTTGAGGCATTATTATTGTGCTTTGTGTTCCTCCAAAAATGGAGGTCTGGGATGGAAGGGGGCATTAAAAAGTAAGAGCAATTCCTTTATACCTTCAATGTCAAACTCTGACACTGAAAAATTCCCACCAGATTTTCCATTCCCATAGAGCTGTCCAATCTTCATTAAACATTTAAACATGCAGTATCCATCTATTGCATTCTTGCTGAGTTGGTAGGCTTTTGTGGCACAAACTGCTGTTTATACACAGTCTTCAGCTTCAAAGGGAATATCGTTTAATCCAATAACATCCTGAATTAGAGAGGCTGCCCAACACCTGCTGTATTGGCTGATGGAGCAGCAGGGAAGCCTAGCAGTGACATGCTTAATGATGTCCTTTTCAACTGACAAGTGCTGCTGAGTTTGCTATCGAACTAGTCACAGCTGACAGGCTCTTCTTGGTGCAGGTGACTGGTATCCCCTGGGGAGACCAGGTGGTTATCTTTAAAGAGCTATGTTCTAAGTTATATGAGTCAGAGCACCATAGGGGAAGGGGGAGAAGTACTCAGCTATGTTTATAGACTGACCAATTGGATGCTCATTTACCAATGAGTTCTTAGCATTAATTCAATAAATGTACATTCAGTTGCCAAAAAAATTCCGGATTTCTATAAATATTTTGAGATCAGGAAGACTAAAAAACTGTAACAAAATGGTCCAGAAGCCAAGAAGCTAGAACTGAAATCTGCAAGGAAGCAGCATGAGGCTCATATTTTCAAATAGAACATGCCTTCCTTTTTGGTCTTTTGCAGTTGTGTATATATGTATGATTTTGCCAAGTTGTTCTTCATAAAATAGTTATTTTTCTAGCTTAGGTTCTTAGTTGTACAGGGCTCAACAAGTTTCTCTTTTTATTCACATGGATTTCCTGAATCCTTCTGTTTTAACAAAAACTACAAGACCTCTTTGTCTTTCTTGCCAGCTGAAAATCAAATGTCACAAGAGAAACATGTGACATATCAAAATGTGTTGATCTATCCAGGAAAGCACTTGGATTTGGGGGTTTGTTTAAGTTCTTGCCAGCTCTCAAGCATGCTATCCTAGCTAGAGACCAAGCAAAAGGTTTTTTATTATCTACATTTGCAGCATAACATTTCACAGGCACATTTTGAAGACAACACTGGATTCCTAAATAAAAAGGGAAATCAGTCCAGTGATGAAAAATAGGCTACCTTCTTTCTTTTGCTCAAAGAAAAAATTCTTACAATAATTTCAACAAATTAGGGACAAATAGGTAAGTGAATCCAGAGGTTTTAAAATGAAATATTGTAGAATAAATTGTCTTAAGAGTAAAAACAGTTAACCCATTCTCATTACAGAATGGACTTGTAATCCAGACACTTTGAGTTTAAATTCTTCCTCAGACATACTAGTCATTTTTGTTGTTCAATTATGTCTGACTCTATTTTAACCCATTCAGGTTGTTCTTGGCAGAGATATTAGAGTAGTTTGCCATTTCCTTCTCTAGCTCATTTTACATATGAGGAAATTTAGACAAATATGGATTAGGGACTTGCTCAAGGTCACACAGCTAATACATCTCTGATGCCAGATCTGAACTTAAATCTTCTTGACTCCAAGCACACCTTAGAGAAAATGGCTTCAGACAGAATCCTGGGAAGCAGACACAGACAGAGAAAAATAATAGAAGGTGATGCATAAACACTGAGGTTAGGGGAAATGGTGGATAATATATGGTGATCCAGAAGGAATAATAAATAAGGCAGCAAGAGAGCCAACAGAGAAGAAAAACTGTCATAGTAGGGAGCAGGGAGCATCCAGAAGAAGGAGATGATAAACATTATTAAAAGTTTCAGAGATATGCAAGAAAATGAGGACTGAATATACAATATATTTTGAAGTAATGTAAATAAAATATAAATTAAATGTACACATACACACATATCTATCTGAATTTAGCAGGTAATAGATTGAAGATAAACATATAGAATATAGTTTCAGTAAAGGGGTGAGGTTGGAATTCAGAATTTAAAGAATTAACAAGTAGGTGAGTAGTGAGAAAATTGAGTCAGAAAGCATAGATTGGTTTTTCTAGGATTTTGCCAGATGTAGGATTATACTTTAAGGAAATGTCAGAGTCATTTTTAAGGATGGAGTAAATCTAAACATGTTTATAGACAGCAGGGAAAGAACTAATAAGAAAATACTATAATGTAGACCTGGAGAAGAGACAGACAGACACAGAGACAGAGAAGAGAGGGACAGAGACAAACAGACATAGAGATAGAGAAAAGACACATACAGAGAGACAGAGATGGAGAGTCAGAGACACATACAAAGAGAGATTGAGACAAAGAGAAAGAGAGATGGAGAGAGCGATACACAGAGAGAGACATACACACACACAAAGGGAGAGAGAGACACATAGAGAAGAGAGAGACAGAGAGAAGGAAAGGGAGAAGAAGAAGGAGGAGGAGAAGAAGAGGGAGAAGGAAAGAAATTAGAAGGCAAAGGAGAAGGCAAAGGTGAAAAAGGAGAAGAAGGAGGAGAAAGGAGAAAAAGGAAGAGGAAAAAAGGAGGAGGAGGGGGAGGAGAAAGAAGAGGAAGGATAGCAAAGACTATGGGGCCAACAATACTATGGATTCAGGACAGTGAATTGGATTCATTACAGCCTTGAGTCTTTTTGACAAAAAAAAAAAAAAAAGTAAGAATGATGGTTTGGGTGAACAAGATGGTACTAAAGATATGGAGGTTGCAATGTATTTGAAGAATAGATTTAAATAATAAGGGGAGATGAAAGGAGAGGAAATTATGGTGAGATGGGAATTTCACTACACACACACACACACACACACACACACACACAAATATATGTATAAAGATTATGGAGCAAGAAGTTGATGGCTCAGGATATTTGAGGAATCATCAGTGATTATATTGAAATTCCTGAACTGCTAAAGAAAGGAGGATGACCATTAATATCACCACAATAAAAATCTTAACTGGAATATATATTTAATAAGTTCAGGTGAATAGTTTCTTGAAACATGGAATATTCACTCAAGGTAACTTGATTTGATTAATGCAATGTCCCACCATTTATTAGGGCAACTGGTTGGTGCAGTAGATAGAGCACCAGGTCTGAAGTTAGGAAGTTCAAATCTGAACTCACACTTATTATGTGTCACTTAATCTATTATAAATCACTTAAGCTATTTGCCTTAGTTTTCTCATCTGTAAAATGAGCTGGAGAAAAAAATGGCAAACCATTCCCTGTCTTTACCAAGAAAACCCCAAGAAACTCAGGAAGAGTCAGACACACTGAACATCAGACATTTTTCAGCTATTTCCTAGTCTGATATTTGTCTTTCTCTATAAGCCCCTAAACTCATTTTCTTGGTTATTGAGGATGTAAATCCTATTCTGGTTACTGTCCCCAGAGCTTAACTTCAGAGTATGACCAGACAGTATATATTAGAAGCACTTATTGTTCTGAGTGAAAATGTTCTCTAAACCTTTCTTTCATAGGAATTTTAAAGAATGACACCCATTCTTAACTCCTAAACAACTTTTTTTAGGTACTCTTCATTTTCTGCTTCCTTAAATGGGTATTTCTTCTGGCCTCAATCAAACTATTATCTCCTCATACCAGCTTCTTTTTCTATCTAGTTTACATCCTCCCACACAGGAGTATTTGCTCCTTTACATTTCTTGTCTTGGGAAGCTTCTCTCAGTCTTGTTCTCTCATTCCAATTTAATATTCTCAAAGCCCCAATTTACACTTTTCAGAATCTCCTTTTAGTCTACATTATAGACTGTACAGAAAAGCAGGCTTTAATTAAAATGCACAATACATTTCAGAGATTATTTACATATGAAGAAAAGGCTGTTTGTCATAAAAACCATTGTGAGTGTCTTCAAACATTTAAAAATATTTTTCTTAAAGAATAAGTTCAAGGAATTTGGGAAGTCTTTCATTCTATAATTCTGAAAGAGAAGCACAGAATAAAAAAGCTAGCTGGGTGGCCCAGTGGATAGAATGCTGGGCCTGGAGTCATCTTTCTAAATTCATATCTGTCCTTAGATATTGGCTAGGTGACCTTGGGCAAGTCACAACTCAATTGACCTCAGTTTCCTCATCTTTAATATGAGCTGGAGAAAGAAATGGTAAGCCACTCCAGTATCTTTGCCAAACAGGATCATGAAGAATCAAATATATCTGAAGAATGACCAAACAACAGAAGGTAAATGGAAGAACATATACTCTAGGCAATCAAATCCTTATCCTTTAATTGAAATCTATTCGAGTGATTATGAAGTGCCTGATTTTAGAAAAAATGTCCCACTGCCAAAAGAGATAAAGAGTCTGTTTCTATGAGGATAGAACAATATTATAAAGGAAACTGAGGATGAATTTATAGGCCTTAATTCAAGTTACAGGTAAAAGCCCTAGAAGATAAAAATTCCATATTCCACAAAAATTTAGTTTCTGTTCAAATTTTTCACATTTGCTTTTCTATTTTTCCAGATGACTACATTTTGCTTTCCTTCCAGAATCAACTTTTTAATTTTCATTTGCTATGTTAAAGATGAATTGTTCTGAAATAATTTCTGAAATGCAACCTTAATCTAGCAAGAGGTTATGAAAATGTTCAGTACTTTAAAAAAATCTCTTTTTAGTACTTTTTGCCACTGATGAAATTACAAGCTCTGCTTTTTTTTAATATCACAAATGCAGAGAGTGAAGGTTGTTTTGGCAGTCTTTTGAAGCTCAGTGGTGTTGTCAGAATTTGATCAATGAGAGGGCAGAGTCTCATTGGCATACTCTGTACCAGATCACTTTTCAGGACTATTTTTGTGGACTTGAAGAGAGAAGGCATGTCTAATGTGTCCCTGTGGATTTTTAAAGGGAGTAGTTAGTATAATGTGAGAAGGTTATTACTTTTTTTCAATAGTATTTAATTTTTCCAAATATATGTAAAGACAATTTTCAACATTCATTTTTGTACAACTAAATTTTTCTCTTACCCTCCCTTACTTGCCTCTTCCCCAACACACAGCAAGCAATCTGATATAGGTTAAATATGTGCAATCTTTTAAACAAGAAAAATCAGACCAAAAGAAAAAAAAAAACATGAGAAAAAAATAAACAAACAAAAAAGTGAAAATACTATATTTCAATCCACAGTCAGTCTCCATAGTTCTCTCTGAATAAGATTGGTATTTTCCTATCCCACGTCTATTCATATTGCCTTGAATCTGAAGATTATTTATTAGTAACCCAGAATCTTGACACCACCATTACCAATCACATCTCACCTCTTATACCTCTATGCTATTCACATGCTTTATCCTATTTGGCAGCTGTATATGGAGGTACTTCTTTTCAGACAGGTTATTCTGAGTCTAATCTCTGACCTGATCCCACTACCCAATCACCTGAAAAAAGAATGCATTGTAGACATGTAGGAGAGCCTGAGAAAGGTTCAGATATGAAGTAAGGTAGGGAAATCTGATTGTCCAGAGTGGCTGAAATGTTAAATCTTGAAGGGGAATAGTATGAAATGAATCTGGAAAAGTAGGGGCCAACATTTGGACAATTACATTATAGAATTTAGAGGCTTGTATTTCATTTTATAAATGAGGAGGAGTCAGGAAAATTTTTTTTTAACAATAGCTTTTTTATTTTCAAAATTCATGCAAAGATAGCTTTCAGCATTCACTCTTGCAAAAATCTATGTTCCAATTTTTTCTCCCTCCCTTCCTGTAATGGGCTGAGGCTTGAGTTGATGCACTGAGGTCCCAAGCACATGAGGCTAAATAGTAATTGGACCATACTCTATTAATCTATAAGCTTGGAGAAAGAATGGCCCCCGCCTACTCTTTGTGCAAGTCCTGATGTGTTGTATAGGAAATGACGATTTTGGTGGGTGGAGGCAGGGGAGTGGAAAAGGGAGGGGAGGAAATGGCTCAGTGGGTAGAGCACCAGCCCTGAAGTCAGGAGGACCTGAGTTCAAATCCAGCCTCAGACACTTAACAATTCCTGGTTGTGTGACCATGGGTAAGTCACTTAACCCCAACTGCCTCAGCAAAAGCAAAAAGAAGAAGAGAAACAAACAGAAAGGTCGTCGCAATGGCAATCCCAAAAGTCCCTCCTTCCCCTTCCTTTTCTACTCCCCTGCCTCTACCCACCAAAATCGTCATTTCCTATACAACACATCAGGACTTGCACAAAGAATGGGCGGGGCCATTCTTTCTCCAAGCTTATAGATTAATAGAGTATGGTCTAATTACTATTTAGCCTCATGTGCTTGGGACCTCAGTGCATCAACTCAAGCCTCAGCCCATTAAACCTTCCTCCTACATCCTTGTCTTGACAGTAAGTAATCCAATATATGCGAAACATAAGCAATTCTTCTATACATATTTCCACATTTATCATGCTGCACAAGTAAAATCAGATCAAAAAGGAAAAAAAAAAAAGCAAGCAAACAACAACAAAAAAGGTGAAAATACTATGCTGTGATCCACATTCAATCCTGATAGTCCTCTTTTTGAATACAGATGGCTTTTTCCTTCTTATCTATTAGAATTGACTGGAATCATCACATTGTTGAAAAGAGCCACATCCATCAGAGTTGATTATCACATGATCTTGTTGTTGCTGCATATAATGTTCTCTTGGGGGAGGCGGGTTTAAATAGGAGAGTGACATTATACTTCTGCCTCAGGAACTTTCTTCTGGCAGTTGTGAAGATGATAGATACAATACTAAGTTCTAAGAGGACACAGAAGGGTTGAGCTGAACTGGAATAGGAAAAGAGTAAAGATGGTGATCACAGGATGCTAGAGGTGAGGAATAAATTTCTTGAGACTATAGAAGCATTTAGTTTTCACTGAAAGTTTGTTCTTTCCCTAAAAGAAGTGGTTGCATGATAAACATCGCCACTTTACTCCTAAAAGTAGAAGCATAAAACGATTCATAATTTGGAGATACAGGTAGAGTTTACTGAAGAAGAGATCACTGGCTGTGTTTCAAGATCATGGGATAGGGATTGTAACATGATTACCTTGGAATCTTTTCCCAGATCCAGAAATTTCTGATGTCCACACTGAAGATGAACTTGCATGTCTATGAAGAACAGGTGGGGAGGGCAACTTACAACATTTTATGTGTAGGGAAAGCCACATTTTGGCTTATGATAAGGACCTGCGTTTTACTCTTTCTTAGACTGCTGGTGTGCAGTGATTAGTTAGGAGGTAAGTGGATCAGTTCCTAATTTGTCTTTTACACTTCTTGGTCCTTGGCTGGCATTCAGTGAGTTAGAGTTTTTCACTGAGGTAAGTAACCTGCCCAGTGCAGCTGTTTATGACAATTGTCAGTTGTGGTGATATTGGAGATAGTTGCTATTATCTTAGAATGAGATTGAGATTAATGGAATGGCAGAGTGACAGCTGTCACAGAATGCAAACATATTTAAAAAGAGCCCAAAATCAAAACCAAGCCAAACAAAAAAAAACACAGAATAAAGACACACAACTGGAAAAAAACAAAAACAACAAAACAAACAAACAAAAACAAAAAAAGATTCCAATTGATTTCACATACTCAACCCACCTATTAAAATTTTAATTATTTCTTCAGTATGCAAGGAGATTACATTTTCTAGTAGAAACATTTTAGAATTTTATTTGAAATTTCTTTTATAGGAATATGCTTGCCTCTCTCTCTCTCTCTCTTCTCTCTCTCTCTCTTTCTCCTTCCCTTGCTTTCCCTCTCCTTATCTCTTTGTCTCTGTCCCATTTTCTCTTTATCTCTCTCATATCTACAGACATACCCACTCATTTTTTCCTATCCTGTACACACTATCTTTTATTTTCTCTCTCTCTCTCTCTCTCTCTCTCTCTCTCTCTCTCCTTCCCTCGCTTTCCCTCTCCTTATCTCTTTGTCTCTGTCCCATTTTCTCTTTATCTCTCTCATATCTACAGACATACCCACTCATTTTTTCCTATCCTATACACACTACCTCTTATTTTTATTCTCTCTCTCTCTCTCTCTCTCTCTCTCTCTCTCTCTCTCACACACACACACACACCCACACACACACACACACACACACGATTCTTTGTCTCTGTCTTTCTTTCCTCCCACCCTATGAAGTTTCTCATATGGGCTTTAATTTGATTGTTCCTCTCATTCCCTGTAGAGAGAGGCAGGCATGATATAGTAGATAGAGAACCTATCTAAGAAACAAAATATTCACCTCTATCCCATATTACCATTGAGACTCTGGATAAGTTACATAACCTCTCCGTATGCTATTGAAGAGAAGATATATGGTACAATTTTTTTTGTTTGTTTTTGTTTTGCTTTTTGTTGTTTGTTATCTGGGAGGTCCCAAATTTTGATGAATTCCACCTCTAATTCCTATCCTTTTCTGATAAACATAGGAATAGGTTTTTGCTCCAATAGATGGTAACTGAATCACAGGGATTAGGGAAACAAGAATTTTCTGTGTTAGGCTAAGCCTGGGGAAATGTCAATTTATTGGAGTCTCTTTATTTGATAATACTGATGTTAGATGGTAAAAGTAGTATGGATTTCTGCTCTCTACAGGCCATGACGCTGTGAGTGGATGTAATAGAGAGTTAGGGAAAAAGTCTAGATCAATCAATTAGTTAATGGATATTTGCCAAGTACCTACTGTGTAACAGGGCACTGTGCTAACCCTCTAAGGACAGTATTGAATTCAGACATGTTACTAGTTATATAGCCTCATGACATGGAAGATACACTGGGTTCTGTGTCAATATCTTAGGTTTTGGTTCTTTTGCTGTTTGCCTCATTGCCCAACGCTCCATCTGAAGCTTTGCTAGGCTTTTATTTGAGGCTGAGTTCCTTTTTGTGCCAAGGGTGTCTGAGGCTTGGTCAGGATTGTACTAGCTCTGAGGAATCACTGTATTTATGAAACTGAGATTTAATAGTAAGATAATAAGGTCACTTCCCCCTTCTTTTTGGAGGAAATTCAGCTTTCCACTAGTAAAGTAAATTTAGGACATGGTGTTTGATATTCTAAAAACTATGGACCTAACAGATGGAGACAGAAAGATTTGCTACTGGAGCACAAGATGGGGAGTTTTTAGTCTCTAGGCAACAGTCATGCCAGGTTAGCTTTAAAAAGAACACAGAGAGCAAGAAAGTCTCCACTGAAGCATTATGATGAGAGATATCTGGCTGAGTACTATGTATTTGTGGGGAACCAGGTGAGATCACCATGTAAGGCAATCCAAAGGGTTACCAGTCTGCATGAGGTCAAAATGACTGCTTCATCCTTCCTGCCTCTCCTTTGCTTCAAGCAGGTAAGAGTGGATACAACAGCAACTCTGTTCTTCATACTGCTTCTGGCATTGGGACTTTTTGTATTGAGTGACTTGAAAGAAGTGTGTATTTTTTTTAAAAATCAACTTCACAAGTACAGAATGGAGGAGTTGTGGCTAGACAATAGTTCCTGTGAAGAAGGATTGAGAGATTTTAGTGGGTTGGATGCTCAAAAGGAGTTAACAGTATCCTAAGGCAGTCAAAAAATTCTAGTGTTCTTCCAGGCTATATTAAGAAAGGCATGGTATAGGAATAAATGGAGCCTTTCTTAAAATGATGAATACTATTTATTTAAAACTAAAAACTATTATTGTCTGTAATGGGGACAAACTTGAAGTCTTCCTAATAAGATCAAAGGTGAAGCAAGGATGTCCATTATCGATGATATTCTACTAGAAAAGCTAGTTATGGCAATGAAACAGGAAAAATAAATTGAAGTAATAAAAATAGACGTTAAGGAAACAGAACAATCACTCTTTGTAGATAATATGATGGTATACTTAGAGAACACTAGAGAATCAATTAAAAACTACTTGAAATAATTAACAACTTTAACAAAATTATAGGATATAAAATAAAATCATATAAATCATCAACATTTCTATATGCTTCCAACAAAACTCAGCAGGAAGAGAGAGAGATATTCCATTTAAAATAATTGTAGACAATATAAAATACTAGGGAGTCTCCTTGCTAAGACATATAAAGACATAGGAACACAGTTACAAAATATTTTTCACACAATGACAGATCTAAAGAATTGTTGAAACTGTGCTAACTTATAATTAGCTTTTGCTGATTAATTACTTACATTAATTATTCATGGATAGACTAAGCCAGTAAAATAAAAATGAAAATATTACATAAGCTAATTTATTTATTCAGTGCTATACCCACCAAATTACCACATATTTATTTTATAAAGTTAGAAAAATAATAACAAAATTCACCTGGAAGAACCAAAGGTTTAAAATGTCAAGGGAATTAATATAAAAAATATAAAGAAAGGAGGCTCACAGGTACTGATTTCAAAATCTGTTACAAAGCAGAAATTGTCAAAACATTTTGACAATAGCTTTAAAAAGGTGGTAAATGACCATAGAAATCTAATATCGGGTGGAGTTTGTGAACTAATTGGAGACCAATTTGGAACTATGCCCCAAAGGATATACCCTTTGACCCAGGAATGCCATTATTACATCTGTATCACAGAGATCATAAGGGATAAAGACCTATTCATATAAAAATATTTATAGCAGATTTTTTTTTGTAATGGTAAAGAATTGGAAATTGGGGGATGCCCATTATTTGGGGGATGGATGAATAAGCTGTAGTATATGATTGTGATGTAGTACTATAAGAAATGAAGAGCATGATGGTTTTAGGGAATTTTGAGATAACTTATATGAATTCATGCAAAGTGAAGTGAGTAGGACTAGGAGAATATTAGACAAGTGACCATAATATTGTAAAGATTAAGAGAATGATCCAACACAATTTCAAAAGACCTAAATGCTAAGCAATCTAGATAGAAAACTGATAAACTCTGAATGCAGGTTAAATAATACTTTTTAAACATTTTTATTTTTCTCCTTTTCTATTTTGTTTGCATTTTTTATGACATGTCTAATATGGAATATATTTTGCATGACAATGTATAATCAAAATCACATTGCACCTTCTCCTTGAGAAGGTAGGGTCTAGAGAAAGGGAGAGAATTTGGAAATCAAAACTTAAAAAAAAAAATGTTACTTTTTAAACCATGTAATTGGGAAATATTTAATGAAATAAGAAAGTGGAAAAAAAAAAGATGAATGGTATTCAGAATGAGAGAGGCCACAGTCTTGCTGTATTCTGGCCAAATTATACCACATTAGGGATATTTTACTTGGCTCACTAAGCACCATATTATAGGAAGTCCTTAGATAAGCTGAAATACAACCTGAAAAGGGAAACCAGCATTGTTGAGAAAACTGGAATTTTCTCTGGAAACTGGAACTAGAGGGATTGGTTTAAGAAAATGGGTACATTTAGATTATAGTACAAGACTTCTCAATATCTTCCATGTGACCCCTTCTCTCTACTCACACAGTTACCATCTTAGTTCAGTGAATCTCATATCCATTTTTCTGGATTACTGCAACAGCATCTTGACAGGTTTTCTTATCTTGAATCTCTCCCCAATATAATCCAACCATATCTACCATAAAATGAATTTTTCTTAAGGGTCAATGTAACCACATGATTCCCTTATTTAATCCATGCCAGTGGCTCACTATTGCTCCTGAGAAAAAATATAAACTCTTTTGGTTTATTTTTTAAACACTATATAAACAAGTCAGCCTATATTCCAGCTTTGGTGGACATTATTCCCTCTTCCATGCTCTTTGATCCATCCAGACAAATTATCTTTCTCTTTATTTCTCACACACTCTTGTCTCTTTGCCTTTTTACTGACTGCCTTTCAGACCATCTTACCTCTTCCTCATAGGGTCCTTCTCTTCCTTTAATATAAAGTTCAAATATTATTTTTGGCATGAGGCCTTTCCTGGACATCATGGCACCCTATTCTCAAGTGCTAGTGATCTCTCATAGTATTTAACTATTTTCATATGTAAACGTATGTAGTGGGCTGGAACTCTGAAAAGGTATACTTGAATCACAACATGGTGCTTATGGCTGTGCATGCTCAATGTGGTGGAGTGAGGTAATCATGCAGAACGATTTAAGGGCTGAGGGAGGGATACAGAGCTCTCTCGGCCGCAGCACTCTCACCCACAGCTCTCAGCAGAGAAAGCTCCAAGCTCCAGATTCCAGAACCAAGACTCCATCTTTGACTAGCCACCTGGTGGCTCTCCTGCCTTCTTTACTTCTCCACCCTAAGACCAACGACTCTGGCTGATCCCGAGGTCTTCTAGAAAGCTAGCTCGGACATTACATTCTGGTACCCAACATGGACTAAGAACCTACACTCAGCAGTTCAACTGATGCAATTGTAAGGTCAGTGGAAAAATCCCTATAATCAGGAAATAGGGTGAGAATAAAAATAGACAAACAGGAAACTATGGTAAGGTCTAAACTAGTCACTTTTGTTTTTTAGCTGAAATGGGGCAAATACCAAGAAAAGAGCCTCTTCTACCCCAAGGAAAGTGTGAAGAAAGCATAGTTAGATTAATAAAGAGCAAAGGTTTGTTGGCAACTCGGGATCAGATCCTTGAACTCTTGGAAGCATTAGCGTGCACATCTCCTTGGTTTTCTAAGGAAGAAGGATTGAAACCAGATAAGTGGAAACTAGTGGGAGAGCAACTATTTGAATATTATGAAAATAATGGTCCTGATTCAATTCCTGAAGAAACAGCAAAAGAGGGAAGATACTACAAAGCAGCTGAAAAGCATGAAGAGTGTGATCTTGAGTACCATGCCAATAAGCATAGCCAAACAAGGAAGTGTGGAGAGAAAGAGAAAGATGGGGTTGGTACTGACAAAATATAGCTGGAGGGCATAAGCCAGTCAGACCAAGTTGAGTACCATGCTGGCTCAGTTTCACCTCTGCCTACACTGGAGCAAGTGCCTTTAGGGCCTTTCCCATCTTCTGATCCTCCCCCCTCAATTTCACCTTCCTGGGTGAAGGAAGGAGGAGGAGGAAGAATGAGAAGGGCAGTGACACCATCACCATCACCCATACAGAAGCCCTGCCTAACCCCCCATGGCATGATTACAAAGGACACCAATTAAAGCCAAAAAAGAAGGGCAGGATACATCTGATTTGAGAATCGAAACTGAAAAGTTTAACTCTTCAGGTCAAGAAAAAAGAAGATATGCTTCTTTTAGTCTAGAAATTATCAAAGATCTGAAAAAGGCTTGCACTTTTTATGGGTCTACATCATCTTATGTTAAGATGGTATTAGAGAATTTGTCTTTTGATGATTAAGTCTGATGGATGTGGCTATTTTCAACAATGAGATGAACCAAATCAATTTCAATAGAGCAGTAATGAATTGAATCAGCTACACCCAGCAAAAGAACTCTGGGAGATGACTATGAATCACTACATAGAATTCCCAATCCCTCTATTTTTGTCCGCCTGCATTTTTGATTTCCTTCACAGGATAATCGTACACTATTTCAAAGTCTGATTCTTTTTGTACAGCAAAATAACTGTTTGGACATGTATATTATATATGTATATATAATATACATATGTATATATATAGTATTTAATTTATACTTTAACATATTTAACATGTATTGGTCAACCTGCCATCTGGGGGAAGGGGTATGGGGAAGGAGGGGAAAAGTTGGAACAAAAGGTTTTGCAATTGTCAGTGCTGAAAAATTGCCCATGCATATATCTTGTAAATAAAAAGCTATAATAAAAAAAAAAATTGTTTTTTGAAGTTTTAACCCCTAATGATTGGAAATCTATAGCAAGACATGTTTAGAACCTGGACAAAACTTTTTGTGGCTTTCTGAGTATAGTAAACTCTGTAGGATACAAGCCCAACAACTGGAGTTAATATAATAGTCACCTCTGCCCAACTAACAAGTGTAGGTTCTTATGCAGACACTTTAGCACAGATTAATTACCCTATAGCAGCATATGAGCAAATTGCTTCTGTTGCTATCAAAGCATGGGTTTTATCCCAGGTAAACAGGACAGAGGAGAGGTCTTCACAAAAATAGCACAAGAGCCAAATGAACCCTTTGCTGATTTTGTGGGACGTCTGCAGACAGCTGTCATACGAACTATTGATGAAAATGTAACAACAGAAATTATGATAAGACAACTCACTAAGGAAAATGCTAATGAGATTTGTAGAAGAATTATACTAGAACTACACAAGAATGGTCCTTTAGATGAGATCATAAGACTCTGTGCCACAGTGGGCACAAATACCCAGGCTATGATGCAGACTTCTCAAGATCCAAAGATGGGATGACAGGGTTTTTGGGAAAGGACTTCCAGAGAGACTTGTCAATTCAGTGTGGTAAAGTAGGGCATTTGAAAGCTCAGTGTTGGCATAACATTGAATGAAAAAACACGGTGGAAGAACAAGACCCCAAACCCCATGTCCAAAATGCAACAAAGGCTTCCATTGAGCATCAGAATGTAGATTGACTCAGGAAAATAGGAAGCAAGGTTCAGCTCTAGCGTCCCAGGCAAAAAACACCTGAGGCATGATGGCAGCCAATGTTACACCCAGAGAATCTTTAGAAGTTCAGGGTTCCAACATGATCAATTAGCCGAGAAGCAACCTGATGGGAGAAAGGGATTGCAATTGGGGAGAATAGAATTGTATGTAGCTGGGACTACTGAGATATCCCCTGAGAGGTGAAATCTGTCCCTGTCTGGCCTATAGATCCCTTGCCTCCACATACAGTAATCTTGACCATTCCACCTCCTGAGAGTGCTTACAAAACAGTATCCAACCATACACTGATGTAGGAAACTGGGGAATGTGTAGCTAATATCCCAGTTACTAATACAGGTAGACAATGTATAGCTTATCAATCAGGAGAAGTAGTAGCCTCAGTTTTACTGATACAGACTCCTAATAAGCAATCTGGTGATATTTGCCCAGATTTTGACTCCCAGCAACAAAATCCAGGAATATTCTGGAATGCAGCTGTGACAGCTGACCATCCTATGCTCATTATCTATGTAAATGGCATACTATTGGAAAGATTGGTAGACACAGGTGCAGATTGTACAGTCATTAGAGGTGCCAACTGGCCCAGTCACTGGCCAAAGATTAAGGCAGATACCTACATGTCTGGCATAGGAGGATCAATAGCAGCTGAAGTCAGTGCTACCCCTTTGAGATAGACTTTTAAAGGTGAAACAGGAGTTTTTTTTTTACTCTTTTGTAGTTGAAAAAATTCCCATCAATCTGTGGGAAAGAGACATTTTACAACAGTTAGGATTACAAATGAGTACTTTGGTTTTTTTGGCAGGGCTGCTATTGAAAGCCTGCCTTCACTCTCACCTGTTCCTATCCAATGGAAAACTGATAAAACAGTGTGGATAGAACAGTGGCCCTTAACAAGTGATAAGATTCAGACCTTATTAGATATAATACAAGAGCAACTTGACCAAGGACACTTACAACCTTCTCTAAGTTCTTGGAATTCCCCTGTATTTGTTGTAAAAAAAGAAATCTGGAAAATGGAGGATATTAATTGATTTAAGAAATATAAATGAACAGATGGAAACTATGGGAACTCTTCAGCCTGGACTTCCATCTCCTACTCAATTGGCTAGGGAATGGCTTCTTTGGGTTATAGACACTAAGGATTGTTTCTATTCTATCCCTCTGCATAAGGAGGATATGAAAAGGTTTGACTTTTCAGTGCCCAGTGTTAATTTAGCTGAGCCTTATAAAAGATGAATGGACAGTTTTGTCACAGGGAATAAAAAATAGTCCTACTATGTGTCAAATGTATGTGGCTGCTGCTCTTACTCCAGTAAGAAAAGTATTTCCAAAAGTTATGTTGTTACATTATATGGATGATATCTTGGAGTATGCACCTGAGGAGCAAATGTTAGAAGCATGTCTACAAAAGACCATAGAAACACTAAGGAAGTATAAATTGTATATAGCTCTAGAAAAAATTCAAAGACATGCTCCTTTTCAATACTTAGGATATGAAGTATACCCTAAGGTGCTTACAGTACAAAAACTTTCCTTAAGAACAGAAAAGCTAAACACCTTAAATGACTTTCTGAAGTTGATAGGGAATATCCAATGGATGCATCCAGTGTTAGGCTTAACTACCTGTCAATTACAATCATTATATGATATTTTAAGGGGAGACGTTGCTTTAAACTCACCATGTCGGCTTACAAAAGAAGCTCAAGAGGCTTTGAGATAAGTTGAACTGGCTTTATCCAATGTGATTGAAAAATCACCCAGAACCCCTTGAAAATATCAGTTTTTGCCACAAAAGAGGCATCCACAACAGTCCTTCATCAAAGAGACAGTGTGATAGAGTGGGTGAACTTCCCAGCATAACCAGAACAAAACCTTACTCCTTACCCAGTGCTTGTGGCTAGAATTTTATTAAAGGTCATTAAGCGAGTACGGTTATCTGGGATAAGACCTGACAAGATATACACCTTTTATACCAAGGCACAAATTCATGCATGCTGTGAAACCATCCCAGAATGGCAAATTTAATTGGCCACAGCTCCAAGTTTCACACACTGGTCTCCATTAAAGATAACCAGACTATTACAAAATTGGCGATGGATTTTTGAAGAAAAGGCTTCTAAGGTTCCTCTTAAAGAACCAACTATCTTTACAGATGTATCCAAACATAACCTTTGTGCTATATACTCTCATGACTTAACGATAAAGAGAGTAGTCAGAACTCCTTTTTAGTCCACTCAGCAGAATGAATTATATGCAATCATGCTAGCTCTTACTTACTATCCAGGAGATATAAATATAATATCTGATTCAGCCTATTCAGTAGGTGTGGTACAAAGAATTGCCACAATTCAAATAAAATTTGTAGCTTCTAATATATATCAGCTCTGTAAGGAACTTCAAGAGCAAGTGAGAAAACATCTAGGTAAGATTTATATCTTGCATGTACACTCGCATAGTGGACTTCCAGGTTTGAGTTTTCATGGAAATTCAAAGGCAGATTGCCTTCTAACCATGTTAGTCAATATTCCTTTATTTCAGGCAGCCCAATAATCTTATTCTAAATATCATCAGGCTGCTTGATCTTTACATTTGCAATTTGAGATAACAAAAGAGGAAGTTAGGAGCATAGTAAAAGCCTGTACAGCTTGCCTTCCATTCCACGCTCTTCACTCCCTCCAGGGAAGAACCCTCGTGGCTTGAGACCCAATGAAATTTGGCAAATGGATGTGACCCATTATAAATCTTTCAGTCGTCTGTCTTTTATCCATGTTGTGGTAGAGACCTTTTCAGGATTCACTTTTGCAATACCAGCAGCAAAAGAGACAGCCCGAGTGGTCATTGAATTCCTTATCCAAGCATTTGCAATTATGGGTGTGCCACAAGCAATAAAAACAGATAATGGACTTGCATATACTTCTAAACATTTTGCACACTTTTGTGCCCAGTATCAGATTTTACACACCACTGGCATATCTTTTGATCCTCAAGGACAGGCAATAGTAGAGAAGAGAAACAGAGAAATCAAGAAACTCCTCCAAAAACAAAAAAGAGAGGGACCCACAGGTAATGGTAGGGAGCTTCTAAATTTAGCTCTTAGTGAATTAACACTTTACACTATTAACTTTTTGATTTTTGACAAAGATGCACTGGTTCCTGCAGACAGGTTTTATAATCCAAGGGAAGGGCAGTGTCCAGTGCAAGCAGCTCCACTATCTTCAGATAATTGCCAGGTGATTGGAGAGACCCAGAAAGTGGTGAATGGAAGGAACCAGATAGATTAACTGGGGGAGAGGGTTTGCTTCTATCTCTACAGGTGAAGAAGGAATCAGATGGATGCCAATGTGCTATATTTGCCTTGTCCATTGGAGAGAGACAGAGCAGATCCTTGAAATGAAGGAGAAGACCCAAGAAACATCAAGTGGTTCCATCCCTGACTGTGCCCACCACTGAAAGAGCATGGCAGTTATGGCAATTGACTCATGATCATTAGACATTGTTAAGAAGACTGTTGCAGGACTTCAATATCTGCAGGAATCATTGGATTCCCTGACACATGAAGTAATGGACAATAGATTGGTTTTGGACTATCTCTTAGCTGCTAAAGGAGGCATGTGTGTGATTGTTATTTACATACCCTGCTTCTAGGACTTATGGACATGTACATTCATATTGTTTGTCCTATCACTATGTTGATTCATACTGTTTTTTAATCACCATTTGCATGTACAATTCCTCATGTTGATCCATCACTGCTACATCACTGCTTTGTTACATCACTACTAGCCTGAGTTATATTACTGTGTGCTTGTGTAATAATACATCCCATGCTGATGGATTTATGTATACCTGTTTCAATTTTGGCCCAGAGGAAACCCGCTAATAATGTCTGGTTTGACTTCTCATTTCCTGTTGGTGTTTTCACCTCCCTTACTGAGAAGTCAGGGAGGGCATGACCACCTCTGTTCTAAAACAAAAGAAAGCTGGAGATGTAGAGGGCCGGAACTCTGAAAAGGCATATTTGAATCACAGCATGGTACCTATGGCTGTGCATGCTTAATGTGGGGTAGTGAGGTAATTGTATGGAAGAATTTAAGGGCTGAGGGAGGGACATGGAGCTCTCTCAGTTGCAGCACTCTTAGACAGAGAAGACTTCAGGCTCTAGACTCCAGAGTCCAGACTCCATCTTTGACCAGCCATGTGGTGGCTCTCCTGCCTTCTTCACTTCTCCACCCAAAGACCAAGCACTTTGTCTGATGCTGAGGTCCTCCAGAGAGCCAGCCTGAACATTACAGACATACATATCGAACTGGGCAGGTATGAATTTTATTAGATTGAGTGCCAAGCCTGAAGTCAGGAAAACCTGAGTTCAAATATGGTCTCAGATATTTACTAGTTGTGTGGGCCTGGGCAAATCACTTAATCTTGTTTGTCTCAATGTCCTTATTTGTAAAATGAATTGCAGAAGGAAATGGCAAATCTCTCCAGTATCATTGCTAAGAAAACTCCAAATAGGATCATGATGAGTTGGACATGATTGAATGAAATTTAGCTATTTTCATTTATATACATATATATTGAATAACTTTGCATTTACATTTTACATATATATATATGTATATATATATATATTTATAGTATTGCTTATGTACATATATATATATTGTATATGAAAATTACTTAATCTTGTTTGTCTCAATTTCCTCATTTGTAAAATGAGTTGGAAAAGGAAATGGCAAACCTCTCCAGTATCAGTGCTAAGAAAACTCCAAAAAGGATCATGACGAGTTGGACATGATTGAATGAAATTTAGCTATTTTCATTTATATACATATATATTGAATAATTTTATATTTACATTGCATATATATGGATATATAAGTATTACATATGTACATATATTGTATATTCATTACAATATAAACTCATTGCAAGATTATTTCATTTTTTATATTTGAAATAGCTATCTCATTAGACTATAAGCTCCTTGAAGGTAAAGATTATTTCGTCCTTTGTATTTGAGAGAGCTTAGTGGTTTGATGCATGATGTATTAACTTTGGAGTAAAGGAGACTTGAGTTTGAATCCTAAATTGGACATTGCTAGCTGAGTGACTCTAGCTAAATCAATTATTATTTCTCAGTCTCATTTTTACCATCTGTACCTCAAGATTGTTGTGAGAGCAAATGAGAAAACAAGTGTAAAATTTTATAGATATATTTAGTTGTTATTAACATGAAAACTTAAAGGAATATCTGGGTATATAATAGGTACTGAATGGATATTTTATTGACTTAAGAACAGTATGGTAAAAAAATTATCTGAAGCATTATCATGGCTAATAGGGTAAGGGTAAAAGTTTAGAGAGGCATGCAAAGATTTGATATTAGGAAAACTAACCACCAGTGAGAATCATGGAAAATTACAAAGTCCTTTCTTGTTTTTAGATTTTCTGAACCCTAGTAATCATTTGGTAAAAACACTAATAGCCTAAGAACTGAGAAAAAACAAATACAGTTTTTGCTTTGCCTTGAGACCTCTTCCACAAAACAACTGGAATTTCTGTTCTGATTCTATCAAAATGATGAAGCACTTTGATTCTTATCTCATCTTCCTTACTAACACTTACAAATTTCTCATTTCCATGAATAGTGCTATAATTAAAGCTATCGACTAAAGTCTTCAATCAGCAAGTGAAGATTAATATCAAAAATTTATGTACTCGAGAGGAGGTAAAAATAGACATTCAGATCTTATGGGGGCAGTTTGCATTTCAAAGCACATCTGTTTTATATAAGTTTAGGAAGGAAAATACAGCATTTATAACAGATTATCTAATTTACATGAAAGCAATATTATATAGCCATTGGGTTGATCTCAAAATAATTGTTTCTAGCCAAAAAGTAATCTTCAAACATTCTATTATTCTAAGCTTTAGTCTCCTTATCTCCAAAATAATGGCGTCAGACTAGATGACTTTTAAAGGTGCCTTCTTACCATAAATTCTATAGTGATCAATAAAACCATACAGATGAATCTTTTCAATGAAGTCTTAGAAATACACTGCTACTATCTTTATAGTAATGGAAAGATCCAACCAAACATAATTCCGTAGAAATTTGTAGAATAACTTTTTTTCAGGATATTTAGCTTTGTAAATTATAGATTCTAATCAAACTAGCTTTTTTCATGTCATAAAAATTTAGTTCTGATATAAATACAAATGACTGAAAGAAAAGAGAAGTGGACCTCATTTAAAGAGATCAATACAGATGAAAAGAAAATCCTTCCTTAACTTAGATTTTTTAAAAGGACATGTACCTAACAACAAACTTGAATTTGCTATATAGAACTGATTAATTATTCTAAATATAAATATTGAAATGAATGTGAGAAGCAAGCTAAAAATGAATAAAAATGACACTTGACATTATTAAAGGAATACTAAGAATTCTGAATTCTGGAAAGAGCTGAAATTGGAAAAAGATGCTAAAGATGACAAGAGAGCCATCTTCAAAGGCATATATGAGGAAAATAAAGATCAGAAAGAAGTAACAACTTCTGCTTGAGGTGGATGTTATGATTATAATAAATGACAGGAAGAAAGTAGAATTGCTTCCACTCTTACTTTGTTTTCTTCACTCAGAAGAATGACCTTCAGTTTGGGAAGTAGGAACAAAAATGATTAACAGGGAATTGAATAACAAGATGTAAGAAGATAGTGAAAAAAAACACTTAACTTCCCTAGATGAGCTGAAATCACAAGGCCTGGATGAATGGTTCCTAGTGAGTATGATGGAGCCACTGTCGGTGATATTTTAGAAAGTGAGACAGAGATCAATAAGGACTAGCATGGATTCATTAATAACCGACCATGCTTGACTAAACACATTTCATTTTTTGGCAGGATTACTAGAGTGCAGAGGGGTAGATAAGGGCTATGACACAGACAAAATGTACCTGAAATTCAGTAATTCATTTGACAAATCTTCCTTATGAGCAACATGGAGAGTTGTGAGGAGCATTTCAATATAATTTGATATATTCTGAACTAGTTGAATGACTAGATTCAAGATAAATGATTAATTGTTCACATTTAACCTAGAGGGAAGTGTCGAGGAGGATACTTTATGTATCCATTCTCATCCCTGTTTTATTTAAGATATTAGTCAGTGACTTGGGTATTAAATGTTCTAAAAATTTGCAGAGAGAGTAGATTACACAAAATGATAGAATTGTGTTCTAAAAAGATTTTTGTGTTGGGTTAAATTAGTGTAAAAATTAGCAGAATGTAATATAAATTCTACATATAGAATAAAAACCATTAATTGCACAAGTAAAAGTCAGGGGACAAATGGATAGATAATAGTTCAAATGAATTAATATAACTTGGATAGAATATAAAGAGAAGGAAAGATAGGACAAGTTACTCCAGACTATGGGAAAGTATAAGCCAAGGCATATTTTAGGTAACAATCAGTAGGTCAGACTCTGTAAAGAGTAATAGAATATAAAGTATATGTTTCAAAATAGTGGATGATAAGCTCAGAAAGATGTGGGTCAAAAGTGGATAACCTGATTCAAAGGTCCTGAAGTTTTAACAACATATATTAATAATTCTAATAAGGTCAGCAGAATTCAAAAACAAACAAATAAACATGGAATTAAAATAGACATTAGTAATTTAGTCAGAATCCAAATTCTTGAATGAGCTTTGTTTTAGAGGAAAGTTCTGATTTAGTTATTTAGGTGCCATGCCTAACCTTTCTCAGGAGGATTGGCATCTTAAGCTTTATTTCTAATTATAGATGAAGTGGCTATGTCTTATTCAGATAATTTCAACCAAGTTGGGAAAAGATGGGAAAGATCTCTTTTTCAAGGTAATAATTGTTTTTATTTGCTTAGAAATTAGTTCAAAGTTTGGTCTATAAAATAAATGTGTGCCTTTTTTTTTTTGCTCAAATAAAAGTCTTGAAACTTCAGGGTTCAGATCCATTCATGTTAGTGTAGGTCTTGCTAACTATCATCAAATTGTACTACAGTTTGAAGTGAGTATAAACTATTTTGAGGTGCCAGTACTAGAAGATGAAGTTAATAATTGGAGTAGGGAATAGGAACTACATCTATGACTTTCCTGGTATAGATGTGTGACCCAAAATTATAATAAAAATATTTATATGTTATATAACTATAATAAATATATAACAAACTATAATGTAACATATTATAATATATAATAAACTATAATAATGAGAACTAATAAAATAAACTGAAATAAGAGTTCTGAGCCAATGGTACTTTATTAAAGGGTCCATGGCCCCTTCTAATGAAGTGGACAACAGATTTTCCTCATGATCTGAGATGCCTCCTTCCTTCAGGGCATTGGTTTTATAGTGCTTGATACGCAGATAGATGAAGTAAACTAAAAAAAATAGACTCTCATTGGTTAATAGATCTTACCTTCTTGGAGACCTACATAAAATACACATTCCTATTAGTTAACAAATAGGCTAATGAACAGACCTTGACAGACCTATTTTGACCCTTCAGGAGGTCCTACCAAGATGAACAAAATCATGAACTGGACTGATAAATAGATGTCAAATATTTACATGAACTGACGAGCTGATAGGCAAGCCAGCCAGCAAATAGAGCAATTTGTTGGTTAAGTGTTCATACATAGTCATCTCCCTTTATTGAGCAATAGAGGGATAACTAGAGACAGAGGGGCAACAAAAACACCTGAGAGACTTTCTATGTAATTGAATCTCCTCCATCACATTGAATTTGGTTGCTGTAATAAGGAAAAAGAAGAATGGAGGTCCTCTAGTTAGCTTCTTGTGATTAAACAAATGTACTTGTAATCTTCAGTTCACAGTTCTGGGGTCTATAAAGTTATTTATAATCACTTCCCTATGGAATCATTAAATGATTAATACTGATTGGAATAAAATATGGGTCCACTTAACTATCTATCACATTGGAAACCTCCAAAAAAAGAAATTCTCTTTTCTAAAAAGCAGATCAAACAAATTAACATATGTAAAATGCTTTGTGATAAAAGCAATAAAGCAATACAACTGCTAGCTATTGTTTAGAATTTAGAATATTGTTGTTGTTGTTTTCTTTTGTGTAACTTATAGTATTAGAGCTATTATCTAGGTCACTGAGAGATTAAGTGACTTGTCTAGTGCCACACAGCTACTAGTATGTATTAAAGGTAATACTTGAACTCAGGTCTTCCTATCTTTGAAATTCTCTTTCTCCCTACCTCTCTTTCTCTTTCCTTACCCTGTCTCTTTCTCCTTCCCTTGTTTCCTTCTTGCTTTTCTCTCTCTTTCTCTCTCTCTCTCTCTCTCTCTCTCTCTCTCTCTCTCTCTCTCTCTCTCTTTCTCTCTCTCTCTCTCTCTCTCTCTTTCTCTCTCTCTCTCTCTCTCTCTCTCTCTCTCTCTCTCTCTCTCTCTCTCTCTCTGTCTCTTTCTCTCTCTTTCTCTCTGTTTCTCTCTGCCTGTCTCTCACTCTCTATTTCTGTCCCTATCTCTCCATTTCTGTCCCTATCTCTCTGATTCTGTCTCTATTTTTGTCTCTCTCCCCTTCCCTCCTCCATTCCCCCATACCATACTGCCTCTCACAATGATATTAAGATTAATTTAATTCTTGAGGGGCAAAACTATCAAGATAACCACGAGGCCTTGTGCATTGTTTATGCTACAATTAATGAAACTATAATAATAAAAGTAGTATACATTTTTGGCTCCAATATGCCTTATGAGCTAAACTAAATAATCATTGACATTGGTAAGTGTCCTCTAAGCATGTAAAATTTCAGACTTCAGTCATTGTTCAGTATATTCTAGAGATAATTCTTGAGGCAATATAGCCATGCAATATGATAATTCCCTAATTTTACCCAAACTTCTAAATTAGCCAACTATTCATATTAAATTCTTCTCATTAAAATGATCCTTGAAGTCATCATCTTATCTTAGCTTATCTTTGTCACCTATCATGACAAAGGAACAGGGCATATATGGAAATACTTAAGAACCAGGAAAATATACTTAGCTTTCTGTGCTTGTCTTTCTCTACTGGAGCAAATAAGTTACAATCTTAGCTTCAAAAACTGGTCTGGGATTCCTGCTGTTCCCTATGCGATAAATTCATTTTCTAAGCCAGCACACAGTTCAGAAAGAAGGTGGATCAGGCGGCTCCAACCAAAATGCTAATAAAATGCCCCACTCACCAGTTCATAGATTGTACAGAGTCCTGAGCAAGAACAGCTGCTATTCCAACTAAGAACCAGCTTTGCCCACTCTACTAAATGCTTGAAAACAAAACAAGACAATCATTATTACACACAAAATTAAGGTAAATCGTATGATTTATTTCTCCTAGATTTTTGGGCTCAAGGATTATATTCTAGCTGTATGGGTTATTTTTTTGTTCTTTTAAAAAAAATTGGTACTTTTCTCATGAGGAGCAATGTGTCTTAGGAGATAAAGAACTGACTTTGGAATCAGGAACACTTGGATTCAAGTCCTGAATGACACATAATGACTATTGGACTATGAGCAAGCAACTTCTTGGTATCCCATGTACATTTCTATGACAGTGGCAGAGAAAAGCCTCATCTGCATTTTTAGAGGAAAGAGAATAAGCATTTATGCTAGCTTATTATATTTCAGGCTTCATGCTAAGAGTTTTTTTTTTTTTTTTACAAACATTATTTCATTTGAGTGACTTGCCAAGGGTCACACAGCTAATACTGTCTGTGATCAAATTTGAACTTTGGTAAAATCCTAACTCCAGGTCCAACACTGGATCCATTGCATCATCATCTACCTCTCTTTCTAGAGGAAGTTACTCACTGGGCGTTTTCTTCATTGATGAAGTTATACATCTGTTTTGAAAAATTTCCAATACCTCATTTTCCCATTGACAACATACTTTCAGCAGGTAGAATTTTGTCAATGTGTTGCTTGGGTACTATGTTCTATGTGAGTCCTTTCTTGATCCCTAAATTACTTATGCTCTTTTCATCTTGAAATGACTCTTTATTGCTTTATATATGAGAACTAGGATGAAATAGTGGATAGAAGCTAGTTTGGGAGTCAGCTTAACTAGTTTTTAAATGCCATCTCTGATGTCCACTGTATCTTCTTTGGGAAAATAATTTAACTAATCGGTGTCCCAGGCAAATGTTCTAAGATTATACATTATACAACAGTAGTCAGTCTGCATTGTGAGGAAGTTTTTTTTTTTCTTTCCATTCCATCCCTATACCTATTAAATCAATATCCTAAAGAAAAAAACATTATTTAGGTAGGTAACTGCTCTATCTCTTCAGCATAAAACAAGTTTGAATAAAATCATTCTTTGTATCATTAGTGATTTTCACAGTGCTAAACTTAGGGTAAACATTTGAGAAATATTTGTCAAATTATGGATATGTCTGAAATATTTATTTAAGTGCTCACTGAACTGAATTTTAACTAGGTTGTGATGATGCCTCTTAGAATTATTTTTAAAAAGCATTTAAAAAGATATTAAACTTGATGAATCATAGTGACTTTAGAAGATGAGATAGTGGCAATATGAAAAATTAGTAGTATAAAAAGAGAATATTAATCATTGAAATAAGTACTACAAACATTTTGGAGTGAGTCAATTCAAGTAAGTCACTTTAGGCAGTGAATATAATAGTAACAATGAGTCACTTTCATAAGTGGTCTTAGTAGTAATAATACTTTCTATTAACATAGCATGATCAGATACTGATTTTTAATTATAAGAGGCAGGTAGTAGAGTAAAAAGACTCAAAAGACTACAGCATGAACTTAGAATGAGATACAGAGATAAATATAGACATAGGAATATATCCATATGTTCTGTTGCCTTTGACAAGCACTGTAGATGAGCACCATGCTGACTAGAGATAGAAGTCAGAGAGGGATGATCGTAGATTTGAAGAAAAAGGTGACAAAAAATTGGGAAAGGGAAATTTGGAGGAGTTGAGGAGAAGGGATGAAATGAGAAGAAAGGCTCAAGATGAAAGAAAAAAAAAAGGTTTGAGTAGAAGGAAAAGGAGTTAAGACAGAAGAGAAGGATTTGAAGAAAACTTGAAAAGTAGAATCTGAAGGAATAAGGTCAACAATGAAAATCTAAGAGGAGGAGAAATAAGAGGAAGATGGTGAAAGAGAAGAAGGAGAAGAAGGAGTTTAATAAGACTAGGTATTATATTATGCTGTGAGCTTCTTGAAAGTAGGGACTATGTTTTTACCTTTTGTATTCCTGTCACTTTGCATAGTACCTGGCACATTGTAGGTGCTTAATAAATGCTTGTTAACTTATTGACTTGAGATAAATTGGGAAAATATAGATGGTAGTAAGTCAAGAAAAAGGAAGTTGACAAAGGGATAAGATGGTAAAAAGATGCTTACAAAGTAAGAAGAGTGATAACTTTAGAGTTAATAATCTCAAAAGACACATAAAGAACAGAGGATTAAGGACTAATGATCTTATTGCTGACAAGTATAGAGAACAGGTAGATTTTACAATGACATGTATAATGTGATGTTTGTATTTCTGCTCCTTAAATGAATCTTTTCTAGGCTCAATATGGAGACTGATCTCCATCCATAAATTAAAAATAGAGGGGACTAAAAAGAATTTTTTCACCCATTAGTTTATTAGGGAAAACAGATGTTCTTTCAGAGGAAAAAAATTGAGAAGGCAGAGGGGAATACTGAACTGGTCAGGAGACTGGAAAGTAGAAGAATGTGTCATAGAAAAGAAAGGGAAAAGGAATAATTGAATACTTGGTGCTAAGAATGACTCATTTCCAAAAGATTCAAGAAAGAAACTTGTAGGAAGGCACCCATAACTTCAGAGATTTATAAGCATTCGCAAAAAACCAGAAAAAGGTAGCAAATAAGATGAAGTAGAGATTCTAATTCAAGAAGGAACTTTAATTAAACTATGACTATGGAAAAATAAATTAAAGAGAAAAATCAGGATAGGTAAATGAAATGTCCTCAAACATCAGAAAGTAATAGGTAGAGGTAGAGAATACAGTATATTAAAAATAGCCTCATTTGAGGAAATTTAAGAAGTGTGGTTAGGAATATTTGAGTGAAAGCCAACAAAGGCAAGATGAGGGGAAAAAATCATCACCCAAGTATTATATCAATCAATGGTGTAAAAAAAAAAAAAAAAAAAAAAAGACCAGTAACATATTTGTATGACCTGAACCAAATTAAAATGTAATTGAAATATAAACATATGATAAAACATACATAATAATAAATTTTAAAAATGAGTCAATGTGTGGCCCTTAGGAATCCATATTTTGGTATTAATGACTGCCTTTTATATTTGAATTTGATACCACTAATGTAGCTCTCTGTAAATAATAAATAAATGAATATGGAAAATAGAACACAAACTTGGGAGTTAGGATATGGTAATCAATCTTCCTCTTCTGGATTGATTTTTTTTTTAACTAGATAAAAAAGGCCACTTTTGGCCACAGTTCTTTTTTAATTAGTCTTAATCTCTAAATGAGTAATTGCCTCAGTCAGCTGGAAACCTGTTTTAAAGACCTTAACATAAAGTCAAGGTCTTTTTTTTTATCCAGTCATCCTGACTTAAATCTGGCCACTGGATCCAGATGTCTCTGGAGGAGAAAGTGAGGCTTGTAGCTTTGCATAATCCTCCCTCACTTAAATCCAATTCACTTGGCATAACCTCCCTGGTGTCACAATTCTTAAAGAATGAAGGATAAATGTCAGTTAGTGCACATTTATTAAGCACCCACTATGTAGCAGGCACCAAATGGTTCACAGCAAGTTTAGGTAGGACTCACTAGGCTAAAATTCTAGAGTGATATATTCATCTAAGAATGATGAGAACTCAGGTATTAATTCCCAAAGACATAAGGAAAAATAACTCTAATGGGGTCGGAAAAAAGAGATGTCTAAAGAGATTGATACAGTTGTACAAGGAATTGGTTGCCTAATCTAGATTTTTGAAAGACATTTATAGAAACTGAAAGCAAAAATAGGTAATAGGAGAAAAATAGGATATCATCTTTTAAGAAGTGTCAGAATGAGTTAAAAGATGTCAACAATAAAGTAAGTGCAAAGTAAATGCAATAATAAAAAACTTTTAAAACTTAAATTGGAGATAATAAAATGATTTAAAAAAATAAGACCAAACTTGAGGTAGATGGGAAATTGCTAATAGATAATAAAGAGAAAGCTGACATAATGGCTTCTTTTTCTGCCCAAGACAATGGATTTTTACTGGAAAATACATAACATTTGTGGTTGATGTAACATAGATAACACAGTTAAAAAGAGGAATAAAGAGCTCATAGATAACCTTGAGGAATTCAATTCCAAGACCAGATAGACTATATTCTTGGATATTTAAAGAATTGGCAGAAGTGATTACTGAGTAACTAAAATAAATCTTTGAATAATTGTGAATAACAGCAGAGAAAGGAAAAATTCTCAATTTACAAAAAAATGGAAGAGTCACAAACATCAAACCAATAAATTTCAATTTCTAGTAAAATTCTATAACAAAATTATTAGATGAATGGTCCATAAACAAGTAAAAAAAAGCAGTTTTTACAAAGAATTGGCATATCTTCATCAAGAATAGTTCATCTAGCCATGGAGTCAAGATAGCAGAGAGGACACATGCATTTTTCTGAGCTCTCCTCTACCCTCAAACTATTTTTTACGAAACTCAGCCTCTTTAGTGCTTGACTGTCAGAACCCATGAATATTGGGAGTACAACATATTACTAACAGAAGATAATCTCAAAATTCGCCAGAAAAGGTCTGTTTTTGCTCAAGGCAGGGATGGATAGGAGTAGGCCAGGCACAGAATCAAGAAGATAGGCAGTGAAGGCATGGAAAACAGCTACTGCTGAGCAGACCAGAGTGGGGCAGGGTGTGGTCTTCTCCAGCTGAAAATCTGAGGGGAGAACTCTACCACAGTGTTGGTTACTCTGCCCTGGCAGCAAGCCAGTAGATTAGCAGAGAAGCTATAAACACAAAGAATAAAGACCATAACCCCAAAATGCTAGAGTCTCTCAGGACCTGGCCACACCCATCCAGCACTGGAAAGGACTCAGAACAATCTCAGTGTGCAACCGCTAATGCCAGTGCAGCCTCTGTCTTTCACTGTGGCTTGGCTGCCATTTCCTTTTATCTGGTGAGGAAGCTTGGTAATCCCTCATTGCTCCAAAAGCAGACTGAAACTTTTTGTTTTTTTGTTTTTGTTAAAATGAGGGAAAAGGCCAAGTAGGTTCTAACTATAGATAGCTTCTATACTGAAAGAGAGCAGATTTCAATCCCTGAGGAAACTAAACACAGTTTGTTTCTAGGTGAAAATCCAAAGATGGATATGATCTGGTCTCCACCATATAAGGCCCTCATAGAAGAAATTTAAAAGTCTCTTAAAAGAGAACTAGAAGAAAAATGGGGAAAGGAAAGGAAAGCTTTGCAAGAGGGTCTTGATAAGGCATATAACTCATTCAAAGATAGAATGGAAGAAAAAACAACTTCCTGAAAAACAGAATTTATGAACTGGAAAAAGAAAATAACCCCTTAAAAAATAAAATTGGTGAAATGGAAAAAAGTTCCATAGAACAAAACAACTCATTTAAAAACTCAATGGGACAATTACAAAAAGAAATTTTAAAAAGCAAATGAAGAAAATAATTCATTAAAAACCAGAATTGAACAAATGGAAATGGATGACTTGAGGAGACACCAAGAATCAGTCAAGCAAAACCAAAAAAATGAAAAAATAGAAAAAAATGTTAAATACCTCCTTGGGAAAACAACAGACCTGGAAAATAGATCTAGGGGAGATAATCTAAGGATTATTGGACTCCCTGAAAATCATGATCAAAAAAAGAACCTAAACACTATTTTTCAGGAAATCATCAAAGAGAACTGCCCAGATGTCACAGAGTCAGAAGATAAAATAGGTATTGAAAGAATTCCTTGATCACCTACTGAAAGAGATCCCAAAATTAAAACTCCAAGAAATATTGTGGCTAAATTCCAGAACTATTAGACCAAGGGAAAAAAATACTATAAGCAGCTAGAAAAAAAACAATTCAAATACTGAGGAGCCACAATAAGGATTACTCAAGATTTAGCAGCATCCACATTAAAGGATTGAAGGGCCTGAAATCTGATATTCCAAAAGGCAAAGGAACTTGGTATGCAGCCAAGAATAACTTACCCAGCCAAACTGAGCATTTCCTTTCAGGGAAGAAGATAGACATTCAATGAACTAGGTGAATTCCATTTATTTCTGATGAAAAAACTAGAGCTAAACAAAAAGTTTGATCTCCAATATAGGATTCAAGAAAAAGGTGAAAAGAACTCTTGAGAACTGTATTTCTGTTAGGGGTATTCAGAAAGAGTACATGTAAAATTTGCTTTTATTATTATAATATAAAAAAGGATCTAGAGGTGGAAAGGAAATTGTATCAGAAAAAGGGAAAGATGGAGGTACTATATCTCACAAAAAGGCAAAGAAACCTATTATAGCTGAGGAAAAGAAAAGGGGGATGAACATAGTGTGAATCTTACTCTCATCAGAATTGGCTCAGAGAGAAAATTAGACATATTTAGTTTACAGAGAAACTTCTCCCACCTCATTTAAAAGTGGGAGGGAAAAAGAGAAAAGGGAAGGGGTTGGGCTAAGTAGAAGGGAATACAGAAATCCTAAGGGGGAGGGAGGGATCTTAAAGAGGGGAGGGCTGCATGAGGCAAGTGGTGCTCATAAGTTCAATACTGGGGAGGCAGGTAAGAGGGAATGGAAAGAGAAAAGCATAATCTGGGGTTAACAAGAGGGCAGGAAATACAGAATTAGTAATTTTAATCATAAATGTGAATGGGGTAAACTCCCTCATAAAGTGGAGGTGGATAGCAGACTGGATTAAAAGCCAGAATCCTACAATATGTTATTTACAGGAAACACACTTGAAGCAGGGTGATACATACAGAGTATAGGGAAAAGGCTGGAGCAGAATCTACTACTCTTCAAGTGAAGTAAAAAAAAAGCAGGGGTAGCCATCCTGATCTCAGATAAAGCAAAAGCAAAAATTGATCTAATTAAAAAAGATAAGGAAGGGCACTATATCTTGCTAAAGGGTAGCATAGATAATGATGCAATATCAATACTAAACATATATACACCCAAATTGCATAGCATCTAAATTCCTAAAGGGAGATGTTAAGAGAGCTGCAAGAAGAAATAGACAGCAAAACTATAATCGTGTGAGATCTCCATATTGACCCACACCTAACACCATATACCAAGATAAGGGCGAAATGAGTTCATGATCTAGACAAATAGAATGATATTATAAACAAATTAGAAGAACATAGGATAGTTTACCTCTCAAATCTGTAGAAGAGGAAGGAATTTGTGACCAAAGAAGAACTAGAGATCATTATTGCTCACAAAATAGATAATTTTGATTATAGTTAGTTAAAAAGTTTTTTACACAAACAAAACTAATGCAGACAAGATTAGAAGGGTAGCTATAAACTGGGAAAACATTTTTTAAATTCAAAGGTTCTGTTAAAGGCTTCATTTCTAAAATATATAGAGAATTGACTCAAATTTGTAATAATTCAAGCTATTTTCCAATTGATAAATTGTCAAAGAAAATGAGCAGATAATTTTCAGATGAAAAAATTCAAACTATTTGTAGTCATATGAAAAGGTGCTCCAAATCACTATTGATCAGAGAAATGCAAATTAAGACAACTCTGAGATACCACTATACACCTGTCAGATTGGCTAAGATGACAGGAAATTATAATGACCAATTGGATGAGACATAGGAAAACTGGGACACTGATACATTGTTGGTGGAACTATGAATGGATTCAACTATTCTGGAGAGCAATTTGGAACTATGCTCAAAAAGTTGTCAAACTTATGTATATCCTTTGATCCAGCAGTGTTTCTACTAGTTTTATATCCTAAAGAGATTTTAAAGGAGGGAAAGGGACCCACATGTGCAAAATTGTTTGTGGTAGTCCTTTTTTTACTGGCAAGAAACTGGAAACTGAGTGGATCCCCATCAATTAGAGAATGGCTGAATAAATTACGGTATATGAATGTTATGGGGATATTATTGTTCTATAAGAAACAACCACCAGGATGATTTCAGAGAGGTCTGGAGGGACTTACATGAACTGATACTAAGTGAAATAAGCAGAACCGTGAGATCATTATACACAGCAACAACAAAACTATGCAGTGATCAATTCTAATGGACATGCCTTTCTTCAACAATGAGATGATTCAAACCAATGCCACTTGTTCAGTGATAAAGAGAGCCACTTATACCCAGAGTGAGGACCATGGGAACTGAGTGTGGACCACAACATAGCATTCTCACTCTCTCTGTTGTTGTTTGCTTGCATTTTGTCTTCTTTCTCAGTTTTTTTCCTTCTTGACCTGATTTACCTTGTGCAACAAAATAACTATATAAATATGTACACATATATTGGATTTAACATATATTTTAACATATTTAACATGTATTGAACTATCTGCCAGCTAGGGGAGGGGGTGTTGGGAAGAAGGGGAAAATTTGAAACAGAAGGTTTTGTAAGGGTCAATGTTGAAAAATTACCCATGCATGTTTTGCAAATAAAAAGCTTTAATTAAAAAAAAAAAAAAAAACAAGCACAGTAACAACCACAAAAAATAAAAATTATTGCTCTACTTGAAAACCAGGATCAAAAAAAGAGCATGGATAGCATTCTTCAAGAGATCGTCAAGGAAAACTGCCCTGTCATTTTGGAAACAGAAGAGGAAATACTCATTGCAAGAATCCATAAATCACCTTCAGAAAGAGATTACACAAGAAAAATCTCATGGAACATTGTTGCAAAACTCCAAAACTACAATCTCAAGAAAAAAAAATTTCAGGTTGTTATACAACAACAATTCAAATATCAAAGAGCAACAGTCAGGATTCCCCAAGATCTGGCAGCTTCTACAATAAAGCATCAGAGGGACTGGAATACCATGTTCTGGAAGGCAAAGGAACTGGGGTTACAACCAAGAATTAACTACTCAGTGAGACTGAGCATCATCTTTTAGGGGAAGATGATGGATCTTCAATAAAGTAAAAGATTTTCAATTTCTCTATTGAATAAAACAGCATAGAAAGGTAAACTGGGGGAAATAATTATTTAAAGATTAAATTGTTTATATCCTTAGATGGGAAAGTGATATCTCTAATTCATGAGAACTGTATGAAGAACAGTTACTAGGGCAGACAGAAGAGCATCACATAAATATAACGTGTAATTATAAATGGACTCTGAAGTGATGATATCAAAGCAAAAAAGAAAAAGGTCTGTACTGGGAAAAGAGAAAAGGGGAGGTATAATGGGACAAATTTGATCACATAAAGAAGCACAAAAGGCCTATTATAATTGAGGGAAGAAGAAAGGGGGATGAGAATTATCGTGTTTGATCTCATCAGTTTTGGCTCTAAGAAGCAATAACAAATGTTCAGTTGGGTATATACATTTATCTAACCCTATAAAGAAGTAAGAGAAGAAAGAGAAAAGAAAAGGAAGGGACTGGATAGAAGTTGGGGCAGAAATACTAGGGGAAAAAGATAAGAGAAGGGGGAAAGGTAATAAAAAATAAAGTAATAGGGGGAGTGGGTCAAAAAGAAACACTACTAAGGACAGGATAGAAAGAGAGAACAAAAATTCATATGGGGAGAAAAGTAGGATGGAGTGAAATACAGAGCTGGTAATCATAACTGTGAATGTCAATGGGATGAACTCTCCCATAAAACAGAAGTAAATAGTAGAGTAGATTAAAAAACAAAATGCTGCAATAAATTATTTACAAGAAACACATTTAACACAGAGAGATACATACAGAGTAAAGGCAAAAGGCTGGTTCAGAATTTATCATGCTGAAATAAAAAAGTAGGGGTAGCAATTCTGATCTCAGATAATACAAAAGTATAAATAGATATAATTAAAGGAGATAAGGAAGGAAAGTACATCTTAATAAAGGGTTGTACGCAATGAAGTAGTAACAATATTAAAATATGTCCACTAAGTAGTAGAGCATACAAATTCATAGAGAATATATTAAGCCAGTTACAGGAAGAAATAAACAGCAAAACTATATTAATGAGGAACCTCAACGTTCCCCTCTCAGAATCAGACAGTCCTAACCACAAAATAAACAAGAAAGAAACTAGAGAGGTCAATAGGATCCTAGAAAAACCTAAATATGATAGAGCTCGGGAGAAAATTGAATAGAAATAGAAAGGAATAAATCTTTTTCTTGATAGTACATGGCACATAGAAAAAAATTGACAATGTATTGGGGCATAAAATCCTCACAATCAAATGTAGAAAGGCATAAATAGTAAAAGCTTCTTCAGACTACAAGGTAATAAAAATTATATTTAGTAAAGTGTCTGGGAAAGATAGACTAAAATCAGCTGGAAAATAAATAATTCTAAAAAATCAGTGGGTCAAAAACATAACACTGAAACAATCCATAATTTCATCCAAAAGAATGAAAATAATGAGCCAATGTACCAAAACCGATGGGGCGCAGCCAAAGCAGTTCTTAAGGAAAATGTTATAGCTCTACATAGTTACATGAATAAAATAAAAAAGAGGAAATCAATGCATAGGGCATGCAGTTTAAAAAGCTAGAAAAAGAACAAAAATTACCCACAATTAAATATCAAGTTAAAAATTCTGAAACTCAAAGGAGAAATTAATAAAATTGAAACTAAGAAAACTATTGCAGTAATTAATAAAACTAAGTTTTTTTTTATGAGAAAAACAACAAAAATAGACAAACCTTTGGTTAATTTGATTAGAAAAAGGAAAGAATAAAATCAAATCACCAGCATCAAAAATGAAATGGGTTAATTTACCACCAATGAAAAAAGAAATTAAAGCAATAATTGGGAACTATATTGCCCAGCTATATGGTAGCAACTCTGACAATCTAAATGAGATTGATGAATATTTACAAAAATATAAATTGCCCAGATTAACAGAAAAGGAAATAAATTACTCAAATAATCCCATTTTAGAAAAAAAATTGAACAAGCCTTTAATGAATTCCTTAAAAAAAATTCTCCAGGGCCAGATGAATTCACAAGTGTATTCCACCAAACATTTAAAGAACAATTAATTCCAGTACTATGTAAACTATTTTTAAAAAAATATGTAAAAAAGGAGTCTTGCCACATTCCTTCTATGACACAAATATGGTATTGGCACCTAACCTAGGAAGAGCCAAAACAGAGAAAGAAAATTACAGACTAATATTCCTAATGAATATTGAGGTAAAATTTTAAAATAAGTTATTAGCAAAGAGATTACAGCAATTTATCAGCAGGATAACACACTATGACCAAAAGGAATTTATACTAGGAATGTAGGACTGGTTCAATATCAGGAAAACTATTATTTTAATTGACGATATCAAAAATAAAAAAACAATAGAAATTAATCTCAATACAAGTAGAAAAAGCTTTTGATAAAATATAGCACCCATTCCTATTAAAAACACTAGCGATCATAGGGATAAAGGAAGCATTCCTTAAAAAAATAAGCAGTATCTATTTAAAACTACCAGAAAGCATTATTTTTAATGGAGAAAATCTGGATGCATTCCCAATAAGAACAAGGGTGAAACAAGGATGCCCATTGTCACCACTATTATTCAACATTGTACTAGAAATGTTGGCTTTAGCAGTAAGAAAAGAAAAAAGAAATTAAAGGAATTAGAACTGGCATTGAGGGAATAAAACTATCACTCTTTGCAGACAATATGATGATATACTTAGAGAATGCTAGAAAATCATCCAAAAACCTATTAGAAGCAATTAATAACTCTAGCAAAGTTGCTGGGTATAAAATAAATACACACAAATTATCAGCATTTTTATATATTACTGACAAAGCCTGTCAGCAAGAGATAGAGAATTCCATTTAAAATAATTAGAGACAAAATAAAATTTTTGGTTGTCTATCTGCCAAGACAAACCCAAGAACTATATGACCACAATTATAAAACACTTCTCACATAAACAAAATCAGATCTAAACAATTGGAAAAATATCAATTGCTCATGGATAGGCCAAGTTAATAATAATGACAATTCTGTCTAACTTGATCTCCTTGTCCAGTGCTATGCCAATCAAATTGCCAAAAAACATTTTACAGAACAAGAAAAATATCAAAATTCATATAGATGAACAAAATATCAAAACTATCAAAGAAATTAATAAAAAAATACAAAGGATAGTGGCTTAGCAGTACCAAACCTAAAACTGTATTATAAAGCAGCACTCATCAAAACCATTTGGTACTGGCTAAGAAAAAGTAGTGGATCAGTGGAATAGATTAGATACACACAACACAAAAATCCAGACCTATATAGTAATATAGTATTTGATAACCCCCAAACTCCAGCTTCTGGAATAATAACTTACTATTTGACAAAAATTGCTGGGAAAACAGGACAATGATATTCAGAAACTCAGCATAGACCTACATCTCATACCCCTATCAAAATAAGGTCAAAATAGGTACAAGATTGGGCATGACTGATAACATAAAAAATTAGGAGAGGAAGGGATAATTTACCTTTCAGATTTTTGGAGAAGAAAGGAATTTATAACTAAAGAAGAACTAGAGAACATTATGAAAGAAAATGGACAGCTTTGATTACATTAAATTAAAAAGATTTTGAACAAACAAAACCAGCAGAAACAAGATAAAAGAGAATGTAGAAAGCTGGGGAAAATATTTATACCCAGCATTTCTGATAAAGGTATCATCTCTAAAATATAAAGAACAGTGTCAAATTTGCAAGAATACATGTCATTCCCCAATTGATAAATGATCAAAGGATATGAACATTTTTCAGATAACATAATTAAATTCACTTATAGTCATATGAAAAAAAATGCTCTAAATCATTATTGATTATAAAAATACAAATTAAAACAACTCTAAGGTATCACCTTATACTTCTCAGACTGGCAAAGATGACAGGAAAAGATGATAATTATTGGAGAGGATGTGGGAAAACTTGGACACTGATGCATTGTTGGTGGAGTTGTGAAATGATCCAACCATTCTGGAGTTCAATCTGGAATTATGCCCAAAGGGCCATAAAACTGTGCACAGCCTTTGACTTAGCAGTGTCTCTACTGGACCCACATTGGAAAAATGTTTGCAGCAGTTTTTTTTTTTTTTTTGGTGTTAATATTGCATTGGTAAATGAGTAGGTGTCCCTCAATTGGGGAAGGGCTGAACAAGCTGTGATATATGATATCATATATGATCATATATATATCATATCATATATGATATGAAGGCAATGTAATATTATTGTTCTATAAAAAATAGTGAATAAGCTGATTTTAGAAAGAGCTGGAAAGATTTGCATGAACTGATCCTGAATGAAACAAGCAGAACTAGGAATACATTGTACACAATAATTGCAAGAATGTGTGATGATCAACTATAAAAGAATTGGTTCATGTCAGTGGTTCAGTGATTCAAAGCCATCCCAATAGACTTTGGACAGAAAATGCATCTGCATCCAGAAAAAGATCAAAGAAGACTCAATGTAAATTTACACATGCTATATTCATCTCTTTTTTCTATGTTTTTCCTCTCTGGTGGCTTTTCCCTTTTGTTCTGATTTTTCTCTGCCAACATGATTCAAAAAGCAACATGTATTAAAATAAATTAATTTTTAAAATTAGCTTACTAAGTAAAATATAGAGATGGCTTACCTAGAATTCAAGAACAATTTGGAAATTTTAGTGTTTTACAAGCTTACTAAGAGTCAAAAAATGATTAGAATTTACAAAGCACTAATAGATTTCTAAAGTATTTTAGAAATCTCTCATTTTATTTTTGCCACATCTCTGGAGATGGGTGCTAGTACAGTACATAAGGAAATGGAGGCAAACGGGTTAAGTGACTTGCCCAAAATCACAAAGCTAATAGATGTCTTTGAGATCAGGCCTTCTCCATCTAATGCTCTGAAGATTGCCCAATTGACCTTTTAAAAGTGTAATGCAATCTTAGGATATGTTAAGAGAGGCATGGTGGTATCCCTTACAAAAGGGTGATTATTATCCTGTACTTGGCCTCTATCAACTCACAAGTGGAATATTGTGTTTGGTTCTGGACAACATATTTTTGGAAGGGATCAATAAGCTTCAATGCTTCCAGATGAGGGCAATCAGGATGGTAAAGGGGATTTAGAAAATACTTTGTGAGGATTCATTAAAGGAAGGCAAAAGTTTATCCTGGAGGAAAGAAGACCAAGTGTTGACTTAAAAGTATTTGAAAGGATGCCATATGTAAGTAACAGCAAATACTTGTTCTTCTTGGCTTCAGAAGGCAGGACCATGAGCAGTGGGTGCAAGGTTAAATAGCTTGATGTAAGGAAAAATTTACTAGAAAATGATCTAAAAACAAAATGGATTCCCTTTGGGAGTAGTAGATTCTCACTCCCTTTTGGTTTTCCAGAGGAGGTTATTAGTGATTTTGTAGAAAGAATTTTTGGTCAACTCTAAATTGAACAAAAAGGCCTCAAATGCCCCTTTCATCTCTGAGATACTGTGATTTGAAGATTTGGAGACTAAGAAGAGGAGATCAGGCTGGGTATTAAAACAATGTATATAGTTATACCTTCCACATCATGACTTTCAATCATGATTTTGATATATTATGGATTGTCATAAAAAATTAAATGGGCATTTTGGGGAAGTTTTGCAAAAGCTATAAATGACATATAAAAGCCAGCAGATGACATGGAAATAGTTTAGAAATCCAGTGATGCATTATATATATGCATGTATATATATGCACACACATAATTGCATAATATACATCTATATATATGTGTGTATGTGTATGCTTGTGTATATACATATATAGGTTATCTTTTAATACCATAATAATTCAGACTTCTTTTTTTGGTACAGAGGAAGGACCCAAAAATTCTGTGTGGATTGTCCAGATCATAGGGATGCTACACCCCTAATCCCCACAATATAGAAGGGTTATCCTATGTACCTTGTTGCACCCAGGCTGCAAATTGCCACCACAAAAACCACCTCTCTTCAATACAAGTAATTGTGAACTGAAAATCACAGACCACTATTCTTTCCAAAGAATTAAAATGAAAAACTATTCAAAGGACTAGAGAATGACTTGTGGAAAGCAAATACAGGTTGCAAAATATGACTAATGGTGACTGTCACTGAAGAAAATGGTCTTATCAAACACTTTCTGTTGGTCACTAATTCAGAAATGCCCTAGTCACGCTTCCTTTCTCTCTCTTCATTCTCTGGTCATCTCTTCCACAGTCTAGCAAACTGCCCCATCACTCTGCATGTATCCTTTCCTTCTCTGTTCTCCAGTTCCAATTGGCTCTGCCATTGTTTCTGAAAAAAAAAGTTATTCTATTCCCCATTGCCCCAATAATCCTTAACTTCCAGACCAAAGTGTCCTTTCCTGAGTACCACTTCCCTCTGCATATTATCTTCTTTACAATTCAAGTGACCAGAGTACAGAACTGCCTGATTTTATTTTTATTTCTAGGACTTTAGCTCAGTCCTCGGCACATAGTGAGCACTTAATGCCTTTTCATTCATGCAGTCAACAAGTGGTACAAAAGAAGTACTGAAAATGCATATATCTAGGAAAAGTATTTAACTAATTTGACTAATCATATATAGAGAACCAGAGGACAATAATGTGGTAAGATGATAGACTCTGCACAGAATGCAAAGATTTGAATTTTGAATCTGATACTTATTGAATGCGTGACTTATATGACTGCAGGTAGCTTATCTGTAATATTAAGGCGTTAGTCAAAGTGATCCATCTAATCTTAACATTCTTTTAGACAATTCTGAATAATTCACCATTATTACTAAGATAGTAAAAGAATTCCATATAGTAGACCTCATATACATAATTTTAGGAAAAATATGGGTAAGATTTGTATAGAAGGTGGGGTTTTGTGATGTATATCAATTAAAGGGGAACTTACACAATTGCACTAATCCAATCACCAAAAGGTGAAAGTACTATTTTCTACCAAAGGCTAATAGTATCTTACATTGCTAGAAGTGAACGTGACCTTAGAGATCATGAACAATATTTCTATAACTTATTCATGAAAATACTCTAAAATTTAATATTAAGACACACACTATATTATGTGGGGTAAATATTTTATGTGCTAGTTTGATTTTTTTTTGTAGTCTTAATACTATTTTATTTTTCCAAATAGAGGCATAGTTTTCTTTTTTTTTTTTTTTTTTATTTTATTTAATAATAACTTTGTATTGACAGAATCCATGCCAGGATAATTTTTACACGACATTATCCCTTGCAATCACTTATGTTTCGTTTTTTTCCCTCCCTCCCTCCTCCCCCCCCCCCCAAGATGGCAAGCAGTCCTATATATGTTAAATATGTTGCAGTATATCCTAGATACAATATATATTTGCAGAACCGAACAGTTCTCCCGCTGCACAGGGAGAATTGGATTCAGAAGGTAAAAATAACTCGGGAAGAAAATCAAAAATGCAAATAGTTCACATTCATTTCTCAGTATTCCTTCTTTGGGTGTAGCTGTTTCTGTCGATCATTTCTCCAATGAAACTCAGTTAAGTCTCTTTGTCAGAGAAATCCACTTCCATCAGAATACATCCTCATACAATATCGTTGTCGAAGTGTATAATGATCTCCTGGTTCTGCTCATCTCACTTAGCATCAGTCCATGTAGGTCTCTCCAAGCCTCTCTGTATTCATCCTGCTGGTCATTCCTTACAGAGCAATAATATTCCATAACATTCATATACCACAATTTACCCAGCCATTCTCCAATTGATGGGCATCCATTCATTTTCCAGTTTCTAGCCACTACAAACAGGGCTGCTACAAACATTTTGGCACATACAGGTCCCCTTCCCTTTTTTAGTATCTCTTTGGGGTATAAGCCCAATAGAAACACTGCTGGATCAAAGGGTATGCACAGTTTGGTAACTTTTTGGGCATAATTCCAGATCGTTCTCCAGAATGGCTGGATTCGTTCACAACTCCACCAACAATGCATCAGTGTCCCCGTTTTCCCGCATCCCCTCCAACATTCATCATTATTTTTTCCTGTCATTTTAGCCAATCTGACAGGTGTGTAGTGATATCTCAGAGTTGTCTTAATTTGCATTTCTCTGATCAATAGTGATTTGGAACACTCTTTCATGTGAGTGGTAATAGTTTCAATTTCTTCATCTGAAAATTGTCTGTTCATATCCTTTGACCATTTATCAATTGGAGAATGGCTTGATTTTTTATAAATTTGAGTCAGTTCTCTATATATTTTGGAAATGAGGCCTTTATCAGAACCTTTAATTGTAAAGATGTTTTCCCAGTTTGTTACTTCCCTACTAATCTTGTTTGCATTCGTTCTGTTTGTACAAAGGCTTTTTAATTTGATATAATCAAAATTTTCTATTTTGTGATCGGTAATGGTCTCTAAGTTCATCTTTGGTCACAAATTTCTTTCTCCTCCACAGGTCTGAGAGATAAACTATCCTATGTTCCTCTAATTTATTTATAATCTCGTTCTTTATGCCTAGGTCATGGACCCATTTTGATCTTATCTTGGTATGTGGTGTTAAGTGTGGGTCCTTGAGAGGCATAGTTTTCAACATTCACCTTTGCAAAACCTTGTGATACAAATTTTTCTCCCTCTCTCTCCTCCCCAAGATAGCAAGCAATTTGACATAGGTTAAACACGTGCAATTCTTTTAAACATATTTCTATATTCATTATGCTGCACAAGAAAAATCAAATCAAAAAGGAAAAAAAAAAAAACCCAAGAAAAAAAACAAACAAACAAAAAAAAAACAACAAAAGTGAAAATACTATGCTTTGATCCACATTCAGTCTTCACAGTTCTTTCTCTGGATATGACAGGGAGAATTTTCCATCACAAGTGAGGTCTTACTGATTCCAGGTCTGGTGCTCTATCGACTCTCCCATCTATCTCTATATCATTTATGTCTGTTTGTCTCTTATGTCTTTGTCTCTCCTCCATCCATCCATCCACCTATCTATCCATCTATTAATCATTTCTTTCTCTCTCTCTCTCTCACAAACACACACACACACACATACACAGAGTGCTGTACTGGCAAATATTTAATAGCCAACTCTTTAAAAAAAATAGTATGCCTGATAGATTTTTAGGTTCAATCTGTATTGTTAACATTTTTTCCCATCCCTTTCTTAAGTTTTGTTAATTAACTAAATAAATTAATTAACAATGCTTTTTGTTACTTGTAAGCCTCTACCGTCAGACCTAGGTCTCCATCTCTGTATTAGTGACAATAGGGCTAACTTTGATTAAAAATTGAAATGTAGAGTTTTTGTATTGGTTCAAAAGTCTTCTAAAGCTGGAATGAAATGGAAGTTCCCATTCAAAAAACTTTCACAGTCAGCTGAAATTTCTGAATATGTGGCTTCAGGGGACAGCTTATTGTAGTGAGGACATTTTTTTTTTTCCTTTAACAAGAAAAAAAATCCTTATACTTTTCTAATCTGTGGGAAATCAAATGAGGTATTTGCAAAGTACTTTGTATAATGCTTGGCAAATAGTGGGTGCTTAATAAATGCTTGTTTACCCCTCCCTAGGTAGTTAATCTAGCAATGCTAATATAGGAATAACTAAAAAAAAAAATAGTAATATTGAAATATTACCATTTTCTTGTAGGTAATAGTAGCAGGCTTTGATAGGGTGTTAGGATTTGAGGTTTTAAGTAGAGGACCTGGATTATTATTCCTCTAAGCATTTGTGTGAGTATCTGTATGTGTCAGAGAAAGAGAGTTGGGGTGGGGGGGAGCAGAAGGAGGGATGGAAAGAGGGAAGGAGGAAAAGAAGAAAGAGGAAGGGAGAGAGTTGTCTAGATGGGAAGAATACCTTTTCAGGATTTCAAAGGGGAAATTCAAAAGAAGATTAAATATATCCCTGAGGGAATATAGTACTGTCTGTGCCCATCAATATCATCCATCAGAAGGTTGGTAGACTTGGAAAGGTATCTCTCACCACTATGACCACTACTTCCTGGCAAGCTTAGTGGTTTCCCTTTCCAGGGGTCTGAAGAAGGGTTTCCTAGATCTGTAGTTTATGGAAATTCTGAGGGCTGGCACATTGATATGAGCTTGGCATAAATCTTTTGAAACTGATATGTACAAGGTATTTTAATATCTGTGAAGCCTTCTGCTCACAAAATTCTGTGAGATAGGAAATCCTAACATTTATTCCCATCCTACAGATGTTGAAATTGATGGCTAGGTCACTCTAAATCAGAGGTTCTTCACTTCAACTGGGGTTTATGTAAATGAAGTTGATAACACTATTTTAATACAATTTATTTTCTTTGTAATCCTGTGTGCTTTATGCATTTAAAAACATTATGACGAGTTAATAAATTTCATCAAGATGACAAAGATGAACATGACACACCCACAAAAAGATGAAGAATTCTAGTCTAAGGCTGATGCGGGAAAAGATTCCTTTCTAGATTCCCACCCTCTCCTAGTTAATAATGTAAATTGCCCTTTAGCTCACAAATCCTGGTCCCTTTGAATTCCAATAGAAGATCTGACCTGTTCCCAGCTCCACCCGGATCTGAGCCAACTTTGGGGCTACACCTGAAAGCCCCTCGAGCTAAATCTCCTATTATAAAAAGGCCATGCTGGGAACCCCTCTTTGCAGAGATTCCAAACATGGCTACCATGTGAGGACCCTCTGTCCACTGGACCCTCTGTCCAGTGCCCTCCTTATCTCTACCTTCGCCTATACTTTAACTTTGCTTATCCAATAATAAACCTCTTTTATCAATCTAGCTCTCTGGGCCAATAAATGCTTTTATTGGGAACTCGCGCCGCTACTAGACCCCCTTGCGCCGAATCTGTACCCCAAACCTGCCACTAGACCTTAACCTTAATTTTATTTGGGTACCCCAAAGCTAAGCCTCAACAAGGCCACAGTTGAACCCAGATTTTTGGACTTCAACTTTAATTCATTTTTCTTCTATGCCATAGTATCTCTTCATATCACATACAATTAGTACATTAAAATGAACTTTCTGAAATCTTATTTTATTCCATTTCAGAGAGCTAGCACACACTAACCATAAATTTGGTCTTAGGAATTCCAAAAAAAAAAAAAATTCGGATCACTCAGAATCATTGTTAAAGTATGGTTGAAAATGTGTCAGGATGAAAAGAAACAGGCAGTTAACCAATAAATTCAAACATCAACTCTTATAACAGGATTAGGGGACCTTAATTCCTTTCTGAACTCTTTTTTTCCTACCTCTATGATCATGAGCAAATCACTTCATTTCTTTGGATCTATTTTCTCAACAGTCTATCCATCTATCCATCTATTCATTAATCAAGGTATTAATTGGTTATCAATCAAATATCCACTAAGGGCCTATTATGTGCCCTTTTGCTTGCTTGTTTTTCATTCTGGAAGAGTACCATAACATCAGGGAGGTGATGCTATGACATGAAAGTGAATTGAAATTAAGTGAAGGAGGAACTGTGAAGGTCACCTGACTCATTTTTACTGGGTCCAGTGGCCAGATCTATCTTTATCTATCTATCTAATCTATCTATGATGACTACAGATGGCCCTGGATGCAGTAGTTGACACTGGCCTTTTTAAGTTAAGGTCTTCATGAGGCATCCAATTTTCTGCCTTTAGGGACAAGGAAAAAGACCTTTTCCTAAGGGAACTTTTATCCTCTCCAATTACTGAGGATTTGTAAGATTGCTTCTGGCTCTAAATAGTATAACTCTCTTTCTGGTCCTATCACCATACTAAAAGGAGATTTAGTATTTCAACTAAAAAAACTTAATCAGTAATGTTACTTTTTCCTACAGTACAATAGTAGTTTTGGCTGCTAGGGATATGAAGATGGAAAAGGGGATGATATTTTATGTATATAATCTATATCAATGCATAACCTATATAATTTTTATAGAGTTTCTATTATGTTTTTTCATGCCTTTTTTAGGTCTCACCATTCTGTAGCAGTTCCTTTTTTCCTTTTATGCCCCTGTTTTCTTCCTTCCTCTATAAGAGTTAAGCAGTGAATAAAATTTAATTCGATTTGACAAAGTATTGATTCAGTGATCTAGTAGGTGCTCAACACCTACCAAAATATAAGATGGTCCCTACCCTAGGAACTTATATTCTTCTTGGATTTCATAAATATTGACCAGAGGGTTGAAAGGGGTGCAGTTAATGTTAACAGGGCATCTATTTCAACTTTTCCCTCCTCAATTATTCATGCTCTCTACTTTAAAATTATTAAAGTGATATGTGAAACATATATGGTCTATGTCTTTATTTAATTAAATTATAGCCTTCTTTAGTTACAATTGTAATTGTTGGGAGAGAATAGGCCATGGATAATTAACCTTACTGGAGTAACAAGAAAAAAGTTACTAGGGTAATAGTTAAAAGTCTTGAGGGTAGAGAGTGGGGTGAGATCCCAGGTCTGACATTTCCTAACTCTGTGAAGTTAGAGAAATTGCCTAGTCTCTGTAGTCCTTGGAATCCTCATTTTAAGGCTGTGAGAATTGGTATAGATAATTTTTAAAATCTCTTCAGCCTTTACATGCAATGCCAATTGAGATCACTTTCAGTTCTACAATTTTACCATACACTGGGAAAATCAGAAATAATAGATGTAGAACTAATAAAGACTAAAAAAACTATCTCCAGTAGAAAGAGCGATGAATATAGAGTTAGAAGGCACACATTTGAAATTTTTTTCAGAATTACAAACTATGCCATATTGGCAAGTAAATGCATGTTTCTTGGCCTGAGTTTCCTCAACTGTGAAATGGTTTTGAATTAGATAATGTTTTTGGTTCCCTTTATTCTAATTCCATGATTCTAGAACACAGTTTAACTCTCCATTTTGAAGATGAGGAATATTAGGATGGGCGTTTCTTAAAATAACACAAAAATAATTGAGCAGCAGAATCAGAATTTATACCTGAACTGTGGATATTGATTCAGCGTTCTTTTCTTTTTTTTTTTTTTTTTTTTTTGCCCAGGTAATTGGGATAAAGTGACTTGCCCAGGGTCACACAAGCAGGTTTTCCTGATTTCAGGGCTGGTACTCTTTCCACTGTGCCACCTAGCTGCCCCAATTCAGTGTTCTTTTCATTATAATTTACTGCTTCTTAAATTTGAGGTATGGCTATAGTTTCTTTGTTGTAACAATTCATTCCAACTCTATTGTAACATTCCTTCTGGACTTACTTCCTCAAATCCCATTTGCATTAATGGCCTGGAACCCTAAGGATGGATACATACTGCTTTTCTCAGGGTTATATAGGTAGTTTAAGTGGTCTGTAGTTTCTAGTACTGTTGCTCATAGTACTCTTCCTAATAATTATTATTTAGAACCCTCAGTTAAAATTTAGAAAGGGTATTTACTAAGACTATATAAAAATGATAAGGGGACTTAAAAAATAAATATTTCCATTGGGGCACTCTCTCTGAACACAAAATGTCCCCAGGTAGAATAAGCTGAAACTTAAAGTAAAATGGTAGTGAGGCACATATATTTGGCAAAGGGATATATCTCAAGCAATTAATTATTGAAAGTGAAATTACATTTAGGTGTTGTTTGTCCTTTGTTTTCAGAAAGGACTAATGACTTCATAGGGTGATGTTTTGACTTGCATGTGAATAGGATTTAAATGAGGCAGAGTTGCATAAAGGAGTCAACCTCACTTCTCTCTTCCAGAGACACTGAAGTGCAGTGATAGGGCAAAAGTCAAGATGACTGGCAATGGCTCAGGATACAATGGATAACCTTGGGGTCTTTGATATCTGACCAAGATCTAAACATTCCAAGTCACCTGCTTTAGTTTCCTTCATGGCTTTGGAACAAATTTTTCTCATCTTTCCATTTCCACTGAGGAAAGTCTTCATATACTTGGGGTAGATATGTCCCAGACTCATACTTTATTTAGCCTATCTGCCAAGACAATTTCCTCACGGGATAGTTTCTGTACATGCTACAGCTTCTTGGAGCCACAGATGAGAGATGGGTGAAAGGGAAGTGAGCAACACTGAAAAGAGCTTGGCAAACTCCCATATCTGAGATGTTAGTTTTCCCTGAATATCCCATACATCTCTACCTTTAAGTATTACCATTACATTGATACCTCTGTTGAATCCATTACTTGTATTACTTCTCTTCCACAAAGAGATTTAATCCTTAAAGGTATCACTGTATTCAGGTGGTTATCTTTTCATATCTGTCTTTTGATATTTCCTCTCTTATCAGCTACTATAGCTAATGGTGTTTACTGCTACCAACTCCAATTGGTAGAACATCTAATAGAATCTCTGAATTTACTAAACCAATATGGTTATTGGGGATAAGAGGGAGGTAGAAAAAATAAAAACTCTTTTGTCTTTCCAAATCTTTCCTTCTCAGAGGAGTTTTATTTATTTATTTATTTTTTTGTAATGGTATTTTTCCCCCCAAATACATGCAAAGATAGTTTTCAACATTCACCTTTGCAAAACCTCCTGTTTGAAGTTTTTCTCCCTCTTCCTCTTTTATACATTTAGAACTGGAGGTATATCTGATTTTTTCTTAAAAAACTGCAAGAAAGTTTTTGTTGTCATTTTGTCTTTATCCAATGACAAAAACATTTTATTCCTCTCAAATATATAAAAGATTTGTGTATATCAGTTTATGTTTTGGATGTGTTGACTATGTTGTGTTCTCCCAGACATCTGTGATTTCATTAATTGAATGAATTGAACCATCAGAGGTTCAACCAGCTGAAGTTGGTAGCAGTAAACACCATTAGCTGTAGTAGCTATCCTTTCTAAAGGATCATGTGCTCATTTTCACTCAGGGTCTCCCACTTCTTTTATCTCCACTTTGGGGGCCGGGTGGGAAACTTGGTGGGGAGTTAGAAATGCACTTGAGAAGCACTAGCACACTAGAGAGAGCAGAGCCTGATGATGTAAAGAAAGCCTTAGGGGAAAATGTTTAAGCATGGAAAATGGAATTCATCTATTTCACAATAGTGCCTAAAACTAGTCCCACAGAAAGTAAGCAGGGACTGAACAAATTAATAAATATGCTTTGTATACATGGAAAGGAAAACTATATATATATATTTTTAAAAATTTGTGGTTGAATGAGGCCAAATAGAATTAATTCACAGTTGTTTTTCAATTGACTTTCCCTGAGGAAGGATAAGTTGCTTTTGAAAAATGCATAATATATTGCTAATCCTGCTTTTGGAATTTTTGTATTTCATTCAACATTTAATTTTGCGGTTGTATCCTGAGGCAATTTTCAAATGGTTCAGTTTTAGGAATCTGGTTAAAGAAAAATATTAGTTGCAATATTCAGAGTGTGCCAGCACCATTATGTCTACTAATCAGAGAACCATATTTAATTCTGTTCCTCAGTCTACATTTCCTATTCCTCCCCACCAGATAAAACCTAATGGTAATCAAATTTTTGTAGTGATATTCTATTTTTTTCTGGAAAGAAGAACATGGCTTCAAAGTAATAAGATGCTTTAGCAATGATTTCACAAGTTAAAAGATGATTTCAAGTTTATAGTTAATTGTTGTATTATTTTATCTTATACTGGAGATGACATTGATTGCCCAGTGTACTGAATGTACTCTAATACTCCAATGTTATTTGGCCCAATGATGCCCAAAAGATATCAATTTCAACTCATCTGTGCTTTCCTTCCTGTGCTTCTCTTGTCTGTGTTTATTCAGAAATTTTCCATCTGTGATTCATCCAACATGTTGAGGGCCTTTCTCTAATTTTCTTGACATTTTGGGGATAGCAGTAGAGTCTGAAAACTGTCCATTGGTTGCCACTTGTGATCAGACCATCTTTTTTTTTTTTTTTTCCATTTAAACATTTCTCAGATAATATATTTGAAGCAACATTTATAACGTCATTCTCGTTTGTATTATTAATTTTTATTTATGCTTACTTTTCTCTATTGTCATTCAGGTGATCTTCAACTTTCAGTTATTAGAAACTATAATGTTTGACTTGCAGTCATATATACCTGGAAGAAAAACTTTTCAATGACACAATTGACTGAAATATATAGAAATGCAAGATTCTACTTTATTCTATTTGATTACAAATAAAAATGATTTGATGGAACAAAATAATTATGTGTGTACATATATTTATCAAAATCATGCAAGATAAGCTGAAAGATATAAAAATAAAGAACAATTCATGTATCATCATTATTATTATTGACATCAAGAGGCAAATTCAAATTTAGCAGGGAGCTATATGCTTGCCAATCATTGTACTACTGTCATTGAAGGTGGTCAGCCTATAGGGCTTATCCATCAGTACATACTTGGGAAAGGGGCTGCATGCGGTTAATGAGTTGAGCTTAAGATAGGATAATTATCTGGTTTTCCTTTTGAAGAATGTCAGCCTTCTTTTAAAGAGCTCCCACTTCTCCCTGAAGCTGCATCATGTATATGTATATGTACTTATGTATGTTTATATACATATGTATCATAAAAACATATAAATATGAACATATTATAGGTTTATGGATATGTATATTTGTTAATCACAACCATGAAATGCTGTGAAAATATTATGCTTCTCAGAGAAATTATATACTTTTTGCTGAAAAGAATAATTAAGTTGATACCATTTAAGAATGGCAAAAACTGGGGACAGAGTCCATGATCAATTTGGACATAGAGACACTGATGCTTTATGGTAGTGAATATGGAAACCCTTAAAGATAAGGCATCTATTTCTGCCTTATCAGTTCTATGATGCTACTCATAGCAGTCATGCCATGTAAAGTGTGTCTCCTAAAAGTCCCTTTCATTTTTAAGTCTTAACTTCCTCAAAAACACAGTGTTAGCCAGTCTCCCTCCAACTAACCTCCATTTCACTAGAGGAAAGAGAAAAGATCTTAACAATAGGAATCTGTGATGCTATGGCTATTTTACAGTTGAATGAGAATCTAAAAAAATCTTCCTTCTCTAAAACATAACATTTGGCAAAATGTCAGTGATCTGGACTGTAGCTTTGAAAAATGTAATTAATACTTTCTTCGCATCATTTGCAGTGTAGGTCAGTTCTCTTATTTTTCATTTCTGAGTAAGAAAAATATGTAGACTTTGGATACTTTACATATCATGGTTAAAAGCTCATTTATTCTTGATCTCCTGAGAAGCATTCATGATTAAAATCGTGCTCAAGTTTTTCAGTAATTTTAGTGATGGCTTGGTCCCTAATTTTATAACTCATTTTAATTTAATTCAAATTTATTATCTGCTTTAATATTAATTGGACCAGAACTGGCCTCTAACCTGTGGGTAATTGGAGCCAAAACAGAGCAGGCCAGAAACAGGACAAGGTGCACACAAAAGGAAATTTAATTAATTTCAAAGTGAAGACAATGATGTTTGCAAATGGAAGCCTCTTCCTTTTCTCCCTTAAGAAAGGGGACTTAATGCTGCTGATGCTGGGAACATTTATATATGTGAAAGGAATTAAACCACAACACAATCATCCTTTGATCTTTAGACAATAATCATGGTTGGCATTTCTTGGGAAAATATAGGCATTCCTGGGAGCTGTGGAAACAGCCATTGTCTTCAGTCTTGGGGGTTCTGAACCAGAGTTTTGTGGCAGGAACAGGAGTGCAGTACTCAGTGGTTACAAAGAACAGGGATTGTAAACATTTGATGGATGGGCCTTGGCAAATGGTGGGAGCTCAATATTTTAATAATTCCTGGTGCTGGTGCAAGCAATATATTTTGCCAGAGAGTGAGGTCATTTAGAGCACAAAGGATTATTGATATGCCAAGTTCAGAGCATAGTTCACTTTTTGGGAAACAGGGTATTTCCAAAATATTTTGGAAAGATGGCAGGAATTTTGTTATGGTTAGATGTACAGAGAGAATAAATGACAACCCTCAAATGTTACTCAGGATTCCTTTTATTATATCAAAACTTTAGCTTGTGTCCAATGGAGAGATCTTTTTTTTTCTTTTTTTAAAATTCAGGTCTGCATCACCCATGTTCAAGGAAATTCTGCCTCTCACCTCTTTTCCTCTCTCTTTTTCAAATATTAGCTATAATGAGAACACTTATCTTCCTTGCCTGCAGGGAAAGGAAAAGTCACTAAATTACAGGAGTTTGAATGCATGAAATGTAGCAGCAAGGCTCTGGGAGGGCACCAATCTTGCCTGGTTTACTTGGGCTATGAATAATAGTATATTTAACTATTAAGCAGTGACAATTTCTGATGTCTTGATTTTCCTTTATTACTTCAGGGCACCAATGGAACTTGTAATTGATATTTTTAACTTTTTGTTGAATTGAATCATTAATGCTGATATTTCTTTAATTAGTAAAGACAATGTAGCTTATTTAAACTTCCTTATCCTGGGCAATTTTATTTATGTTCTTTCATGGTTGTCTCTTGTGTGTGGGGTGGATGCTGGTTACTCTGTTTCCTCTGGGTCTATCCAGAAGGACTCCATAGTATGTGAGATTCTGTTAAGGACCTTGCCTAGGTGAAGGGGCAGATCAATTCTCTGAAAGCCTCCACAGCTGTTAATTATAACTTTACTGGCACAGATGTTTTTTATGGATTGGGAATGAAATAAATTGGAGGCGGAAGGAAGAGGAGGGAGGTCAGAGAACAGCAAATGCCTCTCAGCCTCCTTCTATCATCATCATCCTCTCACATGAAGAAATCCACTCTACAGGTCTGAGTTAGACCTCCAGTAGCCACTGGCAGGTGGTTCCAGTATCACAAGATTCCTAAGTGAAATCTCATGCAAATAGAGTGGTTCTGCTGTCAAGTTCCTCCAAGACCTAGAGCAATTTAGCTCTATTAGGGAACTTTCAAATCAAGTTATATTTGATGAGTACTTGCTGAAATCCCTTTGTGTTATTAGGGAATGTCTGGTAGGGATTAGGAAGTAGATAAACATTTGCATTAATACAAGGGTACCAATTCAGCTCACAATCCAAAATATGACAGTATTTTAAATAGTATTATGAGTTCCAAATATTCAGGGCAAAATTAAAATTATCTTTCCAAGTATAAACATATTAGAAAGATCACTATTTTTCATATTGACCCACATCTTAGGCAGTTCCCACATAGAAACATTAATTCAAGCTTTTATATATGGATAATATGAATAAACCATTTCTGTTTTGCTCTGTATATGCAATATCATAGAATGTGTTTATGTGAATGTGCCTATAAACACACATAAATATGGGCCTATAATAGGTGTATGTATATGTACATATGTATAAATGTATATGTATAAGTGCACTGAGGTCAGAGCACTTAAGGCTAATTAGCAATTGGACAATACTCTATTAATATATGTTTAGAGAAAGAATAGCCCCGCCCACTCTCTGTGCAAGTTTGATGTGTTGTATAAGAGATTGTGTGGAATATTTGGTGAGTGGAGTGTGAGAGCCAGAGGCATTGCTGGCCAAATTCATGTCCCAATTGCTCTCACTTGGTATTGCCATTCCCCTTCACCTCTGCAAAGAATAAAGATCAAGGATTTTCCCTTATCCTGACTCGGCTGATTTTAAAATACTCTGGGTGCTAAAGGCGGTCATCACATCCTAGGACTTCTCTAAAAGTATCTACACTGTGTGAGATTCTCTAGTGAAATCTCATAAGAAAAATTCTTTGGTTCTGTTAATAATATAGAATTTAAATTAGAAAAGATAGGAGGAACTCATGCAAATCTGTTGATTCAGAGACATTAAATGTCTCTTTTCAATTATAGTCAACTCAATTCCCTTTAGTAAACATTTTTAGAAAGAAGGTGATAGCTTTGGGATATCAATCTGGCACACTGAAAATAAAATTGTATTCAGAGTGCCTTTGACAGAAAAAAATGAAGAGGACTTTTATCATAGAATAATAAGGTGTTAATGAAATAATTACTGTCTTTACTCCCTATTGCAGCTGGGGACTAGCTGGAATAAAAAAAAAAAAAAAAAATCTTGAGAAATCTCCATAGAGTCACTGTGCTTATAAATAAAAGCAACTGTTTAGATAAGTGGAACTTGTCACAGTTTAAAAATGATAAAGGTGTTTAATTTGTAGTAAGTTTGTATTTTTTTTTTCTTTAGTATCAACTGGTGGTATTTATAGCACATAAGAAAGTAGAGATCAATCAACCTAAGCTTAAAGAAAACAAACCGACCTCAAAAACCATCTTGCCTAATCTCTTTTGAGTAATACCCAGAAAGGTTAAATTGGATGTTTGTAGTTCTTTAGTGACAAATTCAGTACATCTTATTACCATCCTAATATTCCATTAACTATACCATACTACATCTACAGAACAATTATTTACATCTACAAATATTTTTGTAGAAAATCTCAGGTGAGCCCATCACTTACAATACCCCTGATTTTCTTAATAATTTATGAAGTGACCCTAAATACAGCTGTTTCCCTGGTGGTTGCTACCCAATATATAACACATAGTGCCTAGTAAGAGTTCAGGGACCTGCCCCCCCTTACTGCTTATTCTTTCCAGTGATATGTGATGTCACAAACAAAGTCACAATCTCTCTTTATAGCAATCCATAAAGATACCAACATTTTGATGACAAGAATTTTTTTTTTTCTTGTGGACCGTCTATAGTGATGCTGTGAAAATGTAAAAGTCAGTTGTCAAATTGTCAACATAAAGTGTTCTTAGCCTCTAAGTAAGGAGTGGGATCTGAGAAAAAGAATGTACTTAGTGGTCTAATGGTTAATCACCAGCTGTGCTGAAGGTCAAGTAACAGTTCTCTTTACACAGACTTCAATTCCATTTACAAAAGGGTTGGATCCCCAAGGGAGACACTGCACTTAGCAAACAATTTTATCATCTAGCCTGAAGGCAACATAGTGGGGGAAGAAAGAAACTTGGGTTCTTAGTCAGTGAATGGAGGTTTGAATCAGTTCAATTCTAATCTGCCTGTTCAGCCTCATACAAAATATTTAATCTCTCACTTTTAATCCTGTAAAAATGAGTAAATTGAATGAAAAGACTGTTAAATATTTTTTGTGTTGTAGGTCTTTTTGGTAGAATGGGCAAAGCTTATGATCCCTTTCTGAAAGTAATGGTTTTTAGGTGCTTAAATGCAATACATAGGATTACTAAAATCCAAACAAAATCAAATCCCCCTCAAACAAAAACCCTCTCCAAAAACCCACTAGCACCATCACCAATCACCAAAATCAATTAATCGAAATATAACAAAATATTCTTATTATAAATAATCCTTGTACTTATGTCCTTTGTACAGCATGAGACCTTAGGCTGTTAGATTATGTCATTCTTTATACTTATATTCCCAGTACCAAGTAGTACTTGGTTCCTGGCTCATATTAAATACCTAATAAATACATAGCTTTCCTAAAGTTTTTCTGCATTTTTAAAGTATTATAAAATTAATAATTTTTAATTGTTAGTCATTTTTCAGTTGTATTCTGATTATGACTTCATTTGGGGTTTTCTTGACAAAGATACTAGAATGGTTTTGTCATTTCCTTCTCCAAGTCATTTTACAAATGAGGAAATGGTCAATCAAGTTAAGTGACTTGCCCAGGATTGCACATCTAGTAAGTGTCTGAGGTCACATTTGAATTCAGGAAGATGAGATCTGACTCCATGCTCCCAACTGCACCATCTAGGTGCTCCCAATAACTTTTAGAAGTTTAAGTTTAATTAGTTTTTAATAATCTTGATAACTTTTAATAGTTTAAGGCAATTAAAAAGCTAATTAAAACTAATCATCAGAGCTTTTCTACAAAAATTTTGTTCTTCAGAGGCAGTAGTTGCCTTACAACAGTAATCAAGTATTTTGACTATTGAAGCTTAAAACTGTGCTAAGACTTTTAGAACATGCTGTATTTAGTATTTATACATCGTCCCCATAAATGCTACCCTTTGGGTAGCCACTGCTAGGGAAATAAATGGAATGAATCTGTTTGAGATAGGTAAGTATCCCTCACATCTTTACATCCTATGGGAAAATCAGGAACAAGTAGTAGTATGTGGGATTGTAGTGACCAAAAAAACAATCAAATTCTCAGAGTAAGAAAAGCAAAAAAAAGGCTTATTACCATCTCAGGGGAAAGGGCAACTCCCATCTAACAAGGTGTTTGTCAATAATAAGTGCTAAGCACAAACTTCCAGACACAAGCTTAAATAGAACAGAAACCCTCCTCTCCCAACTTTGATCTTTTCTTCCATTGTCTGGGGGAGTCTATACTTATACTCTAAACATGGAAATTATCCCAGAAATAAAAGAATAAATTGCTTTTAAAGGAAGTACCTAAATACTAATTAAGAGGTGGTGAAAAACAGGAGGGGAATGTCCATTCACGATTAACACCTGCAGCTTTTTAGCTATAGTTTAACTTGTTATTGCCAAGTCTCAAGTCATAATTAGACCAAAGGTTGAAGCCACATCCTTATGAGAGAGTCTTCACTCAGTTTATCTCATATAATCCCTCCTCTTTTTTTTTTAAATTAACTTTTGAAGACCTCTCACATCATTCTTCATACATTTCCTCAACTGTCTTGTTCTCAGTCTCTAATCCTTCTGGGTCTGGTTGTCTTTTTTCTACTGGAGTACTGCTTCTCGAGTCTGAGTGGCTTGGTCTGCTAATAAATCAGTGCCTTTGTGGTCTGGCTAATAATTATTTCGACCATGGCCTGGAATCTAATGAACCTATTCAGCATACAAATTGGGATTCTGTATCCCCAACTGCCATTCAGGGGCCATCTATCTGTCTCCAGTAATTAGAGTAGGTAACCTTTCACAAATAAAAATGCCTGTCATGAAAGTCAGTAACAGCAAAAATACTAAAAGAACAGACACATGCATCTAGCAACAGAAATATGACTAGGCCAAATAGTCACTTATCCTACTTATTTAGGATATAATGGCCACATATTTTGGATGAGAACTGCAAGATCTTACATACTTGAATTGTGCTCCTAGCTTCTACTGAACACTTAATTGCCCTGATTATAGAAATTTGCTGTAAGAGGAAAAAGCAGGGACATGATTATAATCAAACACTGGTCCTTCAGGTCTCAGCCTGACAGTACATACATGACAGGATAAAGTATCTTTAGCTAATTGTATGCAACTTATAGCCAGACTCAGGAATAGTCAGGTAGGTTCTTATTCAAAGGAACACCACGGGGAAATTGAGTCAGAAGGATCCTACCTTACATGGAAGTTAAGGTTGTCCTTCCTGCTCTTGGCCAGATACTACTCTCCACATGTAACAATTCAGGATCACACTCCTCTGAGTAGCTTGTGGCATATTCCTTTCAGATGGTGGATTACTGGCTTCACAATCCATCAGACAATGATACCCAATTCAAAACTCCAAACAAAGTTCATGGCTTATCTTCATATCTAAGTAGATGGATTTTAAATTCAACATTAAACAAATCATTTTATTTTAAGATGCTCAATAACCACTCAATATCAAAACATGTTCAGGTACTAACCTGAAGTTTTAGAAGTTATAAATTGTTCTTAACGGTCCATTCTTGAGGTTCTTCCACAGGTCCTTTAAACCTGATATTCTTAGCCTCCAGACTTTAATCTCAGTCATCTGTAACATCTGGTAAGGTGCTTCCCACTCTGCTTTTTCCAGGACTTAATAAACACCCACTCTCCTGGAAGTGCAAATTTCAAAGGTGTTGTCTGGGCCAGCAATCCTTGTTTCCTAAAGACTAAAAAAGGATGAGGACACTGCCAGTATAGAATTCCTTAAAAACTTATCCTTTGTTTCAAAAATTCTTTCCTGTTGGCCTCCAAAATGAAATAAACCAATCTCATATGGAGAAAGTCCCAGATTACTTCTGGGAACAGTTCTAATTCTTTAACAAGCAATGGGCAAACATTTGGACCATGGCAAATTAATCTCTAACATCAATTTAGTAATCAGTTTCTTAAGAATCCGATTCATTCTTTCCACTTTCCAGATGAGAACAGAGGCCCAGATGAATGGGATTGCCACTATATTTGCAATCCCTCCCCATTATTTCTTATGAAATCTTAGAAGTAAAATATGTTCCTTTATCAGAATCAATAGCTTTACCAATCCATATTTAGGTACAATTTGTTACAATATTATTCCACTAACCCCCCTTAAAGTAGCAAAATCCCAGGGGAAAACTTCCACCCATCCCCACTATATCTTAGTTTTTCCACTAGTATTGATGTGGTTAGTGGCAGTGCAGAGAGTTGTGGGAATCCCTTCTGGTCAACACAGGTCCAATGTGAAAGAATTCATGAACCCGAAAAGTCTGAATGACAAAAGGGAAGTTTATCATTAGCTGAGAAGGAAGCTTTGCTAGGAAGACAGATTCCTTAGTGGCAAGAGGTCTTGGCAGAGAAACAGAGATTATCACTGAGAAGAGGGTCTCTTCACAGTGGACAGGAGTCCTGGTAGACAACACCCTCCTACTTTGGACTTCTGCAAAGATTTGGAGTTTAAAATTGTCTTTTTATAAGAAATCCGAGACTGGGGCTTCTATTGAATGAGATTCCTTCAATATTGTCACTGCCCCCAGGCCTAGATCTCCAGCTGAATGAGACCACTTAAGTTCCAGCTAAGTAGGAAGTGGTCCTTGGTTAATCTTAATGAAACCATTTCCCTGCCCCAAGGGTGGGTCTCTGTCAGAGGAGCGTTTCAGAGCTCATCCCAAAAGTCAAGGAGGACAGTTTTAGGGTTCACCCCCTCAGTATTATTTCATTAAAATCTAACCTTGAATATGTTAGAGACAGGCTCCCTCTCTCTGAAGGGACATCTCAGTACCTTCTTATTTATCTTTAGACATTACATTACTTTAAGATACAATTTGTTCTGCAATTATACATATCCCTATATGCCAAATTTTCTTGCAAGGAAGAAAGCAAGACAAACCTTAAGATTAATATTCTAAATAACTTTGGACTTAATTTCACAAAATTTATACCACATACTCAGCTCATACAATTTTTACAAATTACCCAATATACAATTTAGAAGGTAACATAGTAGCTTAAATACATTTCATCCAATTAGGAAATACAAACATGTGGTCTCTTTAGGTAAGTTATCAGAGAATCAAAAATTCTAACTTAAAATCAAATTAAAATTAAATTTCTAGTAGCAGTACTTCAATATTAGAGCATATATATATCTAAAATTTTGCACAAGAATAAACAAATTCACAATTTTAGCATGTACTTGTTAATAGTAATTATATCAGTAAAAAAAAAAAAAAAATGTAGTATCAGAATTCCAATTTAAACACACATAGGCCCTAAATTGAAAACTGCCCTTTCAAATCCATCCAAAGGGCTTTAAGAAACTGGTGGACTTTAGAACCTTGGGGAAGAGGGTTGGAGAAATTTGGAACTAGTTGTCCAGCTGCAGAACTGTGGCCCCGGGACTAGCTCATCCTCCATGCCAGAAATATTTAGGGGCCATGTCTAAGGTGTTGGAGTACCAGCACAAATCCCAGAAATATCCAGACCATCAAGGTACACTAGCCCAGCCAGGATAGATTCCGCAAATCTGAGAAGCTTGGAAAATCTCATAAAAAGTGATTTTTTTTTTTCCTTCTGTAGTTTTTCTGCAAGTCTCAAGTTCTGGTCCTCAGAAGGCTTTTAATCATGTAAATTAGGTCTACCTAAAAATGCAATAGACTAACTCAATTTAGCTAACTGAGAGATAGTGCTAAGCAATTTAAGGATTAGCCTCAAAAACCCTGAAATCTTCCAAAAGTTATTTATTTATATATTTATTTTAGCAGTTCTGAAATGTTAACTATTTCTGTAGAACCAAATTGGCCAGTTTAAGGTCCACAGAAAGGTCAGGTTTTTTTTTTTTTTTTTTTTTTTAAACTTTTCCTTTCTTAGAACTAATTTTTTTCCTCTTTCTAGCTAAAAGCTATTTGTATAAACCTAATTATGTACAAACACGCTCTTTTAAATTCCAAATAGCTAGATTTTTTCCTTTGTAATTTAGATGACTGAAAGAAAATCCAGAAGTTAAAACACAAAAACAAAACTGCTTTTCTAAATCAATCAAACTCCCATTCTGTGCCCCACCTTTTAGGATCCAGCCAACCAGCCAGGTATTGTAGGCTCCTTTGAATTTACACCCAGCCTTTGGGGATGGACAGTGCCTACCTAAATAAAACAACAGTATTTATTCCCCATACATTTTGGTACTTCATCCCAATTCTTTGTAAAGAATTATCTTTCTAAAGTTAGTGTCTTGGGACATTAGATAGGAGAGCAAGCTAGATTGTTCTTTTCCAGGATTCAGTTTCTTATTCTCTTTAACTTACCAGACCTTACCAAAGGAAAATAGGAGAATCCTTATGGACTCCAACTGCTTAGGATTTTTCCAATATTAAAGGGAAATAGGAGCCTTTGATGGACTTTTCCCACCTAAATTCTCTGAGTCCCAAACCCAGTCACCCAGGTGGCTCACTAGTTCTTGGCAGAGGGATCTAACCACTTAAAGTCTCTCTCCCTTCCCCAGTTCTTTCTTGTCTTCACCTGTGCACAACTTAACTGACTGCTTTCAAACTTTTCTTACCTGGCTTATCTATTGGACTGAATTAATTATCTTTGCTAGACTGCTTCCATTTCTGTTTTCCATTTTGTCTGTCTTCTGGAGTTACCTGATTGGAATGGGTGTTCCTAAGCTGAGTTCAAAGAACACCAGGGAACTCTCCAAAGGGCACCTGCCCAAGGATTCAGTACAGGAAAGACCTCTAACGAACAGGAAATATCCCTGAATGAGCTCCCAAACTTCAGGGGAAGGTAGCAACCACAAAAACAATCAGAGGCTCTCAGAGTAAGAAAAGCAAAATGGGGTTTATTAGGATTTCTGAAGATGGCAATTCCCATCTGACAACGTGTTTGTCAATAAAGAATTGCAAAGCACAAATTGCAAAACACAAGATTAAACAGAACATAAGCCCCCTCCCCCTACTTTAACTTCCTCTTCCATTATCTGGGGGAGTCCTGGCTTATACTCTAAACATGATAACCTATCTCAGAAACAAAAGAATAAATTGTCTTTAAAAGAAGTACTTAATGTTATTTAAGAGGTGGTAAAAAACAGGAGGGAATGTTCATTTAAGACAATCTAATATTTACAGCTTTTTAAGGTATAGCTTAATTTGTTATTGTAGAGTCTCAAGTTATAAGGGCCTATGTTGGTAATGATATGTTCAACCTATGGTTTAACTACAACCTTATGAGAGAGTCTTTACTCAGTTTATCCCATACAATAGAAAGATGAGATCAAGCTCTTTTGGTTGTTTCCATGTGTCAAATCTGCTTTCAGTGAAAAACAACAACCCCAAAACCCCCCAAACAAACCAAAACCCTGTCTGGATGATGGTTAGCAGTCATACATTTAATTTTTTATTATCACAGATAGTCTGTGTTTATGCTTTTGGCTTGTCACTAGAGCTAGTAAAGCAATTGATGTTAGCACAGAGAAAGCTTTATATCTTTGTCTGGTTTGGCTCCAAGCAACAGCAACTGAATTGGGCATGTGCATGCAACTTACCAAGGGAAGATGAGTGACAAGGAATCTCCAACTATGTCAATACTAAAAAACGTTTCTACAGAAAATAATTCTATGAATTGACATAAGGAGGGGGGAAAGGCCTCAATTCTCAGGGCAAAAGCTTTTGTTGAGCTATTTTAAATGATAAAAAATAAAATATTTTTCTATAATTAAAATAAGAAAATATGCATTGAGTGCTTAAGTAGTATGTTTAACCTATGGCTTAGGTTGCCTGGATACAGCTATTCCATGTAACAGTATTGCTATCAAATACCTTCTTCCAAAGCATATGAAGTGGTAATCTATTAGTCTTTGAATCAGAAAGACAAGTTTAAATGTTATTTCAGACATTTAAAGGCTGTGTGACTTTCATGTTAATTAATCTCTTCCAGGCTCAATTTCTTCATCTGTAAAATGAGAATAATAATAGCACCGAATTGTTGTAATAATCAAATAAGATAGCATCTACAAAGTGCTTTGTAAACCTTAAAATGCGTTTAAACTGTAAGCTATTATCATAATTTATTAAGACATGGTTACTTACTGATTTTTTTTTTGCCAAGGAGAACCTATAAGACACATACTAAGTTTTAATGAAAATTCTACAACTTATATTTCTATGGAATTTAATGGTTGACAAAGTGTTTATTAAGCATCTACAATGTAAAAGTCAGTGTGATAGCTATTAGGGATCCAAATTAAAGAAGAATGGCATCTCTTCTACTCAAGGATCTTTCAAATGAAATTATGTAATATGGAAAAAGATGAGCAAATACATGAAAATTTGAGTAGGCAAGCTTTCAAAGGAGGAAGAAAAAGGCCAGATTTGAGATTGGGCAGAAACATTAAAGGTTTCCTAAGTCAAATTTAATACCACATTCAAGGGAATGATCACATAACAGATCCTGAGGTAAAAGGATGATGTTGGAAGTATTTCACTGAATGTATAGCCAGATATATCTCAGTAATACCTTAGTCTGTCTAAGGTAGTCTTAACTTCTCTCTGTATGTCTGTATCTGTTTCTCTTTCTGTATGTCTCTCTGTCTCTGTCTTTCTTTTTGTTTATCTGTCTCTGTATCTGGCTCTGCCTCTGTCTTTCTCTCTCTCTCTTTTTTTTTTTTTCCACTGGACACATGTACCATGGAAAAATCAATATGTTTGTCAGACAAGGAACTATTATTTCTGGTGGGTAAAACCTCTCCTGTGGGTATCTCAGTGTTAAATGGTATACATAATGATAATTTGAAACGTATGATTGGTGGGTATATATAAGAGCAACTCTGAATGTTTTATTAGAAACATGAGAGTATTGTGAGAACTGCATGAATAAAAGGAATACAAGACTCAGCTTCAAGTCCTGTTCTTGGCACATACAGACTGAGTAATGATCAGTAAGTAATTCACTTAACCTTTCAAGGCTGGAATATGGGTAACTCCTTATAAAAATCTCCTGACACTCATGAAATCACAAATCTGGTCCAAAAAAATAAGAATAAGCATTTTGAAGACAAATATTTGATCAGTTGTTATGTAAGTGTTCAACATAAGGCAAAAACTTTTAGAAGATAATATTGATAAATAAGAATAATGATAATAAATTCAGAGTTTCCCAGATATAACTATGCAGGGGTCCTCAAACTACAGCCTGTGGGCCAGATGCAGCAGCTGAGGACGATTATCCCCCTCACCCAGGGCTATGAAGTTTCTTTATTTAAAGGCCCACAAAACAAAGTTTTGTCCAGCCCTCCAATAGTCTGAAGGACAGTGAACTGGCCCCCTATTTAAAAAGTTTGAAGTCCCCTGAAAGGGGTTTGGGAGCAAAATGAGACATAAAGAGAATTAATAAGTCTCCAAGATTGAATCTGAGCAATTGTCATTTCAGAGCTCTACTTCTAAATGATAGATTATATAGGCTGGATTGCCAAAGAATCATTGTGATAAATCTTCATCATCAAGTCATCAAACATTTATTGTCTATCATGTTCCAGGCAATGTGTGAAGCACTGATAATACAAAAAAGGGCAAAACCAGACTTTGTTCTCAAGAGGATCATAGTTTAATGGGGGAGAGGAAGGAGAAGAAGGAAAATACATCAACATTTATGTATATATATATATATATGATAATCAAGAGAAGCCATTAACAGAATTATTTATCAAGGTTATCCTTGAAGAAAATATGAGAAATTCATAGACAGGATTGCATGGATGATTATCTACTATAGAACATTCATAGTCATAAACAGGATTGAAAATTGAGAACACAAAATCCCACTGTGTTTATGATTTGTTGACTACAGAAAGAATTTGATCTGATTGACAAAATTCCACCCAAAATATCTTTAACATGTCTCCAAAGCATTTCTTAAGATCATGCAAGATTACTTGATTGATGCAAGCACAATTCAAGTATTGCAGTAACTTTTTGAAATGTTAGCAGATCTAAATTGAACTAATTATTGAATATGAATTTAATTGGTTATTATTATGTTATTAAAATAATTAAAGAGACAATTCTGGAGAAACCTTAGATCTGCATTAATACAGAGTGAAATAAGCAGAACCAAGAGAATAAATTATACAATAACAATATTGTGAATACAAAACAACTTTGAAAGATTTAGAACTTTAAACTCAAAGACAAGTCATAATATTAAAATGTTAATGATGAATCATGGTACTTGCCTTATGACAGAGAAGTGGTCTTGAGGTGCAGAAAGGGACATAGGTTCTTGGAGTGTTTACAATGTAGGAATTTATTTCACTTTAATCGTATTAACTATAGATGTTTTTATTTATTTCCTTTTCAATGTAAGGAAGATAAGCAGAGAAAACTTAAACTCCATTGCATTAAGATACTTAAAAGAAGACTTATAAAAGGATATAATAACAATTGTGTAGAATAAGAAAGTATGAGTGGGTTAAGATCTGTACTCTTGGAGGTAGTTCTTATACTGAGATCATGGATCTACCCAAATATTAGATTATACAACATAATATGCAAGTGTCCTTGGCTATATCATAAGATACTTCTAAGATAAAGGCCATAGAGATTTGACAAATCTTTTGTACGTAAAAGAAATTGGTTAGGTCTCTTGGCCATGTTTTGAAACTTATTACATAGTGGTACTTCAGTTTCCTTCATCCTAGCTCCACTGAGGAATAAATGAATAGAAAAGCATATATTAAGTATTTGCTATATGCAGAACCCTATGACAATCTCTAGGAATAAGGCAAGACAGCATATACATATATATGTATATATATATAATTTTCAGTTCTAAGTCAGATGGAAAGGCTCCAAGGTATTTTGCATGCAACAGGAAAGCAGTTGGTAGCACAGCATCCCATCAATAAAACTCTTATCTGTTTCTAATGTTGAACCCTTTGAATGTGCCAAATCCTATGGTAGCAAAAACAGTCTCCAGTAACTATGGCTGTTGTGAGTAATGTATGGCCTTAAGCTTTAGGGTTACCCTTGGTGTAAGGTATTCTGTCATACTTAAGACATATATAGCACCTATGACAGCACAAACATATTGGACATATTAACATTAAAAGTTAGTTTATATTTAATATTTTAAAAAATTGGACATAATGAATGTCATTCCTCTAAACTTGTGTAGATTCAACTATAGTTGAGCAAAAAATGTAGAATTCATGAAGGATTTTCGTTTTCATGATGTATGTGCCTTTATAGTTGTATATAAAAAAAATAATTGTTATGAAGTACAACCTCACAGACATTTGATGGGCTAAGATGACAAGAAAGGAAAGTGACAAATGCTGGAGGGAATGAGGGAAAATAGGTATACTGTTGTGGAGCTGTGAACTATTCTAGACTCTGGAAAATAATTTGAAATTATTGCCAAAAGCTTTTAAAACTGCATACCACTTTATCCAGTAATACTGCTACTAGGACTATACCCCAAGGAAATTAAAAAAAGAAGGAAAAGAACCTATATGCATAAAAATATTTATAGCAGCTCTTTTTGTGGTGGCCAAGAATTGGAAATAAAGAGGATGCCCATCAATTGAGGAATAGCTGAACAAGTTATTATATATATATATATACATAATGTGATGTGATGGAATACTATTGTGTTATAAAAATGATCAAGATGGTTTTAGGGAAAACAAAAATAACAAGAATTTAGGATATAAACTTATATAAAGTGAATTGAGACAGGGCAGCTAGATGATATAGTGGATAAAGCACTGGTGCTGGAGTCAGGAGGATTTGAATTCAAATTTGGCTTCAGATACGTAATATTTCCTAGCTTTGTGACAAGTCACTTAACTCCAATTGCCTGTCAAAAAAAAAAAAAAATAAAGTGAATTGAGGAGAAGTAGGAGAACAATCTACAGAGTAACAACACTATTATAAAGATAACCAAGCCTGAAAGATGTGGTAACTATGATCAAAACAATGATTTGCCACAATTCCAAAGGACTTATGATGGAACATGCCCATTTAGCTCCAGATCAAGACCTGAAAAATCAAGGGTGAATCGAAGCATTTTTTTTCTCTCTCTCTTTTTTTTTTTGTCTTCTTTGGGATCATGATAAAGTAGACATTTGTTTTTTAAGACTATATGTATTTGTAATGGGTTATGTTCTCATATTCTCCTTAGGTAGAAGTAAGAAAAAATTTGGAAAGGAAAAAAAAAATGTAAACATGTCTCTGTGCTAAGAATTATATATTTGTATCATACATTTTTTGCTGAATTGATTTTTTTTTACTATAAATGAAGGTAGAATTTGGACATGAAGAAGTATCTTATTTCCAGAAATAATTGTGATAAAACAATAAATAGAAATATGTTATTTCCAGAAATGGTTGTGATAAAATGATTGTTAACAATATCAATAAAACATTTAAAAAAAGAAGATAAACATATAAATATTCAAACCTCTAAATTGTAAAATATCTTACATCATTAACAGATGAGCATATTTTTTAAATATCATTTTTCATTCATTATGTACATTTATTATCCTTGGTACTACATACCATCATGGGAAGGTCAAAAAGTTATATAAATTGGACCTCCTAATTAACTTTTTTTTGTTTCTGCTTTTAAAAAAATATTTAAGACAAATACAAAATAAGAAAAAATTAAGTAGAGAACAAAACAAAGACAAAAAGAAGATGGTCATGGCCCTAGCAGAACATCAGGAAGGATTCAAAATATGTAATAATACATTTCCATTTTAAGAAAGCATATATAATAAAGAAGACATTATATTCATGATTATCCATCTTTTCTTTGCTTCCCTGAGGTTATTATTTTATTCTCTGCTGAGTTCTTTTTATTTTATTCTTTTCCCTTTAATCCCTCCCACTTACTCCAAGCAGGCTATAGTTAAGTACAGATATATTTATGTATATACATAATATATACATATAAACCTGTACACATAACTACGCATATAAAGATATCTTTATACTCATATACATACACCTAGATGCATATACCAACACATATATACATACATTTATACATATATAAATATGCATCTAAAACAATATTAATATAGCTGACATATAAAGTAGATTTCTCCCTTGATTGAATCTTTAAGTTTGACTTTCTCTGATATCAATAATTAACTTTTTTTCCTAATAAATTCTACTTCTGAGCATTGTTATTATATTTGTGTATATCTATATTTTGTGTATATCTCTATTTCCTATACCAGCTAACTCTCCTACTTAAGATCTATTCTTTAATTTACCTTGCTATTATTACTTACCCTCCCCTCACTCTTATTTTCTCCCCCATACTTTTCCTTCCTCTTTATTCCATTCCTATTTATCTACATATCTTATTCCATTGCCATAAATCTATATATCCTTCTTTGCCCCATCTTATCCTTTTCTTCCCTCCTTATTTTTTAATATATTTTTGAAAATACTATACTCTTCATGTTACATATATATATATATGTATGTGTGTATGTATATGTGTGTGTATCTCTGTCTCTCTGTCTCTGTCTGTCTATCTCTACCTTTCTCTCTCTCTCTCTCTCTTTCTCTCTCTCTCTCTCTCTCTCTATATATATATATATGTACATTTTTCCTCTGAACCTCACTCCTATAACATGATTACAATTTTTGACTTTCCTTGAAAGTTTTTTTTTAATGAGTCAGATCATACTCAACTCTGCCCTAATATTTCTTGTGGACTATAAAATTACTGGTGTTAATCTTAGACATATAGTATCTCCTTTTCTCATTCATTGATTTTTATTTTTTATTTTTTTGTTTTTCTTGAATGGTTATTATCTATTTGTTTAAGGTTTTTTTTTAATCTCTCATTTGATTTTTTAAGTCTTTTTTGAGTTCTTCCATAAATTCTTTCTGAACACATAGTCATTTAAAATTACATTTTGGGGAAAGAGAAGCTTTTTTATACTTTAATGTCCTTCTCTGAAGATGAACCCCAATCTTCCCTTTTCTCATAGTAAGATGGAGTCCTTTCTCCTTTCCTTGCTCACTATTATTTGTTTATTTGTTTATTTATTTATTTATTTTTAAATGAGAACTTATTAGTATAACCATGGTACCTACTGGCTTTATTTCAATTCCATCTTCTGGCCTGAAAGCCCAAACCAAGAACTCTACCCTCCTGTAAGTGCCTGCAGCTAGCAATTATCTTGTCATACTGGTGTGCTGGCTCATTCTTGTCCAGAGCAGAGTCTCAGTAGCTGGACCTGACAATCCTTTATCAATCAAGATCTCCTCAATCTTCACAGGCTCAAATCTCCCACTCCAGAAGCTGTCTGGGAAATGAAAGTTCCTGTAGTTGAGTTTGAAGCTCCTGTTAGCTAGCTTGAAGCCTCTCTAGCTTCAAGGTTCTCTGCTTGCTGTTTCTGAAGAGCTAGCCTGGAGGTGTTTATACTTCACAGTTAAGCCTTACTCTTGAGGTCTTATGTTCTTATTGTGTTTTCCCCTATTCTTCTTAAACCTCATTTGTTTTTCCCTGGTCTAGGTTTGTTTTGAGATGAAATTTTGTTTTATTTTTGGAGGAAATCTAGAGAGCTTGAAAATTTCTGACCTATTCCACCATCTTCCCAGAATTTCTCCTCCCAATTAACTATTAAATTAAAAAAAACAACTCACAAACCCATATCCATACCTACATACACCCACATATATGTATGTTTCTATGTGTGTATATACATGATCATGTTTGTGTATGTCTAGGATCATCTTACCATTCATTGGATCATAGATAGAAAGACAAAAAAGACCCAAGAGTCCATTTGCTCCAACTTTTTCATTTTATAGTTTGGGAAATCTGAGATCTATGAAGGTTAATGATTTGTCCTCAGTCATACAGATACTAGGTCCTCTGTCTTCAGAGTCCTTGGTATAGGATGCCAAAACTGGAAAGTTCATCAGACACTATGTAGTCTAATCTTTTAATTTTATAGAAGAGACAAAGTCCTCCAAGTTGGATAGATGTTCTTGGTCACATTAATCATTAATTCTAGAGTCAGAATTTGAATTTAATGATCTTGGATCCTAGGCCAGTGTTCTTTTTAATATATTTTAATGCTTCCTTATCTTTATTCATAGAAATAATATCTTTGTAAATTAGTCACCATGAGAAAATGATTCCAACTACACTTAGGTACTTAATCCTTTAGTAACATCCCTTTCTTTTTTTCCAATTAATATCATAGATGAATTAACAATAAAAATTGAAAATGGTCTCAGCATCTGAGGATTTAAAAAAAAGATGTTGAAATGAATGTTGATTCCTTTGGCAGAATTAAAAAAGTTTGGATTGGGTTAAGTTTAGCGTGAAAATAATGATTATATTTTTAACTGTCTTGAATGTAAGATATGTAGGGATATTCAATTAGAAAAAATCAATAGGCAATTGGTGATATGATGTAGAAGATAGATATAGACATGCATATAGATGGGAGCTGGGTGCTGGATATGTAGAATTGAAGGTCATTGGTGTATAGATGATAGGTAATTCCATGAGATATGAAATAGAGAGTGAGAAAGAGAGAGAGAGAGAGAGAGAGAGAGAGACAGAGAGACACAGAGAGATAGAAATAGAGACACAGAGACAAAGCCAGAGACAGAAGAGGGGAGGAAGGAGGAAGGCGAGGGGGAAAGGGGGAGGAGAGAGACAAACAGACAGACACACACACAGAGATAGAGACAGAGACAGAGACAGAGAGAGAGATTGAGAGACAGAGAGAAGGAGAGAGAGGGGAGAGACAGAGAGAAGAAAGAGATAGAAATAGAGAGACAGAGACAAGGAGGAAGGAAGGGAGGGAGAAAAAGGGAGGAAGGGAGAGACAAATACAGACAGACAGAAACAGTCACACACATCTAAAGACATAGACACAGAGAATAAAAATAGAGGGAGAATATCAAGCTGAGGATAGTACCTTGTGGAAGTCCTAACACAGAGGTTATGATGTGGATGGTGAGTCAGCAAAGGAAACTGAGGAGTACTTAAATAGGTAGAAGATAAAACAGGAGAGAGTAAAGTCATGAAAACTCAGGGAAGAGAATATCCAGGAGAAAAGGGTGATCAGCATTGCTTTCTTGAGTTCCAGAGAAGCATTGATGCAATTTGCATGGAATGACCCATTTGTAGCAGAGAAACCCCATGTATAAAAAAATAAAAGTAAAGAAGGCAATGTCTTTGAATTTCAAATAGGAAGTCCCATGACTGGGCTCATGGAAGGTGGGAATGTATTCAAAACCTATTCTTAAATGAGTTAGGGTAAATATTTCAATTCATTCAGGAATGAGCTTTGGATACTCAATTAAACAGGATAAGTGATTAGGAAGAGCCCTTTAACCTGTGGAATGAGGCTGTGAGATTTCATGCTAAAAAAGAAAGAGTTAACTTTATTTATGGACATAATCAAAAAAAAAAAAAAATCTTATATTAAATTGTTGGAGATCTGGTACCCTCTGCTGGAAAAAAAGGGTAACTGCATGATAAACTCAGGCTAGTTCCCTCTATTGCTTGCTACTTCAGTTTTCTAGTACCACCCACCAACTAGTAGTAGTCTAGTAAAAATTGGTGGGTTTCCCCCCCTATATAACTATTTTATCCAGTATTCTATGGGTGAAATTCCTCCTCACAAATTCTTTAAGGTTTTGGTCTCAAATACATATCCGAATTGAAAGAGAAATAAAATACTGCAAGGTTGTCTATTATCTCTCCCCTATATTGTGATGCTTAACTTCTAGTATCTAGTCTAATCACAAACTCAGTTTTGAAGGATAAGGTTCCTGAATTTTCACTAATTCCTACCTGAGTTACTCTGAGATTAATTGGCAGAGTAAAAAGTTTAAAGAAACCCTTTTCATTATTTCTCTTTGTATTCTAGATCTGCTGTTTCTCCAAATGAATTTTGTTGTAATTTTATTGAGTTTTACAAAGCATGTGTTTATTCTTAATTTTAAATAGATAGTGCAATGAGCTGGCCAATAAATGACTGGGATTTAGTAGAAAAAGAGGTCATATCTTTGTCTAAATTAGTTAGTGTGTGTGTGTGTGTGTGTATGTATGTATGTATGCATGTTTGTATAATCCTAGCTTGAGTGGAGTTTTTTGAGATTGTACTATATTTATTATTATAGATATATTATAGATTATATATAATATATTGCATATATATACAGTAATATTGTATAGCATTTTACAAGTCCTTAAAACTGCCAGCTGCTTTTTATCAGACATGACTATGATTTTGTTGGTATAGGGAAATCTCAGTGTTTTAATACTGTCTACCATCATAGAAGAGTAATTACTCTGCAACTTATAGAATTAGAGAGGTGCTTTGATTTCCTCAGTTTTTAAATGAGTATAATAAGAGCATCTATTTCCTAAAGTTGTGATGACCAAAGGAGATAATATTTGAAATGGCCCTTAGTACAGATTCTGGGACATAATAGGAGCTTTATGTAAATGTTAGCTATTATTATTTTAATAATTCTTTGCCATGAATTCATCTACATGTAATTTAATAGTTTATAATATCCTGTTTCCTATTCTTACTTCCTAGAGCCAATAGCAGTCATTTATTCCTACATGCCTGTGTTGAGAAAAGCCTTAAAACATGGATATTAAATATTCATAGATTCTTCTGATAAATCCAGGGTTTAGTTAGTCTCATGAAATATATTTTTGATACTGGACACCAAGTACTAACCCCACTCCAGGGGTTAATTAAGAATTAGAAAGCTTTGTGTGTGTGTGTGTGTGTGTGTGTGTGTGTGTGTGTATGTGTGAATAAGGAGAACTATTTATTTATTTCATTTCCTCCAGAATGGAGGACAGAATATTCAGATGTGGTTTACAATGTTTCTACCACCGAAACATTTTTAACTTAAGTAAAAATTGGGATTAACCAACTTTCACAATGATACAATTTATACCATTTGCTATTTTTAAAATTTACAAGTATTTTTAATTTTACAAAGCATTTATAAGCTGTTTGAAGTAGTTTTGCAGCTATTATCTCATCTGATCTTTAAAACTACCCTATGAAGATAGTATGTTGGTGACATTCTGACAAATGAAGAAACTAATGCTAGACTAGATTAAGCTTAAAACTGGTTAAATAGAACTAGCACTATAACCTAAGTAGCATGACTTCCAAAGGTATGATTTTTCTGATAGTTTATGCTATTTGAATGTTGGGTTATTTACCCATTCCATGTAGACAATTGGTAAAGAACATTTACAGATTATATTTACAGTATTTGAGGCCTATCTATAAGTTCAATATATAGTAAACTATATAGGACTCTATGTAAACAGAGAAAACAAAACAAAAAAGATAATCAGCCATTTGTACTTCCTGGTAATATTTGGAGGTTTAATGTAGAAAAAATAAAAGAAAGAAGTAATTGCTCTCTTCTTTGCTTCCTTCCTTCCCTCTTCACCCCACCTCTACTTTTCAATTTTGGGTCAAATGACTACTTTTCCTAGACCACATCTACTCCCTCTCACAGGCAGAACTATTCTTAAGCTGTAAAGTTCATTCTACTAGGAGCCCTCCATGAGAAAAAAATGAGAAAGGGCAAAGCAACATAGATGTTTTAAAGTTTGAGTCCAGTATTTTCTACATGACATATTTTTCAAGTCAACAGACATTTATTAAATGCTTACAAAGAAAAAAGATGATGGGCCCTGCCATCAAAAAATTTTAGACAGACATCATTAACTTTCTATTGCACATTTTCTCCTAGATGTTGGGTAGGTATGTCAAGCTCAATATGACCCCATCTAAAGTTTTCAGAATCATCTTCCTTCAAACTCATTTTCCTATGGCTTTCTGAATTTCTGCTGAGTCCACCCTACTTCGTTTCTTCCAGTCACCAAATAAAGAAACCTCAGCATTATCCTTGATGCTTTTAAACCCTCCTTATCCATTACCCCACTATGTCTAATCATTTCCCAAGTCTTCTTGATTGTAACTCCACAACCTACTTCACATTTGCCCCCCTTTCTTCACTCACAAAGCCCAGGATAATTCAAGCTTTAATTACTTTTCAGATAGTCTTCTGGAAAACCTTCAAGTGGATTTTCTTGATTTGATTCTCTCTACTCTACAATTCATCTTCCAAATACCTGACAAAATAATCTCTCAAAATGTTGGATTGATCGCCTCTCACTCCTGCTCAAATTCTGAATGTCATTATCTCTGAGATCCGAAAGCCCTCTGGCTCTTCAAACAATTCATTAGCTGGTCTCTAGCTACCTTTCCAGGATTATTTCACATAACTCTTCTTCGTATATTTTACATCCAGCCTAACTGACTTATTGCTGTTCTTCTAATGACACTTACATTTCATAAAGATTAAAAATATTTTTAGTGTAGTTTATAGTTCTTTTTCCTTTTTTTTTTGAAACCATAGGATTCAAAGTTTCTTAGTCCATGACTAATTTTGAGTCTCAGCTTTGTGTCACTGACAAATCTGGTGGATGTGCCAACTATATCATTAAGTCTTTGACAAAAAATGACAGAATATTTAGAGCTGAAAACAGATCTCCTCTGGGAAGAACATTTCTGGAAGTTTGTAATCATCTTAATTTTTACTAGGTGTTTAGATGTATAATTATTTCATTCCTAATTGGCACTATACTAAGCTAAATTCTTTCCAAATGAGTTTACAATTTGATAGACAAAAGGACACAAATTCACATCTTTGAAGGGTTATGCACGTATTAAAGTGAAATGTGATTCTGGATACAATCCAAGAGTCTGGAGTCTTTGTAACACTAGGTAGTCTGTTCTTTTTATTAAGTTTCAATGAAGTAAGGCTTGGAGAGATTTGTGGGAAACAAGTAGGTGAGAGGAGGCCAAGCACTAAGCAAACAAAAAAGGCATAAAGCAACTCAGAGGAAGTAGTGTAGTAAAACTGAAAATGTTGAAGTTCCTTCATAGTAAGAAACATTTTAGGGAAGATCTACCTGGTACAAATGAAGCAAGTTTTTTTTTTTTAAATTTTTTTTATGGGAAGCTCTCTGAGTTTATGAATTTTAAGTCTTAAATCACTTTTATTCAATGAGCAAGGCAAACATTAGAATAAGGATGTGGAATAACCTATAGGTTGTTAATGAATGCTACTGAAGTAAAAACAAGACAGCAAGAGCCATGTTTCCTTTGCAGTTATTTAATCTTTGTGTGCTTGTATCTCTAATTGCCCAGAGCCATTTATATCATTGTGGGAAATTTGTAAATCATTGGAAATTTCTAGTAATTACACTGAGTATCTAATGCTCACCCCAGTCCCTGATTTGATTGGTTGACTTGTTCACTTAGAAGGACTGAAATATCCTTTTTTTTTTTCTTCTACCCTTCTCTCCTCTCTTCTACAAGTATCCAACCAGGGTAATTATGCTTTGTTCCTTTGCTTGAACAGAGAGAAAGTCCAGATTCAGATGACCAGGAATGTATACTTTGCTAGGAGTTTAGTGATATTAACATCTGGGGAATCTTTATAACTGTGACATTTGGGTAATTAGTTGCAGTCAGTTTTAAGTTCTGAAAGAGAATGAGTAGGAATATTAATGAATTTAAAAATTTTGTTACATATATAATATATAAGATATGTTGTATATACAGTTATTCATGACATTGTGTAAAAATTATTTCAAAAAATCAAAACTGATTTTAAAGAAGTGTTTATATTAGTAATTAATATGAATTAAAAACAGCAATAATTGTAAAAGTAGAGTTGATTGATTTATTAAAGTTCCCCCACTTCATTTAAAATAATGATAAAATGCTCAGAAATTTTTTTCCAGTAAGAACAAGTCTCCCTTGATTACTGACTTTTAATAAACTGGGGAAAAGTATCTGTTACTGAAGTGATGCTGCATAGGGAAAGCATTTGGATAGGCTGAGGCAATTTAGTCAGACTTTAGAGCTTGTTTTTAAAATGTCAAGTGAGTTGAGAATTAGAGACATTCTAGAGATTACAGTTTTCATGGCTTTTCTGTAAAACCCATGATGAATGAGCTCAGAAGAACTGCTTTGGCCAGAGGAGGATTTTGTAACATAGGTCTTGAGGGTTTTGGACTTCTCATCTTCATATTCGTATGTTAGCAGCATTGCCAGATCCACTGATAGAAGTGTCTACATTGGAAACCACAGATAGGTTGGAATAGATTCATGGCAAAAAAATTACTTTATGCAAAACGGAAAATTCTTGAGTACTCCATAAAGTAGGGGGAAAAGAACTTTCATTAACAAGAAGCTGGAAGTTACCCATTTGCTACATATTCTCTCTAATCTTAAACTAATTTCTCCAAGGACTTTGTATATACTTAAGGGAGAATATATTCCAGGTGTTTTGAAGGAGTATTTGGTAACAGATATTATTTTACATCACCACTTTATATTTTAAAGTCTACTCTAAGTTGGTTGACTAATTTGATTTAACTGATAGTTATTGAGTCAATTGAGGGCTTGAGTTGATTGTGGTAAATGTCATCTCCAAATGCTTCAGGGATTTCTCTAGAATCCTCAGGAGGTCTACCCATGAGGGAGCTAACTCGTCAGAGTGACTTCAATTTGAGATAGACTTGGAGCATTGTTAGATAAACAATATTTATTGAATTGCTTTTATGTAAAAGAAATTATGCTAGACTGTTTTACCATATAAAACTGCCCTTATTCTCAAATAACTGATATTCTACTTGAGAACACCTATACATTCCTTCAAAGTGAGCTATATGAACAGCTATACCAAAAGTCTGGTATGCATTCTTGGGCCAGTCACTTAACATGTTTTGATCCTTAGCTTTCTTATATTAGTGTCAGTATGACATAATGTATAGAAAGTCAGATTTTGAGTCACAAGGACCTAAGGATAAGTTCTACCTCTTACATAACTAATATGTATTAGGTTGACCCCACGAAGTAGTTTTGCCATTAAATACCATCTCCATGTATCTCTCCCAATCCCCAACAACTACTTAAAATAGTGCTTTGTTTGTGTTGCTCCTTCATCTTTCACCCATCACTTTATCTCAAATTTAGAGTGCCACTGTGTAATCAAACCCCATATCTCACCTTTCCTAAAAGGCTATCTACCACTGACATATCATCTGGATTTCTAATGTTGATATTAAATACCATTTGTTGTTGTATCTTTGTTTCTTGTGTATGTCATGATTCATTTATTTAGATTTAGTCTTCTCATTGGTATTATAAGGACTTAGAAAGCAAGAGTCATGATAATATGGAAAAAGTAGTGAATTTTGAAGTTGGAGACCAAGACTGAAATCTAGATCTGCTATCTCTGTGATTTTGGGCAAATCTTTCTGGCTTTAGTTTTCTAATTAATTAGGTAAGGGCATTGGAATGTTTGGCCTCTAAGTAACTTCCAGAATTACATCTATAATTCTACATTCTGAGTGATATCCAACCAATAACTGGCGCCACAGAACAAGAATTTAGAAGTAAGATTCAAATGGATATCTAGATTTAAGAGTTGCTTGGGTGTAGAAATGATAATTAAACCCAGGGGAATGGATGTAGGAGAAAGAAGAAAAGTGGATCTAGAACAAAGCCTTTAGATAGAAGAGGGATCTGTGTTAATTTAGTTTGAGACAATGTTGGAACCACAGATTATTCAAAGAGGAGTTGACAAACATCAATTTTGGACAATAGACTAGAGATGCCAATTATATCAAAGACAATGTCTAACATATGTGTAATTAGGATAATTGCTTCAAGCCACTGAGAACAGGAAGAATGGGTCAAAAATCATTAGAATACTGGAACATAAAAAATTAAAAACAAATAAAGAAACAAATGCAAGATGCAAAGAAGTCCAAAGAGATAATTCTTGGATAGGCCAGAGAAAGGAGCCATTGCTTAATCTAAACAGATAGAAGACAATGATTTGGAAATAATTTCCAAATTTCATTTAGAGGTGGGACATCATAGAAATGAGAAGGAAGAAGAGGAGAAGGAGGAGGAAGAGACTTTAAGCCAAGACTTCCATCATAGAGATAATCCTCACTAAGACTTAGATTTAGAGATAGAAGAAATCTTAAGAGTTCTTCAAGATTTATTTAATAAATGAGAAAACCAAGGCAAAGAAATAATAAATGATTTTTTAGGGTTACATAGCTAGTAAGTGTCTGTAATAGAATGAGTTTGTCAAAAATAGTCCATTGGTTAAAAAAAAAAATGTAATCACTTAGAAGACTGTTCTGTTTGGCCCTAGAGAAAATAATTAGAAATAACATGGAATTGGCAAAGAAAAAAATTTACCTTTTATGTAAGGAAATTTGTTAGTGAGTAATTTTTTAGTCATCTCCAACTTTTTGTGTCCCTGTTTTGGATTTTCTTGGTGAAGATACTGAAGTGGTTTATCATTTCCTTCTCCAGCTCATTTTACAGATGAGGAACTGAAGCAAATAGGGTTAAATGACAACTGGTACGCATCAAAGGTTCATTTCCCTTAATCCTGCCTTTCATGGTTCCCTGTCACAAGTAATAAGGGTGGAATGATGCAGTGACAATAGCAAAAGATTTGGAATCAGAGATCATGGGTTTGAATATTTGTTTTGATGTTTTGTAATTGAGTACTATCTATATCTCTTTGAAATATTTTTTCTTTTTCCTTGTGATGACCACGTTTATATTAAAATTATATTATATTATATTAAATTATATTAAAATCAGCTGGAGTCAGAATAAGGGAAAATCCTTGAGCTTTATTCTTTGAGGAGGTGAAGGGGAAATGGCAATATGAAGTGAGAGCAGTCCTGACACAACTGTGTCAGGCCAGCAGTGCCTCTACCTCTCTCACTCCTCCCACCAAATCGTCTCCATGTCATTTCCTATACAACACATCAAAACTTGCACAGAGAGTGGGCAGGACCATTCTTTCTCCAAGCACATATTCATAAAGTATTGCCCAATTGCTATTTAGACTCACGTACTTGGGACCTCTGTGCATCAACTGGAGCTTCAGCCCATTATATTTCCTTATTCTTTATCATCTACAAATACCTAGATATTCTTTGAAATAGCTGAAAGACATAGAGGTAAGAAACCTGGGGAAGTGAGAGTCAAGCTAAATTATGAAGAATCTAGCCTGTGAAGGAGAGAAGGTGCAGTTACAAAGCAGAATGCATCATTCCTACTATTCAGCCAGACAAGCAACAAATATTTATTATTTACTATATACCAGGTACTGAACTCAGCTTTGGGGTTACAAAGGCAAAAATATGTTCCTTGTTTTGTAGAGACTAACATTTTAATTGGGAAGATACCATGGAAATAGTTGTGTGTATACAAGACAAATATAAGGTAATCTCAAAGGGAAAGGACTAAGGGCATAGTGGGACCAGGAAAGACCACCTACTACTGGAGATTGAATTTGAGCTTACTCTTTTTTTTTTTTTTTGTAGGCAGCCATAATGGAAGTATTTTATTGGATTGTCATAATGAATTTTTTATGTGAATGATATGTTTTTATTTATTTATTTTTTATTATAGCTTTTTATTTACAAGCTATATGCATGGGTAATTTTTCAGCATTGACCCTTGCAAAGCCTTCTGTTCCAACTTCTCTACTTCTTCCCCACCCCTTCCCCTAAATGGCAGGTAGATCAATACATGTTAAATATGTTAAGGTATATATTAAGTACAATATATGTATGCATATTTATACAGTTATTTTGCTGCACAAGAAAAATCAGACTTAGAAATAAGGTAAAAATAACCTGAGAAAGAAATCAAAAATGCAAGTGGACAAAAACAGAGGGAATGGAAATGCTATGTTGTGGTTCACACTGAATTTGAGCTTAGGCTTAAAGGAAGTAAAGGAAAGTAGGAATCAGGAGAAAAGAGGGAGAATATTGTAGGGATGAGGGAATAGCTAGTCCAAATGTACAAACTGTGTAGCTAGTTTCTCTTTTGAAAAATAGTGGAGTTATGTAGTTGTATCATAGACTTTGAAGTATATAAGTATATTTGAGGAATAAAAAAATATAAATCCTGGAAAGGTAGAGAGGGATAAGATTGTAAAGGGCTTAAATGATTTATATTTGACCATGTAAGTAATAGGAGACCACTGAATTTATTGAGCAGGAGGGTGACATGGTCAGACCCATGCTTTAGAAAAATCACATTGGTACCTGAATAAAAGATGGAATGGAGTTGGGAGAAACTTGAGTCAGGAAAACCAAATTGGTGGTATGGCGAGAGAGGGGTTGCTGAAGTACTTTAATTAGATTGACAAGAAGTGAGCTGGTGAAAAAGAGGGACCATGACAACTGTGTTTTTAGCAACGGCAGGAAGAGTGGGGAGAATAAAAGAATCTTAGCTCTTGAGGAAGGGAGCAGAAGGAGAAATAAGGAAAAGAGAATGCCAAAAAGAGAAAGAGGAGGGAAAAATGGTAATAACAATAAAGAGGAAAAAGACAGAAGAAAGGATAAACCCTATAAATGAACTACAGTTTTTGAACTAATAAAATTTCTTATGTCTATGTTCTTTTTATGAAGTGCCAATTAGAAGAAATTGTATAGATTTTGATGAGTTAAGTAACAAAACAATTGCTAGTAGAAGAAAAACACTTTTAGCTTCTATTTAAAAGACAAAGGGAAGGTACCAAAGAGATGGATTAGGGGAGAAAAATAAATAATGGAAGAGTGAAATACACACACACACACACACACACACACACACACACACACACACACACACACACACCAAAAAGCAACAAATAAAAAACCATGGGCAGAATGCTGAAGTGGAAGTTTGTTCAGTTACAGGCTAGTGCTGCTTCCTAGTGGTGATAATGCAATATTCAATGACAAATCTGGATTGTTAGGGAAATAATCAGTGTAAATACTTTTACACATGGGTATTATTGGGGAATATAAAAATTTCGCTTTTTCTCCACTTTCATAATTAGATGTTAATGAAAATTTCCTATTTCCTCTTTCTTCATTTGTGTTATGAAATGTTAAGAGATAGAAAATGTCCTTGGAGATTGAATAGATCCACTGTCTTATCTTATTTATTTTTTTAAATTAAAAATTAGAATTTAAATTTATTTAAACATTTTATTTTTTACTATGAATTGAATCATGATCAAACATTTCAATAAACAAAGAGGACTGTGGATGAAACTTCAAACTTTTGTTACATTAATTTTATTTTTAAAAACTCACACATACATATAAATTTAACAAAGCCACAGAATTGCCTTTATCTGCATCCTCTTCTATCTTGTCTTCTGTGGATTGTCTAGTATTTTACATGAAATTAGTGGTTTTTTAAAACAAGGAATTACAAATATATAAAATTAAGCTATTTATTATATTAGAGGCATTCTAGTTTACAGAAAAATATGGGCATGATCTCATTTAACAGAAAATATTTTGGGTTTTGGAAATTTATCTCAATAACTCACATAACTATTAGGCAAAGAAGAGTTGGACAGGGCTTATAAACTTAGTTCATAAGAGGGAAAGAGATACTTATATAGACATAAAACCAGTTTGTTAGATACTTTTGTGTTTTACAGGTTATGAAATTGATGTCTGCAAAGAATAAGGAAATGGAAAAACCACTTAAAAAAATCTTTACTTAAAAAACCCAAAAGGGGTCATGAAAAGTTGGACATGACTGAAATAACTAAGCAACAACAACAGCCAGTTAAATGACTTATCTTAAGTGATCCAGTTAATGAATAGCATAATGAATAGTTAGAATTGCAACACAGATTTTTCTTTCTTTCTTTCTTTCTTTTTTCTTTCTTTCTTTCTTTCTTTCTTTCTTTCTTTCTTTCTTTCTTTCTTTTTCTTTCTTTCTTTCTTTCTTCTTTCTTTCTTTCTTTCTTCTTTCTTTCTTTCTTTCTTTCTTTCTTTCTTTCTTTCTTTCTTTCTTTCTTTCTTTCTTTCTTTCTTTCTTTCTTTCTTTCTTTCTTTCTTCTTTCTTTCTTTCTTTCTTTCTTTCTTTCCAATTAGGGTTAAGCTAGGAAGTGTTAAGTGTCTAAAGTCAAATTTGAATTCAGGTCCTCCTGACATCAGGGCTGATACTCTATTCACCATGCCATCTAGAAGCACCTACTTTGTTTTCTTTTGCATCCTAGGTTGAAAAATTTCAGCATCGGTTGCCTACTGTTTTAAAATTTCTCATGTGTTACTGGGATTTCAGAAATATTTCTACTACTGTTCTTAATTTAAATGATTTGTTATAAGATGTAAGAGTAGAAGAATCTTGGAGATCATCAGTAGACTAAACACATGTTGTAGCTGTAACTGAGCCAGCAATATTTGGGTTCAAATCTCCTTTCAAACATTTATTAGCTATGTGAACCTAGACAAGTCAGCTAACTTCTCTTTGTCTCAGTTGCCTCAGTTAAAAAAAAAAGTAATAATTGCAACCCTTTCATCACAGAGCTGCTTTGAGAATGAAAGTAGATAATTTATGGGTGGATTCTCATTCCCACTGATCCTTAGAATCCTCAGAGACTGGTCAGCTACAACTTCCTCTCTGGGTTCTAGAGCTTATCCCAAAGCCCTGAGATAATTCTTTAATGCCATTACCTTCACCTCCTCCAACAGTATACTCCTCTTTAAGATTATCAATTGATAATCAGTTTGATCAGCCTGCCTTAGGCAGTTTTAGGAAAAGGAAATATATAAAGTAGTATAATAACAGTTGGTACCCCTCCTCACTTTCCCAAATGTCTGCTACACTCTTTCATGGATGTATAGAGACTTCAGAGGCTTAAACATAGAGAACACATTAGCAAAGAACATAACTTATAGTTCCTAGTTGTTTGAAATATTTTTTCCATTCATATGATACTAAAGAAGCTCTTTTTAAACATGGTGAAATCATGACTATTTGTACTTGGATTCTATTGATGACACTGTTTTTAACTTATCTGGGAACATTGCTCAGAAGACAGAAAGTTCAAAAAATTTTCAGACTTTGAGATTCTAAGGTTTTCCTATGGTTAAAGGTGTATAGGAGGAAAGATCATGAGAAAGCCTGGTCAAATCTAAAGCTAATTCCTGGATAATTCCTTCTCAAAGATATGTTAGAAAACCACACTTGTTCCAAATTGGGGAATTCTTCTATTTCAGTCAACCTGATGCTTTTTATGCCAGGCCTAGATGGCCTAATGAAACTTTCCAGCCAATTTGAACAGGCCTCTTGTCTGACATTATTTTCACTTCAATAGCTAGTTTTCCAAAGACCTTTTTGCACTTCATCCAAAACCTAAGAAAGAGTGATTGATTCACATTTTCACCTAGTTAAGATATGTGGGCTAAAATGGGATGAGTACCTTACAGATTTAAGGCCTTTTATCAACCATAAACCACTGAATAAATGGGAATTATTAATACTTGTTCCTTAGTTGCAAGGACTGTTACTTGAATTGAACCTAGTCCAAATCCTTCATTTACAGATGGAGAGCCTGAAGCTGAGAGCTTTAATTCTGCATATATATAGAGGCCAGAGATTTTAGCAACCTCATCTAGTGGAATGAAATAAATCAGTTTTATTAAATAATGTGTACTACATGTCCATGACATCAGTGAAACAAAAACCATATTTTGTATTAGAATCTTGACTCACAAAGATAATTGTTTTTACTAAGATTTTTTTAAAGATAACATGTTAGCTAAGAGAATATTGTCCAGTCTTTTCTTTATGAGATGAGCCTCTTCACTCCTCTCTCTTAAAAAAAAAAAAAAAAAAAAAGATTTGAGATCCTATGACATACCTCCTAGATTAAATTTTGGAAATGTCTCAAACTTTGTTATGGTAGTGAAAGTCTATGACCCCAGCCTCTAAGATAACAAAGAGTGAGGTTGACTCCATTTCCATTATGGTATCAATATTTCAAGGAAGTACATCCTCAAAACAGTGTCTTCAAATTCAGATATTACTGAAGTAAGCCAAAACAAAATTATGTTAGTTACAGGATAAGAATTGTGGTCCTCCTTGAAATCTGAGAAGCATTTGGGGGAAGAACAATAGAGGGGATGAATATACAGAATGGTGGAGGCCTTAGGAAGCAGGCTAGTTTGGCTTTGAAAATTATTCTCCAGAAGGCATAGTCTTAGTATTTTTATCTCATAGATAGTAAGTGGCAGATCTGGGTTTCAAATCCACATTTTTTGCTTTACAAATGCAGTGCATTTTCCATTTAACATGCTTACAAACCCCAGGATCTGGACATAAACATTTTTGTTACCTTGGGAGAAAGAAGAATGTCTTCCCCTCATCATTCTTTTGTGAGTCTTTCCTAGGTCTTAATTTAGAAAGGTTAAAGTCACCAATTGCATCGTGGACCATTACCAAGATACCAAAGGTATCTTGACCTTTGTCTTTCTACTAGCGTTTGATAGCTCTGGAATGAGAGAGAGAGGCTGTTGACATTACTTGTTTTTGCCCCACTCACATCTCACTTCATGAACAAGTCAAAACATTACCCTTGTGACTATTACTACCACCACCACCATCACCACTACCACCACTACCACCACTACCACCACCATCACTACCACCACCACCACCACCACCACCACTACTACTACTACTACTACCACTGTTACTACTACTACTACTACTACCACTGTTACTACTACTACTACTACTACTACTACTTTTGTAGGTAACCAAAAGGCTGATAAAAATACAGTGTTAACTATTGATAAGGAAAGTTCCTAGTACCTTGCCGCAGCAATCTTTATGTGTTGAAGAAAACCTCAAGTTATATTTTTAAAAAATACATAGCCATATGTCAAGAGACACCCATATGCATGAGACAACCCATATGAATTACCTTATTTCAGGGGGGAAAACATTGGCTCATTTTTCTTTTAAATTTTCTACTGTAACTCCACTTATTCATATTTTGGCATTATAATTTTTTACTTTATTCAATTATTTTGTTATTATCACATCATCTTCCATGTGCTCTCTTTCCCTCACCTTAGATCATGCTGTTGGCATATAGGTTGGTAGAAGGATATTGTAATCATTTATGCATGACTTTATGACCTATGAGATAAAAAGCTTCTCATTTTTTAGAAAAATAGGGTCAACTAGGTAGTGTAGTGGATAGATATCTCTAAGAATATATACATGGCGTTAGAGTCAATTCTCTTCCTGTTGTGAAAACTTGAAGAAAAGAAATACTATTGAAGTTTATCACCACATTTGCAATGGAGAATTAGCCCTAAACCCCTGTAAAGTCAATACTACATCGGTTAGTGAGGAAACCGTTCATGCCAGACATATACTGGACTGTGTCCAAGTCATGGAGAAGAAAAGAAGATGCTATCTCCTTGATTAAATGTACCCAACAATGGGGCTTGCAGGATGCTTGGGTAATTTACAATTATACATGAGATCACCATTATTGACATGATCTTGCATCTCATAGTCTGTGCAATAAACCCTGGCATAGTTTCTCTCAACACCCAAATCAAAGGAACACAGATCAAGACCCAAAAGAGACCTCAGAGGCCATCTAACTTGAACCTATTATTTTACAGATATGAAAGCTAGAGGTAGGGAAGTTGAAGCCAGATTCTCTGACTCCACTTGTACAGTTATTTTCTCACTGGACTGTGCTTCCTCCTAATATACAAGGGCATCTCTGTCTGAAATATTTATGTATAGCATAATGTCAAAATATAAGTGCAAATTCAATACCATAACTCATAGATGGTACTAGATGACCCAGTGGATAGAGCACCAGGACTGAAGTGAGGAAGACCTGAATTCAAATCTAATCTCAGAAAGTTACTTGCTGCTTGTCTTATCTTTTAATCCCATTTGCCTTAGTTTTTTCATCTATACAGTGGTTCTCAAACTTTTGTTTTCAGTATCTTCATGTTGTTAAAAAATTATTGATCTGTTCAAAGAGTTTTTGTTCACATGGGTTATATTTATATTTACTATATTAGAAATAAAAAATGATTTTGAATTTGTAGACCCTCTGAAAGGATTTCAGAGACCCCAACAATCCTTTGGACTACACTTTGAGGACCACTGAAATGGACCACTAAAATGAATTGGAAAAGGATTTGGCAAATTATTCCAATAACAAAACAAAACAAAACAAAACAAAGCAAAACAAATGGTTTCACTAAGGGATGGATAAAAACTGAAAGAGCTGAATAAAAAATAGATTAATATAGCAACATGAATCAGAGTCAAAACACCTAGATTTGAGTTTGTGGTCCAGCTGTGTGATCTTATTGGTTATATCACTTAATCTGTCTAGTTCTCAGTTTGTTCTGATTAATTCCAGAGGACAAACCTAGAAGTAAATAGGTAAAAATTGCTGTAAAATATAATTTAACTGGTGTCAAGAAAAACTTCCCTTAAAGTGGAATATAATGACCTGCTTTGGAGATCATGGATTCCAAAGACAGAAAATAGAAGCCAGAGGACCACTTGTCAGGGACCTCATAGAGAGATTTCCTCCTTAGATATCAGTTGGTCTAGATGTCCTCATTGACTGCCACAATAACCTTCCAACTGGAATCATAGTATCTAGCTTCTTCCCTCTCCAATATCCATTCACCATACTTTTAAAATGTTATTCTTAAAGTACAAATTTAACCATGACATTGCCTTGTTTAAGAAGCTTCAAAGGTAGGGTCTTCGTGGTCTCCCAGACAAAACAATTGCCTTGTTGCATGTTCATGACTGGAATGTTCTCTCTGCGAGTCCCTATCTGTTACCAGAAATTGTTAAGGGACAGGTCAATTCTCTGAGAGCTTCCACAGCTGTGAATCATTAACATCTGGAGGGGTTGCAGGGCAGCCTTTGCTGACACAGGTGTTGTGGACTGGGAATGAAATAAAATGGAGGCAGAGGGAAGAGGAAAGAGGTCACACAATACAACGGCCTCTCAGTCGGAGAAATCAGAGAACAGCCACTGCCTCTCAGTCTCTTTGTATCATCCTCTCACAAGAGGAGATCCATTCTGCAGGTCTGGGTTGGATCTCCAGCAGCCACTATCAGTTGGCTTCCATCTATTCCAACAGCTCCTGTGTATTCCCATACCTATCCTTCAATCACACTTAGTGCTCTCTTCCTGTAGGCCTTTTTTGATTTCCCCAGTTCTTAGTGATACCCTTTCACTCCCACCTCATCAATTTGTATTTATTTTGCATATATCTTATGTTTACTTAACTGTGAATAGTTCTCTCATTGGTATGTAAGCTCCTTGAGTTTATATTCTAGATTACTTATTTTTTAAAAACTGAGCACTTAGAACAGAGAAGGTGATAAATGCTTATTGAATGAGAAACTTTCCACTTAGGAAATTCTGTGAAAAAGGAACACTTACCCTAATTACTTCACAAGTGTGCTATTCCACAAATGTTTCACAAATGGCATGAGAAATCCATTGTAAGAGTCAGGAATAAAATTAATATAAATTATTGTTCATACACACATGTATATATATACACACATACACATATATGCATATATATATATATATATATACATATATATATATACACACATACACATATACCTGTCTATATTTATAGAAAGATATAGATAGAAACAACTTTTTAAGAGGGGGGAACGCATCTAGATGATGCAGCGAATAGAGCACAGATCTAGAATCAGGAAGACATTTTCCTTAGTTCAAATCTGGACTCCAACATTTACTGTGTGATCCTAGGCAAGTCATTTTAAACTTTGTTTTCTTCATTTCTTTTATAAAAGGAACTAAAGAATAAATGGTGAACCATTCCAGTATCTTGATTAAGAAAACCCTGAATGGGGTAACAAAGAATTGGGAACAACTGAAAAAAACAACAACAAACTATATTATCCTCATCATTAAGACCAAAAAATTCATCACTCCATTTAATGCATATCAAGATACTTATTACATGTTTTAACAGCAGTTAATTTTTTTTAGAAAAATAGGGGCAACTAGGTAGTGTAGTGGATAGAGCACCAGCCCTGAAGCCAGGAGGACCTGAGTTCAAATATGGTTTCAGACATTTAGTATTTCCTAGCTCTGTGACCCTGGGCAAGTCACTTAACCCCAATTGCCTCAGCAAAAACAAATAAATAAATAATCAAAGACAAGAAAAATATTAATAGATTAAAATAGATTTTAAAAAACTTTTAAAAATTGAAAAATCAATATTCATTTGTGTAGTACATAGACTTAGGCAAGTCAGTTAACCTCTCTGGGTCTCCATTTTATCATGTATAAAATCAGTGTTGGACTAGGTAGTCTTTTCTAGCTCTAAATCTATCATTCTATGAATTCAGTCTCAAGATTTTCAAATCAATTTATGCTTCAAAGCATGAAATTTATCAAACTAAGTTTTCTTTTTAGATCAGAGAGAATTCTAGTGAAGCCTAGATTCTGTCTCTGAACTTGTAACTGTGGATGATTCTTTGGGCATTGCATTTGGCCACATATTCTTATGGTGCTTTATAGACTTGGTATTCCTATGGTCTTATGACCTTTCTCCTAATTGTTGCTGAAGAATGAACCCCAATGTATTTCTTCCTGGGTAAATATCTCCCAATCCTATTTTCAAATGCTAACTCTGGCCTCCTTAATTGGGAAACTCATTTGTAAAGTAAGGAAATTTAATCCGTATGCATTGGATTCTATATATTTAACTAATCAAAATGTTGTTTTGTTAGAGCTTTTTGAAGTCCAAGAAGCCTTTGGAATAATTTTTATGAGACTTTTTAAGCCTTTCTTCTCAGAGACAGGAAGTTACATTTTGCCAAGAATAAATGAATTCAAATAGCAAAGGGATTGGACTTGATTTGAAATGCCAAACCCACAACATTTTGAGTGGGTTCCTAACTGGGCCAAATGCATTTTCCCAATCCTGAAAGTCAGGGCAGTTTATTTAAGTGAAGGTAACTGTAGCTGCTGCCTTGCATGTTGTTATTTACAAATAGTTATTTGAGTGTGCCTGGTGCTTCTAATACAAAACTGTTTCCTTCCTTTTTAAAGAGACGTAGCCTGGCATAATGCATAGAAAATGAGCCTAGGAGTCAAAGGCTGCATACAAGTCCTTCCTCTGCAACACCCTGGGTGTGCCATTTTACTTATTAATGTTCTGGTTTCAGAAAAAGTACTGACACGCTTTGATAGAAAGAGTTACTTTAATCAGAAATTCCCCATTATGAAGTTCTTAGTCTCTACCTTTATCTCTTCTTTTTGAAGCCAATCTAAAGTTAAGAGCAAGGAAGGGAGAGGCTGTTGATTTTGTCATCCTTTGGTTATGGCTGGTTAATGTTATATGAAAAAAAAAATTGAATTTAACTTCCACTTATTCACTTCATTGGATGTTCTTGTTATCTTCCGTCACATTAATTTAAAATGATTTAATGAGTTTATTCTGACCACATTCTGAAACATTTTCTCTGAGCATTTCCTGAAAGGGAAATTATTATAAACAGAATAATGAAAGCTGAAGCCACAGAAAATCCACAGTGACTGCACACTTAGCGTCATACTATGGCTCATGTTTCCAAATGATCATCTCCTGGAAAAGGAGTGTAATATAAAATTAATAGCAAATTTATTTTATAATGATCTCTTGTAAGGGGGAAAACATTGGCATTATGGTCAATTCAATAATACACACTTTTTCCCATCCCCATATTCTTCTATTCCCTTTCTTGTTCACCCAAATGTTTCCTCCCATTTTCCCTTTCATTGTTATGTTTTGCCCATTTCTTCCTTAGCCCTGGCATCCTTATGATTGCATTCTTATTATTCTTTTTTCTACTTGCCATATTTTTTCTACTACCACCATGATACTTTTCTGCAGTTCTCATCCATCCCAAGATTTTCCATCATCATTGCCCTTTGTCTCCCTTGTTTTCCACAGTATAATTTAGCATGCCTACCACTCCACTGCATTAATATTTAAATTCCCATGTGGTAAGAAATAACGATATTTAGTTTCAATAGTTAGACACTGTTGGTTGGCCAAGATTCCCTTGGGATGGGAGAGAGCCGCAAAAGATAAAATGAATGTACAAAACTTTAGAACAATTTCCTTTGTTCATTTTATTGCTGAAACATTTAAAAAAGCTTGTAGTAGTAACCCTTAAAAGAAATAAGCATACTATTAGTCTTCCAAAGAATTGTAGATAATTTAAGAAACTATACAAAGAATAAAAGAATGTTCTGGTGAATTCTTACAATGACTCATTCAGGCTTTTATATAATTGTTTGGTTTGTTAAGCTTCAGAAAGACTCAGTATCCAAGTATTAAGAGAGCTCATTCTGACATATTAAGAGGTGAATTAAATACCCATAGACCAGCAGTTCTCAAAGTATAGTTTGGGAATCCTTGGGGTTCTCCAAGTCTGTTTCAGGAAGTCTGTGAAGTCAAAACTATTTTTGTAATAACACTACTATGTTTAATTTCTAAAACAGTAAACATAAATAGATATAACCCAAATTTTAAAAAAAAGCAACTTGGGGTCCTTAATCATTTTTAATAATCTAAGGGAGTCCTGAAACCAAAAAGTTTGAGAACTTCTGCGCCTAGTCTAGATCATCTGACACCTTGGTAGGGATGGGGAGGAAGAAAGGAAAGGAAAAAGGGAAAAAATGTTTAAAATTTTAAGTATTAATGTTTCTGGGCTCTATTAAAGTACTTAATTCATCAATTTCGATTTTAGTTCTTCTCAATCTACATAAGTCACCTGGATTTTTTTTTTTTTTTTAACTTCAGTTACAGATTATCTTTCTTTGTTCTCATTGGTTCAGAGTTTCTTCTCAAGCTTGTCAGAATGTTTATTTTACCCTTGATGTCTTTGGAAAGTTTATGAAGTATGCCCTTATTTGTAAGTTTGCCAGTCCTCTTGCCTTTGGAGTCAAGTTTATTGAATCCACTTGGGAAGTTTAATGATGCCTCTGGTAGAAATAAAAATCAGAACCCCAGATGCACATGATTATATATTTGGGCATAATGCAAAAATAAATTGAGTGATTAGACTTAGATGCATGCCATTTGGGGTAAAGTTTAGCAACAAGCAATATGGAAAGGCTTAGACACTTCAATAGCTTGATGTAGACATTAAATGATGTTTTATCATAGCTTTAGGAGGATAGGCTCAATGATTTCCTAATCAAGGTCATCTTAGAAGTTAAGTCCATTCTCATTTTACAGGTGAAGAAACTGAGGTCCAGAAAAAGATATATAAAATGCCTTTTATTAAAAAAATTATTCATATTTTTGTTTGATAGTACTTTTTTGTCAAAATTATGATTAATTGATTGCAATTATTGGTAGCACTTTCATTTCTGAATATATCCATCATCTATCTCCTATGCTAGGTGCTATTCTTCAGAATGGAAAATGAAAAGAGGGGGATAAAAAATAATTCAGCAAAATTTAATAATACATCATCTCAGTCTGACTGTGCATATGATCTTCCTTTCCTGTTGTCCTTCATTTCTGTAAAGAAGAGATGGATTGCATTTTCTCATCCTTTATCTGGGGCTGTTTAGTTATTATAATTACATAGTGTTCAGTTTGAGGTTTTTGTTATTCTTTCCATTTGCATTGTGCTAATCATTGTATAAATGGCTTATCTTAGTCTTCCTTCTTTTTTCCACATTAGTTCACAAGTAGAAGTGATTTAAAATTTAAATCAGTGGTTTGTTAGTAAACATATAACAATTGGCACTCCCAGTAGAAAAATTATATACGACACATTTTAAAGTTTAATCTGCATTATTAACATGTTCTATTTCACTTTTTAAATTCTGGAAGCTAAGAAAAAACAAAAAATTAACCCTGATTTTAGTATTTTAAATTTCTGAGGTGTTACCTGCTCTCGAGCTCTTAGGAGCTGACTCCATTAAAGTTTTAAATTGCATTGTTTGAATGGTGATTGAAGCATTATAATATGGCATGAACTTTTTTAATTCAATGAAAAACATTTATTATAATACACGTAATATATAAGATAACATGTTATATATTACATAATATAATATACACATGTATATGTATTTATGTATATATGCATATACATACACATACTCATACATATATTTATTTGTATATTCATGTTCTTGACATAAACATTGATCAATAACAGACATTGTTAATCCATCAATGGGAAATGAGTAATAGTATTTGCAACAGGTGTGACAGCTCAAAGACATAGTTAAAGGTGCAGTGTGGTGATTGGATAATCTTTATAGTTAACACTTCATCCTTTCTTGAAAAAAATGAATATTGTATTCTTTAAATTTTATTTAGTAATTTAAGCTTAGGCGAGTTTAAATTTAAGTTATTTAGTGATTTAATGGGGTGAAGGAATTAGGAAAAAGTGCTCTGTGGCATTGTTCTTAAGTGGAACAAACATTGGCTGTGAAGTCAAAAGACCTGGTTTCCAGCAAAGCTCTGTGTCTTTGGGTGAGGCATCAAGCTTTAACTTTGTCACCTGAAAAGTGTGGATACCATTGGCACAAACCACCTATTAGGGGGCACTGTAAATAAAGTAATTTGTACATTTTAAAGTACTAAGATAACGTGAATCATAATTTATAACATAAATGTGGCAAAAACAAGTTTTTTTTTTTTCACCTTTTGTATGTTCTCTGTGGAAATTTGGCTTTCAAAAAGTCATTATCATGTGTTTTTTTTAATGAGTCATGGGAAGGAAGATACTTAAAAACAAAAAAAAAAATGAGTGAAAGTATTTGGGAGGCAGTCCAATAACCAATATTATTTACTTAAGTGCCATAGTCTTTTCAGTTTAAACACATTTATGTTTACTAAATGCTTAGAGAGTGAACATGGAACATAGTGATATGCTCTACTTGAGGTTGTGCAAAACTTGAGTATAAAGCTGGGAGGCAGTCAGAGGACAGGAGTTCAAAATCCTTTCTCTGATGCTTATGTGTCTCTTAACCAACTTGGACCTCATATTTCTCAATGACCTTTTTATCTCCAGATCTTCTGATGCTATAAAGACTTCACTAGCTTAATCTTAAAACAGGGGTTCTTAACCATTTTTTTTTTTTTTGTGACATGGAATCTTTGGACAGCCTGGTTCTTGTGGATCCTTTTTGAGAATCATGTTCTTAAATGTGTAAAATGTATAAAATAGAACACATAGGTTAAAAGGAAACCAATTTTATTAAAACATTATTAAAGTAAAAATTAAAAAGAAATTCATGTAGCCCTGCTTCAGAAACCTTGTCCTAATAGAAAGATAATATCAGTTCATTCAGAGAAATATGAAGAAAGCCAGTGTTTTCCAAAGTTTGACATTTTATTTTGTAATGTGGTATTTAAAAAGATAGGGGCAGCTAGATGGGACAATGGCTAAAGCGCTAGGCATGGAACCAGGAAGACTCATCTTCCTGTCAAATCTGGCTCAGACACTTAAAAGCTTTGTCACTCTGGGCAAATCATTTTACTCTGATTACCTTGGTTTTCTCATCTGCAAAATGAACTGGAGAAAGAAATGATAAACACTCCAATATCCCTGCCATGAAAACCCCAAATGGGATCATGAAGAGTCATTCCTGATTGAAATGACTGAACAACAACATTTAAACAGATGGACAGCCTGAATGCTATACTGCTAACCATGAAATATGGGGAAAAAAGAAGGATACTGAGGAATGGTTTGTTGAATGTATCCTTATTTGAGGGGTTACCAAAAGATATATTTTTAAAAAAAATCAACAATAGGATGAATGGAGAATCTTTATTTTACCTTGGAACAGTTATAGACGATCCCTTAAACTAAGTGTTGAGATGTACAATGTTTAGGAGAGTTGGTTTGTTTCTTAACCAAGATCACATGAGTAAAAAGGAAAAAAAGTCAGTCTAGTTTCTACTAAACTCTTCTATAGTATTCAGGATTTTAATGGACACTTTATAGATAATGCATGTGATACGAGATCAAGAAAATAATGGCTCTAAACAAAGCCACTCTGTAATACTCTGTAATACACAAGACGAGACACAAGAGGGCACCAAGCCTCTATGCTAAAGAGGTAGATAACTCAAGCAGTGGCTGATGATTTAATGGACAAAAAATAAACTGGCACTCAAAAAATGCAGCCATGTTTATTTTATTCTGGGTACTACATTGTGCACCTGCTTGTTTTAATTCTCAGACTGATTCATGTCAAGTGACTTTCCAGAGATATGACATATATGGGGGATTGAAACAGAGATAATCTTTTAATATACAAGTAGTACTCTCACATCCAAACCCTATTCCAGGAATATCATGAATTTTTAGTTTGTGGCACTTGCCACTAATGAAATAAAGGCATAAAAGGCATTAAGAACATATAATAAGTTGGCATACTTTTTTACCCACTTGGTCTAGACAGAATTTTAGTTGATTTTTGGTGCCAGGCTATCTTTAAGATAAACTTTTTTGTTACTTATAGAAAAACAACTATACACCAGAGGAGTATGGGGGCCAATTAATGGCTTAGCCTTTTGGAGGGTGAGAAGGGAAATAAAATCCAAAATTTCATGTAAAGATACATTATTTGGCTTTGGGTGGAGATAAAGTACTTCAGGAACTCGTACTATACTTTAATTTTTTTTTTTTAAAATCCAAATAATGACTTGAATTGATTTTTGTTTTGTTAGAAGTATGTTTGGGTCAGAATGGTTTTTATTTAAAAAGACTTTTTTAGTGTGATTATTACCTTGATTGGAGAAGATCAACAAGTATTTGCCAAATGATTGAAGTTTTCTTTTGATGGGATGTATATTTTCATCTGTTTTGTATTGATGGAATTTTGAACTAACAGATTACAAATTACTACTAAAACTCCCTTCTCTCTTTTTCCAGATCCTTTAATTCTTAACATTTTGTTTATTGGCTCAACTGTCAACTGGTGAAATAAAAATATAAAAGCAAGTTAAAAGAGTATAAAGAAGGATTAATTCTTTTCAAGCAATTTTATTGAAAATTAAGAATTTGATAATAATGAAGATGGGATCCAATTTACATATAATAAATTATCATTTAATTTTAAAATTCTGTCACTTAAAAGTCATTTGCTCTTTATTATAAAGTCTATTGAATAGTAGAAGCTCTCAAGTATTTGTCCTTTAAAATCTAGCCATTTAATGAGAAGTGAATTTGGTTCCTAATTGTTAAGAAATGAAGTATCCATATTTTCCTTCATATCTTGAAAACCATTTTTCAATAATCCCTTCTGCGGGGTCAATCTTTTTTTTTTTTAATAGTATAGCTTACTATGAGATAATGACTGATTTTGAAAAGGACAATGTGGAAATTTGAAAGAAAGAAACTCTTCTTATGATATGTTTCTGTTTCTTATGGAAAGGTTTGTTTGTTTGTTTTGGTTATCTGACTGCCACAGAACTTTGAAGACCAAGGTGTAATGCTTATATTGTCAGGAAGTAGGGTGCTTGGAAATTCCGAACTCCTGTGACATGTTTCTGTGTGACTGAGCTGGATGTCAACATCAGGCATAAACTTTACTCAATTTGGCCCAGCTGAGACGTCCCATGGGATGGCATATATGGATTATAGGATGTTCTCTGTGAGGCTTCTCTGCCTTGGAAACTAAGAGCATACTTTTGAATCATCTTATAGTTTATCAATGTGCATTTTCATATCACAGCCAGTGCTTTTTTCAATTGGTTGGGGAATTCAGTTTTTCTCTAAAAATAAAATAAGACAGAACCTCTTTTCTTCCATGCTGAGTCTTGTATCCTTTCCTTAAATTCAAACTCCTCCCTCTCTTTTTCTCTCTGGACTAGCCCTATTTTTCCTTTCTCTCCCTCTTCATCTTCTTCTCTTCCCTTTTTCCCACTTTTCCCTTTCTTCCTTCCTCTTTTTTAATCATTTAAATGGCAAAATAAAATTTGTAAAGGAAATTGGAGTATTTAATTTCTGAATATCTTCTTAGGGAATTCTTAGAGAATAAGAATTTATGCCTATAAAATAGATGCTCATCATCATAACGAGAAAGGAAAATTGTATCTTTCTTTTCATTCACGATTTATTAACCAAGTATTTATTAAAGATCCGTTCTTATTAAGTGTCTAACATTGCAAATTGAAATTGAAAGGAATCTCTAGTTTTTGTGGAGTTTATACTCTGTATGAAGAGTAGAAATAACAAGCAATATTAGGTAGCCAGAATCTAGGGTGAAATTGTATAAAATGTGTGTGAAATTTTCTAAATTATAATCTAATTTCTTTGCTACTGAAATCACCAAAGTGAGGATTCTGGTCCTGTGATTTTTGTTTTACCCTTATTTTGTCCCCCTTCTGGTTCAGGAAAAATTGATTAACTTGATTGGCTGATCTGATGATTTTGGAAACCTGGAGAAAGGTAATTATTTCAATTATTTTTAATCCAAATTTTCATTCTCTCTCTTGCTCAAATAACTCTATCATTTCATTGCGTGACACAATCTCTTCCTATACATCATTCTCCTCAACTTAAGCTCCCCCCACCATGGCACTTGGTTCTCCCTTTGTTAGTTCATTTTTTTCTTGTCTTTTTGTTTTCTATTTCCTCTGCCATTACCTGTATATAATCGTTTTAAATATTTAATGCACGCTCTTCTTAAAACAAATACAAAAGTATCTGTATATGTATATCTGTATATGCCATATCATGCTGAATAGTTGACAATTTGGCTTTCTCTCTTTCAGAGACATTCAACATTCATTTCTCCAATATTTATTCAATGCCTCATATGCCCTGTACTTCTCCCACCTCAGTGATTGCTACAAATGACAACAAGGGCAAAGTAGCTTTCTTGTATACTGCCATTTGCTACCATTTCTGCTACATTGCACCATTTGGTGTTTAAATATATTGCTATGAAATACATATTGAAAGCTTGAAAAATCCATTGCTATTTTGGATATTTATCTGTTGCTGAATGTCATTAAAAGATTTAGCCTTTCCTCTATTTGCTTGTAGAAGTTATTATTTCATTTACAGAGAAAATTTTGAAGGATAGAGGGCATATTCATATAAATTATAGTAATCAGGAGAGTTAAAGCAATTTTAGGAAAATATAATGGCAACTGAAATGAAGAGTTTGGGAGTTAGTTGGGGGAAAATGAACCACAGGAAAAAGAGACAACAGAATTAAAAAAAAGGATGACATCAAAGATTACTAGTATAAGAAATTAGGGGTGGGGGAGGAAATACAAGTTGCATAAGAATGAAATTAAACCTAGTGAGAAAAAAAATCAAGCAAAAAAAAAAAGAAATATTCAGAATAATAAACCTAGAACAATAAAAAGGCAAAGACTAAGATCAAAACATGAATATAAAAAGCAAAGGAAAGAAGAAATAAAAGAGGAACAGGAGAGAAAGAGAGAGAGAGAGAGAGAGAGAGAGAGAGAGAGAGAGAGAGAGAGAGAGAGAGAGAGAGACATGGAGCGATAGTCACAGAGAGACAGAAAAAAAGATGAGAGAAGGGAAATAAGGGGAGAGACAGAGAATACAGATACACAGAAAGGAGAGAGAGAAGGGAAAAGGAGGGAACGAGGAAGGGAGACAGAGAGAGAAATAGACACACACATACACACACAGACAGAGGCAGAGACAGAGAGAAATACACAAAGAAAAACACATATACAGAGTGAGAGATAGAGACAGAGAAAAAAAGAGACAAATGAAGACAAAGACAAAGAGAGAGACAGAGGAAGAAGAGTCAGAGAGACAGAGATAGAGAGACAGAAAGAATCAGTTTAAGATAAGTAAAAGAGAGTTTTCTTTCTAACTATCAGAAAGATGTCCTGAGATCTTGAGGTAGTGAACTTTGGATGTGTTCAAACAACTTTAGGTTTAGTTCTCAGGGATGGTGAAGAATATATTTTATGGTGAAAGAGGACCCAATAATAATGATTCCCAACATTTATATAGCACTAAAAAGTTTGCAAAGTTCATTACCTGTATTATTTTGTATAATCCACACAATAACTTATTAGGTGGGCCTCCATTTTACAGATAAGAAAACTGAGATTTAAAGACGTGTCACACAGCCCTTAAGCTTTGTAGGCAAAAATCTGAGCACAGGTCTTATGATGACATATTTTCTATTCGTTGTAACATCCAGACAGTCTAAAGTCGCTTCCGAACCTATGATCCTAGAATTCTTTGTCCATAGAGATGAAAAAAATCACTCCAAAAAAAAAATCTGAGGGTTACACTAAATGATCTCAAAGGTCTCTTCCAGGACTCATATACCAGAAATCAGTGAATCCTTCCACTTTGGAGGGATACTAATAAGGGAAGACCAGTTATTAGCATTACTCATTACATTGTAGGGAGGTCATGGTCTCACACTTACTTCCCTATCTTTCCAACCCCCAAAATGGTATATGGGATCCTGGGTCAAAATCTCCTAACAATTCTTTAAATAATGGATTTTTCCGGTGTTTTTTCAGAAGTTAACTACTATATATACCTCTCTCAGGAAGCCAGAAGATGGCACTATTGTAAATGCTAGCAGAAAGGCTAATCCTAACCTTGAGTCTGGGGGAATGGTGAGGGCAGAAATGCTGGACCAAATCAGGCATCCCAACAGGACCTTTCCACACGCCTAAATGCATCAAAGGCATGATTATATAGAGACTTCCCTCCATTCCCATATGGCCCTTTATATACATGCAGTGAAGAAGCAATGAAAATACTCCTAAGCAAATATGAAACCCGAGATGAACAGGGCTCAGATATTTTGTCTCCAAATTGTAACCCATTTACCTTATTGCCGGCAGAGATATCCAAACATTTTAGATCCCTCTTTTAAGTTAGGTTCGGCAGAGTTGATTTTTACTTAAGGGTTAGGGTATATTTCTAGTTGATTATGGGTCTTATGATAGAATGTCTCAGATCATCATGTTTCAAAGTAAGTATGAATTGCAGTTATATTCAAAATGTTTAGGAATCATTAAGTCGCCATTGTTTCAAAGGGTTTGAAGCCTGTGCTTTGACTGTCTCAGAGGGCAGGCCCTGCTGGGATTGTACACCTTTTTACGACAGACCAACTATTATCAAGCCTTGTACAAATACTCACCAAAAGAAAAATAACCAGATTTCATTCAGGGAAAATCCGAAACAAAAGAGGTCTCAGCATTATGATTCCTAGGTAAAAAGCCTCACTTGGTCATCACCTGTCCTTTCTAGCATTTTATCTTAATTAAACTGTTCTCAAGTAACTTCAGTTAAACTTTGGAAGATTACTTACAAGAATAATAGCAGCACAAAACCAAAAACGCCCAAATGTACATTCTTGAAAAAGACTCTGATTTTAGTCACTCAGAAGATATGGGCAAGGCATTGAAACTTTGACTCTCCTAACTATCCAAATCAAAGGCAGAAATTTCATCACATATAGCATGCATTAGCCACAGTAACAAAATGCTTTCTTTTGATTTTAAACTCTAAGAATATATTTCTGAAACTGGTAGTTATTTTAAAATAGCTTGATTGTGATCTTTTTAAAATTGTTCAGCAACTTAATAGTAGGTAAGAAATGCTTCTCTTTTTCAGCATGAACATTGAATAACCATTCTTTTAAAATCTAGTGCCTTTTAAAATTTTTATTTGATTGGAAATTAATTGTCCCTTCTGCCATATGCATGTAGCTGAATAAAATTTAGAATTTTCTGGATTTACTTTAAATGTGTAAAACCTTCCATGTTTGTTAATAATGATTTTAATAACATTCCACAAGCATTTTTGATATCATAAACATGTAAGATCCTGATTCAGCTTTTCTGGGTTCTATAATAACAGATGGATTGCTAGACTGTGTACTGTTGCTTCCCACAAACTTCCTGTTAGTAAACTACTATATTATTTATGAATCAGAAAAGTTTCAAAGAAGTCTGCTATCTGATTACTGCTTGTTCTGAAACCAGCGTCAGAGAAACTTTTGGTCCAATTATGCCAGAGTCTGCTAGAAAAAGAACAGCTAGTATTTAAACATCTGAATTTGTTAAATGGCTACCAAGTCAATTTTCTTTTTGGATGCAATTTACTTTCAAAGACTGAAGGAGCAAGATTAGATGAAAGCTATCTGTGGGAATTAAATAGGTGTAAACAAATAGATAGCAATTAAAAAAATCAACCTATTCCACTATACTCATTACCAGGATGAGTATTTAATGAATAGTAAGACTAGAGTAGATGTCAAGAAATGGTTTTATTTAACAAATAGCATCTAAAAATCACTAGAAGTCATTGTTTTGGTCTGAAAGGTAATATTTCAGCCAAAATGATTATGTTGCTTTTAAACAACACCTCCTATGCAATCTATATTCATGCATTTTGAATGTATGTATTTATCTATATTAATATATGTGTCCAGCAAAGTTTTTAGACAATTATGGTCAGAAGGCTTGAGACTTATAATTGTACAATTATGTGGCATGAAGAAATTAACAAGGGAAAAGTGACATAATAAACATTTTAAAGTATTAGTCATATGCTTTTGAAAATTAATTTAAAACTTTCAGAATGAAAAAACCCACTCCAACAAAAGAGGCAATTTGGCTTTCTGAGTATGTAATGTGGTCTTAATAACAATCCTATCTCAAGGCCCTAAAGTTATACCTAAACCCAATTTCTATCCAAATGAAGCCTGATGCCTGTGTCCCTCTGGACAAAACACTTCTCCTTTGTGCTCCTGACAAATACACAAGTATGAGTATGATTAAATTGTCATTACCTTTATAGGAAACATATTTACCAAGAAGTGGTGTCAATTAGAACAGTGCTCATGCTCTGCCTAAGCTAATTTTTGTGTATGACAGGGTCTGTTATATAATCATCCTGTTAAGGATATAATTGTAAATATGCCTATTGTGAACCAAGCAAATGATCCTCGTGCCCCTGGACACCTTCACTGGTGGCTCTCATTGACTCCACAAGAACCTGATGTTAAGGGCAGATGATCGACTGCAGGATTCCCCTGATGCCAAACTCAACCAAGAAGAAGCTTGTGACAGATGTTTCTGCGTTTTATGCAAATAGGAACTTCATGGCTCAGTTTTCCTCCCCTCCATGGGATACAGGCATCTGGAAAATAGAATTCCAGAGCCTCAGCACATTAACCAAAGAAGAAAAAAACTGACCAAACAAACAGGTCCCAGGCCTGAAAATGAATTCACTTAAAAAGGGAACGGGAAGCCACTGGTCAAAAAAATGGCAAAAAATTGTCCTAATTTCCAGCCTCTTTTGTATTTTTTGATCCTTCTTTGTTATTCTTTCTCTTTAAATGTTCAATACCTAAAAGTGAATTTGTGATAAAGCCAAACCCAAAGGAATTAAATCTTCAGTACCACATACCCAGTTTCAAGGAGTTAGTCCAGTAAGGAAAGTATCTGGGCTTTAAAATGTAGTTTTCAGATGCTTATGAAACAGTCTTCAACAAAGAAGACAAATCCTGAAACGTAACAGAGAGGAAAAAAAAGTTATCATTTTTCTCCAAAGAAATTTTAAATATTATTTTCTCTCAAATAGAAATTATTTTTTCTAATTACAACTTTTAATCCTTTTGATTTTATATAACCAGTCATTAAAATTTCAAACCATTGCTAAACATTCATAAATGTTTAAGAAAACTAGAGGCTTCATTCTTGAATTGTGGAAAACAAAACCAAAACATTAAAGGGTCTTCTGAGATCCTGTTATCCAGATTCAATTTCTAATACAGAAATTATTATTATTTCAAAGCAAAAAAATAATTTTGCAGTACTCATATATTTGCCTGAAGAAGGCTTTCACATTATACCTAATTTTATGTAAATGTTATTCAGATTTCAATCCAAGAGTTTTGTAAGAGAGGTTAAAGGGTGTTTATCTTCATTTGTGAAAATGCACTATTAAAATTAAACAGTGATAAATATTATGACTTCTCAAATTGTTCTAAATGACTGTATTTATTTGTTGCATGTATGTTTATACAAAATATTTTAACTCTTTAACTGTAACCTGATTGAGAGACCAGGAAATTTCCTTTAGATAATTCAGACCGGATCTATGTTCAGAAAACCGATCCTATAATCACAGAAATTCAAACAATTGTGTTTTACTCTTGGCAAGCCACTTTTGTATTGTATAGCAAGACAAAAAATGCAGACTTGATGTTTAAGAGAAATATATACAATGCAATATTAATCTAAATAGAAAACTAAAATGACTGTGTTTTTAACAAAGAATAGTTTTGGATTAATCCAAATAGAAAACTTAAATGACTATTTTTTAAAAAGAGCATTTCTGGATTTTTATTTAATAAATATTATGGTTACTACTTATGTATTTTTCCTAGTCATTTCATTAATTTTTTGAGGGACATAAGCATACTTAAATATATATTCTTAATTTTTTTCAAAATATGTATTCTTAATTTTTTCAAAAGGGGGAAACATTTTAAAAAAAATAATTTTGTTAATTTAAAAAAATCTACAATAATGTATTTTGAAGGAGTATAAAGCAAACAATTAGAAAAATATCCCCATATTATTCTTCTTTTATTCTGACATGTTACATTTTAAACGTAAACACATAGAGACTCAGTGTAGGTAAGGTGGGGCTAGAAATGAAAACTTGCCTGAAAATCAAATACCATTTCAGAATCAAGTATTAATAGAATAAACTTAATTTTAGTTTCTCATAAATGCAGCTGCATTTTCTATTTAATTATAGGTTTTCAGCAGTAGTAATTTTTTTTTGACCTACTCAATCTCAAAAGTCAGAAAATTGCTTCTTTTTTAAAACTGACAATAGCACGGTATGTTTCCAAAAGAAAAAGACAAATTACAGAAAATCATTACTCTAAACATATTTAAATAGCCAGGAAGAAGTCTTAATTGAAAAGTTTGCTAAATATGAAAAAGTTATGAGTTGGTGTGCTTGCCATTTTGCTGTCTAACATAATATGGATTTTGGATGTGATATTATTATTTCCATATCTTTTTTCCACTAAAACGAAGTAAACATGTCTTTTTTGAGAATAGAAAACTCAATTTATTGAGAATAACTTTTAAATTTATTTTAAGGAGAACTATTTACTATATATTTGTTGAGCTTTTTTGCTCAAACCTTGTATTGTAGGTAAATATGAAAATATTATTTAAAGATGGAAAAACTGGATTACAATTGTTCACCACTGTTTAATAAAAAGAGAAATAATATCTTGACATCTGAAAATGTAATGAAACTGAAGTTTAGAATTTTCTCATGGATTTAGAAGGAAAATGATATGATTTGTCCTAAAATGTGAATTTTTATCAGCTATAAAATAATGAAACAGTGTTGAAATTTAAATTATGAATAGATGAGTAAATATATTGACATTCCTGTTTTTAATTTAATATTGAAATGGGGAGATTTAATTTATTTTCTTTTTTTCTGTTTTATAGATTTAAGATATTAGCTCTTATTATTTTTTCCCTTATGATATTGTTTTTTCTTTCCCTGACTATGGATAATTTATAATTTTTTTAGTGGGAGGTCAAAATTTAATTTCCTATGACAGAAATAAAAATGTTATTAAATTTACTGAATTCTTCTGTTAACTAATATTAACATTTTTAAAATATATGTATATATAAATTTCTGTATACTTAACCACAAGTACACAGATATACATACATATAAATTTATATGATTCAAATGCATAAGAACAAGAGCTATTCTCTATTAGATCAATGGAAGTATATGGATAGTTCTCAAAATAATAAAAGCAAAATTATTAATATGCATATCAAAATGCTCTAAATTACTAATACTAGAAATGTGAACCAAAACATCCCTAATATTCTCCCATTATCCCTCAGATTGATAAAATGAGAGAACAGGGAAATCAAAATTATTGGTAGGCATGTAGGATGACACACCAATGACCTTTAATGGAACTATTTGATGAATTATCGAGGAAAGCAATTTAACAACTGTATCCAAAAAAAAAAAAAGTATTTACAATGGGTATATACTCATTGATTCAGCAGTTACACCTCCTAGACATATAAACCAATGTGATCAAAGAAAAAGAGATGAGACCCACACATATAAACAGTGTTGTAAGCAGCACTTTTTTTTTTTTGTCCTGTTGTAGCGAAGTACTAGCAAAAAAAAGGAAGTGTTCACCAATTGGGAAGTGGCTGAACAATTTATGATATGGGAATATAATAGAATATCATTGTACTATTAAAAGTGATGAAAAGAACAGATTAGAGAAACTTTGGAAGACTTAATATAGTTTGAAAAGAGTAAAATTTATACAATGACTACAACTTAAAAAAAACACATTAAACAGCATAAATACTGCTCAATGAAATGACCAATCATAATTCTTTTCATGTTTTTTTCAGTTTTGCTTAATTCTCTGTGATCCCACTTGGGATTTTCTTGGCAAAAATATAGGAATGGTTTGTCTTTTCCTTCTTCAGCTCATTTTACAGATGAGGAAACTAAGGAAAATAGGGTTAAGTGACTTGTCCAGTCTGAGTATCTAAGACCAGATTTGGACTAAGGAGGAAGAGTTTTCTTGATTCCAGGCCCAGATCTCTTTCTACTATATTGCCTAGCTGCCCACCACAACTCAAGAAACTACTAATAAAGGAGACCAACCCATTCTTGACAGAGAAGTAATGGGCTAGAAGCAGAGAATGAGGTATTTTATATACAACTACTGTATGTATTGTTTTCTTTGATTATGCTATTAATGTAGCATAACTTTATGCTTTTATAATGTAAGGTAATTTTTTTGGGGGGAGGGCAAGAATGTTGGAGATAAAGAAGCTTATGATAGTTATACTACCAAAAAGTGAAAGAAAATAAAAGTTGATTAATAAAGTATTTAAAGAATATGTTTTAAATACATTTTAAAGAAAATGTACAAAAGGAATGAGAAAGAGGTTCAAAGGGCAATACAAATAGAGAAGAAAGCTTTAGAATTAATGTACTGAATTGGTTATAGATATAAAAAGACTACACACACACACACACACACACACACACACATTCATAGAGTAATGGGAGCAAGGTCCTGGATAGGGAGTCACTTAAAACTAACTGGTATAGTGAAGGGAGAGTGGGGAATCAAAAAAGTATGAAGGTTGGTTGCCTGATAAGTTTACATCCTATCAGGACATGGCTGGAGTTGAAACTATATGAATGACCCTGAAATCAGCATTCAAGTGCAGATAAATATCACTAAGAAAGCTGGACAAATTACAGACCAATTACAAAGGACTTCTATGGCTCTGGATTATTATTGCTGCTTTGCCAGGTTTTATTTTTCTTAGAATTTCAATTGGAATAGAAATGTTTTCAGGTCCCTTACCTGAATAGCAGGTATTGTTCAATTGTCAGTTGTACTGTGACCATGGTTTGTTTATCGAAGACAAAAATATTTGTGGTACACACTATTTAACTACCTTTTGGAGATTTGTGTTATCAATGTATGGAAGAAAGTCTGTCTATGGAGAAGTCCAATTAGCACAGATTCAATAACAAGTTGCTTGTTTTCTGGGAAATGAAACACTTCACTGGTTAGAAAATAATCATAGAAAATGACTTCCGAAAGGTATGCTACTAGACAAAAGAAAAAAAATGTAAACAGACATAATTGGGACTGTATCTTTCTAAATTATCAATCATGGAAATGCTGACTTCCATGTAGTATTCACAGACACAAAGAACGCCAGAAAATCCTATTGAATTTGTGGATATAAGACATCTGTACACACAATGATTTACTATACTTGGATTCGGGAAGGCCTTTTAATTTCACCTCTGATATTTACTAGCTGTGTGACCATAGGAAAGCTACTTCCTTCCTCTCTGTTCCTTAGTTTCTCATCAGCAAAATGGGTGAAATAATGCCAGTAGCACTGAGCTAGTTTATCAGGTTATTGTTGGGCTCAAATGAGATAATGAATAGAGAGCTCTTTGCAGAATTTAAAGTTTTATGTAGAGGTAAATTAATAATATTATTATTATTGGGAACAATAAAACTGATAGTTAAAATGAGAATCTCCATATGTTAAAAAAAGGGCAGATTCAATCAAATGATATTTAAAATGGGGGGGTATAAATGTTGTATCTAATGTTGTCTTGTAGAAAGAACTCAGGACTAGATGTCAGTAGAAGTGGATTCTAGTCGCAGATGTGTGATTAGGGCGACATAAGTAATTTCTATTAGCCTAATTTTCTTTTTTAGCAAAATAAGAAGGTGGATAAATTTGCGATGTTAAATTTTTGTTATTTGTCTGGTTAATTACATATATCCAAATCAATTATTGGATTTTCCTTAGTACTTGTACTTTTTTCCAGTGTTAGTCATCAAACATTTATTAAATACCTATGATGTGCCAAGCACTGTGTGAATGATTTATAAATATTATCTCTTTTGATCCTCACAAAAACTCTGGGAAGTAGGTACAATTATTATTATCCCCATTTTATGGTAGAAGAGGAGGCAAATAGGGTTATACAATCTGCCCAGGCTCACACAGTTAGTAACCATCTGAATCTAGATTTGAGTTCAGGTTTTCTTTACTCCAGCCCCAGAATGCTGTCTATTGTGAAGGCTCTTGAAAGTTGAAAGGCTAGGGTTTAATGTGGTATTAATGGGATCATAGATTTAGAAGGAGAAATCTTTGAGGTCATCAATCAACCTCTCTCATTTTACAGATGAGGAAACCGAGGCAAGAAAAGTGGAGTGGCCCAAGTTCACTTGTGGTAAAACAACTAGCTGAGTGCTTCAGAAATTTCATAGTGACTTTTTAGTGGCAGAATTCCAGTTCAATGAATTAGAGGATATGTTCCTTTAGCTACTGAGATTTCTCTCCCCTTTAAAATTGTAATAAATCTAATTTCTTGACTATGTTAAAATTCTTTTTTTTCTTTTGAAAACTAGACTGATGATTTTATTGACATAGAAAAGTCCTGAAGAGGAAACTAATCTGCAGTTTAGAGATTTTAAGAGTTGCTTGTGGCATTGTGAAGTTAGGTGACTTGTTCCAGTCCCTAGCCATCATATAAAAGAGGTTGAACCAGAATTTAGGTCTTTCTAACAGCTTTCTACCCACTATTATAAGAGGAGTCTCTCCAGACATTTGTGGGTGATATTAAACAACTGGCTCTCGAAAATAAAAAGTATGACATGGCATACTTTTAGATTTAATTTGCATTATTAGTACTTTCTCCATCATTTTAAGTCTAGACAGTAACCAAAATAACTAAACTCTGATTTATAGCATTTGCCAATTTTAGAGGTGTAAATGTTCCCAAGAAAAATTTTACAAATAGTTCTAAGACTGTCTTGTTTTTCTCTGCTTATGTTTCTCTCTTCTCCCTCCCCTTCTCTCTCCTTCTTCTTCTCCATCTCTCCCTCCCACTTCTCTCTTTTCCCTCTTCTTCTTTTTCCTCCCATACATTCCCACCTCACCTTTTCAAATTTTTGGGGACTAGAATTGGGGAAACGAGTTATTCTGGTGTGTAGGCACACACATATAAAATTGTAATCATGGGACATTTAGAACTCATCCCTTCTCGAGGCAGATGCTTCATAGGGCATACAATGCTGACATAGAGGCAGGAAGACAAGTTCAAATCAGCCTCATATATTTACTAGCTATTGTGCCCTAAGCAAGTTATTTGATCTCTATTTGTCTCAGTTTCCTCAACTATTTTAGCATCTACCTTGCCAGGTTATTGTGAATTTTATACAATGTTGAAAAAGCCTATAGTACAGTGACTTGCTTATGCTCATATAGTGTTGTAAGTAGAATTTTTTTTTTTTGAGAAAATTGGGGTTAAGTTTCTTGCCCAGGGTCACTCAGCTAGGAAGTGTTAAATATCTGAGGTTGGATGTGAACTCAGGTCCATCTGAATTCAGGGCCAGTGCTTGTAAACAGGATTTGAACTTTGTTCTTTCCTTATTTGAAATGCAGCAGTTTTTCCTCCCTACATGGGAGGAAATTTGCATACCTAACAAATTATAAATTACTTTTTCATTTTTTTTTTTTTTTGGCTATCTACAGAGATGACCTCTCCTTCTGCTCAGTTCCTTTGCAAAGGAACATGACCAAGAACTGGCTCCTTGTTTGACAGATGATTGCAGACATATTGCTGCATGCTGGTTACACTACACACACACAGTTATGTTTGTTAATATTTGGAGGAGAGCTGAGCATCAGGGCAAAAAGTTTACTGCCCCTTCATGCTAATTCTAAAGACATTTAGGTTCATTTATTTGATTATTTGGGGAAGGATTGGCTATGATGAGCAGGTGTGATCTATAACATATTCAGCTGAATGTTTTTTACATTGAACTCTATGATTTTAGACCTTCTAGTTTTTCTTTGCTTAAGCTCGGGAAAGCCAAAGAAATGTAAGTTTCCTCCAAGACACCTTATGAAAACACTTTTTTTATGAAATCAAGAGTGAAATGAGTCTATATTTATTTGGAAGATCATCTGACTGCTGCTAAATGGAGTATCTCAATCTGAAAGTAAAATCTGTTTCACTGCTAAAAATTGCCAAGAGTTTTTTTGACTGAGATTTGGGGATCTGCAGAAAATGTAAAAGTTTTTTTTTTTCTACAATAATCTGTTCAGTGAACAAGCTGTGAAAAATAGTTCTGTATTTTGTCCATGTGATGCAGCAGACGGTAAATTTCCATTTAAAAGAATGATATGAGTAGCTTCTGGCACTCATCTCAGTTGTCTTACTCTAATCTACTTACACTGAGTTTACAACAATACGGTTTATTATTTCTCTAAATCAGAAATCAGAAACGATCATCTTTGGTGTTTCACAGTTTTGCTTAGGACTTGGGTCTGCCTGTTGGGTACTGATTTTGAAATGTTGCCTGACTGGAAAATGGGCCTCCCGTCTTTTTTTTTTTTTTATTAATAGATAAAACAATTTACCTTATTTAATATTTAGTGCTTTAGTATCTAATATTTTTAGAAATCTTATCATTTTGATATAAAAATTGTATAAAGAATTTCAGTCATTTCTTTGAAAAGCACTTTATACATTTTCTGTTTGAATTCATCTTTTCTATGTTTCTTTAATGATATGCTTCTATTTCTATTTCATATCATCTGTTAAACCTTTTGATAACAGAATATAAGTTCCTCCAAGGCAGGGAATGTTTCAGTATTCGTCTTTTAATCCCTAGCAGAGATACAATTACTTATACAAAGTAGATACTAAAAAAGTTTTTTAAAGTATTTGAAATTCCTCTTCCTTGTAAAGTAGTTTGCCCTCTTGTGCTTGGGTCCCAAAAATATTGAATTTTTTTTTTTTTTTGTTCAATTGTGTCAAATTCTTTATAACTCCATTTGGGGGTTTTCTTGACAAAGATACTGGAGTGGTTTGACATTTCCTTCTACAGTTCATTTTACAGATGAGGAAATAGAGGCAAAGTGACTTGCCCAGGCTCACACAGTTAATAAATGTTTTATTCTGTTTTTGAACTCAAGTATTCCTCACTCCTGGTGAGTCCTTTATCTACTACACTCCCTTAGTTTCCTCCTTCCCACCTCCCATCAATATAAGTCCAATAGAAAGGAGAAGGCAAGCCTCAAAGGCTTATCTTTGATTTTTTTTTTTTTCTGAAATTTAAATAGTTAGCAGTTACCTATCCAGGGAAATCCAAGCATGGAGATAGGAAAACAGGGAATGATTCAGTCACTGCATTCTTTTAGTGTATGAAAGCTTTCTCCTCTGTAGGCACTGGGACTATAACTCTATAAAAGGCTGAAGAGAAAAGTAGTTTAGTTGAGGGGAATTCTCCATTACCACTGGCAATATTTTTTTACAGTACAATTTCTGATTCCTAAAGAGTAACTTTTGGAGCAAAGAAATAATTTATTTATTATTTTAAATTAAGTTTTGATATTTTCCAATTATAAGCATCTATTTTGATTCCCTCTTCTGGCCCCTGAAAAAAGAAAAGAAAAACAAAACCTTTGTAAAAATGTACACAATAAAGGAAAAAAAAAATAAATTGCCAAAATGGCCACCTCATTCTTTATTTTGAGTTCATTACTTCTCTGTTAAGAGATGGGTTACATTATTCATCATTGGTTCTCCAGAATCATGGTTGATCACTGCATTGGTAGGAGTTCTTAAATCTTTCAACATTGATGATATTTATATTATTTTTACTGTGAAAATCATTTTTTAAAGAGTTGTTTTCTTCATTTTTTCCCTTCCCTTTTCAAGCTATTGATTCTCTCTTACATATCTCTCATTTCTTTTCTCATTTTTTCTTCTTCATCTTTTATTTGTCTTTTAAAGTCTTTTATGAACATTTCCAAGGAGGCTTTTTTGAGCTTGAGGACAATTCATATCATTCTTTGAGATTTCCTCTGTGGACATTTTATCTTTGTCTGATTTGCTGTCTTGATCTTTCCTGTCACCATAGTAGCTTCCTGTGATCAAGGTTTGTTTCTGTTTCTTGATAATTTTCTTTCCTTTTCTTTTTGTATTTTTTCCTCTATTTTTGCTTTTATGGTTGAGCTCTACTTCTGGAGTAAAGGGGACACTGTCCCAGACTTCCTGTGTAGCTCTGAACCTTGGCACAGGGGCCCCTTATGTTTGCAGGGGGTAGCTTTGCCTTCTCTTTTCAGGAAATAGACTAGTTTCTCAAGGTTTGTCTTCTGAGCTGGGGACTTCTGAACTGCCCCACTGATCTGCTCCTCTACTAAGTCAGGATTGAGGGTCTTAGTTGTTGGTTTTCAATGATTAAGACCCTCTCTGGCTTTCCCAGACTGTCTGATTTGGGCTGAACACCCTTTTTGCCCCAGTGAGACTGACCTTTCTTGAAATACTTTCAGTCTGGAGAGTGGACTCATTCCATTGGAATCTATTCAGAGGCTTGATTTCATGTATCTTTTGAGGGAAATTGGGAGAGCTCGAGTGGCTTCCTGACTTTATTCTGCCTTCTTGGCTTCATCCCCAGAAGTGTAAAATCATACTTCTGGTTCTGCTCACTTCACTCTGCCTCCATTTTAACAATTCTTCTCAGTTTTCTCTAAAGCTGTTCCCTTTATCTTTTCTTATGGCACAATAGTACTGCATATATTTATGTATTATAGTGTTATCAGTGGCTAGATTTTGAATCCTATTAAATTTTTGTGGGAAATTTTCAGTTTTTAATTTTGGTGGAAGATTTATAGGTAGACAAAAATAACCAGGGAATTTCTTTCCCTTTCATCAACAGATACCTAAAAATCTCATTAATTATGACTTTAACCTTTAACTTTCTCACCTATTAAAATGTAAATGCTCCTAGAAGATATAATATTTTCTTAACAGTCTTTTATGCCTCAGCGAACTAGAAGTAGGTTTTGATTGAGTCTGAAGAATAAAAGGGTTCTAGGTACCATAGGTATATGAAGATTAGGTGATAGTGTAGAACAGGGCAGATGTAGATACCTAAGATAAAATCTTCTTTTTTTAATTGAAGTTTTTATTTTCATAACATACACACAGATAATTTTTTAATATTAACCCTTACAAAACTTTGTGTTCTATTTTTTCCTCCACTTCCCCCATCTCCCCTAAATAGCAAATGATCCAATATATGCTGAACATGGTAAAAATATATGTAAATCAAATATAGGCATAGATATCTATACAATTATCTTTCAGAACAAGAAAAATATAATCAAAAAGAAAGAAAAATAAGAAAGAAAATAAAATTCAAACAAACAAAACCAAAAGAAGTAAAAGTGCTATGTTGTGATCCACACTCAATTTCCACAGTCCCACAATGTAGATGGCTTTCATCATTACAAGATCATTGGAACTAGCCTGAATCATCTCATTGTTGAGAAAAGGCATGTCCATCAGAAATGATCCTCATACAATCTTGCTGTTGTTGTGTACAATGATCTCCTGTTTCTGCTCATTTCACTTAGCATCAGTATATGTAAATCTCTCCAGGCCTCTCTGAAATCATCCTGCTGATCGTTTCTTACAGAACAATAATATTTCATAACATTCATATACCATAACTTATTCAGCCATTCTCCAACTGATGGACATCCACTTAGTTTCCAGTTTCTTGCCACTACAAAAAGGACTGCCACAAATATTTTTGCACAAGTGGGTCCCTTTCTATTTGTTATGATCTCTTTGGGATATAAGGCCAGTAGAAACAATTCTGGATTACAGTTTGATAGCCCATTGGGCATAGTTCCAAATTGCTCTCCAGAGTGATTGGATCAGTTCCCAATTCCACCAACAATGTATTAGTGTCCCAGTTTTCCCACATCACGCCAACATTCATCATTATTTTCTTCAGTTATCTTAGCCAATCTGAGAGGTTTGTAATGGTGCCTCAGAGTTGTCTTAATTTGCATTTCTCTGATTAATAGTGGCTTAGAGTACCTTTTCATGTGACTAGAGATAGTTTCAATTTCTTCATCTGAAAATTGTCCGTTCCTATCCTTTGACCATTTATCAATTGGAGAATAGCTTGAATTCTTATAAATTTGAGTCAATTCTCTATGTATTTTGGAAATGAGGCCTTTATCAGAACCCTTGAATGTGAAAATGTTTTCCCAGTTTATTGCTTCCCTTTTAATCTTGTCTGTATAAGTTTTGTTTGTACAAAAACTTTTTAACTTAATATAATCAAATTATCTATTTTGGATTCAATAATTTCCAGTTTTTCTTTGGTCACAAATCCCTGCCTTCTCCACAGGTCTGAGAGGTAAATTATCCTATGTTCTAATTTGCTTATAATAGCACTCCTTATGTCAAAATCATGAACCCATTTCAACCTTATGGTGTTAGGTGTGGGTCAATGCCTAGTTTCTGCCCTACAAGTCTCCAATTTTCCCAGAAGTTTTTGTCAAATAATGAGCTCTTACCCCAATAGCTGGTGTTTTGGGGTTTGTCAAACATTAGATTACTATAGTCATTGACTATTTTGTCCTGTGAACCTAACCTATTCCACTGGTCTAGTATTCTATTTCTTAGCCAGTACCAAATGCTTTTGATGACTGCTGCTTTAAAATATAATTTTAAGTCTGGCACAACTAAGCCACTGACATTTTAAAAAATTAATTCCTTTGAAGTTCTTGACCTTTTGTTCTTCAGATAAACTCTGTTATTATTTTTTTCTAGATCTGTAAAATAATTTCTTGGGAGTTTGATTGGTATGGCACTAAATAAGTAGATTAATTTAGGTAGTATTGTCATTTTTATTACATTAGCTCAGCCTACTCATGAGCACTTAATATTTTTCCAGGTGATTAGATCTGACTTTATTTGTGTGGAAAGTGTTTTGTAGTTGTATTCCTGATTTTGTCTTGGCAGATAGACTCTCAAATATTTTATATTATCTACAGTTATTTTAAATGGAATTTCTCTTTATGTCTCTTGCTGCTGGACTTTCTTGGTAATATATAAGAATGTCAATGATTTATGTGCATTGATTTTTTTATCCTGCAATTTTGCTAATATTGTGAATTGTTTCTATTAGTTTTTTTTTACGTGATTCTCTAGGGTTCTCTAAGTATATCATTATATCATCTACAAAAAATGATCATCACCCAATCTAATTCCTTTAATCTCTTTTTCTTCTCTTATTTCCAAAGCTAACATTTCTAATACAATATTGAATAGTAATAGTGATAGTGGGAAACCTTGTTTCACCTCAGTCTTATTGGGAATGGTTGTAGTTTGTCCCCCTTACATATAATGCTTGCTGATGATTTCAGATAAATACTATTGATCTTTTTAAGGAAAACTCCATTCATTCCTATACTCTCTAATGCTTCCCCCCCCCCCCCGAGGCAATTGAGGTTAAATGACTTGCCCAGGGTCACATAACTAGGAAGTGTTAAATGTCAGATCAGATTTGAATTCAGGTCCTCCTGACTTTAGGGCTGGTGGTCTATCCACTGTGCCACCTAGCTTCCCCCCTTATTAGTAAGGGATGTTGGATTTTATCAAATGCTTTTTCTGCATCTATTGAGATAATCATATGATTTTTGTTATTATTATTATTGATATAGTAAATTATGCTAAAAGTTTTCCTAATATTGAACCAGTCCTACATCCCTGGTATAAATCCTACTTGGTCTTAGTGTATTATCCTGGGGATAACTTTCTGTAATCTCTTTGCTAATTTTTTATTTAAGATTTTTGCATCAATATTCATTAGGGAAATTGGTCTAAAATTTTCTTTCTTTGTTTTCACCCTATCTGATTTAGCTATCAGCACCATATATGTGTCATAAAAGGAATTTGATAAGACTTCTTCCTTCTCTATTTTTTCAAATATTTTTGTGGTATTAGAATTAATTGTTCTTTAAATTTTTGGTAGAATTCACATGTAAATCCATCTGGTCCTGGGGATTTTTTCTTAGGGAGTTGATTAATAGCCTTTTCTATTTCTTTTCCTAAAATGGGATTATTTAACTAATTTATAGCCTCTTCTATTAATCTAGACAATCTATATTTTTGCAGATATCCCTCCATTTCAGTTAGATTATCAACTTATTGACATATAGTTGGGCAAAATAACTCCTAATTATTGCTTTAATATCCTCTTCATTGGTTAAAAGTTCTCCCTTTCCATTTTTGAGACTAACAATTTGATTTTCTTTTTTCCTTTTTCTAATTAAATTAGCTAAATTTTTATCTATTTTGTTGTTTTTTTCATAAAACCAACTCTTAGTTTTATTCATTAATTCAATAGTTTTCTTACTTTCAGTTTGATTGATCTCCCCATTTATTTCAGAATTTCAAATTGGGTACTTAATTGGGGGTTTTTAATTTGTTCTTTTTCTAGCTTTTTTAGTTTCAAGTCCAATTCATTGATCTTCTCTTTCTCTATTTTATGCAAGCAAGCATCTAGAGATGTAAAATTTCCCCTAACAACCACTTTGGCTGCATCCCATAAATTTTGGTATGTTGTCTTTTTATGATCATTCTCTTGGATGAAATTATTGATTGTATCTATGATTTGTTGTTTCATTTACTCATTCTTTAGGATTAGATTATTTCGTTTCCAATTAATTTTTGGTCTATTTTCCCCTGGCTTTTTATTGCATATATATATTTTTTAATTGCATCATGATCAGAAAAGAATGCATTTACTATTTCTGCCTTTCTGCATTAGATTTTGAAATTTTTCAAATGGCACCACCAAGAAAAAAATGTACTCCTTTCTGTCTCCACTCACTTTTCTCCAAAAATCTTATCATACCTAACTTTTTATAAAATTCTAATTTATTTCCTTAACTTTTTTTTTTAAATTTTTATTTTGTGGTTTGATTTATCTAGTTCTTAGAGAACAAGGTTGAGATTCCCCACTAATATAGTTTTACTGTTTATTTCTTCTTGCAGTCTCTTCTTTTCTAGGAATCTGGATGCTATACCACTTGGTGCATATATGTTTAGTATTGATACTAAATCATTATTAGGGTACCTTTTTAGCAAGATATAGTTTTCTTCCCTATTTCTTTTAATTAGATCTAGTTTTCTTTTGCTTGATCTGAGATCAGGATCACTACCTTTGCTTTTTTTACTTCATCTGAAGCACAATAGATTCTGCTCCAGCCTTTTACCTTTACTCTAAATGTATCACTCTGCTTTAAATTGTTTCTTGTAAACAACATATTGTGACATTCTGGCTTTTAATCTAGTCTGCTCTCCACTTCCATTTTATGGGAGAGTTCATTTCATTCACATTCATAGTTAAAATGACTAATTCTTTATTTCCCAATTTCTTATTTACCCCCAAGTTATGCTTTTCTCTTTACTTTTCCCCTTTCCCTCCTCCCCAATATTTTGTTTTTGAGTACTAGAATAGCCTCAAACCTTTTCAAACAGTCTCCCTTTTATAGTTCTTTCCTTTTCTTATATCTTTCTCCTATTACTTCTGTTTTCTCTTCTATTAGCCTCCCCCTTTCCTTCCCCTTTTCCTCTCCCACTTCCTTATAAGGTGAGAATAGTTTCTTTGAGAAACCAAATATGTCTAATATTCTCTCTTTGCACCAAATCTGATGAGAGTAAGATTCACACAATGTTCATCCCCCTCCTTTCTTTCCTTCAATTATAATAGGTCTTTGCTGTTTCATGAGATGTAATTTACCTCCATTTTCCTCTTTTATCAGTACAATCATCTTTCCACATCTAGTTTCTTTTTTTATATTGTCACAGTCATTATACCTTCAGTCTCTAAGTACCTATAACATATAGGTCTCAAGAGTCCTTTCCTTTTTACCTCTTTAAACTTCTTTTGAGTCCTGCATTTGGATTTTTTGGTTCAGCTTTGGTCTTTTCATCAGAAATAAATGAAATTCACTGAATCATTGAATGTCCATTTTCTTTCCTGAAAGATAATGCTCAGTTTGGCTGAATAGTTGATTCCTGGCCACATTCCAAGTTCCTTTGCCTCTTGGAATATTAGATTTTAGGACCTTCAATCCTTCAAAATGGAAGCTGCAATGTCCTGGGTAATCATGATTGTGAATCTTTGATATTTGAATGATTTCTTTCTGGTTGGTTGCAATATTTTTTTCTTGGTCCAATAATACTGAAATTTAGCTAATATATTCCCTGGAGTTTTTATTTTGGGGTCTCTTTCAATAGCTGATCAGTGAATTCTTTAAATTACTATTTTATCTTCTTATTCTAGGACATCAGGGCAGTTTTCCTTGATGATTTCCTGAGGCTCTTTTTTTTTTTTTTCATTATGGTTTTCAGGTAGTCCAATAATTTTTAGATTTGTCTCTCTTAGATTATCTCTCTGAGATTTATTTTCCTGGTTAGTTGTTTTTCCAATGAGGGATTTTACATTTTCTTCTAGAATTTCATTTTTTTTTTTTTTTTTTTGGTTTTGTTTGACTGATTCTTGATGTCTCATCAAGTCATTCATTTCCATTTGTTCAGGTCTAATTTTTAGTGAATTATTTTGTTCAGTTATCTTTTTATCTCCTTTTGTATTTGGCCAATTGAATTTTTAAATGAGTTGTTTTGTTCTATGGCTTTTTTTTTCTATTTCAAAAATTCTGTTTTCCAAGGAATTATTTTATTTTTTCATTTCTTCATTCAAATTCTTCAGATTTGTTTTCTGAGGAATTATGTTCTTTTCCCATTTCACTAAATCTATTTTGTAAAGCATTCTTCAGATAATTTGTTTCCTTTTCCAAACCCTCTTGCAAAGTTCTCATTTCCTTTCCTCCTTTTCTCCATTTTTTCTCCTAACTCTCTTTTAAGATTCCTTTTGAATTCTTCCAAGAGAGCCTTGTGAGATGGGGGACTAATTCATATTATGCTTTGGGGCTTCATCTGGAACTATCTGCTATTAGTGTTCTCAGGGTTTGAAATCTGTTCTCCTCTCTCTACATAAAAACTTTCTCTGGTCAGAGTTCTTTTTTTTTTTTTTTTTTTTTTCTTCTTTTTTTCTTTTTTGCTCATTTTTTTTTTTTTTAAAGATTGAGGGTTACTTTTAGAGCAAAGGGGAGTTTGTCCACATTTCCTCTACAGGTGACAGTGTTTGCACTGGGTCAGTGCTAATTAACTTCTGATGCTGGGTGGGCATGGCCAGGTTCCAATAATCAGGGGCTTGGGGGCTTACAATTTGCCTTTTGTATTTATGTTGGATGTCTTACAGATAATCTGCTGAACTACTTGCTTGCAACCAGGACAGAGTAGACAACATTGCCGTAAATTCCTCCCAGTAGAATTTCTGGCAGATGGTGTCCACACCACCCTGAGTCTCTATACTGATTGTGCTTGGCTGCCTGCACTTGACTGCCTATGCCTGAATGAAACAGACCTTTTCTGAAGATCTTCCAAATTATCTTATGCTGGAAATTTGCTACATTCCAAATATTTATCTGTCATTCCAAAGCAATTCAGAGGCTTAATTTGCTTAATTTGAGGGATATGGGAAGATCTCAAAAAAAGATGTATCCTCTCTGCCATCTTGGCTCTATCCCTCTGCTTTCTTTTCAAACTTAACTAAGCCTCTATGGCTATAACCGAAAAGCCAAGAATATGAGAATATCTGGAGGGTGGGGAGAATTGATACAAGCCTTGTATCAATTCTCCCCACCCTCCAGATATTCTCATATTCTTGGTTTTTTGGATTATCTTCAGCAATAGGGAGAAAAAACATGGCTTATAGGGAGGGAACACATTCAAAAATGGGATAAAACTGATAAAATTTTGTAAGAAAAGAAATCTTGAAATTTGGAAGATTTTTTTAACTTTAAAAACTATATAATTTTTGGTATTTATTTAAAAGGTCAATTAATTCACTATCATTATAAAACTGTTGTCTTCATATAGTATATATGTGTATGTGTTTTTATGTGTGTATACATATATATGCATATATATATGCTGTCTTGTAATTACTGTTAGAAACAATTATAATGAACTTGGGTAAGTTGCTTAATCTGCTTTTATCAATTACAGCAGAATTTTGCATTTACTATTTAGTACTTGGGGATAATGTTAGAATTAATAAAAGTGAAGTATTTAGGGGAAGTTTTTTATGTCCAAAGTAATATTTCTGAATTGTTGTGGTGCAAATGAAATAATGAATATAAAATTATGTAAACTTTATAAAGTACTACTTAATGCTTGTTACACTTATGGAAACTGATTAGGAATTTTATACTAATCAGTCATCTTTAAAAAGTACAATATGACATTATGTGATAGGCATAGCTTCTGGAAGATGAGAAAAATCACTTTGCACATACATCCATTTGTATGTATGTATGGGTGTGTATGTTTGTGTAGGCATCCATCAGTGAATAATTACACTAATAACAGCTTATGTTTACAAAAGTGCTTTACGTTTTACAAAGCACTTTATACACATTATCTCATTTGAGATAATTCATTCTGTTCTAATAAAATGACTGTAATGGATTTCATTAAGGGACTCTTAATTAGTTTGATCCTTTTGAAAAATTCAATGGAAAATGCTAAAATGTTTGAGCACTTACAAGGCAATATTCAGGATTGGATACATAAATATTTCTTTGGAATATAATTGCGCAAGTTCCTAGAAAGGGGGGTGGTAGTAATTTAGCTGGCTCTGAGCCTATATTGGGGAGACAAAGTTCTGAAATGCTCAGGTGTGATTATGGATTTAAGAAGTCAAATAATAACCAACATAGTCTGAAAAAGTAGGTCACATATTCTTGATCATCTGTTAACTAAACTGATGCAAATTTGCTATATTTTGAAGATGACATCTTGATTCAAAATAGTTATTTCAAAGTTTGTATGGATAGGTATGATGGCATATTCCTATGATTCTTGGCTGCTATTAGGGAAACAGAGGCTGCTAGATCTCTTGTATTCTAGTTATTAGTTGCATTTTTGTTTTTTAGTCATGTTCCACTCTTTTTGGCCCCATTTGGGATTTTCTTTGAAAAGATTCTAGAGTAGTTTGCTTTTTCTTTCTCCAGCTCATTTCACGGATGAGGAAATTTGAGGCAAACAAGGTTGTTACCCAGGGTCACACATCTTAGGGAATGTCTGAGGTTGAATTTGAAATCATGTATTTTTGATTTTAAGTCAGGGCTCTTATCTGCCATGTGACCAAGCTGCCTTTCAGTTGCACAGGACTAAACTACTTGACTGTCTGCACGACATCAATGTGATATCTTCCCCCTAATCCCTTCATTTTTCTCCCTTTCCTATACACTTTAAGCTGGAATCCACAAATTCACCAAGAAAAATTGAACCAGCTCAGCCTGGAAAAAGCAGGCCAAAGGTCACTTAGTAATCAGAGTGGGACTAGGCCAATGAATAGCCCTGAACTTCCAGCCTAGACTAGAGAGAGAGAGAGATCTACTCATGAGAACAAAAACAAAGTCCATATTTTCTATTATCTGCCCCTAAGGAGAGGGATATGCAATTTCATTGATATAGGGAATTCCATGAAGAAAGTAATTCAATCACTGCAAGCTGGCATCTTCTCTCTGACTTGTTGTCTAGGTCAAATGGGCCATTATTTGTCAGAAATGGGACTTGAACTCATGCCATTCTGTTTCCAAGGCCAGCTTTCTGTTCATTAGGGAAAAGAAGGGAACAACAAGCATTTATTAAGTGTCTACTGTGTGCTAACACTTTACAAATGTCTCCTTTGACTTTTACAACAAACCAGTGGTGGGATAGGTTTTATTATTATTTTTATTCCTGGGGCAGCTAGGGGACACAGTAGAGATAATGTTTGGTCTAGAGTTGGGAAGACTCATCTTCCAAAACTAAAATATGGCCTCAGTCACTTGTGAGCTGTATGATTCTGGACAAGACATATATCCCTGTTTGCTTCAGTTCTTCACCTGTAAAATGGAGATGGAAATGGCAAGTCATTCCAGTATTTCTGCAAAAAACAACATCATCAACAACAAAACCAACAACCAAAAAACCCAAAGAGAGAGAGTCATGAAGACTTAGACAAAACTTAAATGAGTGAACAACACATTATTTTTCCCCTTTCATAGTTGAGGAAACTGAGGGAGAAAAAAAAATGTGATTTGCTCATGTACAGTCAATGTCACATTTGAAATCAAGTCTTTGTGGCTCTGGAGAAAGCACTTTATCTATTGCACCACCTAGCTATTACTATGGCATTGTAAACTAGATAAAGTTTGACAGCTACAAATAAATAAATATTGAGGTTTTTAAACTTTGTAATTTAATTTTTTTTGCTGATTGATTTTTCAGAAATAGAGTCAGAGAATTCTAGATCTAAACAGGATCTGAGACAACATCAAGCTCATACCCCAATTTTTGAGGTGAAGAAATGGAATGCCATTAAAAGGAAAATGAATTGCCTAAAGCCACATAGCTAATTAGAGAACCAGAGACAGACAATACTCGACTGCATGTGTTATGTCCATGACACCTTTTGAGTTAGAAATAAATTCACCAAATTCCTAAAGGGAAGAGATTGGTGCATAAAAGAGGAAAGGCCAACTTCATCAAAAAAGATAAAGGAAAGCAAACTAATAAGTTATTATTCCTAATGGAATAATATCAAAGTGATTTGATTTACAAAAAGATGTTTTTATAATGTGAATGAAAAAATAAACCTGGATCTCTTTGATCCATTTTCTGCTAAATATTTCAGATTTCAAAGGAATAATAATGATGATAGTACCTAATAATATGGTGCAGAATGGTTTGTGTGAGAAAAGACAAAGTAGATGAGTAACTATGAAAGGCTTAATTGAGGTTCCTATGTCCCAGCACATTGTCATGTACCTGATAATCACTTTCTAAACATTATTTTAAGTAAAGTGAATCAATCTAGAAAATATGACCTGATTCTGGGACCCAGTGAGTGGATTAAATCCAGAATGTCTTGTTTTCTGCATGAACATTTATGAAAATACTTCTATATACTAGGATGAATGGTTTAAAATATTGTGAATAGTTTGTAGGAATTGATGTGCTTTAAAGGGTAGCCATGTGGCTCAATGGATAGAATTCTGGGGGGGAGTAGGAAAAATTATCTTTCTGAATTCAAATTTAATGTCAGACAGGTTACCTGTGTGATCAAGTAAGTCAATTAACCCCATTCACCATAGTTTTCTCATTAATAAAATGAGCTGGAAAAGGAAATGATGTAAGACTTTATTCGGAGGTTAGCAAAGACATGATACTCCATCCAAAGCTTGGAACTCATGCCTCTTTGCACTTCATTCTAAGGTGGGACAAAGTCATTCTAAGGTGGGACAAAGGATATATGGGATGTTCAAAGAGGCTAGCATTTCTAATGTGAGGGCTGTTCAACGACCTTTAATGTCTACTGGCACTCACTTCTCACCTCTAGTTCCAAGAAGCTGGAGCATGTGCAGCATGCTATCTCAGCAGATGGACTAAACCAGTTTGAGGGTAATTAACAGTCCTCAAACCAGTCGTGAGTTTTTTGGGATATCTACCCCCAAGCATGTGAAGATTTCCTCCCAATGGAATGGATGGATGAGAACAATTTGTGCCAAAAGCCATGAAAGCAACTGAAGCAGGTGCTGTGGGATGCTTAGAGCCTGGTCAGACATCAGTGATCCCAAGGTCACCTACTGCATCTCAGACCGCTTTGATGATTCTGATTGATAGAGTAAGGCTGAAGACTTTGAGCAACTTTGTCTCACTTAAATCCAATTCACACACAAGTCAAGATACCATCCTGTGATGTCTTTGGTCCTCTTTAAAAACAAAAGACAAATAATTACGTCAAACATGCTATCTGTCAATTTGAGGGTCCAGCTTTTCAGAAATAGACTCTATAAAGAGTCAGTATTTTTTTTAATGGTTTCACTAGAGTTGTTACCTCAGTCTTTCCCCTCTCTGTCTTCCATATAGCTTCTTAAATGATTTCCCTAAAGCTCAGGTTTATCTGAATAAGTTTGCTCAGTTAACAAGAGAAATTCCTTAGTATTTTGAGGATTAAATATAAATACATTTGTTATGTAAATTCATCACAACCTAACACCAATTTACCTTTCCAGTCTTATATATATTATTTCTCTTCACAGACGCCAAACTGGCCTACTTGCTATTCTTCACATGTGATATTCTACCTATCATCTTGTTTTTTATTTTCTTTTTTTTTTTCTGGGTGGCAATTAAGTGACATAACCAGGGTCACACAGCTAGGAAATGTTAAGTGTCTGGGGCCATATTTGAACTCAAGTCCTCCTGACTTCAAGGTTGGTGCTCTATCCACTGTCCCAACTAGCTGCCATCCTGCTATTTCATAGGTACTCCTTCATCACTTCCTTCAAAACTCACTTCAAACTTTAACTCTTGCATTAATTGATTTTGTTTGCTTCTTGGGATTCTCCCCACCATCAAAAATTATGTTGTATTAATTTTTATTTTTCCAGAGACATTCTAGTGCTTTCCATTTCCCACCATCTGCTCTGCTTTTAGATTTCTCCATTATTTCTCCCTCAGGAAATTCCTCATTGGGAAATCCCATTCACATGCAAGATTAAATTAGCCTTGAGACTCAAACCCTTTGCCCCTTTTACTGGACTTGCTGAACAGAAAGAGAGTCATGTGCTCCAGAGTATCCATTTAAGGATAAGGCCCAGCACAGTCTACTTCTCATTTCCTACCAAAAGCACTCACTGCTTTGAATTTCTTTGGATTTCTCCAACAAGACCTTGTGTTAGATACTTTCTCCAACTCATCCCTCTCCCTCATTTTTTAGTTTTCTTTCTTGTGTTGTTTCCCCCCTCCTTTTTGAGACAGGTACTATTTATTTATTTATTTATTTATTTATTTTTTTGTATCTCCATTGTTTAGCATCATGCCAGGAACATTGTAGTTGGTTAGTATTTATTGACTATTGACTCCAGTTCAGCAGATTTGGCATCAAGCAATGTACCCATTTTGGGGTAGAGATATTTCTGGAAGTCCCCAGTTTGCAAGCAGAGAGAGATTCAGAGACTCAACCAACCCACATACTAGTTGGTTTCTTACATTCCAACCTTGTTGTTAGAAATCCTTCTGTTCTTGGCTACTATACTCATTCAATTGCCTTTCCCATAACCCATTCTGTATCAATTTCTTTTCACCCTTTTCTCTTGGAAAGTAAACCATCTTGTATAATGCTTCTGCTAGTTCAGCTCTTATTCCTACTCTATTGCTTATCATAGTCCTTGGTACTTGATAAGAGCTTCATAAATCCTTTAAAAAATTCATCTATTTACCTGTTTCCACCTGGCCATTGCTTTATAGTCATACTTAGAAATTTTTTCACCCTAGAATAGGAGATGAGGCAATAAAAGAGGCATCAGAAAGAATCAGGGTGGAGTAGGGTGTGTTGGTGCTGAAGACAGTCCAGCAGAGGGGGAAAGGGATGGTGTTGGAGATGTAGGGATAATGAACTTGTGAATTCAGTTATGTGAGAAAGATCCATTCCCCAGGTACCTATAGTGGCTAAAGGCTAAAGAACACCCCTGGGCAAAGACATTATAATAAAGATACCCTACATGGTGGTGGTAAGTGAATCTCAGGAGGGTGCAGCTTCATGCTAAGTGACACAGGTGAAGGGAGTACCACAGAATACCAGGATGGCAGTAATGGCTATCCATTGGTAGGAGGAAGCATATCCATGTGGAAACAAATTGCTCCTCCCATATGTCTGTATCTTTGCAAATCTGTGATTAACTCTATCCACATTATACTCTGAAAATGATCACTCCCATTCCCTCATTTTTAGCTCAATCACATGTTGTCCCCCTCTATTTTTACCCATAACATAATTTTTCTCCTTAACTAGCCCCACTCACCTGTTGCTTGTCATCATTTCCTTGTAGTCCTTCTCCCTGGCTGAATTTCATTAACATATATTTCCTCCCTAGTCTTTTTTGCCCCAAACCAGGCAAGTTGGCACTTCCCTGTGTTTTGTGTGATAATGTCATATTGAAAGTGCTCTGTGGTCTGATCTATGGCTGTGAGTTTTTGTTTTGTCTAAACACCATTTCCCTATTCTTCTAAGTTTTTATCCCAAGCAGCTGCCCATCTCATTTCCTACAAACAAAAAATGGCAACACTTCTAAATCTATTTCAGAATGAATGTATATACTTGTATGAGCATTCTCCTGCATGTTTCAGGCTCTCTTCTTGTGCACACTAGAAACATTATCATAAGCTAAATGACCTCATGGTGTTTGAAAGATTATACGGACTTTATTTTATCTCGACATATACAAAAAGGAACTTTTCCCAAAAGCCCTTAGAGAAAGAAAAAATATTCAAGTGTTATCAATAACTGTTGATAACTCTGGAAAGTTAGAATGTTTAGAGGTACTTTGAAAGTATTTTTTTTTTTCTCATGGCTTTACTTAAATGTTATCAGATTTGACAGCCTAATATCTAGAATGGATTTTAGTTCTGAAAACAATTCTACATTTGGTTTAATTGGGTTGATTTGATTGGCCATTTTACTGTAGGATACATAGAACCTATGGTATTGGCATTCTGACTGGGTTAGGGAGCTTTCATCTCTTTTGATTTCACAAATTATCCCTGACCATTCAAACTTTAATAAACCAGACTGAGGAAATGCAGATGACTTCAAGTCCTTCTGTGCATTAACATTCACTAGAAAGTATGTTTTGACTTAGCATTGTGGAAAAAATAACAATTAAAATGTGTTCTAAATTATTGGACTAGAAATATAAATACATCATAATTATTCTTATTTTTTCTTTAAGTTCTTCAGATATATTTTATAGGAGATTTTGCTGCCATTAATCTGCTACAGAACACTTTCAATCTAACATTATTCCATGACTAGATCTGACATTAATTAATTTACAATAATAAAGCAAAATATGGAAGTTAAGTCGATAGAAGATGATCCAGCAAGACGTTATTATCCTTCATTAATTTTTAAAAGAAACTGTGATATAAAAATGTTTCTTATTCTCTTGCCAACTCTTAAAAAAACCACTAAAATAATTGTCTTAAATATAATCAAAAGCATAACACTTTGCTGATGACTGCCACTTGGAAACTCTGATGAGACAATATGGTGATCAAGTTAATTTCACCTTTCAATAGCAATGGAAATCTGAGCTTTAGTTTTCCAAGTTGTAAAGTATGTTCTGGATTTATATATATATATATACACACACACACACACACACACACACACACACACACACACATTTATATATATGATACAATTATATATTAAAAGGCTTCATATCAAAGTTGTAATTGTTCTCTGATTAATGGTTTTAAACTTGTGATGCTACCACAATTTCAGTTCTAACTTTAAGGATGAATATATTAGTGGTTTAAAGAATTTCTGACAAAAATGGTGTTAAAAGTGGAAAAAAAGGGACAGCTAGGGGGCAGAGTGGATAGATTACTAGCCCTGAAGTCAGGAGGACCTGAGTTCAAATCTTACCTCAGACATCTGGGCAAGTCACTTAACCCCAATTGCCTCAGCCAAAAAAAAAAAAATACTATTAATTAAAAGTGGAAAAAAATTGGCAGAAAATAGGAATAGACCAACATCTCACATTGTACAAACAGTGATATCATGAACAAATGGGGGGGACATAGAAAATTCTTTCTCTCAAATCTATGGATAAAAGAAGTTATGACCAAATAAAGGGGAGGGAAAGAAAGAAAGGATCATGGGATATAAAATGGATAATTTTGATTCATTAAATTTAAAATGTTTACACACAAAAACCCCACAATGCAGCAGAGATTAGATGGAAATATTAGAGGAAACTAGGGGAAATGGAGTCAAATTTATAAAAATATGAGTAATTCTCCAACTGATAAATTATCAAAAATATAGATAGTTTTCAGTTGGAAAAAAACAAAGCCATTTTTTTGTTATCTAAAAATGTCTTCTAAATCAATATTGATTAGAGAAAGGTAAATTAAAACATCTCTGAAGTATCACCTTATACCTATAAGATTAACTAATATGACAGAAAAAAAAGTGACAAATGGAGGGGACATGAAGAAAATGAGCACTATTCTACTCTTGTGAACAAATCCAACCATTCTGTAAAACAATTTGCAATGATGTTCAAGGGCAATAAAATTGTACATACGTTTTGACCCAGCAATACCATTATATTGTTCTGTATCTTGAAAGAATAAAAGGAAAAATAGAGCTATATGTACAAAAATATTTATAGTAGTTCTTTTTGTAGTATCTAAAAATTGAAAATTGAGTGGATGCCCATCAATTGGGGAATTACTGAACAAGTCGTGATATATGAGTAAGATGGAATAAATGTATTGTATGATGATCAATTGGAATTAGTCATTCCAGTCAAGACAAATGATCTAAGACAATTCTAAAGGACTTATGATGAAAAATGCTATCCACCTCCAGAGAAGAATGGATGGATTCTTCCAGAGGAAGAATGTTTCATTCTGAGAATGAAACATATTTTTTAACTTTCTTTGTTTTTCTTGCTTTTTGCAGCATGGCTAATATTTTGCATGATTTCAAATGTATAATTAATATTATATATCTTGCCTTCCCAATGTATTGAAGGAAGAGTTCAGAACTTAAAATGTTAAAAATAAAAGTTAATAAATATTAATAAAAATTAATAAAAATAAAAAATGTTTTTAAAAATTAAAAAAAGATAAAAAGGTTCTGGCTCTAATAATTAAATTAAATATTCAAGTGATTTTCAGAAAGATGCATGCTATTGTGTACAGTGGATTTAAGGTGATTATTTGATGAATTCTTTGAATTTCTTCATTAAAATGAAATTTTGAATTAGTTGACATTTCCCCCATATTTTGGGGAAATGTTGAAAAACCAACATACACAAAGAACATTATTCATTGTGAATCCTGAAACTGGACTTAACGGACTTTAAAGAGACCCTAAAGTTATTGCTGAGTTATTTGGGAATTCACACATTTCATACGATACATTGGAAAGATGGCCAGATTTGGAATCAACAGAAATGAGTTTTAATCCTTACTTCAGTCACAAGTCACTTAACTTCTGCAGGCTTTCATTTTCTCATATGTAATAAGAAGAATTTGGATCTCATGACCTCCAAAGTCCTTCCTGGGATTACATCTTTGATCCTATGACTTCAGTTACTATACCTTCCCATAGTTTTGGTCACTCTATCAATTTAATATTAGATTATCACAGTGGGCATAGAGTAGGTACTCAGTATATACTTGTTGATTGAATAAGTGACTAAAGGGAATGCTAATAGATTGTAATGTCATCAGAGGAAAACAAAAAATTTAAATTTAAAAACTTCGAAGAAGCAGACCACTTCCTGCCTCATCAATGTGTTTTGATGTTTCTAATGGAACTAATTTTAAAAAAGTAATCAGATTAGGACATAAAAAGTAATGGTTAGATTGGTGAATCAATCTATTTTTTTTCTCAAATGATTTTTTCTTATAAGATCCAAAAATCTTTTTTATGTCATAAATTCATAAATTCCAATAGTTTACATTCTTTTTCACTGGTTCTCACACAAGGCATTCTCTGGTGAAGCAGTTAAACCCAGGTGCTTTTCTTTTTTGGCTTCCTTTTTCTTCTGATCGATTTTTACCTAACTCTTCAGAAATCTCTTTCTGGTCTTATAATATTTAATATGCTAAATATTCACATTAATTCTCTTGGCTAGAATCTTAGCCTTAGTCTTAATATCTATGACATGTTAAGTGACATTGTGAACCTGTTCAGTCTTGTTATGGTAATGTTTATGGGGTTACTGAACTATACACATACTCTGAAAAATCTACATTCGTTTACTCTTTTATTAATAGGCATATGCATAATCAAAGGAACATTAAATTTTTGTGAAAGTATCTAGAGACTACGTGCCTATTCCCTCTGCTTTTTTCTGCCCATGTTAGCCATTTTGGCAAATCACTGAAAGATGATGATGTTGGGTAAATATCCAATCTATTCTTCAGTGTCACATGCTGCTCCTTCCTCCCCCTCCCATTTTACTATTGTATTTATCTCATCTTATTTCACTGGGATAGAGTTTTGCAGCATGTAGAAGAAAATTCTATGTAACTCCCCTCCCTCAAGGTTATAAGAAACCTGTTATTTATGAACTGCTATAAGGCATGGATTTTAGATGAATTGTTCTGTGCTGTAGTCCTTGCATATCTATTCAAATCAGATAACATATATAAAGTGCTTTGTAAATCTTAAAGTTCAATAAAAAAATTTGTTTTTATTGTGAAGAAAAGAAGCATCATTTCTATTTATGCTCAGGAGAAAAGTTAATACAATAACTTAAATTATTTCTTTAAGGTTTGCAAAGCAATTTTTATACATTATCTATTTTCAATCTCAAGAAAATCCTGAAAGTAAAATACTACAGGAATTTTTGGCCTCATTTAACAGATAAAGAACCAGAGATTGAGACTTATTAAATGATTTACAAAGAGTAATACTTTAAGTGGACTCAGAATAGTTGTTTTCCTAATACCATATGTATTGTACAATATGCCTTCTTACATACATTCATTGGACTTCTTTCCTCTCTTCTCCATTCACTTCATTTTCCCCAATGGAATGAGCAAAAGTATCTCTGCATACATATAAGTTGGGAAGGAGAAAGGGGTTAAAAATGTACAGCAAAGAAATGAGTACATATTTCCTTTCTGCTCCCAAATATTTCTTTCAGTGAGCAGAAAGACTGAAGAAAAGCCCTCTCATTCACTTGTTGAACTTAATAATAGTAGCAGTTTCCAAGATGTTACTTCAGGTCCTACTATTGTAATTTTTGTTAGTTATGATCTGGTTTTGTGAATCTGGTAAAAAATATAGAATGTAATTTCTTTCCCAGGAACTAAGTAAAGAGAGCAAGACACAAGTTCAGTAAAACAATCCTAGAGGAACAATATGAAAATATTTTAAAGAGGACTTATCAGAAGCAAATCACAGGGCAGACACTACCACTACAACAAAACCCTCTTATTTCTAACTCTTCTGTTTATCTTTAAGTAGCATCAAATGATTTCTTGATGGATATAGGTAATCTTTTCTTAATGACCACAGCAAAAGTATTATAAAAGCACCCAGAGACAAGTCACTTGGAATTAGCTTTGAGAAAGGATGTTCAGGGATGATATAGTGCTGAGGACTTTGATAAGAATGTTTATTCACAGTGTTTGAAATAATTCCCCCCCTCTCCCTCCCAGTAGCATAATAATGCCTTAACTTATTGGGCTATTTGTGTGAGTTTATATAGTGCACTACATATAGTGTGAAATTGATTATGTCCAATTATGACCTTAAACTCTATTATAGTCAATACTGTGCCCTGATCAGGTTTAGATTTAGTTTCTTCCCCCCCCCCCCAACATTTTTTATTATTATTGTTTTACTCTGGACTTGCTTTTTTTTATGCCAGTTTTCTGTGAACTACTGGACAAAGAAAAATTTCCAAGACAGATTTTGAAGTGCTTATCACTTTCAAATGTTCTTTGAGTATATATCCTTTTGGCTATATCTATAGCAGATATAGCTATATGTTTAAATTGTATGTGCATAGTTGTATGGAGTTCCTTTAACAGTTAAAGGCAGCTTTGCATGATCAATTGAGACTTGATCTGAAATTCAGGAAGTGCTGGGTTAAAGTCCTCCTCTGACATATATTACTTGTATGAGCATGGGTAAGTCTCTACTTGTTGGATCTAATGCATGTTTTCTTGACTGCACACATAGTCCAGAATTCTAGCTACTTTGTCAGGCTTCTTCTGTACCTGTCTATCTATCTATCTGTTTCTTTTTATTTTTACATACATACATCTTACTTTCAGGCCAAAGCATGCTTAAGCTCTCTCACACATCTAGTGTCTTCATCTAATTTTCTGTGTTGCCCGTGACAATTTATCTCAATAAATAGTTAAACACTCGAGAAAATTGGTCTTTTTAAAAGTTCATTGTAAATAGCTAATAAAACTTGTAATAGCAGACTTTGTAAGTGTCCTGGATGTCTATGGAACTTTAAAAAACAACTAGTCAAAGGGATTTTGTGTAAATAGATGAGTAGTCAACAACGTTAATTTTAAAATGCTATCTTTTTGCCTGTCTCATTGGACATTTAATTACCCAGGATTAAGTAATCCCTGGGGATAGAGAGCATTTCCTTTGTACAAGCTGCAGTTCAAATGAGAATGGTGAGCATTTGAGGAAAGTGCATAATTGGTAACCTTTGACAAAGATCCGATATCAAGAAGCTCGTGTAGGGTCGTGGGTCCCATCACTTGGCATACATATGATATGTAGTGCCATAATTCCTGGGCTGGGACAGCATTTTCTCTTCTTAGTTGGGTAACTTTTCACTTCAAAATAGGAACATCTTCCTTCTCTCAAACTTCAAGGTATAGTAATATCAGACACCAGTTAAAAGGCACAATATAAAGCCCAAACATTCCACTTGAACAAAACCTAGCTCACAGATCAATTTTGGAGACACCTCGGTTTGAGGAAGCCCTACATTAATTTACTCTAATTGCAAGAGGAGGAAGGGCACATTTTTTTTAAACTAGTGGACAATTTCTTTCTTTCTATTTTTTAAAAAGTGCTTAACACTTGAACAATTTAGTGAAATTATGGGCAATGGGCAAGACAGTAAGAGAAGCTAGTCAGTTTAAAGAGAGGGGACATGATTACTTCGCTGAATCCCCACTTTTTTATCTTCCAAAAGAGACAAAGGGAACTACTTAAGAACCAATAGTGACGGCAAGGAAACAATCACCGAGTTGCTGGATACCTTTGTCTCTGGGAGGCAGGTAGTAATTTTTCCATGTCTGCCACTGAGTGTCAAACCTTTCCTTTTCTTCCTCTTTCCATTCTGGATGGCCAAACTGATTATCTAAAATAGAAAATTAGCACACAATGGGTTTACTCCGCGATACCCCTTATGCAACTAATGGCAAAGCTTGTTAATTGGTTGTAAATGCCAGCAGGTTGCCAAGATAATACTTCAGAAATAAGCGGGTATTCTGATAATTACAGCAATCTTCATCTATAAAAGCTTAAGTAGATGAAGTACTGGCTGGCTTAAAACCAAGATTTATCCCGCTGCACTCACATTAAAAGAAAAAATAAGATGAAAACAATAATGTAACAAAACAATTATATAGCAGGAAGCTTTGTAGGTTTTAGAGATTGTGAAAACTCAGAAAGTAAAACAGTGCAGTAATAACCAGTTATGGAAAAATAGGCCATTTACATTTCTGTATAATTAAATAGTAGGCTATGCAATTTCACTTTTTAAAGGAAACTGCCTTTCCCTTTTTTTATAGGGCAACGTAGCCATAATTGCTGCATTAAAGCTTTAATGAAAGAAAAAAGCAGCAGATCAAGATGACATGTAACATCGACATTTGTACCGCGCGCTCTGCTCGTTTAGTAATGGGAAGCTACTGAGGAGATTAAAATTGCAGAATTCTTCATAGTTTGTTCTAAAATTGCTAGAGGAAGATCATTCAGGGGCTAAAATACACACAATTTATTTTTCCACCTTCAATCTACAAGAATTTAATGGCTTTCCTAACTAGCAGGGTGGTGTAAGACACATCTTAGGTTAGAGGTGGGAGGGGGAACTCTTATGGAACATAAAAAAAATGACGGCACCTAAATGTATCAGACCTGAAGCCTTGAGGGAGTTTGCTTAATGCATTAGAATATTGCCCTAAATATTATCTCATAACTTAGTGCTCTTGGATAAGCTTCCCTTCTGCCTCCCCAAAACAGCAATAAAACTGAAACCTAAATATCAACAGGTTGATGTGTAATGTGTTACTTCCAACTCGGCAGCTTTTCCTAACATCAGCAATTTATTCAAAAGGGAACGAAATCCAATAAGAAATGAGCTTGCTAGAAAAATGTTATCCAAAGATGGGTCCTTGTTCCACAAAAAAAAGAAAAGAAAAGAAAAGAAAAGAAAAGAAAAGAAAAGAAAAAATCCTTATGGCCATCAGGGTTCTTTCTCTCCTAAGTTTGGTTTGTGCATCACTGTCCAAGTCCATGTCTTCAATAAACATGGCCTGGCACATCTTTGAAAGCAAGGATTAGAAAAATTCATTTGGCAGTTTTTTTTTTCTGCTGAATAGCCAGCATAAACATATGTTAAGTCATGCACTTGAGAGATATGAAGTGGAGAAATATCATTTTAAGGAAGGATATTAAAGGAGAGCCTCACAGGGTGTTTAGCGGGATTATGTAAAATATTTTTTTTTACCCTTTTTAAATAGATCTAAGTACTTTCAGTTTCATTGAATGTGAAGGAATATTTGACAATAAATTCAGAACTCAATACATATTTACGTTTTTGAGGTAGGGGATGAAAAAGGAGCATTGAATCCTGGTCCATTTAAAGACCTTCTTTTTTAATGAGTTTACTTATGTGCCTGAACCAGGGATAAGTGAAATGGCTAATAAGGCCTTGTTTTAATATTTTATTTCTTTCAGAGTAGATAAAATACATCCTTAGTTTTTTCTTATGTGCAGATATGCTGGAATGAAAAAAATAAATACATGTCCTTCTGGAGTGACTGGCTTTTTCACAAAAATCAAAAACCATTTTGTCAAGGGCTTTGGAACAGTTCTGATGAGCCAAGTGTTCACATGGGCAGTGCTGCTCAGAAAGCAATGGGAAGTCTTAAAGGCAATACATTTGTTTGAAAATATAGTAATACTGGCTGGAAATGTGATCATTTTGCTGAAAAATTTTGGGAGATTCCCCCCTTTTTCCCCTCTCCTTTTTGCTGAACTTGTGACCCAAGGAAAGGCACAAGAATGATCTTTCAGAGAGATTTCCTCCTTAGATTATATTAATTTTTTCTTCTAAAAAAACTACTCCTGATTACCAACTATTTTTTATTTTTAACAAAAATGAATCAGCAAATAATATTCCATTCTCTTCCCCAGTCTATATGTAAGGTATGGAAAGTTTTTTCCATCACCATTTCAAGTTTGTTTTTCCTCTTTCCTATCAAAAGGGGAGTTTTATAATTTTCAATATTTTGTTGCTACAAGTATAATAAACCAGCAGAAGCTGAGAAGTTTGTCTAATGTAGAATTGATTTGATAAGTTAACTAATAATAATAATAATAACTTTATTCTGTTAATAATTTATTTACAGTTGCTGTGTTTGACAAGTTATGATTGCATAAGATTTTTCTTTTATGAAGGAGGGAAAGCTGTGGAGCTAAGAAACTTTGGAATTAATGAAAGAAAAATATCAGATTATTTCTTCCATAACTTGCAGAAAGCTTAGAAATATTTTTTTCATGGCAAAAGGTCATAGAGAGATAGGATAGGTGTATCCTAGAAATTAATTGTATCTTAGACTAAGAATAGAAAATCTTTATTTTATTCTTATTCCCGATTAACATTAAAGAAATCCAAGTATATAAAGGCAAGAAAGAACTTTTCTATGGAAGCTATTAGAAGTTAAAGAAAATATTAATGCGGTATCTTTTTAAGGAACAAAATAAAATCTTTCTGTGTTTCATGTTTGCATCAAATAATGTATTCTCCTAAAATGGGTAAGTGCAAGATTTTTATTTAATAAAGAACCTATAGTAACTTTTACTTCTTTTGATATAAATTATCAATTTATTTCCAAAGGAGGAATTTAGAAATGAAATAGTACCATACATTAGGGATAAAATTTGTGAGTTTTACAAACTAAATTATGAATTTTGTTTTACAATTCCATGTATTTTTGATTCTATCCTGTTTTGCATTTTTCACCAATTAGGAATCAATTCTGCTTTATGGCCAAGCTATAACAACTTTGACATCTTCAAGAGACATTCAGACACGGAGACTATAAAAAAGTAATTCATTAATATTATTTTTAAAAATCCATACAATTATGGGTAGAAAGCTTTAATGACTCCTTTAATAGCATAATTTCCTGTTGGTTTTACCTGAACTTGTTGTTCAGTTAACTGTTCAGTAAATTACTTTTTTAAATTGGAAGATTTTAAATACTTCTGCTTTATATTCTACCTAAGTATATAGAGAGATGAATTGAAAGAAGTTTACTTTCCACTTTGGAATGCACGTTTAAAGTGATGATACTTTGTATCTGAATCAATACACCTTGAAAAAAGATTTTCTAGCTTTTCTTTGGGATTAGTTAAAAGATGTTTAACACCCCCTCTCTCAACTAGCATGTCTTCCTAGGAAATATACCCTCTTATGTGAAAACAACTACAGTATGCCATTTTGGTACCCTTGCTGCATAAATTGTGCGTGTCTATTCTTCATTATGACACAGAACATTTTCTCTGCTTTTGGTGTCAGTTGTCACTAGTCAGTCATGCATCTGATGTGTAGATCCATCAGAATAAAAGAATTTAAGTCATTTTTGGCTTTAGCACAGAAACTGTGCTTATAGTGAAGTTTGCCGAAATCTCTTTTGATGGTTTTCAAAACGCAAATGCGTTCTAGAGTAGTATCCATTGAACTAGCTGACAAGTGACAGGAGGGATTTGGACTTCCCTCCCCTTCTGCCCACCTTTTTTTTTTTTTTTTTTTTTGTAGTACTTTTTAGTATTTCATGACAATATGCAAAAAATCGTAACAAGTTGCATCTCTTTCATGAGACAGGGAACATTTCCCTTAAAGTACACATGGCTATATAGTGTGTTTGTGTGCATGAAAATTCATGCTGCTCTCAATTTTAATTTTGCCATTTGCAGTTTAAAGTTTCTGAAGAAAAACGGTCCAAGACAATTCCATTTTTTTGATGATAGAAAATTCTATCCACATCTCAAGAAAGAACTGTGCAGTCTGAATGCTTATCGAAGCATACTATTTTCATTGTTGTTGTTTTTTTTTGTGGCTTTCCCCTTTTGTTTTGTTCTTCTTTAACAACATGACTAATGTAGAAATATGTTTACATGATTACACATGTATAACATATATTAGATTGTTTGCCATCTTGAGAAGGGAGGATAGAAGAGAAGGAAAAAAAATAATTTGAAAGTCTAAATCTTATAAAAATGAATGTTGAAAACTATCTTTATATGTAATTGGAAAAAATGAAATACTATGTATCACACAAAAAGTTTCTGAAGAGGAAGCATGGGTTGCTTTCTCACTACTTTGTTCTCAGATTGATTTTTAAATCCATCAAAATTTCACTTGAAAAGTGAGTGTTTTTTTTTTTTTTGCCTTTTTTTAAGGTTAAAATTGGTGCTCTGGTGAAAGTCATCATTCCTGTTTTTTTTTTTTTTACTTTGTCTTTACATGGAGCATAAGCAAGATTGAGTATGGCTAATTGGGGGAGGAGAAGAGGTATTTTCCATAGACTTTAATTTTTAAAAGATTCTAGAAATGTTTTTTTGTGGGTTATATGTATGTGTGTGTGTTTCAGTGAGAGGGAAAGAGAGAAATGGGGAGGGAGGGAGAGAGGGAAGGAAGTAACAAAGGAGGGAAGAAGGAAAAGAGATACAAAATATGGTATGTGTGGCAAAAAGAATTGGCTGCATTTAATTCATTCCTCAGCCAAATTCTAGCTATCTGAGCCTGGACAAATGACTTAAACTCTCTCATTTATAAAATGAAGGAAATTAACCTTGATGATTTTGCATTTCTGAACCTCTGATCCTGTGTCCTGTCATATGTTGTTTGTGAGAACAACCCCCCAACTTTGAAATAAATATTTTAGGTCATTAACTAATAGAAGAGAGTTAGTCAAAAGGTGAGGAGCCTTCCATTTATGCTCTGGAAGGTTTACATTGTACAATATTAGACAATGGTAGCCACACATGAACTTCTCATATGCAGTAAAGCAATTTTGCCAAGAGGGCAATTTGACCAAAGCACAAGGCAAACACAAACTCAAACTTGGGTGGACCTCAAATGAGACTATATGTATGGGGGCCCAAAACAAGAATGATTTGAATAAATATAGAGGGAAATTTCAAAATCTTGTAGTTATTCCTGATGTCCCTGGAGAGTTATTTGGATCAGGCAATGTTCTAGGGATGGATAACCTTTGATCAAATTTACTGGATTGAACTAGTAAAACATTTTTTTTTCCTGAACAGTTTACTATTTCCCTCTCTACAAATAGCATTGGTTCTAATCTTGCCTTAAGATTAGATCCACTAAACAGATCTCTTGAGAAAACCTAAAAAGGATGGAATAGATAGGATATAGTCTATACTTCAGATTTTCTCCAAGTAAAAGAGGTTGACAGTACAACTATTATTACCCCATTAAATATTATTGTAAAGCATTTATTATGCTAAACCGTACTATCTCATTTGGTCCTCCAACAATTCTGGGACATAAGTATTATTATCCTTATTTTACAGATAAGGAAACTGAGAAAGAGTTTAAGTGATTGTCTGGGGTCATGCATCTACACACATATACATGAGCACATTATAATAATAAGTAGCATTTTTATAGCACTTTAAGGTTTACAAAACACTTTACATATATTATCTCATTAGATCTTAACAACCCTATGAGATATTATTGTCATTTCCATTTTACAGATATGAAAACTGAGATTTAGAGAGGTTAATGAAATTTCTCAAGATCATAAAGCTAGTAAATGTCTGAAACAGGATTTAAACTGTAGTCTTCCAATCTTCATGTCTAGTATTTTATTTGCTGTGTCCCTTAGTTGCTCTTATATAAATATATATGTATTTACATGCATATGTAGGGTGTATATATATATGTACATGTGTACACACACACACACACACACACACACATATATATATATATATGCCCTTTCAAGAGGGCATATAAGATCTAATGAGATAATATATGTAAAGTGTTTTGTAAACCTTAAAGTGCTATAAAAATGCTACTTATTATTATAATGTGCTCATGTATGTACATATACACACATATATTTATATAAGGACAACTGGGGGATATAGAACTCTTGAATATGTAATATATATATGTATGTATGTGTATACACATACAAACATGTACAAATATATAAAATCTTACTCATGCTATTGAAACAGAATTTCATTGATTTAATATTTTCTCAATATTTAGTGCTAACTCTTCTGTTATCCTTATTAAGGACCTGTTTGTGTTTTGTGGTTAAATAAGACTAGAAAGTCAAATCAATTTTAGTATCAAGAAAACACTTGACTTTACCACCCATGTAGGTAGCTGTGTTTTCTTTTTGTCAGACCAGTGGCTTGATGCAGTTCTATTATCATTGTGTGTATGTGTTTGTGTGTGCATGTGTATGTGTTTTAAAGAAGATAATTGTTCTTATAGTAACGTTGCACTGATTTGTAACTATTTATAGATTGCAATTATTATGGAATGAAGCTAATTCAATCTTCTGGTAACATAAGATTTTGTGAAGAGGAATAGTCTGAGGGAAGAATGCAAATTGATCCTCTAGTCTCCATACAGTGATTCATTCATTTGCTTCTCCATTCATCCAACAAGTTATTCTGCACCTGCTGTGTGCAGTGCATTATATTTAACACTAATAGATATAAAGAAAAATAAAACTTAGTTCTTCCTCATAAAGAGTTTGATTGGGGTAGCTAGATGGCTCAGTGGATAGAGTACAAGTCCTTAAGTGAGGAAAACCAATAATTCCTCAGATACTTAATACTTCCTAGCTGTGTGACCCTGAGCAAGTCATTTAACCCTTACTATCTCATCTTAAAAAAACCCCAAAAAACAAACAAAAAAAGAGTTTGATCTTCCGTTAATTTTCAGAGTCTCTATAATCCCTGCCATAGCATTGCATACCCTTTATTTTTCTGCTAGATTTCAGTTCCACATTCTTAACTGGCTGCTGATCATTCCTTCACACCTCAAACCCACCATGCTCCAAACTTGAACTTACCACGTTCTTCCTTATACTTATTTCTTTTCTCAACTTCCCTACTCTGTTTATGGCATCATGAAAGTCAGATTTAACTGATCCCTTTCCCTCATTGCCTTCTTCTCAATTTTATATCTGCAATATATCCCATTTTCATCTCTTTTCCCTACTACTATTACTACTACTATCATGGTTAAAAATTTCATTATCTCTTTCCTGGATGATTAAACATCTGTATAGAAGGTTAAAGGCCAAAATTTCTAAAGAGACAAATTAGGAGTATTGGTTTGAGGTAGAATTGAGAGGCTGCATGGACAGAATCCCTACTTTCATTTTTATTTTCATTTTCTCCTTCACACAATCACCAAAACAATTTTTCCAAGTTTTAACCACGGCACTTCCCAGCTCAAACATCTTCAAGGGATTTTTGTTGCCTCTAGAATAAAATCTGTTCACAACTACTTTTTCATTTGATTTCACACCATACTCCTTCATGGACATTCTATTTTAAAGCCAGACTAGATTATTATATTTTCTCCCAAATTGGGGTGCTGTTTTCTATCTCTCAAAATGAGGGGGCATTATAAGCATTATATGCATCCCATATCCAGAATGCATTTCCTTTCCATTGCTTTCAGAATCCTTATAATTTTTCATGGTTTACCTCAGGGGCCAATATCCTCTACAAAACTACCTTGCCTCCCTCACTTGCCTTTCCCTACCTGAAAATTTTTCTAGAACATTTTTTCTTAATTTTCCTTTATCCCCATAACATATTTCTTTATATTATTAGTATATATCATTTTGCTTATATGAGAAGCAGGGGCATAATGACTAGAACCAACTTTGTAACTGCATTTAAATCCTATCTCTGAGATACAATGGCTATATAGCACTCATTTACTATCTCAGTGTTCTCTATGATGACATGCTATAGATACGTTAATTTGGATTTGGATTTGGATTTGGATTAGGAGATGGAGTTTCCATATCAAAGAAATTGGGAATATATGTGTATGTGTATGTGTATATGTATATGCATGTGTGTATAATACATATTATATAATTTCCCTCCTTCCATAAGTTTCTTAAGGGCAAAGTCTATTTTCATATATGTATTAGGTATTAGGTAAATGCCTTATACAATGCTTATGTATTAGAGGCATTTAAAAAAAACACTTGTTGAATTGCTTTATATATTTCTTTTTTTTTTAATTTAATTTTATTTAATAATAACTTTGTATTGACAGAATCCATGCCAGGATAATTTTTACACAGCATTATCCCTTGCAATCACTATTTCTTTTGTTATATTGACAGATACCACTGTAGCAGTTTTTCCCTTTCCACTGAGTTGGCACAATCCATCTTGGAGTATTTATTGCTGTCAATAAAGGAAGTGCAGAATCATCAATATCACTTTCTCATCTACATGGTTCAAATACTAAAGACCGTTATTCTGATAAGAAACAGTTCAATCATTTTTCCATGTACTTCTATTTTCAAACTTTTTGAAGTTTATCTGACTTCTCATATTTCAACTTTCTTATGAAGACTTCTATTACAAATAGGTGCTTTTCAGTCATTGAAAGAAAATTGACTTTGCTTCATCCTTAACTATAAAGTAGTTTATTTTGGCGGGTGTTTGCCTTTTCATTTTAGATATCAAAGATGATGGATTATTAGATTTATTATAGCTGCCATTTAGCTTCCCCTTTAGTTAAAAAATAACCCTCAAAAAATCCATTTATTTCTAGTTTTATAGAAGAAACACTTGTTTTGGTTAAAGACAAAAGGGGCTCATAAACTTAAACCTCTCATTAGCAGATCTTGGGGATGAGGGATAAAATGGGTCTCTGATCTTAAATCTTAATTTATTTGTACAAGATTGGTCCAATACTCATTTTCAAAATGTAAACTCCCAAGAAAAAGAATCTCCTTAATCCATCTTTTTTTGTCATAAGAATATTAGTGCATTGAAAAATTGTCCATCCTGTTTCCTAGGTTGAATGGTTAATATTTAATGTGGCTGGAAGGGAGACAATGTTGTATATTTAACATTCATTTGCATTGGGCCTTATTCAAAAGACCAAATTCATGTAAATTTGTCCAACTTTTCTGATTTATTGATTAAGGTAGACGAAGGTGAATGTTTTCACAAAACGACAAAGAATGAACATTTTCATTCATTCAACTATGATCTTAAACTGAAATGCATTTTTGGAAAATATGCTAAGAACACCCTGCCATAAAATGCAATGGAAATAGAAGGAAGCCATGATTATTTGAATCTTTCCATATAACAGAGGATCATTCTCAAGCAGTATTAAAGGAAGGAAAAACCAATGTAAACAGCTCCTACAAGAGTAGGATTAATAGGGGAAACAAAGAATTAATGAGTGTGCAATAAACCAGTCTCTTTCAGGGGTTAATTTGATTTAGATAGGAAGATGATGTTAACATTCTTTAATAGATTTCAGATTCCCTAGGGTAGTTTTTACTTTATGACTGTATTGTAGACTCAATATTATTTTTCTTGCTGTGTCAGTATATATGTGTTCACTGATTGGGTCCCACAAGTCTGCATTATTTAAGCATAAATAAGTTACTATATTTAAAATGTTTTTGTTTGTTTATTTCACATTATGGTTTTATTGTCAGAAATGGTTCAAATTTAATTTTAACATCCACATTTGGAATATAAAAATATTTTAGTAACTATATAATATTAATATATAATATAATTATAAGTAAATATAAATCTCAAAACCAAGGAAAAGAATTATATTTTGGAGTTGTGATCATGTTTCAATTCAAAAAACAAACTTGATTGAAAAGAGGTACTTTTGTGTTCTTCTAGACAAGAATTTGTTGTCATTTAATTTTTGTTTTTTATTAATTAATAGTTAGTATATTTGTTTATTTGATATTTAAGACTGGTTCTTTTTATCTTGACCAGGCTTGAAATGCAGGGGCTACTCATTTAATACAACTTTGAATGGCATAAGTACTTCTACTTGCTTCACTTCTAATTTGGGCCTGGTTGCTTCTCCAGTAACTAAGTAATTTTTGTTTTCCCAGAAATTCATTATATTAATATCAAACTTAGTTTGGACAGTGGATCAGCATAATCTACTTTAAGTCAGAACTTCTGAGCTCAAGTGAACCATCAGCTTCAGCTTCCTCACAATCTGGGATTATTGGCATGCCCTACACTTTGGTGTTGATTAACTTTAGAAATGCTAGAAGAGGACACATATAAAGGATGGAAGAAACATTTGGATATAGCTTTAAAAGTAGTCATATGTTCTATTATGAATTTTTTATCTTGAATTTAAAATGACTGCTGTTTATGTAAATAATATAAAAAATCAGGTCACTGGAATATTGTTTGATTATAGGACAAGACATAACTTTCCTTGGTGGGCCTGCCATACAGTGTGTATAGATAGTTGTAATAGATGATCAGAGATACCATATACTGTACCATAATAGACTATGATGGCTTTTCAATGTATCCTGGTGTCATCACAAAATTCACTAAGAACCTTTAAGGATAGTCGAGCAGAGTGAAATCATTAATTAACATTTTACTCTTTGCTGATCAATATAGTGGGCATTATATTGCAATGGAAGGATTTTCAGTGATTCTTCTATAAATGTTAATTGATTTCAAGCAAAAGGTAAGTTTCTGTCTTTAGAGTTGATGGTTGCTGGCTTATAATTTCATTTTAGTTTGAAACTGCAAAAAAAAAAAGAAAAAAGAAAATGCTCAGTGTTGAATGCTATTGAAGCATGACTATAAAATAGATACATTATAGAGTATTGCACCTGGAATTCAAGGATAAATGAGATAAATGATAGAAGTTACTTTCTAGTCTCTGAAACAATCCTGACTTTAGCATTTATTGAAATGATAGAATTTAAAAAACATCATAAAGTTAATATAGTTTATAGAATCAATCAAAATGTACAAAACATTTATTTATTCCAAGACAAAATTATTATAATTTCTTGCCCAAGAGAAATAAATAAAAGATCAAATTAGAAAATTTCCAATATTATTCCAAGGGAAAAAGATTTAGAATTAAGATCATCATTTCACTTTTAGATCATGACTTAAATTAATTAAAAAATTAGTGGATGAAACCCCAATATCTGATCACTTATATACTTTAAATAACTAACAAATGTATTTTTAAACCAGATCACAGATAGCCTCGAGTCTGTTTTGAGATATTCTGGCATTTTGAATAAGGTTAAGAACTAGAATTTTTATGTGAAATCTTAATTCTGAGACTCAATTTGACCAATATGGTTTTTACTTGGCTAATACATAATTGAAATATTTTGAATAGTGAAGAGTTCGTGCTATTTTAATACAGTTTTTGTGCTTAATAGAAAAGGGGTTTGTGGTTAATTCTTTATTATTCCAGACAGCAGTTCTCGCTTCATCTCCTCCTTCTTTAACTGCCAAGCCAGCATTTTTTCTGTTTTTATGCTCCATTCTTAGAGGTTTTCATTGGAACTGTGCCAGTTATCTTTTTTTTTCATCATTGCATCAAACTCATGATTTTAGGTATGAGGAAATTGAGGGTTTGGGAATATTGGGCGATTATAGGAATACATTCTAACATTTGGCTTTCATTTTTAAGGAGTTTTATTATTTTAGAATAAATGCAAGAGAACTGCCTCAAGTAAGACTTCAAATGGACTACATGAGATAAAAGGAGAGAAGAAATTTCTTCTATGTATTTTTTTGTTGTGACTTTGAAGAATGATATTAAACTTTTTGCATTTAATTTAGTTACTGCTAAGCACTGTGATGCCTTGAAAGTTGTATGTAGGATGCAGCTTATCATGAAGATGTGCACATTTTCTTTTTATTAGCAGTAGATGTTTCTCATCTCTTCTTTTAAAATGAGCAGGACTTGGATAGGAAAGTCTATCAACCAAGGCAGCTGAACAGGTTTCTTAATGTTTTTGCATTTTAACTAAAGGCAATTGTGTTTCACTATTAAAAACAATTATCAAAAAAATCTATACTATTTTGCATTGTAAATACAGTATGCTAGAGATTCACTAGAACTTAAAGGACTCTGAATAACTAATTTCAAGTGGCCCATTTCTCCAACTGCATAAAAACTGATGAAACAATAGATATAATTTTCCTTTCCTTTATTGTTTCCCCTGCTTACTCTTTCCTTGTCCTGATACCTGTTCTTTCCTTTTCCATATTATCTTTTATCTCCTATTATTTACTTTTACTTTCCCCCTTTTCCTTTTTATTCCTCTCCCTTTTATAAAATGTTAAATTTTGCTAAGAGCTTCATGGTTTCATTTTTAAAAAGAATAGCAACAAATATTTATTAACCCCTCAGTGTGGCTAGAACAGAATGTTCCATTTATTCCATCTTGCTTGCTCAAACATATACCAACATACATAGGAACATGCATAATAAGAATATTAATAATATAGAATTCTGCAGGGACTTGTCTATTAACTATCTTCTCTTTTTCTTTTTCTTTGTATCTCTTGGTGACTTTTATTCTAATGGCATCTATTAACACTTCCATGCAGATGCCTCTTAAATATCTCTCTCCAACTCTCTAATTTCTCTTCCTATGTTCCAGTCTCACTTTCTAAATGCCTACTGGACATTTGCAAGTGACAATACAAATTCAACCTATTTTAAATTGAACTCCCCTTTGCTCACTGCCATGACTCCAAATTACTTTTTTTCTTTGACTTTTCAAGGAAAAGAGGAATGCTTGATTTAGAAGCAGAAGTCCTGAATTCAAATTCTAGCTATTATTTGTTACTTCTTTGAGACTCTTATTTGTAAAATAATGGGGCTAGACAGAATGCTTTCCAAGGTACCTTACAGATCTAAATTCTTATAAAAACACTATATTTTGGGTAATGGTGCCCAATGGGATGATTGTCCCAATCATCCAGATTCAAAATCTGGCAGGTTCCTTATCTGATACTTAAGGTCCTCCTTTCTAGCTTTGTTATTTCCTCTATTTTGGTATTTTAATTTAATCAATTAAATAATACTATTTATTCCATGAGCAAGTGTTATTCTTTCCTTTCCTACTTCTGTGCCTTTCTTGTTTTCTATACCTGGAATATTCTTGCCCCATCTTTGTTTATTGACAAACTATGAGTCTTGCAGATTCCAGTTTATATGTCATTTCCTAGATAAAGACTTTTTATTTCAGATTCCAGTCCCCCATTTTAGTTAGAATGTTAGTTGATAAGAATTTGATTTGTAATGAATTTGAGACAATATGAAGTTTCATTTGTACTTGGGCATGGATTCCAACAACATCCTAATATAAGCTTTTTTAGAAGCCCTTCTACTGTTGACATTTGTCTGCTCTTTCCACTAGATTGTAAATTCTTTTTTTCAATCATATGGGTAAATAGATAAGTCTTGTAACAATGTAGAATATTGTACTTATATTTGATCTAATAAGTTTTCATTGCTTAGTATACAGGGAATTTGTGGTGGAAATGTTATAGAAAAAGTATTAGTTTATTCTATTTAGGAGAAGTGGTATAAGCAGAGATCAGAACAGGAGAGATAAATACATTTGGGAAGATAGCCAGCCTTCCCAAATATTGAATAGAAGGTAATGAATAGAAAATTATATATGCTGAAGCTGAATTACAATAAGTGTGCTGTCCTTCTTAGCCTTGTCTAATTCTTGCATGGAGGTTTGAAGGAATACTGTAGTGATAGATTCAACTGGACATTTAACTGTGTAGAATACTAGCAATTGGTGGGAACATTTGAGCTGTCTCATGAAAGCCAATACCATCTTTGGCTTTTTAAGACATATCATCACGTGTATGGATAACTTCAATCTAGGAGGATAAGAGAAGGAATCCTGGAAGAGGTATCCTAAAAAGTATACTTCAGCTACCCGTTGAAACTCTTTAACCCCTTAGAGAGGTCTTAATTAGTATTTCCTCACAGTAGAATGCAGGAACTTTATCCTTGTTTTATTTTCATAGTTTTTATGAAGTATACTCAGTTTTGCTAGGTATAAGTTAATTTTGATTATAAATCTTTATCTTTTACCATCCAGAATATTATATACCAAGATCTCTACTATTTTACAGTGGTGGCTGCTAAATAATGTGTGGTTCTGTAATTGAATTATTTGTTTTTAATATTATTTTTCTTTTGCTCAAAAGTTCTGGATTTTGGCTATGATATTTTGAGAGTTTTCATTTTGGAGTTTCTTTCAGGAGGTAAACTGCCTTCTTTCAACAAGGTTGTTGTGAGCATCAAATCAGATAATATAAATAAGATAATTTGCAAAATTTAAGGAGCTTCTTGCTTCTCTCCTCCTCTCCTCTTCTCTCCTCCTCCTTTTCATCCTTCTCTTTTTATTCTTTTCCTCAATCCTTTCACTCTATTCCCTCATATTTTCATTCTTCTCAGTCTTTTTGATGAGAGCCAGATCTTGCTATTATTATTATTCATTAGGTTGAATATTCCGCAGACAGTGCACAGGAGAACAAAATAATTGTTATTCTTGTAACTGAATAAAAGTATTGGAATATAAGCTCATTTTCAGGATAGTTTATTAAAAGCATTTTGGGACATCTCCAATAACAATTAGAATGATGAAAATTATAGTGTACCTTGATATCATCTGCAAGATCTCTATTTTAAAAAATTTTTTTTTCCTATTTGGAGATTATGAATATTTGGTAGAATGACACCTATTTAAATATTTCTTTTAAATTTTTATGCATCAACAAAAGTTTTGTTGACACCTCAATTCTAGGACAGTTTATTTATTGAATTCTAAAAATTACTTGAGATATTTGTATTTTCAGCATGAACATGTTTTTTTTTTCTGATAGTTTATAAAAGATAATGAACTTTTGATATATATTCCTAGCCATTTGATAATGTTAAGCATTTGTTGAATGTTAATTTTTTTCAATTTTTAGATAAATGTTGCACAGTTTCCATCAGTGATCTACAGTGATAAAAAAAAAGAAAAAAAAAACCTTCTTGTTTCTTAAGAAAAACCTTCTTGTAATTTCTGATGATGACTTGACCCTAATTGATTCTTATAAACCCATTTGTTTCTATAAACAGAATTACATGACAAGCTTTTGTTTGATACTTTTTTTCAAGAAATGATTGGTTTAATTAATTTAACTCAATTAGAGAGTGTTTTTGGATTGTATCTTAACTATTCCATAGCTTCTGTCTAGAGAGAAACTACTTTTACTTATATTAAACAAATCTGATAGCTTTTACTTATCAGCCTTTCCTACTGTTTTGTGATGGGAGGGTCTATTTATTTAAAGAGTATTTTAAAAATTATTTTAATCTGAATATTATGTATTCTGAAAAAATTGTTCAACACTTCTCCTTTTGAGAGACTTCCATAATATTTCTATAACTACTTTGTAGGTGATGAGTCTTGTATTTCATTAACATGGCAATTTTTTATTTGAATATCTTCTAGATGCACTTTATATTTTATTGTGCCAAAATATCGTAAGATTGATAGTATCTAACAATGATAAATGTTTCAAATGTATTCTTCATATCAAGTATTGACTTTAGGGTGATAGCCAGTTTCCTAACATATTCAGTCTCAGTTTGTTTCTTAATAGTTTTGTGTCTGTCTTACCCAAAGAAGAGTAAGATATTTATAGGTATTACCCTTATCTCTTGATTCAAGTTGACCTCCAGATTCTAGACTTCAGGCTTTAGAATTTTGCATTTATGTGATTTTCAACGGATTTATATAACTTGATATCATTTATGCATTCATTAGTAATATAAATTTTATTTCAATTCCATTGTTTACATGAAAACACTCAGTTCTAATTTGGAACTATGATAATGAATTTAAGGCTAGAGATAATAATAGTGAAATAAAACTCTTTTTGAAAAATGTTTATTTTTATATCAATTTTTTTGACCATATTATACTGTGATAAGTTGTAAATAGAGAATATTTATCCATTTGTATATCAAACACTTCACTATTTTCACTATGTTTGAGCTAATGATTGAAGTATATGACTAAGCAAGAAGTGTAGAAATAACTTAGAGGGTAATGGAATTAGGGATGGAAAAGGAACTTAGAGACTATCAAGCACCACGCTCTCATAAGGAAAATAAGAGCAGAGAGCTTAAATGACTTGTTTAAGGACATGTACCAGTAAGTGCCTGACGTAAGATTTGGATTCATGTCTTGCTTTAAATCTAGTGCCCTATTTACTGTATTGCCTACTTGCTTCCAAGGCTTTGTGATAATCAATAGGGATAACATAAATGTTTGCTGTATTTTAAATTGACTTGTTTAATTATGATTAACCCAATAGTGAGTAACTTTTGTACATTCATAACATTCTATATCCTTGGGTCTTCTTGGATTATCCTTTTTTCTCCTCAGGCAGCCTTTTTTTTTTTTTTTTTTGGTATAAGCATTTGTAAATGCTTATAGATCCCCTTTCCCACCAAGTATTACATATTTTTTAATGTTTTGTATAAAGTACACAAACATTTAATTGGCCTATATTTGAAGGGTTCAGATTTTGCAAATATGAAGTTGATACTGTTTAATGTTATCATTATTTAACAAAATTATCTTTTTATTAAAAAAGTCTAGGAATCCTGTATGATCTTAACATACATATGAGAGATATTTTGTTGAAGGAGAGACTTTAAATCTGTGCTTTATTTCTATGAAGTATAATGCTTTTTCAAATTATCCAACAACACAGTGGATCATATTTGCACCAGCTGTGTCAAACTTGATTAGACATAGAGGCCACTAAAGTATACAGAATAATCCTGGTCTTTATAAATTGACTTAAAAAAAACACATATTAACATTATCTATGTTTTATCATATTTCATTTAGTTTCTTAAGTATTTCCCTAATCCATTTTAATCTGATTTAGGCAACACTCAGGGTAGGTTTAATATCTCTAATTTATTTCTTTCAGCATATAGATTTTGTGGCTGCTATAGAAAATTGTTATATAAAGGTCTGTCTGATCTCTTCTCATATTTTCATCATAGAAGCCCTCAATACATGTATACATCTTTTTATACAATAATTGTATATATATGAGAAATTAGAATTATGGATTGGTAGTTGCTGATGTCTTCTCATTGTTTTTATTAATTTAATTAATGCCATCTCTGATAGAATTTGAAAATGACTGAGGATCTTTCAAATATCGATTTCAGAATAGATTTCTTCCTTCTGAATTTAGGTCCAGCCATTTTTTCTAATATACTTTTTAAAGTAAATTTTCATTTTTTGATATAAAGCACACCAGATATTGAGGAGTTACTGAGTTCAAATGTAATTGTTATGCTCTCATAAGTGATGAGAATAGAGTGCTAGGAATGTGTTCCCTAGCTGTTGAATGTGTTCAACAGTACTTTGTTTCTTTATCAATCTCTTAATTTCCTCTGATTTAGATTGATATCTTTCTAAATTTTCCTCTTGGTTTTCTTGTTATCTCCACATTTTTTTCCCTCTGGTTAGATTTTTTTTTAATCCTTGATCAATTGCATTTATATTACTTGAAAATTATTTTATATACTATATGAGTTTTGCTTTTAGTTGCTATGTCTTTTTTTTTTTTTTATAAAGTGTGTGGGAGAGCAGGGAATCCATAGATATGGAAAATGCATATCTTGTCAAATATTTTTCAGTGTATTTTTCAATATTGATGGTTCCCCCTTCCTTTCTTCTCTCTTTTTTTAATTGTTGAAATAAAGGATTGCTTTCTGGGAATGGAGGGAGAGAAATATAAGGAAAAATTTAGGTGACATAAAGACAAAAAAAATCAATTAAGATGTAGAAAAAAATTTGGTCATCTTTAGTATTCTTCAGTATCCAACAGTTACTGATTGATATGTTTAATCAAATCAATGTATAGTGTAGTATGATATAAATAGTATTGAGACGGGGGTCAGGAAATGGTTTTAATCTTAATGTTATTATTGGGAAGCCTAAAATGGGAAATTGAATAACTTGTATAATAAAATTTACTTTTATTATCATCATTTCTTAAAGAAGTTTAACCACTGTAAAATAGTGATTACAATAAATGGTCCAAAAAATCCATTTTATGCAGCAATCACTTGTTCTTTTTTGCAATGCTAAGGTGCCTTCTCTTATCCTTCTTTGGAGTCATACTTCTTCATAAATTAAAAAAAATACATTTTTTTCAATTGTTTTGTTATAGTTTTTCTTTCTGTTTACATTGTTATAGTAACTGAGCATATTGTTTTCCTGGCCTTACTTATTTTTCTTAGTATTAGTTCATGTTAGTATTTCTGAGTTTTTCTGTATTCATTCTATTTATTGATCCTTAAAGGACTGTACCTTAGTATTTCTGAGTTTTTCTGTATTCATTCTATTTATTGATCCTTAAAGGACTGCACCTTTCCATTATATTAAAGCAGCAGTTTTTAGTCATTCCTCAATTCATTTACTTTGTATCCAGTTCTTTGCTATGAAATAAAGCAGTATTATAAATACTTTGAGATATATGGAGCTTTTAAAAAAATCAATAGCTGATTTGGGGTATATACTTTGTAGTAGAACTTTTGGTCAAATCTCTGGTCAAAGAATATGGGTAACTTATGGATAAGTTACCCATTTTATTTGCATAAATCAGACTCCAATTTACAAAATTCCATAACAGCTATATTAATTCATTGCTCCACCATCAATGCATTGGTATGTCCTTTTCCAAACCCCTGGAAATGATCAACACTGATCTATGCTAATCATAGATTATCCTTGGGCCTAATAATATGACTAGATACTGTTGTTATATCATGATGCTGTCCCTTGAACTTTGTAAAAGTATACTAGTCTATGCTTACATCCTTGATTAAAAGGCTAAGCAGTTATGTTGCCAGATCTCAGAATTCTATAATTTTTCGTGGTTCTAGTAAGAAGTGATAACTTCCATTAGATTGGGTATAATGCCCAATTTATTTCATTTTATAATATTTAGCATGTGTAAATATTTGTATGTAATAGGTGTTCTATACATACTGGCGAATCAATTGATCCAGACAAACTACAACCTTACCAGACCATTATGTACCATTTCTGGTCCTTTTGTATTAAGATAATTCCTAAAAAGAGATGATAAATCAGAGTTTAAACTGACAGCCAACAAAAAAGAGGAGGCAGTGTATATTGTTTTAAATGAAGAAATAAGAGAGGGGGAGGATTTATTTGCAGCCACAGATTTAATCTAGTTACTCACAAAAGAATACTGGAATGGCTTTGGGCCCTCTGAAAATGAGGTTTCTTTCTTATTTTAGCTTACTTGAGCACAAATGAGTGAAGCATGATTAAAAGGCTGATTTGGGAAAGTGTTTAAAATTGATATGAATAATGCAAATCAATGACTATATTAGTACTTTGAGATTAGAGAAGTTAGCTTTCTGGATAATCCAAATACTATCCTAATTAAATTAAAATGTTATGGCCAGCTCTTTGACTCCTCCCTCCCCCCCTCCCCTACTCTCTTCTTTATAGACTTTTCCCCATGTGGACTTGGATTTAAATGTATAGATAGGTAAGTAAGTAGTTCAGTGGATAGAGTGGCACACCTGGAATCAGAAAGACCCAAATTAAAATTTGGTCTCTGGTCTGCTCTCAGCTATGTGACTGAACAAATCATTCAATCTCTGCCTCAGTTTTCTCATTGATAAAATGGGATAATAATATGTCCCAAGGTGGTTGTGAGGATTCAGTGAAATATTTATAAAGTGCTTTGAAAATGTTAAAGCCCTATATAGATGATAATTATTATTAATAAAGAACTATTATTAATACATTGCTATTATCATTATTTTCCTCAATTCTAAATCATTACAAGTTTCATAGGAATGATAAACTGGGCAGCTTTGGTCAAAGGCTATCATGAACCAACTAGAATAGGTGAGCCTGAATAACATAACTTTGAAAGAGCAATACTATGAAACAGCAACCATGAAAAGTTTGGGTGCATATCATAACATTATCAATGATTGACTAGGATGGTAATGGTGAAGTAGCTTTTAGAGTCTTCCAAGAAAATGCATGGCATAAAAGCTAGGCTTAGTGAGTCAAAACCCACTTATTTACAGAGCAGTAAACTATATTGTTTATTAAACAGTTTTGAATAGGAGATTTCCATTTGTTTTAGTGATTTATTTATTCTATAAATTTATGAGTAAATTGCTATCATTTTAAATTCATTTACTGTACTTGAATCCCACTGAATATATAATTATAGCCACCTTTTTCTTTACTGAAAGTTATATCCTTGCCTTGGTGATTAAAATATCCTTTTGGTATCATTTGTTTCCTTGTATTTTTTGAAAGAATAATCTTGGTATTTTATTAACATAATAGCTAATTTTAATTCTGTGTGACAAAAACTCACTTAACTTTATATGGTATTTTATATAGTAATGCTTATTTTCTGTACAAACTCTCTAGGATGTTTTATCTGTTTTATATCCCATTGAATTCTGCCTGAAACTGCACTAGTTTACAATAATTTTATTACTTTATTAATTAAACGTTTTCCAACAAGCTAGCTATGGCATTTCTTATCATCAAGGGTTCCATTAGTTTTTAATGGTGTGAGACAAAATTACCATTTACCCACATGCAATTTAAGAAGCATCATTAACACAGAAAAAGCACCAGGTGGGATTTCTAATAGTTACTGTTTCTCATTTTTGTTTTTATTTAAAAGGAATAACTGGTTTTGAGATTTTTTTTTGGCTGCTACATTGCCAAATCTTCACTTTGGTTTTATGTTCGAGATAATTTAAAATAATGTTCTTCTATTTCCTTAGGCACTATTGAACAATATTTTACTTCTGCTCACACAGCTTCATTTTAGCACAGTTCTATATAGCCAGATGAATGTTGTCTGCACAGTAATCACTAAGAGAACAAAGACCAGTCTGCATGGTCACTAAGCAGTATGCTCAGAAATGGGGCTAGGAGGTGTTAACTAAAGAGATACTGACCAGTCTTAGCGAGCAAAGGAGGAGAGTTAGGGCTAAAAGGGATCGAGAGCCCTGAGAAACCAAAGCTGGAAGATCTGCCCACAGTGGACCATGAAAAGATAAACTTTAGGGAAGAAAGTCAAATAGAGCAGCCTAGCTATGTTTTCTTTGAACAAGACAAAAAAAAAAGGAGTAGATAGTAGGGAAATTAATAGGGAATAATCAGATAATGAAGTTTATATCAACAGATAAACTGAGAAAACTGGGAAGTTAGGAAGTTCATATAAACTGGTATAGTGTGAACATCTATATACATAATTTCATAATGGAAGAAATAGAAAATAAAACACATCCTATTTAGTGCCTAAAGGCACTAAATAGAGGAAGAGTTATAAAAAGACTTGTTTTCAACTTAGTGCTCATCAGCCATAAAAAAGAAACAAAATTTGGATATATGGGATTAGATGTAATGAATTTAATTTGGGTATGATGTAGTCATATCAGGTTTTTCTTTTATTGAAAAGTTACCATAGGAGTGTTAGCATGGCAGAATGTAGCTGGAGAGGAGGAGGAGGAGAAAAAGGAGGAGGAGAAAAAGGAGGAAGAAGAAGAGAAGGAGGAAGAGGGAGGAAGAGGAAAAGAAGGAGGAAGAGGAAAGTAAGGAGAAGGAAGAAAAGAAAGTTCAGAAACTTCAAAACTGAATTGAACAGGCAATAGAATTCTATAAATTTCTCATAAATGTTACAAAGTTGTTTAATTTTGTTTGAATTGAATAAAATACTGAGATATTATCAAATTAGGAATATTTTTAACATAGAAAAGACGTACTAAGTTTTTTCTCATTTTTTCCTACAAATCATTTTTGAGTTAAATTACCAAGGCAATTTGCATATGTAAAATTGACTTCTTGACTTATGTGTGCCTATCTGTATCCCTTCTAAATTATCTCCTTCCTTTCCCCTACTTTTCAAATGAATGGATAGACATTTCAACCCAGAGTATACTATGGAAAAATGAAAGTGAAGGATTTGTCACTCACCTGTACTGAACTATTGAGACAATCACATTATTGTTATTGTTGTTATTATTATTATTATTTTACATCATAATATTTATATCTTGACAAACTATATATGATCAAAAGATAATTATGCATGATTATAAGGAGTATCTTTTTTTGTTTTCAATTATGCTGGATATAATTATCTTAAAATCATTTCCTGGTATCTTTTGTGGACCAAAAAGAAAATACCCTATGATATTTTCATAGACAAAAATCTATGATACAATATGATTTTTAAAAATTTAATGGAATGTACCCCACAGAAAATAATTCTCTTTCTGTGAAAGACTTCCTCTCTGTCTAATAAACTTCATCTTTTACTGACATTATACATCAGGTTTTTTCCCCCCTAAATCAACTCCAGATTGATAATCGATTGCTTGGCTATTCCATATACTGTGTGAGTGGTTTACTATTTAGTTATATTAAATGCTTAATACCATCTATAAATAAATGAGGCTATGATGACATTTTAGCTATAAAAGCTAAAAAGCTTCTTCAGTGAAATGTTCATGTATTCAAGAGATCTTTGTTTTGTTAGCATGTCATTTCTATTTTTTGTGTTTTTGCAGTGAAAAATCAGCATAGATATTGATGAACATCTATATCACTTTTTTCTGGAACATTGGAAGTTGACCTACATTAGTTATTAAATTTTAAATGAGTGACTTAATACATTCCTTTAAATGGGAAATCTTGTTTGGATAGATTTTTTTTAGAATTGAAGAATAGATTTAATCCATATTTTTTTCCTGGTGTAATTATATTATTATTGAATTTATTAGGTAAGATAGGACATACTTATAATCCCACTTATTAACAGTAGATTTTCAGGAATTTGGTATTTTTCTCCTTTCAGTGCTGTTAGATTCTTAGCATTTGTTCTATCTCCATACAGAGTGCATTTTTATTGAGCTTAAAGCTGACAGAAAATTGCTATAGCCAATCACCAAAAAGTGCTTATTTTTTATGATGTTTTATTTTCATTGCTCAACATTAACATAATGAAACTTCAGATTTTTTCTATTAAAACAATGTAATCCATGTGAATTGTCATGATGGATGACAATTTCTTGTGATATATATTTTTGCATGTGTGTCTGCAAAATAAACATTGACTCCAGAACTTTGAGGATTGAATATGCTTGGTTTTTCTTCAGAGGCCATATAAAGAACAAAACTATCAGAAATGAAGTACACCCTAATATGCTCAGCCTAAATTAAAGTAGTTACGATTTACATGCTTTACAGTAATAGTATTATCATCATCAATACTTATTGAGTACCTTGTTCAATATCAGAAACAAAAAAAAAATACAGATGATTTCTTCTCCCTCAAAGGATCCCTTTGTTGAAATGTATAGAATGAAGTTAGGAATTGGTAAAAATATATAAAAAGACAATTATGCTTTTATTGCTGGCATCAGTCAGCTGGAAGTATGTTCATGCCTCAATTATTCTTATAATCATCTAAATTTTCTGCTTCATGTTGATCAGACATATCTTAGGTTAAGTATAGTTTACTCTATGCTTCTATGTTTGGATGGAGACTGCATCTCTAATCTCATTGATATAGAATATTTCCAGGTGAAAAAACTGCTTCTACAAATGTAGGTCAATATCCCCTCTAAAATCTGGGAGCTTTTTCATATACCATATATGTTAGAGAAAAGACTTCAGTCTAGATGGCTCTGAGGCCAGCTAGTTATTCACCACGCCATACTATTTGTTGTATAAAGCTATATTATATATACATATATAAAGACATATACACACATAGGCATATATGGCATATATACCACACACATACAAAACACCATATGGCATATTAACATGTGTTCTACATGCAGATATTATATGCACACACATATATAACATTTGTACATATATGTATATACACACATAGACATATAATTTAAATAAGCCTAGTTTTGTGTCACAACACAATTCAATTTAAACTAACTTTTAAGTTAAAGAGAAAACATGTAATTTGCTTGGTCAAGGAAAAAAAATTCCAAAATAGAAATAAATTACTAAATACACAAATATTTATAGACAATAAAATCTATTTTAGTAATTATCAGTTTATTTGAAAGCACTGAAAAATACTGCACAACTGACAATTTTGCAGTCACTAAATATTTGCCAAGCACCTACTGCAAATAGAATCTTAGCTTACATAGTATAAGAGAGATTAAAATGATTAAAATTCAGTCCTTGAACTCTAGGAATTTATAGTTAAGTTGGGGAGACCACATATATCATTGGACAATTAAAGAATATTTTCAAATCTTTGTTTAACTTATTGTTTTACTTGTGTCATCTGGGCTGATTATGTTATAATTGTGTGAATTTAGTCAATTAATTTTACCTCCTTAGCTTCTGATTTTTTCATTTGTTAAAAGGGGAGGTTGGTTTAGATAATTTCTCAGTTTGTTTTCAGCTTGAATTCAGTAGATTATATCAGTTGGGTATTTAGAATCATAGAATGTTAGATATTTAAGGTATTATCCTTGTCTCTTAGTTGAACACTTTACAGCTAAAGAAACTGAAGGTCAGAGAAGGATAAATGACTTGCCCAATGTCATTAACAAGTTTATAGACGTCTGTGAACAAATGACAACCACAAAACCATATCTTCTAATTTATAAAAATGGAAAATAACAACAAATAAGTAAAAGTCCTTAATGTCTGTTTAGTGAAGAAAGTATTTATCAGAGTCAGATGTAACTATTCAGATTAAATTCCTAAAGTGTATTTATTTTAAGCCAGGTTTTATAAAATGGGTGCATATGTGTTGGCAGAAAGGAAAAGAAGACGTTTTGCTGCGGATGGGAAAGAGTATGTTCAAAGGCATTCAAGCAGGATTAGGCAAATCAGATTGGCTTGAATATAAAACAGGGATGATATTGAGGAATAGGGAAATAAAGGGAGGTTGCTTATTTTTATTTTATTTTACTTTTTGTATGTGTTTGTATAAGAGACACACACAAAAAAACCAAGAGACACACAGAGACAGAAACACAGAGAGGAGAGGGAGATCTGAAAATGGAGGTGAGAAGGAGGAGGGAGAAATGGGAGGAGGGAGAGAGACCATGGGGATTGGAGAGAGGTGTTGTTGCTAGAAGACCCGAAATCAGGACAGAAGCTTAGATATCAGAATGTGGGGAAAACCCAAAACTGTCAAATTTTGAAACATGACAGATCATATGGCAAGGCCCAGGGATCTTAAAGTTGTATAAACAGGTCAGGTGACAAAACTCATGGGTTTGGAGGGCTTAACGAGTAGGACAGGTAAGGTTTCATGGATCAGAATGTGTAATGACTGGTTAGATGATAAGATAATAGTATCAAGGAAAATTAGACTCAGGGGTCCTCCATCTTACCAGTATGATTCTAGTTGTTGATTCTCTGCTCATAAACATTGCATAAATATCTGTGCCAAAAATCTGGGATTGGGATGGAAGGTATGGAAAAATCTACACTGTGACTATTGGGGAAAAAAGTATGTTCAAGTAGTAGAGTAGACTCCAGATTCTTCCCCCAAAGTTTAGGAATGGGGTCAACATCTTGCTAAGAGTCAGAAAAATTGAAGGGTTGACATTGGCTGAAAACTTGAGAAAGGATGTTCTCTATATTTTCAATTCCATAAAAGTCTTCAGTAACTGATCAAATAACTAGTAGGTGGCTGGCAGTAGGATTTGCTGTTGTTTAATCATTTTCAATCATGTCTAACTTGATTGGGTAGAAAATACCTTTATAAAGTTGATACATAATGTATTAATTGAAAAAGATGATGGATTAGTAGAAATTCCTAGTTTTGGATTCTTTTTATTTCTTCTTCCTGACTTCTTGATTATAGTTAGTTAACTAAATTTGCAACATGCAAGAGAACCAGAGAACTGAATGAAAGGAGAAAGGAAGAAAACTTGACTTCATATATGTCAGTCTTTGAATTCCTTCTGGTGATCATTATTAAATAATGTAATTTATTGATATCTTTTCTTCTTATATCACCTAGGTTCCCCTCTACATTCTCTAACCCTAAGACCCTAGTTTTATGAAATAGATTAAACACTTAGGAAAAAAAAGATTGTATTAAAATCAGTAAAACTAATCAATGGTTTGAGAAAATTTTATATGCAATATTCTACACCCATTGAACACCTCCCATTTAAAAAAAGAATCATGGAAGGAATCTTCTCATATCTCTTGTTTATGTTCAAGTTTGTTTGTATTTTATACTTTCACAGAATGCAGCTTTAATATTTTTCATGGTTGTTTTTTTCCATTTATGTTTTGTTCTCCTGTTCTACTTTGTATCAGTTCATATAAATATTTTCTGTGCTTTTCTATATTTTTCATGTTTGTAGTTTCCTACGAGGAATTGATATTCCTCAATGATCATGTGACACAGATTTTTTAAACCATCTCCTTTTCACATTTTCAAGCTGCTAAATTTCCCAAGACAGTTTGGGAGTCAAAGGATCTACTAAGTTCTTCCTTCATGGTTACTTTCTCTATCTTTATTACAATATAATTTCCCTAGCTCTGCTATCTTGAAATCTGCTTTAGTTCAGACTTGTGAATACACATGTATGCTTGCCTATCCTTTGCAGAGATGACCCTTCTGTTGGTGTTGCTGCCACATATAAAATGGTTAATTGAAAATTAAAGAAGAAAAAAGGCAAGCACAGAGTAATTTCTTTTTGGAATGAAATAAATAAATTAAATGAAACTGGAAATAAATTATTTTAGTCCTTGCCTCCCTTCATTACATACATACATCTTTAAGGGTTCATATTTTTTTAAGGTGAAGATGCTCCTAAAACAATAAAATGCTTTCATCTAGGCTTTATGGATTGGTTTGAGCATATGAATCCAAATCTAGAAGATATATTTAATGAAGTCCCCTTCACTGGTATCTTTGAAAGGCCAAAGTAACTTAGAAATAAATAAAATAATAAAAGGAGTTTCTACAAGGATATATATATATGAGCTTTTAATCAGGGTATCAAAGTTCCTGGAATAGCAATATTTTTAGAAGTATAGAATTAAGAGAAATAGTATATTCATGAAAAACAGAAGGTGAATGATATTCTAAATGAGAATTTCATTAATAAAGAGGAACTAGCTGACAAGGAAATGGTAGGACCTTTGGGAGGAAGTGACTACATCATCTCCAAGTTTCTTATAGATGGAGAAATAAAAATATAGGACACAGATTAGTACATCCTCTTGATTTTGTTAGTACTTATTTTGAAGAATTCTAAACAGAATAGAGAGTGTTCTGTGTCTAGGTTCTATAAAAGATTGTAGAATTGGAAGCTGTTTAAGTTGATTCAAAGTATACTCATGGTTGTCTACTGAGATGAAAAAGGAAGAGCTATTCAGGGTGGAAGATGTGATAGCACAGGAAACTCAGGTATAATGACAGATCTTTAAAAATATACAAAAAATAAAAACTTGTACAAGAAATCAGAGGACACTAAAAAAAGAGATGTTGCTTGATGTAATATATTTGTCACAAGACCCTCTTTCCCAATGGGGACAAACGGGAGGAAGAGAATAAAACAAAATGGCATGTTATTATACAACAGTTTCAGTGAGATATAATCGCATTATAGTCTGAGGACTGCAATAAATGATGATGACAATGGAAGAAATAAAAAAAAGAGAACTGTGATGAGATAAATGAGATGATAATAAATGATACATATGAAGAGCAATAAAATTCAACTACTATTTTGGTCCTGTTTTCTATATAAAGGATGGTAGTACAGTGTAGTGTATAGAGATTTGGTATTAGAGTAGAAAGATCAGCTTTTGACATATTATGCCTCTGTGACTTTAAAGAAAGTCACCTAATGTCTCCATGCTCTGGTCAACTTTCTAATAGTGTGACATATAGAGAATATGTCAACCTGCTTTTGTAGAAAGGATTTTGTTATCTAGCAGCTTCCTATGCCAAATAAATTACAGGTCTATCCCCTCATCCACTTTCTTTTTGGTCATTAAAGCTATTATTATAGTTTAAAAGAAAAAAATTATAATACATAAATAAGTGGTTGGTTTGTAAAAAGAGTCAAACTAAACTCATTTACATTTATGATTAGATGGATTTGGATCTATTTTAATGATGAGATTTCAGTAATAATGAATAGATTGCTGTCCATCTAGAGGACTTGAAGTTGGTCACTTATTAGACTCTTGTACAGTTACTTCATATAAAAGGCCCAGGAGTCTCTAATTCCATGATTTAATTCGTTAAAACTAAAGCATTAAAGAGTATGGAGAAAATATTCTGTCTTTCTTCTGTGCTTAGTTCAACTATTCCCTATTTCCTAGGTTTTTGATCATTTTCATAGTAGCTATTTGTTTCAGTTTGTTAAAATAGACTGAATTAGAATAATAATCTTTTGCAACTCATTACATTCAAGCAGCAGAACAGTTCTCAAATACTATATAATCCATTTTGAATATGTTTATTTTTCAGAAATGACCACGCCATGGTCATGCTTTGCAACAATAATATTCTTGTCATATAACAGTGGGGAGATAACAGGAAGAGGAGAGAAATGTTAGCAGACTGTGATACAGAATGATATAGAAAAGAGTTTGACTGACTCAGAAGAATCAGACATCTAAACATCCTTAAAATGGATTTTCTTGTTAGCTGATGAAGACATGAACCTGAGTGGGGGTGAATAGTTGCTGTCAAAGTAAAAATTAAAAACCAAAGACATTTTGTAGAAATACTTTTCATTTAACTTGGCTAATCAAATGATATTTCTAGGGAACAAAGGAACAAAAATAGTAAATCTTTTATCAATTAATTTATAGACATTATAAAAATTTTAATTCCTAAAATTTTTGTATAGCATGATGAAAATATTTACTTTTAGAACAATGAAAGTTAGGAAAAATATGAAATTTGATGTCTCTTCTCTATATAGTGATATATTCAGCCTATTCTTATAAACAATCTTCCTTGATTATGACCAATGGCTCTTGATATTTAGGGGATACTTATTAAAGTTATTAAACTTATTAAAGTTATTAAACAAAATGAGGAGAAATGGGCAAGAGAACTCAATCGATGAACTAGCACCAGACTTGAAAACATCAAGCTATTTTGAATAAACACTAAATAAGAATTATTTTGGCAAGAATTTCCATTATAATAATTATAGCTAGTGTTGCTATAACACATGAAGGTTTTTTTTTCATCCCAAGTCTGAGTATTAGGTGCTATTATTATCCCCATTTTACAGATAAGGAAATTGAGGCAGGAGGTAATTAAATGACTTGTCTTGGGGGTCATGTAGTTAGTGAGCACTGGAGAACAGATTTGAACTCAGCTCTTATAGAACCCAAATTCAGTTCTCTATGTGTTAGAGAATCTTTCTAAAACAATTTCCAAAAAAACCTTTCCCCCCCCTTTCTTTTCCCTTTTTGTTTGGTTTTGGAGGGATAGACACAAATTCTCTCTACAAAGTGAAATATATGTTAACTTGAGTGCAAAGTTTAGCTAATTACTTTAAAGATTCTCCTGGAGAACTAGGCTGTGCAGATGGTTATACAATGCTTTACATTTCATTTCAGCTACCTTAATGGAATTCATGGATCCCTGATGTTGAAAGTGTTTGTTCTGCCACTTGGAATGTAACCTACAGCAGGCCTGTTTTACTTCCCTGTCTTAGAACAGGACACGAGTGTTTAATTTTATTCTTTCTTGCCTTTTTTTTTTTTTTTGGGGTGTGGAACACAAGTGCTATTTTCCATTATGTTTGAGTAACTAACACAGCTATTGATGTAGGAGATGGTAACCCTAGAAAAAGTTACAAAAAAGAAAACTGAGCTAGAGAGAACCTGCAGCTGGAGTTACTTTAGTGAGACTTTCTACAATTGTCTGCCTCCATACTGTCGAGAAGTGGAGATGGGGGATCTTTGCCGCTTGTCATCAAGAATATGAAAGGCGTTAAATAGGAGAAGGGCTTGGCTCTGGCCCAGGTCGGCAGTAAATGTAAGCCATTACCCGTTGATGTCTGTTTGATGGTCTGTGTGAAACGAGTTGGTGGTCTCAGCCCAGTTATTAGAAGACAGGTGTCTACATCTCAAAACATCCTCACAATTGGTACTAATTGGCACCCTTGCTGGCTGTCTCAGCAGAGGGCCAAAGGAACAAACAGGGAGGAAAACAGTTTTCGTCCCTTGGAGTGGACCTTCCAAAGTCAAAGATAGAGTCTGAAACTTAAGTAGTGAGGTTAGAAGATTGATTTTCCTCTTTCTCAAGAAAAAGAGGAAGTATCTGGGTATGAGAAATGATCCTGATACTAAGGATTGGTATTTCCCCAATGAACTAAAATAGTTAAGACCAAACTGTTTCCAAAAAGTGAATCACTTGAGTTTGCTGTTTGTACCTCCTTGCTCTTATGTTTCTGTCTTTGTATTTTACAGTAAATATTCATATCCATTTTTTCTAGTAGACATCTACTTGAGGAAGTTTGGTCTGATTGATAAGTGCATTCTTAGTTTTAAAATTTTCTGCTGCATTTATGACAAGCATTATCTTTTTTTGTGCATCTTATCTTTCCTTCTAGACTATAAATCCCAGAAGGACAAGGATTATTGTGGCTTAAACTATTATCTTTCCCTTTACCTAGACCAGAATAATATATGCTTCTTGAATGAAGGAATGAATAAGTGGATGAATGGATGATTGCATGTCTGAATTTTCAGGTGCTTTTTTCACTACAATTTCAAATTTCTCTAGTGTTGGTTTTATTATTAGCTTTCTGAAATCTGCACTTTCATTTGTATGAAAAATTGACTTCAGCCTTTTTATGACTATTGTTATTTTGCCTGGCCTATAAGAAAGAGGCCTTTTAACTTTGGTGAACAAGGAACTCAGCAGAGACAGATGAAGGCAAGTTTTATATAACCAGGAAAGCAGAAATATGAATTTATGACTCAGTTTTCTTTAATGCCTTTGAGGGTCATTCACCTTACCTGTTTTGGAATTATTGCTGAATGATATAATTCATAAGAAACACACATTCCAATTCCAGACTTATCTTTTTCATATAGAGTGGCCTACTTGAAATTCTTTGTGTATGTTTACACATGTATACATATGTTGGGGGAATATATTTTGTTTTATGTTTTTTTGCTCACATTTTGCCCAGTGATGATATTATAGTGCCTTTGTGTGATTTAACATTTTAATTAGTGTGAATTTGTTTATTTCAGATGTCAGTAGTACCAAGAGGAGAATTTTACAAATTTGAGTGATTTAAAAAAATATGTATTTTGAGGTTGACAGGGAATATTTTAGAAACCCTATCCTGATTTGCTTCCATTTGATTAGGCAAGGATAAATATTTGTAGGATTCTTCAAAAAGGAATTTCAGTAAAATGTAAAAAGTCAAGCTACAAAATTATAAAACAAGTGATATAATATACTTAAAAGAAGAAAGTTAAGGCAATTTAAATTTTGTTTCCATGGGCAAAGCACAGTTGATTTTTAATAAAGCAATTCAACATGATAAAAACTAATTAAATAGAAATTACTACCATAAGACATATTAATAGAGTCCATTTTAAAAGTACATCCACTAGATTCAGAGGAGTAGGCCTTATTCTAAAAACAAAACAAAACAAACTTTTCTATTCACATATTGAAAATAAGAATATGTTTTTGTTTTTAACTTTGACCATGATAGTGTTGTGGAAGATATTTTTTCTTTTTTTGTAAAAGAAAAGCATTACAACAACAGTATTTAGCACATGTAGTTTTGCAAATTTTTCCATTATGGAAGTTGCTGACAAACACTTCTTGAGTCACATAAATGATGCAAAGATATCCATGTTAAATTTTGGAATAAGAAAATAAATACTAGTGTCTGTAAAAGAAAAAAAAGCTGATTAGTGTTTCAAAGGGCTTTAATTATTGTGTTAATTCTCAATAATGTGCATTTTCAGGATAGATAATCATATTTTTCCTCATGATGTCAAGATCAAGCACTGATTGAGACTCTGGTTTGTGACAACCAAATAATAGACATTTTCAAACCATTCTGACATTTTCTTGAGTGATATGAGATAGTTTAAACTCACTAAAAAATAGAATTGCATTATTGCATTCAATTCTTAGTTTTACTTTATAGGGAATTTAAATAGTCTTGAACTCTTAATGAAAATAGTGCATGTCAGGCAAGATCTCTAACAAGATTTGAGTTCATTCTAGAATCCTATATTATTTATTAGCCTTATGTTGGACAATTCATATAGTTTCAAATAGTAGAAGTTTCTACTCAGCACTTATACTGGATTATTTTCAGTAAAGCACATATATTGCAGAACTAACATAGACTTTCTATTAACAGTAATCGATTTGAAGACTAATCAATTTGGGATAGAATATCTAAAACATCTTAGTCTGCTATGCTGTCATGTTTCTTGATATCATCACCAGAGATCTCCTTGGAATTCTTTTCTCAACAATCATTTTAGCACACTTTCTAGAAAACATAGCTTATATGATGGTTTTATATTTCATTCCTTTAATTCAGTTTATAGGAAGGACCTCACCTTTAAAGTTTGTATGTTCCCTTAAGACATATTTGTGTTTTCCTTCTCCTGAGATGGACTTGTAATTAGTCCTGGAGAGCAGTTGTTTCTAATTAAAACAAGAGGCAAAAATCACAACTGAAGTTTTCAAACAAATAACCATGCTTTTTTATGTCAGGCTGGATGAATTTCTTGTTCAAAATTCTATGATTTTTAGCAGAATATTGGACTGTGCTTGTTTATTTTTTTCATTAAAAATTTTTACTTTGCCATTTCCTTAGGAGATAAATATCTTGCTTTTATGAAATGCCCAGAGGGATAGCAGTCCCATCAAACACCACACAAACACACACAAACACACACACACACACACACACACACACACACACACACACAAACATGCACATGCGGCATTGCTTTGGCACATTTTTTATCTCAGAAACAATATAACAAGGAAAGATACATTAAATGGACAATTTAAATTTGTTTTTAGATGATTTCTCCTTAAACAGAGGAAGTAAAAATCATGTGTATGTGTTTGAATGGAAAATACTGATGCCCATCTCAATGAAACAAGAAGTCTATGTGTTTGCCTATTCAGAGACCTGTGTTTTAGGCAGTTTATTGCCTTTTTTTTTTTTTTTTAATAGTCACTAGTATTGTCTCCATGTGACACATAAACATACATGTATATTACATATCTCTATACATAGATATGTAGATAGATAAATAGATATAGATAGACAGATAGAATTTTGTCTATAAGAAGTACAAAAAATTAGGAAACCAAATTAGAATGAAATGTATTTAATACTTTCATAATTATTTTGAGTAAAGGCCAAAATAGTGAATTGGAAGCATTTGTAAAAATAAATAAACTGTGGAACAATTAAAAAACAAATTTTAAAAAGAAAAAACTCAGTCTTTAGCAATCATCAACTCTTTAGAATAGGAAAAATGTTAGTAATTTGTTAATTTGGAATAGACTTAAGTAAGATCTTATTAAATATAAAGGTTTGTTTTTTTTGAATATTCCCTAAGCATGGAAATGTAAGCATCTGAGATACATAATGGGGCTCATATTGATATTGACTGGAGTCACTTGTTCATTTTGAGGCCAGAAAATAGATCCCCTTGGGCTATGATTTAATCATAATTGTTCCAAAGTCCTCCAAAAAGGGCATACTTGAAGAAAATGTTTCCTTTGACCTTAAAAGTCAGTTTTGGTATCTATAATAAAAACCCTAATATATAAAATGAAAAATATAAATATTTCTAGGGAAATTGACATTTTTCTTGTATTCGATTTATCCATGCTGAACTGAATGATTCTATGTTAAACAGAAAGCCGGTGTTTTGTACTATTTGTAAAATTCTGTTATATGTAAGCTTAAATATATAATTCACTATTTGGGGGTTGGAGGTGAATTTTTCCCCCTTGAATCCTTTTTGAAGTTATAAGCTCATGTATGAAGGAATAGTGTTTGTGGTGATATAATACTGATAGTAGTGTTGGAGATATCAATTAGCCAGTTTTGAAATCCAAATCTATGAGAGATTCAGTTTTGTCAAATGCTTTCCCATTATTTTTTGGAAACATTTTTTTCCCTAGATGCAGTGAAAAAGTTTACTTGATGTGTAACCAACCAATTCTGCATCTTCAGATTTGAAGGAGAACTCAGAAAGTTAGACTTTTTTTTATTCTTCTTCATTTAAGTATTATTTTTTAATTGCAGCGTATTAAACATAAAATCTGGTACAATCTTTAAAAATAAATAGGACCTAACTATAAATGGGCCCTGTTGTGTTTTTATCTTTGACAAGCAAGTAATTGCTTCTCAAATTTATCAGTTTGTTTATGCAAAAACCATTTACCAAGCCTAGCTCAAAAGCATCAATTTCATCATTATCATCTTATTAATTTAGCCAAGCTATAACACAGCTGATTATTCCTGAGTAATATCCTCTGCAGCACATCATGTGTGGCAAAACCATCTGTACAGTACCTATTTAATAAATAAACCCTCGGCTAAATGTCTCTGTTTATTGAGAACTAATGTTTATAGAAAATATAATGGAACTCAATAAATAACTCAGCTTCATCAACCTGCATATGAATCAGTGCGAAGAACGCTGACATCATCACCTTTCAAGTACCAGAGAAAGCAAAATTACCCAAAAGAGCTATAGAGTCAATATTAAGGCATTAAAACTGCAATGAAGGCATATTAATGCTTAAAACTTCATTGTTGGCAGTGGAATTGCCACAATGGACATATTTTATAACTCTAAGAATACTTAGGCTTTATGACTGCTTTCTTTGTTCAATGCCTTGCACTTAATGTAGTTTTCCACTTTAAATAAAAAAAACCCTCAAGATCTTTAAAAAAAAACACGAGAAAATTGCTGATTCTCAGCATTCATTTTTAAAATAATGCAAACTGCTGATTCCAATTGTTCAGATTGGAAAAAAAAAGCCAACTTATTTAACTCCATGCTTCCTGAATTCTTATGAGTAGCTACTGACATTTTGGTGGCAGAACCTTTTAAAAATTACAAGTTTTTTTTCTTTTCTAAATAACAACAACAAAAAATGATAATTGAATAGGTATATTAGAAAGAAAAAAAATCCAAGCCTGTCTCAATCATATATATATATATATATATATATATATATATATATATATATACAAGAGAAGCCTATTTTGGGATCATTTAAAGGCAATTTTTATCTTCATTCAAATTTTATGATGTTATAAATCAACTATTTTTTATAAATTTCACCTTGAGAGAAGCAAATAATGGATTTCCTTATTACAACTTTGTTTTTCTAGACCCTTCCTCTTTAACCCAACTTTTCCTGTCCCTAAAAAAAAAAGTATCCTGTCATTCCCATTATTCCTAACTTCCACTACCATAAACCCAGATTCTTGGATCCTTTTAAACCTTAAGAATGGACATGTCTTAGCTGTCATGAATGTACTCTGCTGAGGAAAGATTGTTTCATTTACTTTATTTGCATTCCTACTACTTTGAACAGTGCCTGTATTATAGGAGTTTAATGTGTAAATGGACTGATTTTTAAAAATCAATCAATCAAACACTTCTTCTATGCAATCTTGTCTTACTATACCAGATCATAATGATTGCTCTTGTGATAGTTGAATTCTTTGCCTGAAAAGAATTTGATTAGGCAGTGTGGTGTAATGAAGAACACTGGTCTTAGATTCAAAAGATACCCAGGTGAATCCTATTATAATCTGTCATTTAACCTATCTGAATCTCCTCAGTTCCTCTTCTGTAAAATGGGCTAATTTTCTAGCAAGGCCTTTGTAGGATCAAATTAATTAAATCATATGAAATATTTTATAAAATTTAAAATGATATAAGAATGCAATTCATTATTATTAATAGTCCTGTTGCAGAAATTACTATAGGGGACAAGTGGGACAAACCAAAGAAAATTTAGGGCTAGATTTTAGAGGTCTGGAACACTGAATATGTTTTGTGGCTAGCTGAGACCTTGGTTTAGTAGCCATTGAGTGTTTCCCACTCAAGAAACCCATGAGATGAAGTTATAGGGATTATTTGATTACTGGCTTGATATTGATTATTTGTTTATATAATCTTTACTGTCCTTGATTTTGTGCCAATCTTCCCATTGCTCCTTAATTAATTAATCAAAAATAATTTATTTTTGCTATGTGTCAACTTTTGGACTTTTCACTAGGAGACAAAGCTTGTTCTTCATGCACTCCATGTTCCTTCTTTAGTATAGTTTTGGATTCTATATGATTTAATGTGTTTCCATACCTCTGGTGTTTGTACACATTTTGAAGAAATTTTCCCAGAGTATGGACATCAGAAATAAAAACTAGAATAGGAGCCTTTCAAACAAATTCAGTCATTAGGAATCGGAGCAGGATTTCCCTATATCACTCTTCATCTACCAATTTGGCAGTAAGGAGTTGGGGTATCAAAGCATCTTGTGCCATCCACTCTGTACAATCTATGACTTTGTCAAAGATGGAGTAAAGAGAGAATAATAAGCCAACTAAGGACAGGGTATTTCAATCTGCCAAAATAAGCTTTTCTCCCCAAAAACCTCCTGCTATGAGTCCCACAGGACTCTGATATTTTTAACTGTTGTGATTTATGCACCAGCCTCTGTGGTAAATATACATGACCTTTGAGCCTACTACCAATGCTTGAAACCCAGGAGATCTGTGGGGTAATCCCGAAAGAATCCATGTAGTGCCAACCTCAGGAAAATACCATTTCCCACCCCCCCTCAAATGAATAATTCATCAGAAAAGAGAGAGAGAAGAATGGCCTCAGTAACTGCTCAATGGGGGTTACTCTGTTCAAATACCACAAAACTTGCCAACTGCACACCCACGTTACCCAGAAGAATACTTTTGTTTCAGAGTTTAAATTGCAAGTTAGGAAGCCAAAGGCTTTCTGATTGGGAGCCAAGGCACAAATTCTGCCTCCGACATCTGTTTGTGAGCCAACCAGCATTCTGGATTTGCAGTAATTTTGGATAGCTTGGATTTGGTGACCAAAGTCAACTTCTCACACATTCTGTCATAACCAGTCTGTCGCAATCCATGTGGACATACCCCTCCTTCTCCACACAAAGGTCAGCATAAAGACTGAAGGCAGGGAATTGTTTTGTTTATTTTAAGCTGTCCTACATTTTGTTAGATTATAATATATGAACATCAATAGAAGGGTGCACATTGTTGCATGGTCCCCACTCAAGGGACTCATAACAAGAAGTAATAAGGATTATTTTTTAATGTATTTGTTTCCTTGCATGATAACGATTATTTATTTGCTTATTCTTTACTACCTCTGATTATGTGCCTGTATACCTACTGTATAATTGATAAAGCCAGCTTTATCCATTTAAAGAAATCAATTATAGGTATTCGTAATGAGAGGTAAATTTGAATTTTATAGTTCAGGAGCAAAAATGAAAATCGAAATGCCAATGTCATTCAACTTCTTGCGAAATGGATAATATGGAGATAGATATTGGTTTGATATTCATAGAATAATTGTTGTTCAGTGATTTCACTTGTGAACAGCTCTTCATATCCCTATTTGAAGTTTTCTTGGCACAGATGCTGAGTGGTTTGTAATTTCCTTCTCCAGCTCATTTTACAGATGAGGAAACTGAGGCAGAGTTAAATGACTTGCTCAGGGTCACACAGCTAGAAAGTATCTCAGGCCACATTTAAATTAAGGTTCTCCTTACTCCACTACTAGGGCTCTACTGTGCCTCTTAATTGCTGTTTTTATTCATGGAAAGGGAGCATAAATCCTGTCAATAGCAGAATAAGCTGACATAGTCAGAGTCATTGAATGAATCAAATCAATATCTCTGGAAAGGTGGCTCCTTCCTCTATAAACTATTATAATTATATAAAATAATTTTGGTACAGATTTTAGGAATTTAATCTTTTCATTTTACTAATTAGGAAACTGAAGATCACAAACATAAAGCAATTTACCTAAACTAACTTGATCTAGTTGGTCAAGCCCCAATTGCTGATCCTATCTACCCTATTTTTCATTACAATGTTATTAAGAGATATGTTAAATATAATTAGGATAAATTCTGAAGAACCATCTTTCCATTTTCTTTGATTTGTTAATCTGTAATCTTTTAATTAATTATAATAATGTATTAATATAATTCTACATACTCAATATATTATTTATTATAATAATTATGATGTAATTATTGTTATAATTATAATTATAGTATTTATATAATGATTTAATATTTGCAAAATAATTTATAAATATGATCATATTTTATTCTCAATTCCCCTTCCCCCCAAAAAAGTCACCAAAAATAAAATCTTGGCATACAGGTACAATTATGGTTCCCATATTGTAGATGAAGGAATTGTGATAGACAAAGGTAAAGTGACTTGCCCAAGATTATACAGCTAGAAAGACTACATTTGAACTCAGATCTTCACAATTCTTGTTTGAGTACTCTATCCATACCTCTGCCTTGGTAGGGTCCAATGCCATCACTTCACCCTTTGTCCTGGAATCTTTATGTTTAAAGCTGGCTCTTTCTCTTTGAAATTAGAGGATCATAGGATTCAGAGTGAGGGATTACTTTAGAGAGTCTCTTGTCCAGATCCCTGTTTCTATAGATAAAGAATCTGAGATTCATGTTCACCCAGTTAGTAAATGCCAGAAGTGGGATTCGAATATAGTTCTGATTTTTTCAAATCCTGTGTTCTTGTCACAGCATACCATGTATTTATAAAAGATTATTTCCCCCTGGTGCTGGGAAAGAGTTTTTTCAACCCAGTATTCATTGTTTCTTTTCTTTTCTTTTTTTTTTTTTAAACAAATTTTTAGGAAGGCATTTGTAATGAATAGTAAAGATTTAGTGTATATAGGACTACATCATATTAAGCTTATGTGCATAGCATAATGTTTTCTGCATACTCTTTAATAGAGGCAGTTGGTAGAAGAGTGTACAGAGTGCTGGACTTGGAATCAGGAAGAAATGAATTCAAATCTAGCTTTCCACATTTACTGGTTGTGTCAGTTTGTTTACCTCAGTTTCCTCAAGGATAAAATGGAAATAAGAACAGTACTTACCTTGCAGGATTGCTGTGAGTCAAATACTTGTAAAATACTTAGCACCATTGTAATGAGTATATAAATATTACTTCCTTTTCTCCCTTCTCCTTCCCCATTGACTGGAAGATATTATCAACATGAAAGATCTCTTCTGGAGATCTTTCGTAGTAAATAAGTCTGTGTGGTTTGTTCTCCTCACATATAAACTTATGTAAACATATAAAATCAAAACTCTTTAAAATAGTCAATAGAAGTAGGCCATTCTGTGATATTTCATTTAAATTCACTCTACCTTCCTTTTAATCTACATACATTTATACATTTTCTTTTATTTAGATTTGAGACCCAACTCTAGTGCTTAG